>NC_071994.2:125272500-125872500 GCF_028885655.2 Pongo abelii
TAAAATGCTTACTAAGACATAGGTCAGATACAAAATTAAAAGGAAATTAGAAAATATTTTGAACTAAATGAAATAAAAATATGACATATCAAAATTTGTAAGATGAAGTTAAAGCAGAAAGAAACAAGGTTTTAAATATTTACATTAGAAAAAAAGAATGATTTAAAAACAGTGATCTAAGAGTCTGCCATAAGGAACTAGAAAAATCAGGATAAATCAACCCAAAGTAAAAATGAGGAGGGAAATAATAAGGATAAGAGCAGATATTTCTTAAATAGAAAATTGACAGATAATAGAAAAACTAAAAAAAGTTAATTCTTTAAAAAGATTAATAAAATTGATACCTCCTAGCTATACTCATTAAGAAAAAAGAGAAAATATAAATTATCAATATTACAAATGAAAAAGGAAATATTATTATAGATTATTCAAACCAGAAACACAGTAAGTGAATACTATTAACAACTTTGTGAGTAAAAATTTGGCAATTTACATTAAAAGAACAAGTCTCTTGAAGAATACAAATTATTAAACTTAACACAAGAAGAAATAAAAAATCAGAATAGCCCTACATCTATTAACAAATTTATTCATAATTTTAAAACCTTTCCACAAGAAAACTCCAAACTTAGATGGCTTCACTGATAAAGCCTATCAAACAATTAAGAAAGAAATAATACAAATTGTATTTAAACTCATTCAAAAATATAAAAGAAAGGAACACTTCCCAATTTATTTTATGAGGCCAGTGTTAACTTGATACCAAGCCATTCACATACTTTACAAAAAAAGAAAATTAAAGATTAATACATTTCAATAACACAGATACAGAAGTCCCCAAGAAAATATGATCAGCCCAAATCCAGCAATACATAAAAAGGCTAATACATCATGACCTAGTGGGATTATACCAGAAATCCAAAGCTGTTTTAACACTGACAATAAAATGAATATTATTAAACATATTGGCAGGATAAAATAATTAAAAATCACTTGATTATCTCATTAGTTGAAGAAAAAGCGTTTGATGAAATTCAACAGCCAACTATAATGATAGCAGTAACAATAATAGTAACCACCAGAAAATTAGATATAAAAGAAAATTTTCTCAATCTGATAAAGTCCACTTATTTTTTACAAATATAAATAATATTATATTTAATTATAAAATACTGAATGCTTCTCCCTTAGGAAACAAAGCAAGGATGGCCGTTCTTAGCACTCTTATTCATCCTTGTACTAGAGGTCCTCAGCCAGTAAAATAGGACAATATAAATAAACAAAATGCATAAGGACCGAAAAGAAAAGAGCAAAACTTTTTTGAATTACTGGTGACATAATATATAGAAAATTCTAAGGAGTCTTTAAAAAAATCCTAATAAGCTGAAATTTAGTATTATCACAGAATACAATGTCTACATACAAAAGTCAATTTTTTTACTACATACTAGCAATCAAAACTTGAAAAATGAAACTATAAACATACCATTTACAATATCATAAAAACAAAAAAAAAGTATAGAAATTGGAAAAGTGTGGTATTGGTGTAAAGATGAACAAATAGATTAATGAACCACACAAACACACCTCAAACATCTACCAGCTGCTCAGTTCACCCACATCCACCCGTGTATTATGAGTCAAACACAACCGCATCTGGTGTTACTCTGTCTCATTTCAGATAACCCACCTTCTTCCACCAGACAAGAACTGAGAGTTGAAAATAAATTTACACTTATATGATCTATTAATTCTGAACAAGGTGTGGCCTCTAGAAGCTGAAAAGGGCAAGAAAATGAATTTCTCACTAGCGTTTCCAGAAGGAATGCAGCCATGCCAACAGCTTGATTTTAGCCCAGTGAGATCCATGTCAGAATTCTGACCTCCAGAACTGTAAGATAAGTTTCTGTTGTTTTAATCCACTAAACTTGTGTTCATTTTTGTTAATTAGAAATAGGAAACCAATAAACTAGTTCAAGAAATAGTATCTTAATTAATTTATTTAGATAATTTTCAGATAATATTACTCTGTGCGTCTGTTTCATACCAGCACTGACCTAGGCATGGAGATTTGGGATTAAAATGCATAGCTCTCAACTTGAAAGTTGGGATCTAAAAGCAATGACAAATAATTCCTTCCAAATGTAGCAAAAACTGAAAAATCTGAGCACAAAATTCTGTGAGAGCACGTATAAGAGGCATTTAACCAAACTGAGCAGGAAATAATAGCCACGAAGACTTCCTGAAAGAAGTGATATTTTAACCAAAGTCTAAATGATTAGTAGAAATTAATCTGGAAAAATGGAAAGTGAGAATTTAATAAACAAAAGTAATGTTGAGTTCTAAGAGCCATAAGAGAACTTGGCACATCCAGGGAACTGTGAGTAGTTTGCTACTCACCGAGAAGTAAAATGAAATGCATAAGCAATCATGGGCCAATATACAGTTAAGATGTAAACCTTAAGCGGAAAGAAATTATTAATATTGATTTAATTATTATTGAGTTATCATTTACATGTTGCAAAATGCAGATTTTAGGGGTTACAGTATGATTATATTTGGCTATTGAATTTGCTTATATAACCCATATCCCAACAAGATACAGTCAATTCTACCATAATATGAAATATGCATTCCTAAAAATCACCATTGCCATGTAAAATCATGCAATAAAAGTCACATCATAAGGTTTAGCACAAAAATGAGACTGGGCAAAACATTCAAACACTTCATCAGTGACACATAAAAATAGGTAAGAGCCTAATAAAAACACTAGTGCAGTTTTACACATGTTAGGCGATTAGGAAGTTCATAAATGCTACAATAAATATGGCACTTTACCTTGAAACAGGCCTGAAGCTCGTTTGTGTGGGAGTGGACATCAGAAGGGTTGCAGCTTGTGAGTTTTTGTGAGGTGGAGGAAGGAGGGTTATCTGAAAGCAAAGTTGATCTTTTAAAAATTTTAAAACATAGGCATTCAGCATCAGGCTTTTATAAGCATAAAAATGAGCAGAACTATAGTCACTAGATATATTAGCAATTGTTCTTACAAGGAGCAAAGCTTGGCCCAAAGAATGAAAAACCTTTCTCTTGATTTTCTCATTGTCAAACTGAGGCAACTAGGCTCTTTCCAACTGTTTTTATTTATATAATAAGGATAGCCAAAGGAAAAGAAACACAGGATAGAGGGATGTAAACAAGATGGCTTAATAATTAGAGGGGTCTGAACCCATCATGGTTTATTTGTGTGAATGCTGTCTCAAAATACTTACTGTTTATAGGCTCAAAAATGGCAAGATTTTGCAGGCACTTGACTGGGTCCTTCACGTTTTAACTCCCAACACAACTCTTTGGTCTTTCTTTTTTGACACCTTTATCCCTGTGTTAATATCTAATCTAAAGCCTAATGTCAGTGTCTGTTCTAAGAAAGCTGCTTTTTCTTTAGTTGAATAACACCTTTCAGATGAGACCTTATTTTATATCCACAGGGATGGGGGCAGATCATATAAAACAACAAAGAAACACTAATCTGGTAGTTAAGTAACCTAAATTCTTGCCCTGGTTTTCTCACCAACTTAAATTCTGAAATCTCTTCTGCAAAAAAAAGGTGATTAACCTTGTCTGTCTTTAAGGTCCATTTAAGTTCTATACTTCTATGACCATTATTAACAAACATTATTGAGATCCTTCTAGGTGTAGAGTGTTTATCAAACAATCTATCCTCGTTTTTTACAAGATAAGAAAGCTCAGAAAGGCCAAGTGACTTGCTAATGTCACACTTCCAGTAAATGGCAGCGCTCAGATTCACTTGCACATCTTGTCCACAAAACAAATGTTTTTGCAAATGCCACACTGTTGTCCTTAAAAAAAATGGCAATCATATCACACACAGAAAAGATCCCATGTGATGGACACCTGGGTGCCCAGCACCTGCACCCATTCAAGTGGTTTCCTTAGGAGCTGTCATATTTTATAAGATCCTGGCACCTTAGCCTCTGTTGGTTAGTTCAGGGTGAGACAAGACCCAAATTAGGAAAGTAAGATTCTTTCAGATAATTTGGAAATATGAAAGGAAGTTAGTATGTCTGAGATGATTGAAGCCATACAATAAAAAACTCAAAAGATGTTAGCAGCAATGTTTGCTGCCAAGTGAAGAATGCCAGTTTTCAATGACAGACAGTGAAGCAGAGAGGAGAGAGACTGATATGGTTTGGCTGTGTCCCCACCCAAATCTCATTTTGAATTGTAATTCCCATAATCTCCACATGTCTTGGTAGGTACCTGGTGCAAGGTAATTGAATCGTGGGGGCAGTTACCCCCATGCTGCTGTGCTCATGATAGTGAGTGAGTTCTCATGAAATCTGATGGTTTTATAAGGGGCTTTTCCCCCTTTGGCTCGGCACTTCTCCTTGCTGCCATGTGAAGAAGGACGTGTTTGCTTCCACTTTTGTCATGATTGTAAGTTTCCTGAGTCAACCCCCCCCCCCCCCCGCCCCGCAGCCCTGCAGAACTGTGAGTCAATTGAACCTCTTTCCTTTACAAATTAGCCAGTCTCAGGTATGTCTTTATTAGCAGTGTGAGAATAGACTAACACAGAGGGAGAGTTCTGGCAGAATTTGGACCTGGGTTCTGGTTGCCCATGACATCCCGCTGCACTTTCAAACAGCTCAGACATTCCTTCCTCCCTTGCACTCCATGTGCTAATAGGTCCCCTTTTTTGCTTTGATTGTTGAAGGACCCTACGTTAGCTTCCCATGGCTATTGTAACCAATTACTACAAACTGAATGGCTTAAAACAACAGAAATACATTCTCTCACAGTTCTGGAGTCCAGAAGTCCGAAATCAAGATATTGACAGGGTTAGTTCCTTCTGGAGGCTCTGGCAGAGGACTCGCTCTCTGTGTCTCTCAGCTTCTCATGGCTGCTGGCAGCCCTTGACATTCCTTGGCTTGCAGGCTCATCACTCCTGTCTCTGCCTCCATCTTCATGTGGCCTCCCTGACTGTATCTCTGTGTGTTTTCCCCCTTTCTTTTCTCTTTCAGGTAATCTTGTTTTTGGGTGTAGGCTCCACTCTTACCCAGGACAATATCCTCTCGAGATCATTAGCTTAACTGTATCTGCAAAGACATTTTTCCAAACAAGGTCACATTCACAGGTTCTGGGAGCCTCTTTTGGGGGGCCACAATGGATCTCTAGCAAAAGAGAACTGCAAATTGTAGTGGTGACTAGTTTCAAAGTTTAGTGCTACCCATCCTAGTGAAGTTTTTCATGTTTAATTACACTTTCCCTGCTGCTACCGCTACCTATTTTTTTTCCCTGTAAGGTCATTTAGACATTTAACAAATATAGCACTATAATCTGAAGAATGAACTGCGTTGGCAAATATGTAAATACATCTATGAATATTTTAGATTTATCTTTTTGTGTTGCAAAGGCAAGCAAGATGACCAAATGATCTCAATTTTCTTAGTTCAGTGATGCCAGTGGTAGATAACTGCAGATAAGGTAGATAAACTATCCTATTCCACTTACATCTTCCATGCACTGCTGAAAATTCATTTGTGCCTTTTCATTGCTTCAGGGCTGGTATTATAACACCTTCAAGAATGGTTTACTAGAAAGTTCTGATGTCTAGACACCACATAGGTATGTTCTGATTTGTTTTGTTTTTGAATAAATAACAAAAAAGAGGAAGTGTGTTGGTGTTTAGTGCTTTAACCAATATAAGTTGCCTTCTCTTTCAGAGAAATGTTCCCTATTATATAAAGTCAATTTCCATGTAACCAGCTATTTGCTGGGGTAACAAATTTACCCCATCCTGGAATCTCAAATAAAAAATCCATTGTAATGTTATTATATGACCGGTTTTATGTTTACTAGCAGCTGTCTTCCCATCTTCACTATTGTAGAGTAAAACTATTATACTGGTATTAAAAAAAAATCCTGTAACAACAACAACAAAAATACAAAGACCCTGGTTTACAAGAGGTGTTTTATTAGGAAAATACTATGGGATGGATTCAATAAAAAACAAAAACCATGCCTTCCGCTCAGTATAATCTTACGGATGCTGTCCATCTTCCTGAATTACTGCTGAGGTACTGCTTTACCTTACAGAAGGCATCCAAAACGTTTAAACTTTGTGTTTTCTGTATTCTGACAGTTTCACAAGGCAATTTCCAAATGTATACTGTCTTTAGAAATAAAGTTTGAATTCAGACAGAGCTCATCTTGAATCAATCATACAAGCATTGTGTCTGATAATAATATAGATTCTCCCAGAATGGATGCAATGATGCCTCTTCCTTAAGCCCCTTTACCTTGCTATGTTGTAAGCAGTCTCCTTTGTGTATCATAGCACCCTGTTTTAACACAGTCAATCCAAAAATAGGAATGCCAAGCTCTTGCAATGTAAAATCTCTTAGTGTGGGACTAAAAAAGAAGATATAGCTTTCATAGAGAGACAAAAATGCTATAAACATGTGATGGCTGATTTGTTTGGGGTAGAGTTAATTACTTCTTTATTAATTCCTGATAGAATTTAGAAGGCTGTTTAACAACTCACTTTTGGCTGTTTATGTATCTTTTTCTTTAAAGAGCCACAGATGATTAAGTTTAAAAAAAAAAAGTCCATACTTTTTTTGGTAGGTAACAGTTTTAGCTGACATTGTAATTTTCTGTCCTCAAACTGACTTTATCCTTTTTAATGATGTTCATGCTCTTAATCAGGACTATATAAACAATTAATATTACAAATTTCATACAGACATATGTGAACACTTAACAGGCTTTGGGAGACATTTGCAGTGTAGAATATCTAGCTGGATTTTCTTCCTTGGAGATTATCCTGTACTAGTAACAAGCAGAGAAAATATTTCCCATGCCTGTGAGTATTTAGGAGTTCCTTTGTGTGTGCCTAGATCTTTTTTTCCCCATACAGGGGAAGTGGTGTGCACTGGGGGTAGGCAGAAGAAAAATGACAAGAAGCAAAATCTTTGCTGCTGTGGGATCAAATTCCAAGCAGAATTCCTTCATACGCTTCCATTTCTGTGAAAGTGCGGTGTGGTGTTCGTTTTCACTGTATCTGCTCGCTTAATTGTTTCTGCCTGTTCATTTCGTTCCTCAGTGAAAACATTAGCCTAAGGGACATTTGAAAATCAAAAGGTAGGCTTGGAGTTTAACAGGAAATGAACAGTGGTGTTGCTGCAATATTAAAGTAAAAGTTTAGAACCAATAAGAAATAGCCACAATTCTAAACTCAACACATCTTTTCTCCTTTTTGTTGTTTCCTTTGCTCTCCCAAATGTCAAGATTAAAGAAAAACATTCCATGGTTTCTACATGTTTACACTGCAAGGGCGTATAAAAGATGCTGTGAGGTATGCATTAAAAGAACTTATCTCAGATATGGTAAAAATCCAGAGATTTTGAATTATTATGCAGGAATATATAAAATCCAGGACAGATTTCCTGACAGCTATAATTATTTAATTCTTTTAGAATTATCTTTTCCCACCCCCAAACCTCCTCTTGCCAGAATTGTTGAGATAATTAAGGAAGTAGTGGGAAGGTTAGAATCTGAACCATTTCAAAACCAAAACTGACCAGATAATTGTCCAACTCTGTTTCACTTACAATGCAGGACTATGACTTCTGTGTCGGCATGTGTGTGCTAAAGTTTGACCTCTGGCAGGGAAATTGTCTTCAGACAGAATAGAACTTGAACTTCAGAAGTCCAGTGGTCCTCATTGTAGTTGCCCATTTACACTCAACGTAGCATGGCTTAATTGCAACGAATATCAGTTATGCTAAATGCTGGTATTCTAACAGCTCAAGGTGAAGTGTTGTTACCATCCACCTTTTCTCTGACCACTGAGACAAAAGATCAAACAGAAATATTTTAAAAAACACTCTCAGAGGATCTCAACTTAAAATACTGCCTCTTTTACGACCACCTTCTCCGTCTTAACAAGGAAATCAAACAATTCAAGGGGAGCAAAGCAAAGAAATCCACAGAGAAAAGTTGTTTAAAATTGCCCACTGGATACAGCCATTGTAAGAGTTGAATAATGAGGTGGGAAAATATCAGACTTAAAAAAAAAAGTCTAGATATTTAAACATACAAAAGTTATCACACCATTTATTTTTGGAAATAATTTGGGTTAATCCAAATAGCCGTGATGAGGAGTAGTCGAATAACAAGTAATTACCTTTTCCTGCCTTTGAAGAACAATGGATTTGGGATGAATCCAAATTTGTAAAAAGCAATCATGATTTTATATTCAATTATCTCACGGAAAGATCTCTGCAGTTTTGCATTAGTTTGTTGATGCTATACTTCATGGGCATTGCACACTTGGAGAAATAATTTAATCAAAACTTATTAATGTATTCAATTATTCATTGATTACGTATGGCACTCATTAGTTTTAAGAATAGCAGGTCAACAGAACTATTGATTAGAAAAAAACATTTTTGGAAGAAAAACTGGCTCTCTTAGCTACCTTTGCAGTGGTCATTCTCCGTGGAGAATGTAATCATTTGGCTGTTTCTATTGCTGGAGTGGAAGCGGTGTTTGTGGTGGTGGGTGGGAGCATGACACTAGGTATATGTCTGAAAAGGGGAAGCAAGGCAAATGGACAAATTGCAAGTTAAATACTTTAGGAGGGAGGGGACGTATTTTTACAGGTATCAGTTATTGTCCTTACAAGTAATAAATAATGCTAAATAAAACATGTAACTAAACGGGCATTAAAGACCTTTTACATACATAGAAGACAAGAAACGCTTTTTTTCCTCCTATGCTGCAGACTGCAGGCATTTTCCTCTGCCTCTGTCAAGTGTAATTCTTTCTTGATGAATGACAAGGCAGGATAATAGGCTGTGGTCACCATGGCAACCAGACAGCAGCACTGTGTGCCTAGCATTTTTTCATCTGAAAATGAAACCAGCAGCAAAGAAAAGCTGAAAATGTAACCAACAGATTAACTGATACAAAAAAAGAAAAGAAAGAAAGGAAGAAAAAAGGAACAAAAAGGCAAGTTAGATTACAAGCAATTAAAATTACAGTACCTAGTCTTTCCCTCTCTCTCTCTCTCTCACACACACACACACTGACTAGCTATTTTTAAATACTATTTGAGAAACATGAAACAATCATGTTTTATCTTTATTTTTCCAAATGCTTCATTTGTTTTTGAAATCTAGGAAGAATTGATTTTTAAAGGGGCATTTAAATTCATTAATCACTGAAATTTATGAAGCTTTATGTATTGTGTTTGTATTGGAATTTCTAAATTCCTTTTCTCTCTAGCGCCCATCCCGGAACCATCCAGAGACCAAATGCTTAATGCGCAACAGTTTTATCTGGATGCAGGGTTGGTGGCGCGGGGTGAGGAAGGCAAGGTGACTTGAAGCTGAGAAATAAGAGGCCAATATTATATTAGCACTCATGGATTCTATAGACTTCACTCAAAGTATTTACTAAGCAATCAGAGGTGCTTTTCTGTTCAGCAAAAAGAAGGCTGCAATTTTCTGCTATATCCCCATTCCTAAACATAAGAAGGTTCCTGGATCCTCATTCAACATATTGCATATTCTGTCCATATAATTTCCTTTCATTTACTGATCTCAAAACTTGTATTGAAGCTTTCCTGTGAGATCTTCTCAGTCTCTACTGAACACAAATAAAAGAAAACAGACATAAAGGAGTATTTTCTGAGAGCCACCATCCCTTTACACCGCAGGTTTGGTAGAGGCAAAGAACACTGAGCTAGAAGTTAGAGGACAAAAGTCCCATGAGGGGTGCAGCTTTGCAACTGCAAGCCAAAGAGCAAATCAAACAGGCCTCGGAATCAACATACTTGAGTTTGAATTTTAGCTCCATCCTTTTGGTAATCATAGTTGTCATAATAGGTAATATGATAATAGGTATCTGTTACAAATGAACTAGAGAGTTCTTAAACTCTCTGAGCATCAGTAGTTTTCATCCTTAAAATGGGCAAATCTTATCTACTTCCTGGGAATGAGAGGATTCATGAGCTCATCTGTTGAAAGTGTCTGGTATATAATAGTAGTCACTTAAAGATGCTCCTTCCTGCAATCAAAACACCCAGTTTTCTAATATGTGTAAAGAAATGTCTGTATTGTGTGTGTGTGTGTGTGTGTGTGTGTGCGAGAGAGAGAGAGAGAATGTATACACAACCACCTGTGTGTGTGTGTGTGTGCGAGAGAGAGAGAGAATGTATACATAACCACCTGTGTGTGTGTGTGTGTGCGAGAGAGAGAGAGAATGTATACATAACCACCTGTGTGTGTGTGTGTGTGTGTGTGTGTGTGCGCGCGCGAGAGAGAGAATGTATACATAACCACCTGTTTGTGTGTGTGTGTGTGTGTGCGCGCAAGAGAGAGAGGGAGAGAATGTATACACAACCACCTGTGTGTGTGTATGTGCGCACGCGAGAGAGAGAGAGAATGTATACATAACCACCTATTTGTGTGTGTGTGTGTGTGCGAGAGAGAGAGAGAATGTATACATAACCACCTATTTGTGTGTGTGTGTGTGCGAGAGCGAGAATGTATACATAACCACCTGTGTGTGTGTGTGTGCACGAGAGAGAGAGAGAGAGAATGTATACATAACCACCTGTTTGTGTGTGTGTGTGTCTGTGTGCGCGAGAGAGAGAGAGAGAGAATGTATACATAACCACCTGTTTTGGAATGATGTAAATCAAATAAGTCACTCTATGTGAAATGATTCAAGGGTACAATGTGCTCAGGAAAATGGAAGACGGTGTCACCAAGAGATGTTGACAAACCTCTTTTACAGAAAAATCCTAAAGAAAGGTGTCCGATTCCAACCAGCCCTGAGGCAGAGAAAAAGGTTGACCAGCTAAGTCAGGGCTCCTATCGCAGGAACTTTCCCTTTATGACCAGGAGACTGAAATGTGAAAGAGGCCCACAGAGCAAGTTCCGGGAACGTGGTGAGCACACGGGGGCCTCTGAGCAGGCTAGGGCCATGGGTCCAGCAAGCCTCGCCACAGAGCAAGCACTCCCGTCCTCCCTCTAACGTACCCAGTGTCTGCGCTGGCCACCCACAGCAAGGCTTCATAAATCCTTCCTTTGTCCCCATTTCCCCAACACACACAAATGCAAAGTGAACAGTTGGATCAAAGCTTTTAATGTGCTTTGTACTGTTTTATTTGAAGAGATCAGGTCTGATATTTGAGAGGAAGAGTCCATCTGGCTGGACTGAGCTCAAGGAGCCTCAGACAAATTGTAAACAAGACCGGGGCACAAGCTCCTCTCACAGCCCACAGCCTGCCACTGCGATTGCCAAAGCACTATCTCATGCTACCCAGGTTTTCCTGACCATTCATGCAAAAGGAGCTTAGTTACCAAAATAGACCCTCTTACAGGTTTTCCTAAACTTTTCTAGCACATCTTGCAAATTACCACTGGCAGTCCTGTCTAAGCTTCTAATGGCCTAACACCACACCTATATTTTTAAATTTTCCTACCGTAGATATGGTGTGTTACATAGTGTTAAGATCCCCAGTTGTTCAAATAAACTCCCCTAGTAGAGTGAGAATGTGAAGATTGAAGATTGGAGAGAAGGGAATAATTACTTTATTAAATGTGATGTATATTTCTAAAAAATAAAATTAAAGCTTACATTGTTTACTACCTTTGGAATACAAAGAAGGGACATATTAGTTGCATTTCTTCTGTCCCAGCATTTATCACACTTGACATCATCATTTATGCAGTTATCTGTTCTTGCTGGATTGTGCACTCTTTACAGAGGGAGCCATGCCTATCTTGCTTCTTGACACATCCCCAGGACCTAACAGGTACTTGGCTTATGGTAGGCACTTAATGAATATTTGTCAATCAAATGACCAAACTTTGAAGTCAGACACACCTATATTTGTACTGTTGTTGCACAACTCCTTAGTCCTGACCATGAGCACCTTTATTTCTTTGAGCCTGATTTCTTCTCCATAAAATAAAGTGATAATTCTTCACATAATTGTTGTGATTTCTAAATAAGAAACATGATATTTGAAAATGCTTAATGCCTAGCATAACATAGTAGATATAAAACAGCTATTAGATTTTCTTTAAAAAATTTAAACTGCTTTGATGAATTTTTAGTGAGTTGCTTGCCATTCCGAAAGATCTTTCCTGATAGTCTTTGGAAACCCATACAATGCTGGTAGAGGAGTAATAGGTTAATAAAAGATTCATTCCCCAAAAATTGTGTATGTGACCCTAAAAGTGTGTATGTGACATGTCACCATGTCTTTTGCAAGCACAGAAGAGCAAATGTCATCTGTAATTAACTAGAACAGAGAAGGTTTGAATTTGACTGGAAAGACCAGGATGGAAAGTGAATGTAGACCCCTGGGGTTGCAGAGGGTGAAGGACCAGAAATAAACGCACAGCAGTAGAGCCATTAATCTAGGGATGACCACCTGTGTTGGAGCATCTGGAGAACAAATCACAGATAGCAAAATTGTTCTGAGGCACAAGACAAGTGGGATGCACACAACATCAGTTGAAATCAAAGATAAACTAACATTCAGACAACATTTATTAAGCACCCACTGCATATGGGAAGATGAATAGGTGCATTCACATATGTATATCCCTAAGCTTAGGAGGCAGTTGTGCAGCAGTAAAGCACAGATTCAAAAATCAGATGCCAGGGTTTCTGTCCAGGCTCTTCTACTTAATAGTATGACTGGTACATTATTTAAATTCTCATATGACAATTTCCTCACCTGTAAAAGGGGGATAACAATAGTACCTACCTCACAAAATGTTTGTGGTCATTAAGTGATTTGATACACATAAAAACACTTAGAGTAGGGTCTGCACATAGAAAGGATTTGATAAATTTTAATTATTGTGGGTTGATTTGTATTCATTCATTTTTTAACCTTTCTTAGAGCTAACAGAGATTGTCAACTTATGATAGAAAAGAGCTGTACACCTGGGATCAGAAGACTTGGGTTTGAAAATCAATTCTGCCATTTACAAGCCTCAGTTTCCTCATCTGAAAATAGAAGGAAGAAGACCTGGCTTGAAAGATGTGCTGTGAGTTGTCTATTTATTTAAAGAGACCAAGATCAAGTGTGTCAGTTGAGAACATGCAAATGATAAGCAGAGTTTTAAACTGCAGGCAGTGAGTATCAGGGACACTTAGTAGATGATTTCAGGCCAGAGCAGCAGAGGTTAAAGTCCCAGCCCTTGGACACTAAGGAATAGGGAATCAAACATCAGAGACAGGAGTCTCCGACATCAGCACAGCAGCCAACTTAACCCTGAGACACAGTGGTGCTAAATTACTTTTCCAAACTCAAAATTCAGATGAGGTCACCATTCTCAAAGGCCTCCAATGACTCCACCCTGGCCTAAGAATAAAAATCTAAGCTCCTATGACCAACATTCAATTTCTTCCAGGACCTGCTTTCAGTCTTCAGTTTCTGCACCATCTCCCTTTTGAGATCACTAAGATATTGACTATTTATTATACATGCACATGACTTTCTACAGATAGAGGTACAAGCTTTTGATCTCACTCTTGCTTCCATCTAGAACACTGTTTCTTCCCATCTCCATCTGTCCAAGTTTCCCATAACCACCAAGTCTCAGCTAAAGGCTGCTTCCTCTGTAAATCTTTCTCCAGTCCTCCAAGCTCAAAGTGCTCTCTTGAGCACTGAACAGTTTCTATTTTGTATTAGAATCATGTATGTTTCTGTATCTGCCTGTTATCCCCTAAACAATTACAAGTTTCTTCAATCGGTAGAGTTTTTAGCTGTTTCACCCTTGTTTGCTTGAAAAGGGGTTCAAACAGCAATCATGAAATATATATATTTTTGTTATTTGTTTGATAATAATATATATGAATATATATGAATGAATATATGAATGAATTAGTGAGTAAAGGAAAAAGCAAATCTGTAACTCCCTGACCTATCACCAGGTTTGGTTTTATAATAAAAACAAGGCTGATCATAGATGTATTAGTAATAATAATGAGTGAATTATTATTTTTTCCTATTATGAGCCACGCTTGAACTAAGATAGGGATGCAGTGGTGAGTAAACCATACACATCTCCCTTCTCTGGAGGAAAGTCCTATGGGAGGAGCTTGCATTTACCAAATCATTGTCGAAATACATAATTACAAACCATGCATGGTATAAAGAAAAACATTACAGCAAGTTATGAGAACACAAACAAAGGGACAGGATCTAATTGGGGGGAGGTCAAAGAAGTCTTTCTTGAGGAGTCGATATTTCTATTCAGATTTGAAATGATGATAGCAGTTGCTCATGGGCAGAGCAGTGACTTGACTGCACGGGACTGAATAGAATGGCCATTAAAGGCATTTTACCCTGTAATCAGATGTTTCTGGGATTGTGAAGGTGGGAAGTGGTCTAGCATCTGTGCTAATAATTTTCAGTGTGTGTGGAAAATAAAGTAGGCAGACAATAAGAAGGATGGCCCGGAGAAGAACATGATAAAGCAGGACAGAGATAAGGCCAGGCGGAGGGGAGGAAATAGCTCAAAGAATAAATAACAAATCTGAAGAAGTAAAGAAATTAAACACAAGGCAAAACGGAGGAAATGGTGAGTATACCACTATCAGTCCTGAGTAGCTCAAATAAAACCCGTAAACCTTTAACCGAGAAGTATATCTTTGTTTGCAGTTAAACTTTCTGCATTTAGAATTTAAGGAAAGAATTTTGGCTAAAAGGAAATTCTAAGCTGGTTAAGGAAATTCTAAGTTGGTCTTTCATTAGATGGAATTAAGTGCCAGGGGTTGGGGCTAGCATCTCTGCATCTTTTGCTGGGGCTGGAATATCTATTTGTAAACATAGGTGTAGTTGAACTTAGGAAAACAAATGGGACGGCTGAAGGTTGCACTGGAGAAGAAGAAGGCAAGTGGGGTTGTGTAGATGACCTCTAAGTTCCATTCCAGTGATTAAAATCTTAAATATTTAAAAAGCAAAGGGAGAAGGTGAATCTGGAACTCTGAGACACTGTATTAATGATTCTATTGTCACGTGAACCTTTTAGGATACCGATTGGTATCCTTTTGTTCATGTACATTCCTCAAAAGTAGCATGTTTTCTGGTCCTCCTGTGTGGATGGAATGAATGTCTCTAGCTCTGCTGGCACAACAATGATGGAGACACAGGAGCAAGAACCTGTTTCTGGGCACACCTGTAATTGAACTTCAGTGGGTTTGGATTTGAAGGCAAGTGACAGAAACAGAAGGGCATAGAGTGTCCAGGTTATTGGAGCAAAGTAGGAAGTAGAGCTGTGGGAACAAAAGATAAGCTTTGTCTGCTTAACAGTCTTCCCAGAAAAATTGTGTTGAAAAATATAATAAGAGTGATTTAGCCTGGGTTCCTCCCTTCACTCCTGCAAGTCTGCCATGGTGTCGTCAAAGAAAAAAAAAATCAATCATTGGAGAATCCTTCCTTGAGCAGTGAAGTCTTGTCAATCTTCTAGGTTCGTTTATTAAAGCCCTAATACCCATGGGAGGGTATTACCCATGGGTATTACCCCAGCTTATTAAATAATATGTTACAGAAACGTTACTCTATCAGGTACTCTCTAACAGGTACAGAGAGCTGAGCTCAAGACCCTAAAGGGAGGAGACACAGGACAGAGCTAAAGATTAGGCAGAGCACTACCACGTGGGAGAATGCTGGAGGAAATTCTGTCCAACTTCACAAGGGAGGCTCAACCAGGGCCTCAGTTGTATAAAGAGCCTCTGTTGATTCCCAGTAAATAGCTCCTGGCCCAACACAAAGTCATTGTATGTGCAAACATTTTATTCACAGAGCAGTCACTTGCATCAATTATACAATAAAAATGTGCACATATTGGGGCACTTGCTCTTTAGTATTCATGGGACTTCACATGGTCAGACATTTAGCCAGATGCAAGAAAAAATGATTATCAACTACATACAAAATAAAAAGCATGAGAGAGACTTCCTCACTGCAAGCATGATTGCCTCATCCCATGCTTTTGTGAATGGGCATTACTGACTGGCATTCAGACCGTAAGTAAATTGGCCAATGAGAACTCAGCAATGCTCTGATTGAAAGCTGGTCGCACACACACGAGAAATGCCAGTATGCAGAACCTGATAGCAAGATTTTAAAAATTCTCTAGAGCAGAACGTATAAACTGAAGAATCGGGTAAAAAGTGAATTCATGGTTATTAGCTAATAATAAGACTATAATTATTGCAAAACATCTTGGACGATGCAGGATGGTGAGTAGGGCTGAAAATGGAAATAAATAGTGTTTTAGAAAGGTAAAACTGAATGACTCAGGAAGAAGGTAACTTGTTTTTTATATGACTTTCTTTTAGGGTTCAAAAGCTACTTATAACATTTTCCTCAGCATTGATTTTAAAGTTATTTCATTTCTGGAGTCAACCTGGTTGTACATTCAATGAACTTGATACTTCACTGTAGAACCTCTTCTCTCTAAAAAGTCTAAAAAAGGCCCCAGTGACCCACCATGGTGGGGGGTTCTCAAACTCAGCACTTAATCTTAATTAAGAGATTCAGTGGGGAATGTGCCTTTTCAAAGAAGATACTGAAAACCTAAAATGAAAAAGATAAGCTTCTTACCTAGTATGATTCTATAATCAGCTGGTTTGGACTTGGCGTTCAAGATGTAAATTCAATCCTTGTATAGATCAGTTAGTTTCTACTGCACAAACACTTGTCTGTCCTCACTATGTACCATGATCTCAGATAGTCCAGCCTAAGTCCAGCTGGCCACCTACCAAATGCCATTGTTTAAAGAGAACAGGGCCATTATTTAAGGAAAGTGTGGGTGGCTCCCTGTGTGTCTTTAACATATGTTTTCACCTAAATGTGGGTGAGTTAAAGCTTGATATATAAAGGAAAGAGCATATTATTACTTAAGTAAATGGACTATCTAGGGGATAGAAGCATAAGTCAAAGAATGTGAATGTTTCCCCCGTTGCTAGTGATTCCCCTGCAAATATGTTTTTAGTGTATTTGGTATAATTATCTGTGAGAACAGATGGAATGGGATCACAGGTAATTCAACCTTCTTGATAATCAGAAAGTCATTTCTATTTGACTTTGGAATACAATGTTTACCACTCCTACACAGGCCCACCTTCTTCATTATGTTCAACTTAACTTAAACCTGTATTTCCATGTCCACTGGAAAGCATTGAACATAATCCTTTATGCAGTCTCTCTCTCTCAAGTTTTCATCTTTTACTTTCTTCTAGATATTTTCTCTAGTGTCTTCATCTTCTTGCTGTCCCCCCATGTTTGAATCAGGCAGAAATTCACACCATTAATTTTCCAGAGACTAAATGTTACTAAGGGTCAGCATTTCTTTACATGTCTGTTTCCCCTAATAAGGTGAGTTCTTTGACGACACGGATTATGTATTATTCATCTTTGTATTCCCAGGACATAGTAGGTCCTAAATTAATGTTTATTGAATGAATTAACTATAAAAATATGTAACAACTCATTAAAATATTTTGCCAGTCAATTCTATAATTTCTTAAACTGTTAGTTTAGCATAAAGCATTACATTGCTCTGGGCAAGCAGGTAAGTGGCTATTTACAAGGCAGATTCATATTTAATTGGATATAATGTATTCTAATGATTTGAATTGATTTCGTTAGTCTAATTTGGATGAAAGACACTCAGTCCATTGGTGTTATTTATTTCCTTGGTGGTAATAAATGAGATTCCTTCTAATACCTTGCTGTTGGCAATTTGTGTGTCAGTGGAACAGTTGGAGCCTTTCACTTCTGCAATAATGGTTTAGGGGCAAACAATAGGACCCTTAAAAACCTATCTAATCCAGCTTTATGGCCTTATAAGCTGTCAGGCTCTTCATTTTTTTTTTCATGATGGGAAGACAAGACAGGATGTAAAAAAAGCAGAGAGGGGACCGTGCAGCTTAAGGAGCTAAAGGACTTTGAGATCAAGTAAATAATAAAATTGGTAGGTGGAGAAACTGCTTTCCCTCTAATCTCTATTTCTCATTTTTGCAAGTGGAAATATGCACATAAAATCAAGCAAATGATAAATGCAGAAATTCCTAATTATCTTGTGAATAGCAAGATTGGAAACAATGAAAAAATGTCCTAATCAACTTGTAAAGACAGAAGGCTATTTTACTACAAGAGGTAAAATTTTGGGACACACTGCACCCACGTTAATATGCGTAGTAAACTAAAAGCCACACAGTATAAAGACATTACCTGTGGTCATAAAAATAAAGGTCTAGGGGTGGGGCGCAGTGGCTCACGCCTGTAATCCCAGCACTTTGGGAGGCCAAGGCAGGTGGATCAGTTGAGGTTAGGAATTCAAGACCAGCCTGGCCAACATGGTGAAACCTCATCTCTACTAAAAATACAAAAATTAGCAAGGTGTGGTGGCTCGTGCCTGTAATCCCAGCTATTCAGGAGGCTGAGACAGGAGAATGGCTTGAACCCGGGCGGCAGAGGTTGCAGTTAGCCAAGATCATGCCATTGCATTCCAGCCTGGGTGACAGAATGAGACTCCATCTCAAAAATAAAATAAAATAAAATAAAATAAAATAAAATAAAATAAATAAAAGTCTAGATAAAAGACTTTGAGTTTTTCATATTGTTTGAAGAGAATTCTTTAAATCAAGCACAGCCAATAACAATTTGGACTCAAAATCAAGCAAATTTCTCCCTTCTAAACAGTGTATTAGTAGGCTGAAGCAGTTCACCTTGATTCAATGAACTGAACTGTACTTTGGATTTTAAAATTTACAAAAATCCTCCAAAAATTCAGCTCTTCACAAAGAAGACTTGTGAATGAGGAGTCAGGAAAACTGGGCTCAAGTGTTGTCCTGCATGTCTTCATGGTACTTGCTCAATATTCTACCCCAAATATTTCCTTTACCAAAATGAGATAATATCATATGAATACTAGGCAGACAAACTAAATAATAGATAAAAATGTGTTGCTCTAACCCTTTGGGAGAAATCATTAGAATATAAGGAGTTTGTATTTTTATTACATCAGAATTACCTACAGCCCTGTATCTAGTTCTAGCCATCCAGCTAAGGATAGATTCAGAAACAGTTCAAAGAAAAGCTATGCTGATGTTAAGAGTTCTAGAAATAGATGGTATTTTTTAAAAACGTTAAAAGAACTGGGGTTATTTATCCTGTGGAAGAAATGTTTGAGAAAGGATGAAATCATGGTTTGGAATTAGAGCAATGATTCTCAAAGTGTGGTCCCAGGACCTACAACAGCAGCAACCCCTGGAAACTTACAAAAAATGTAAATCCCAGGCCTCTATCCCATACCTGCTGGATCAGTAAGTCTGGAGGGGATCTAACAACCTGTGGTTTACCAGCTCTCCAGGGTGATTTTGATGCACAGCCTAGTTGAAGAACCACTTGGTGAACAGGAGTAGTGGTCTTGCAGAGAATAGTGAAAGTGAATAGTGATACTCATTGAAACAGAAAAGAAGGGTTGGGACAGCTTTTAAGTATTTAATCTTTTCCCCTGTGAAAGAAACCAGATAGCAAAAGAGGACAGTATACAAGTAACTCAGGGAAAAAGCATAGAAACCATCTAGAAAGGGCTCTTTTCTTTCTTTCTTTCTTCCTTTTCTTCAAGGAGAGTACAGAATCCATGTGACTTCCTACATGAAGTTTTAGAAGTAATTTTAACATTGGTTTACTCAAATGAAGTTTTAAGGGAACAATAGTAGCATCAGAAGCAAAGCCAAATATGTACACCAAATTCAAGCAGTAATGGCTCTTAAATAATCCATAATTGGCTGGGCGTGGTGGCTTATGCCTGTAATCCCAGCACTTTGGGAGGCCGAGGCAGGCATATCATGAGGTCAGGGGGTCAAGACCAGCCTAGGCAACATGGTGAAACCCCATCTCTACTAAAGATACAAAAAATTAGCTGGGCATGGTGGTGCATGCCTGTAATTGCAGCTACTCAGGAGGCTGAGGCAGGAGAATCGCTTGAACCCGGGAGGCAGAGGTCACATTGCGCTGAGATTGCACCATTGCACTCCAGCCTGGGTGAAGGGTGAGACTCCATCTCAAAAAAATAAAATAAAATAATCATAATTAGTGGAAAGAACCATGACTTTTCAGAAAATCAGTGAAAAAAGAAACATGAAATATCAATGAGAAAAGGAAAGATAGAGAAAAAGGAAAGAAGGAAGGGCAAAAGCAAATGGAATAGAGAGAAAGAATCGCCAACTCTCAGCACAGGAGTGAGGGCAGGAATGAAAAGGGTGTTTCAATGACCCAATACACATCACCATGCAACAGCATAGTACATTGGAGCCTTGCTAAGAATTCTGTCTTCGGGAGCCGGATTGTGAAACTGCTTTTTCATGAATTTCAATTCATTTTAAGAATTCTAATTGAGTTGAAATTACTTACTAATAATTTCTTTAGGCACTTTGGTAGATAAGCCCCTTGAATAGATGCCAGATCATACCCACCTTATATAGAGGATTGTTACTACAGTGAGAAGCCAAAAACATATATTTTTGAATCACATTTACTTTTACTTTATTTTGTGGGATAGGTAAGTTTTGAGAATATATAGACATGTTAATATCCATAAATAGTATAGACAAAAGATTTCCTACTCTACTTACCCTAAATCTCCTCTTTCAAGTAAGGATAATTATCAACCCAATAAGATAGCAAGGAAGAGAAAAATCCAGTTATTTAAAACATCAGTGTATGCACTATAGTAATCTCAATTATTCACATACAGAATGTTGCCTTTTTTGATTACCTGAAGCAAAATGTTGATCCCAGATCAACTTTCTCTGGCTATCCATCATTTATCTAGATAGCTTCTTCCTAGCATCAGTAGTTGTTAAGACAAAACAAAACAAAACATGTAAATATGAGGCCAATGAAAACAAACAAAACTAACCATGCTAGACTAACTTCACTTCTTTCTTTGTTAGTTATTAGACTGATAGTTTTGGGGAATGACATTTGGAATCCTAACTTCACTATGTGACTTGACTAAGCTTCTTATGATCTCTTTTGGGTAAGTTTGAGTCAAACATTTGAATAAGATGACTCTGAAAAAAAATCTTGATTTAGCAGATGTCTTACTTAGGATAAAAAAAATATTGGGAGATGGAATGATGAGTTGAATTTTAGGATGAGGGAAATAGAGTTTGACAGCAGCATGTATAGAAAAGACTTAAGTGTTTTAATAGATGGTAAGATAAGATGAATCAATACTGATAGATGGTCGCTAAAAAGATTAATAGGAATTTTATTCCCAGAAATCCAGTACTTAGGGAAAAATTTTGGAAAGGTGATCATCATGCATTTCTTCCCATTTGTCAGTCCACATCTAGAAAAAAGCATTCAATCCAGAGTAGCACATTTAACAAGGCAACCAAACCGACTGGAATGTGGAGACTCACAAGAACGACGAAGGCCTGTGAAATAATGCCATGGGAGGAATGACTGAAAGTGCTAAGGGTGTGCAGCCCAGAGAAAAATGACTCTGGACGGAAGATGATTTCTTCTTTTAAATATCTGTAGGACTGACAAATAGAAGAGAGACTAGACTTAATAGACTTAACACTATATCTCCTAAGGCTAAAATAAGAAACAATAAAAGACGATGCCCTTGTGATTCAATATTAAGAAAAAGTATTCAGCAGGCACAGTGGCTCATGCCTGTAATCCCAGCACATTGGGAGGCCGAGGCAGGTGGATTACCTGAGGTCAGGAGTTTGAGATCAGCCTGGGTGACATGGTGAAACCCCATCTCTACTGAAAAACAAACAAACAAACAAAAATTAGCTGGGCATGGTGGTGTGTGCCTGTAATCCCAGCTACTCGGGAGGCTGAGGCAAAAGAATCACTTGAACCAGGGAGTCAGAGGTTACAGTGAGCCGAGTTTGTGCCACTGCACTCCAGCCTGGTGACAAAGCGAGACTCTGTCTCAATTTAAAAAAAAAAAAAAAAGAAAGAAAGAAAGAAAGAAAAAGTAAAGTATTCAAATGATCTGAGTTGTCCAAAGACAGAATTGCTGATCAGGAATGTGGTCCATTGTAAGCTAACAGGAAATTCAAGCAAAAGATGGCCTTTGTGGCTTCTTCATCAGTGAAAGTCTATGAACCTAGAATTAAAAAGGGAATTTGACTGAAGTGAGCATCTAAGGCATATTCTGAAGACCATAGTCATTTTTTATAACATCTGCACCCTGCTCCTCTCTGTTAACCTGGGTATTTAAAAGCCAGTGGTGTGTAACCTAAAGACCTTCTCAAAACACTATACCATATTTACATTCAAAATCTTTGTAAAGTAAGAACAAGTCAACTACCTAATTTCTCTTCTTACTGAAGAGCTAACTCTACTATAGATATTGTAAAGGAAATAATTATCAATAGAGTTAGATCTATAACATAGCACCTTTGATTCACGAAAATGAAACTTTGAACATGTGTCTCTTGACCTTCACTGTCTAACATTTCTCCCCAAACTCTCCTTAATGTTGATTGCTTAGTTTATTAATTCAAGTTCATTGAATAAGCCATAGTCTACAATCACGATAGTAGTTTATGAGAGCAAGTGTTGCTGTTACTCTAAGTGCGTGGGGAAGTTGCAGAGGTCCTTTTCTAGAGGCCTTCAAAATAAGTTGCAGAGGTCCTTCTCTAGATATTGTGATTATTCTACCATTGGCTCGTTCCTACTTTTCCACTGAACCTACCAGTTATCACACTATGAGCAGAGTAAGAAAAAACTCTGTAATACTTGTGTATTACAATGCTACTGCACTTTTAATTTTCTCCTTCCCACTATTGGTAAGCAATGATATAGCCTCCTCAACACAATACCTAATGCTGGGTACTGTAATAATCATGGTGCACTGCTCACTATCCCTGTGACAAGCATTTACACTGCTCTAAGCACCAGCAAGAAAAGAAACAAAAAATGTTTTTTGTGGCTCCTTTTAGTCCTTGAGTATATCACAAGTTTAACCCTAATCGGATTTACCTGATGTCAGTAAATAACCTGGGACTTTCGGCAGTCATTAACCCAAAGGGTAATAATCAGAAGGTTGAGAGGAAAAACCTAAAATGGGACTTATCTAATGTGGGAACTTAAGTGACTTAGATAATTACGTACGAAGGGTATAACCAGAGCCAAGTGTAATGTCCCATGTGATTTTTACTAGGAGAGACTAGTTTTAATAATTTCATCTTTGGACAACCCTCCTTTCTAAGCGTGTACCTGCCACTTAGGGATCCCCAGCCCAACACGCTGAGGCTCATTTCATCATCATTACAGCTCTAATCCCATTGTAAAAAATCACTAGGCTCTTTTAAGCCAGGATAACCAACTTCTCAAAGTATTGAAAAACCTGGTGGCTGATATATGCATGGACTAAATTAATTATGTATATAGGTTAATACACACACACACACACACACACACACACACACACACACACACACACATCTTTTAGGACTGGTTTGCCTGAAGTCTTGACATCATGGAATGTCAAATGTCAAATGTCTTTAAAATATGATTATCGGCTGGGCACGGTGGCTCATGTCTGTAATCCTGGCACTTTGGGAACCTGAGGTGGGTGGATCATGAGGTCAGGAGTTCGAGACCAGCCTGGTCAATATGGTGAAACCCTGTCTCTACTAAAAATACAAAAATTGAGGCCGGGTGCAGTGGCTCACACCTGTAGTCCCAGCTACTTGGGAGGCTGAGGCAGAAGAATCGCTTGAACCCAGGAGGCGAAGGTCGCAGTCAGCCGAGATCATGCCACTGCACTCCAGCCTGGGTGACAGAGCGAGACTCTGTCTAAAAAAAAAAAAAAAAAATATATATATATATATATATATATATTTATCTGAGTCTCCTAAGAGAGAGTAAACTGGCAGAGAAATAGGCATAAAATAATAATTTGACATTCCACATTGTTGTTCTCTATATATAGTGTTGTCCTTGAGGTTAGCAGATGCCAGAATTCCTAGATCAATTAAATAGAGCACGCTTTGCCCACAACTTCCTTTGTAAAAGCTGAATATACAATATACTAACAGATTTTTCAAAATATCTATTTTTCATTTTTAAAAGTATCCCTATTTAAAATGTAGGAGCCTAAAAATATACACAAACCAAATGTTGATTCATTGTAGGAGTTGTATGTTATGATTCCCTCATTGCATCTGGTAACTGCATGTGGTTAGCTACACTTGGTACGACTGGATACAGCTTGACATATTCTGGGATTTATTAAAATGTAAATGACAAAGCAGAAAAGAATGTTCAGACAATTGGATTACTCCATTGACTGAATGTTCCAATACTGTATCTATTTTTGTCAAAGCAATAGTGGTTCCTGCTGTGGAATGCTGAATGGAATATTCCATTGCAGGGCATGGGGAGAACTTGCATAAAGGAAATTGAAACCTAATCATTTAATTTTTAATTCACCTCTCTAAAAGCAATACATTGCCAATACTTGTAAAAGAAATTATGATAATTTTGGCACACAATTATTGGAAGATCATCATTTTCAACTATTTATTCAGTGTCTATTATTGGTTCTGCAACTTCATTCATGAAAACAATGATACATTTGCTTGTTTTTGCTCTTGGCCTTGGCTTGTTTTAGCTATGAGCATTATGTGATGAGCATGAATATCTGTGATATGGCAGTGAATATGCACAATCCAAGAGAGACGTTTTCCTGATGGGAACTGTTGTTATTTATTCCAGAGAAGAGAAGGCTGGGAGGTAGTTGTCTTTAAGGACATGAAGTGATTGAGTTTAAAAGAATGGAGGCCGGCTGTTCTTTCTCTCCACAGGGAACAAGAGAAAATGGGATTAAACTACAGCGTGAGGGATTTGGAATAGAAATAAGAATTTCCCAACTGTGTAGAATCTCAAATACTGAAATGCATTTTGAAGGAAGTATGTGGACATTAGTTTTGATGCCTTTAAAATATGGAACGGCACATTTTCACTATGTGGTTTTATATGGATGAAGAAGAGCAGATTTGACGACAGAGTTCCAGGATTCTCTTGATCTATGAGTAGAATCTAAAAGCGATGCACGGTGGTAACTGTGAGCAGTAACTATTTTTTACAGTGGTTATTTTTTAATGTGAACTTTTCTCATGGGGACAGAGTGTCAATTTTACCTGTACTGTGAAATATGAAATGGAATGGAATGTAACATAATAAGTTGGGTGGGACAGATAATGTGGGAGCACAATGCAATTTTTAATTTTGTCTTCCCACTACCATTTCTGCTATTGAGTAATTCAAGTTTAAAGGCAAAATATCCTTCTAGTGGCGTTTAATATATGTATATTGATTTTTGAATTTGTAAAAATGTGCTCAGGATTCCTGGAGAAATGAGCATCCTCTGTACCCTCTTTATGGGCATATACATATATATATATATACGTATATATATGGATATTTTTTAAGGAGTTGCATTTTCACGTTTGATTAGCAGATTAGCAGAATTATTTGAGTATATGGGATTCAAATTGGTCCAAATTCAATTTTGCTGTTAAAAATTATGACTACAGTGGATATTGGTTGTCTCTTGACTTGAAGATAATTATATTTTCCACTTCCCTGAGATAGTTTAGTGTAGCAGGAAGAGTGTTGTGTTAAAATCAGAAACCTGGGGGTCAGGTCTTATCTCAATCATGACCTGGCTGTTTGACCTGGACAACTCAGTAACTGTTAAGTATCAGTTTATATTCTGAGGAATACACAAAACTGTGTTAAACAGATGGTTTTCCTTCTAATATGCTATCAACTATTGATACCAAAAACTCTCGATTTTCTGAGCTGAGTCTAAGATTATGTTCCCATAAGTCAACAGTTCTCAACTTTGGCTGCACATTCCAGTCTCCAGGGGAGCTTTAGAAAATTCAAATTCCCAGGCCACACTCACACCAATTAAATCAGAATCTGTCCCAGGTATCAGTATTTTCAAAACTCCCCAGGAGGTTACAATATACAGCCAGGGTTTAAAACTCATGCTTTGGATACAGTGCAGTAAGGAACTGAAATAATCATATTAATGTTATCTATTATGAGTGTGAGAATTGTGTCCATCTTGCTCCTTCCTGTATCCTCAAAACTGAACAAAGTGCCCAGCACGTAGTAGGTGCTCAGCAAATAGTTAATATTTTTAGTAAACTTTGGCCAATTACTAAAAGATATAGAGCATATCAAATTGGCTGTCTACTTTAATCATTTTTATGTTCATCTCATTCACTTAATAAGAGCTCAATTCTCTTCTTTTTTTAGTCTGTGTAAACGTCAAAGGAAAGTGAAATGATAGATAATATTTTGCTGCAATACAATTCACCTATCCTTAGGATGAAATTTAAAAAAATTGTCTATCACATTCTCTAGAGAAGGGGCCCTTTGGAAGCTAAAGACATGTCTCCTACATTACTCTACACATCTAGGTAAAAATTAATAAAACTAACTGTCTCTATGTGTAGAGATGTGATATTCATTCAGCGGACACTTATGAAGTACTTTTGATGCCAAGAATTGTGGTAGGCTATTGTAGACTTTCCTGACCAGTGTTTTATGCTAGAATTGAACCCTAATGCTCTGAGCATCTTTACACGTAATGAATTATTTTCCTTCCTTTGCATGTAAAATTGTATTTTTAATATATCATTCTTGGGAGAATTGAGAAAATAGCATTCAAATCATATCTTTGTTCTCTGTGGTTCACATAGCAAACCCCAGTTAAGAAAGGGCTGCAAGTCTAGAGGATAAAATAACAAGTAAAACATAGCACTTATCTTCTGGAGTGGCACTGTCCAATAAACGTTTCTCAGTGATAGACGTGTTCTATATCTGTGCTGTTCAACAGAGTGGCCACCAGTTGCATGTGGCTATTGAGAACTTGAGATGTGAGCAATGCAACTGAGGAACTAAATTTTTAATTTTACTTAATATTAATTAATTTAAATTGAAATAGCCACATCTGATGAGTGGCTACCTTGTTGAATGGTGCAGCTCTAGAATCTCATATTCAAATATGAGCACAACACTGGAAGATAAGTGTCAATAAGAGGTAAGCTCAGAATGACATGAAAGAGCCTAGGTGGGGAAGCTAGTCTTAGCGGTGGTAGAGGTTGGGGGGAAATCTTTCCAGAGAAAATGACTTCTAGGATGGGATGTGAAGGATGAGAGATGGAGTTTGGAAGGTGTAGTGGAGAAAGTACTAGGTAGAAGCTGAAGTGTGTGAGAAAGCCCAGAAGATAGAGGGAACATTAAGAAAAGGCAGGTGGATGGCACGAGCCTACAATCACAGAGGGGCTGAAGAGTTGATGAGTCCAGAGAGGACTGTTGGAGCCAGGATCAGGGCATGAAGGGCTTTAGGTGTCACGATGTCTCAAGGGCAATGGGAAGCCAGTGGAGTTTGAAGCCATGGAATAATACAATCATATGTGTGGTTTAGAAAGATTTCCCCGGCTGCCCCTTGGCAGTGTGGAGAGGAAAACTGGAGGCATGGTACTGTAGTCCGACGGGTGAGAAATGAGTGTTGCTCTTTAATGCAGTAGCATAGATGGAGAGAAGTAGACATATTTGAATAACAGAAAGAGAAAAAAAAATCAAAAGATTACCTGAGTGATTGACCATGGCTGGCGGAAATGGAAGAGACAAGGACCAGACCTTGGTTTCTGACTTGGTAGATGACAATACCTTTTATTTAAAGGTAACATGGGATCCTTTAGAAGTTGTCTCTACATTTAAGTTTTCCTATCACGTTAGCTGACTTGTTCCTCATGGATCTTGAAACTAACTTTGATATACACTAGTGAAAACAAATAAATTATAAGAGCATGCTTTTTCAAGAAATCAACACAAATTCACAGTTGATGCAACATTGCTTTTATTGGGGGTTAGGAACATATGACGAAGTCACATAAAATGTCAACAAAGTCACACTTTGTGCTTGGCTGCTCTTTAAAAAAAAAAACCCTGTTTATTTATGAACTCACTTAATGAGAACTATGTGAGATGTGGCCAACAATTATCATGCTGAAAACAGGACGGCCAGAGCCATGAGGAGATCTAAGTCTGACAGTGCTAGCTAGCTAAGTGGAAATTTACCATAGTCAAATATCAGATACTTCCACACATTTAGATGTTTGTCCATAAGTAGACCCAGCTTAGCTGACTCCTTTGAGAAAGAATTGTGTCTCGAACCTCTGTTATTCAGCTGGCCACATTATTAATCATTACTAAATGCCAGCCACATGCAAAGGGGATGGAAAAGAAGAATGAGATTTGCTCAGATTTAGCTTTTTATGGCTGAAGTATTTTTGAGTCAGTTACATGGATACATGAGGATTATAATAGGAAATGACTGAATATTTTTAAAAACACAAGTACTATGGAAACAGTCATGTATAAACATTCGTGCAGAAGCACTTACAAACATACACTGTGCATAAAGTTGGTTAAGAAGATGCTCATTAGAAATGATTTATGTAAGTGAACTAAGAATTTGAAATAACTTAAAAATACCATTGAAGACATTATACACATACAACTTTGGACATTATGCATTCTTTTGGGGATGAACCATTGACAACTTCTGGGCTTCATTGCTAGCTATTTTTTACATTGAGGTGGGAAACCAAAGAAGTGCAGAACAGAAGCAATCTACTAGGCACAAAGCTCCCTGGTTACTACCTAGATAGACTGTTTCCACTCATCAAATTGAAGTGCATAATTAATTTAGGAAGGGCAGACTAGTGCAAGAGCTACTGATAGTGAACTGGAAGGCCTGGTTTCCATCCCTTACTCTGCCACACCCCAAAGTTCGACCTTCTGTAAGTCACTCTAAATCTATGGCCTTAGATTTATTGCCTCTGTTAAAAAGGGCATTGCAACAAGTGACTTAAACCTCCCCCTTTTTTATTCTCAAGGATTTGGGATTTTACGTAGACAAAAGTGAACAATCTCATCAAAGTCTTGCAAAAAAAAAAAGGTCTGAAATGCTGATAAACTTCATTCCCCATTTTTTTCCCCAATTTCTATCATGAAAATACATTCTATCACGAAAATACATTCTATCACTCCAGTGTAATTTTAACCAGAAGACTGAAAAGTTTTAGGTGATTATTAAATGAAATAGCTATTTGTTTGCCATGGAAAAATATCAAGGAATATAAAAAGGGGTAATAATTGTGACATTGACTCCAATATTGCAACTTGGCACTATAGATCATGAGCTTTGCAATTGCAATACTGAATGTGAGCCCTGTATATGGCACTTTGGCAAGTTACTTAAACCTCAGTTTTCTTGCCTGTAAAATGGGAATAATAATACCTATTTTGCAAGGCTGTTGAAAGGCTTAAGTGAGTTAATATGTAAAATGCTTAACAGAACTCAATAAATACCAATTATTATTAGGTTAATGGAAAAATCATAGTTCTCCATATTGTCACCAATCACCCTTACTTACTTTAAAGGAAGGGAAATACGATAATAATTCTAAGTAATACCCGGGGTGAGAGACAGGAGGTGACTGTGCAAAGTCTTTTCCAGATATGTATAGAAAGCTGCTGAATGTCTGGGTTTAAGTCAACAAGATGTGTGTATTCATTTCCTCCTCCAATTACAACCACCTAAAGAACTCCATTTTCTCCTTCCTTTCCATTTATCTCTAAATCTTTGACATCACTCAAGGTTCATCTTATATTTTCCTCTTTTAGAACTTTCTTCCCTAAATACGTCAGTTTTGCCAACTTGATGGCAAACTCCCCTGAACTCATCTTTTGCTTGGTTTTGTTTTTGATCTTATCCTCTACTGACCCTATCTGTTACTTATCTTTGCAAACATTTCTATAACTTTTTATAACTAGATTTAAACTCTTTAGAAGCAGTTATTTTATCTGATAGAATCTAGCTTTCTTGATTAAAAAAATAATGATCGATTGGTTAGTGTCAAGTGGACCAATGTGGTACTATGATTATTTTACCCTTTGAATAGCCTCTGACTACTTTATTTTAAAAGTACTTTTTATTCTGTAGGTCACTCTTAAGATCCAACCCTATGTGTGGCTAAAAATCATTCTCCTTGTAGGATTAATTTTGTTTCTTAAAATATTAACACATTTGTGCAATTTTCGATTTTGAAACAAGTGCATTAATAAGCATATCCATACTAGGAAAAAAATGAATGTCACATGAATTTAAGTACAAACAGAGGAATACACATGAGGAAGGGAAAGTTCTTGGCTCATGAAAATCTAGATGTCATTATTGAGTTTTTCTGTTTCTTCAAAAGATTGTCTCTTGTTCTGAGAGTTCTAGTGTCAGAAGCTGCACAATTTGGGGGTGTTTCTTAGCAGAGGAGGTGTCTTCAGGTGATCACTTTCTTTGTTTCAACTTCATAGTTGGCTTGAGGGTCCATCAATATAGCAGTCTCTTCAGTCTTTGTCCTTGCACTGGGAGACATTCCTGAGGAGGGGGACTATAGGACCAGCTGAAAGGAACATCAACACAACTAAAAAAATAACAGAACATGTCACAGAAAGTTATCACATTGACTCTTTAATAATAATAAATAAATGTAATGATACTTTGGGGACCATGCTAAGTCTCACTACAGATGAAATGCTGCATCACTAGAAAAATGCTGTTGTTTTACATTGTTCCCCTTGCTAAAGAATCAGTCAGCAATGGCATTGCCTGAGTGTGTGTGAGACACCACTCTAATGGCTCTGGGAGAAAATGCTGTGTAAGAAAAGCCTCAGGTTTATCCAACAGGGAACTCACTAAAATAGGACACATAGGGAAGGAACAAAAGAACACATGACATTGAGGACACATTCAAGTAAATCCAAGGAGTGAAAACAAAGTAAGATAGCTGTGGGTACATAACTGTTTAGCAATGCAGGGCTGAATGAAGTCACTAGAATTGTTAGGTGTTGTCAATTCCTTGTATTTGTCTTTGTATTCCCAGTGCCTGGCACAGAACATGGTATGGAAAGAAAAAAAGAAAGAGGGAAAGATGGAAAGATGGAAGGAAGAAAAGAAGGAAGGAATGAAGGAAGGAAGGAAAGAAGGAAGGGAGGGAGGGAAGGAAGGAAGAAGGAAAAAGAAGAATGAAAAAGAAAGAAAGAAGGAAGGAAGGAAAGAAAAAGAGAAAGAAAGAAAAAGAAAGAGGAAGGGGGAAAGGAGAATAAAAAGCAGAAGGATGGAGGGAAGGAGAGAAATAAAGAAGAAGGGTTTCAAAGTGTAGAAGAGGTGGGGGGACAGATTATGCAGAAAGGAAAAGCATATCCTGGAGCATATTCAATGACTTAGAAGCCAGAGAAAGCAGGCTCCCTTAATTCAAGAAGAGATTACACATTCTGAGTGGTTTTAGAAATGGGGTAGGGCAATTTCCAGGTGGCTTTGAACACGTTAAGATTTAATTTGGGAAGTATGATGTGTTAATGTAACTATTGTAGGCTTCCGAGAGGAATATTAAGATGATTCAAATGAATCAAGTGGAAGGAAAAATGTGAAACTCAAAGGAGTTAATCCAATGGAAAAAAACGAACCATATCGCAAGAAATTAAATGAAGGCAGGCCTAAAGAATATAGCCTTAAAATAGAAAGGCAGGTGCTTGTCGGGGTTTCTTCTATGTTAATGTTAATTGAGAGAAATGGGCTTAGAACTCAGATCAAGAATTTGCTTCTCCCACTGTGCAGCTTTTTTCATTCTTCAGCTGTTCTTTTCTGCTACTGCCCCTTCCTGAAAGTGAACTCCAGTCCTTACTGTTTTAGCATCAGTGCAAAATATGTTAGTAAATACAGAACGTGGAGGTGGAATCAAATATAACTTTGAAGGACGACTGTTGGAACAAATGAGCTCCAGATCCACCGGTCCTGGAGTTGTTCCTATGCCTCCATACTTTAGAAGAGCTTCAAAAATTCTTAAAGCTGTAAAAGAATTTAGAGCCCAACTAATCCAACCCATGCATTTTAAAGATAAGGGTATTTGAGAAGAGTTGTTATTAATGTTTCTCTTTCTTTTTATAAAAGTTGTTATGAATAAAATATACTTCTCAGGTAGATGTTTCTTTAACTGAAGACCTTATCATCAGCCTCTTCATCATGCTTACACAATGAAGATATCTTAATAAGTCAGGCACACCAAAAAGGGTACACTATGACACATCACTGCTTTCTGCCCTAAACACTTTGGATACACTGAGGATGTTGGCTCCCTAGATGGCAGGTATAATATGTTTTTTAATCTGTAAAATAACTAAATGTTAAATGTTAATAGGCATTTTTCTGATTAAGCATGCAATAACTGATCTTGGATGAGTAATTAAATATATATCTTAAAGATTTTAGAATTTATTATTTTGTGAACATTGACAGGGATGATGGGGTGCTAAGCTTTTGATACATGTTTGTAAAACTCATTTTTTAATAGATTAAAATGTTATGTATTAAGGAATAACATTTCGCACAATTTTTTGTGGCTCATTTGGATATCTAATGATGGCAAATCCTTGAATACATGAGCAGGTGAAAAGTGAACCTTGTATTGCTTTGGTTTTAGGTAGCTACACATTATGCAAAATGTCTCTTTCTAATAGGGACTCCATCATTAAAACAAATTTTGAGAAACGGATAGTATAAATACGTGAATGACCATATTCTAGGTGTCTACTATGAGTCAACTGTTCTACAAATCAGCTTTCTTTGGGCTCTATGCCTACTCAATTGCAATGAGTCATATCTTGTATCATCTCAATATAAGCCTCTCTTAGAATCCTTTTTGTCTCCCTAACATATAAGCATAAATCGAGACCCTTGTATTGCCTTGCTCAGGGTCCTTCTGTGACCTGATGGTAATGATTCTCCAAATTTGTATCAAGAGCCTCTTCACCTACTGAGCCAACTACCAGGCTGACCAACCAACTCACTGTTGCTCTGCCTGGGCTATTCCTCAACAGGTAGATCTTCAGGGATCAGTTCCCTGGAAGGAGGCTCTCCAGTGGGGCCTTCAGTAGACCTTGGACATCATGTCAAGACGTCAAAAGGGAAGTTGATGTTAGTGCATAAATAACCTAAGGCAGAGTTTCAGTATTCAACATGTGCCATGCAAAACAGTGAAAAACAATAAAAGAAATTGTTGATTATTGTTATTGTTTTGATTACTTTGGTTAAATTAAAATTATTATCTCTGCCTCAGGTCATTTCCCTGGCATTCTATTTTGTCATTCCAACAAAGGAAATGAATTTCTTCTTAAAACAAATGAATAACATTTACTGTCCGAATATTCTCAATTACTTCAAGTTGTCTAAAGTCAGAAAGAGACTAAATCAATCAAGAGTAGCAAATATTTTACAAATTAAGCAAGTGTCCACAATGATAACCCTTTCAGAGATAATTAATTTCCAACATCTAGGTCACACATATTTATTCTTGCATAAGAACACAGATCGTAGAGTCCTCGTATCCCTATATTAATTAACAAAGAATTTTTTTTAAATAAGCTTATTTTTAAAAGATTCTACTCAGGAACCATTTCAATGATGAGAAATGCACAAGAAAAGAAAAAAACTCAAGTAGGCAACATGTAAAGCAACAGACAACTATATGCACATTAGTATAATTACACATTGCAAATTATATCGGATGTATCTAATATCTAATTTTTTGAAAGCTGATTCCACTTGAGACTTCAATAACAGCATCAACATTTTGCAGGTGGCTCCTTCTGTATAGTATCCAAAGGGAATTATTCCTCTAATGTGCTTACAACCCTCAAGTAAAAGCTAAAGCTCTCTCTTAAAGGACCAATGAACAATGAACACTAGGAATATTACCTTGATAAAGGAAGGGGGGAGGGTTTCACCATATATAATATTCAGCACGGTTATTTATTCTGTTCCTTCTGTGCCCATGATATTTATTTGCTTCAAGCAATAAGAAACAAACTTAAACAGGAGACTCATTAGAAAATGTGAATGAGGCTACATCTATATTTTGAGGCAGCGATATAAGAAGCTAAGGGTTGATAATTTCTTAGATCAATTGATAATAGAGAAATGTTCAACAGAATGGCAGGTTATATCTTTGACTGAAAACAGAAAGCCCTACATTAAATTCAGCACTTCTAAAACATAGGATTAATTTGTCCTAAAGAGGACACCAGATCAAAGCTCTGCTTTGAGAAACAGGCTTTTGTCCTCATCTTTCTATGAGTTAATCAATCATCAAATAACCAAAATAAATTTGTGATCTTGGAGAACGAAGCATATTATTCAAGGTGATTGGATCCATTTTCTTGATTCCTCCTTCAAGATCTTTCTGCTAATTAGTCAGGGTTACTATTGAATTATTTAATTATCTGCACTTTTGTGCAATAAAATATGTTGTCATATCACATACTTTATCATGCTGTTGCAGTTCACACTTAATGATGCCTCTATAGTTAGCAGTTTCCTTTGTTCTGCTCAATAAGTGGTTTTAGAAAGAGGGTGGGCCGGGAAGGTGGAGGCCTGGGGTTTGTAAAATAAAATCATATATTCCTGGTCTACATGCCAAACTTTATGCATTTACATGAATTTCTTCTTAGAAATTAAGTGGCAATTCCATCTGTAATAAGCTAAGAGGCACAGGTCGGTGACTTGGAATGCAACCGCAACAGTGTTACTATACCTTGAACATCTCTCTAGTGCATTTCCACTGCAGTGCAATGGTAAAACGACGATTAAATTTTTTTTTTTCTAATCAGCAAGGAATGTCTTTAACAAGGAAGAAGTAAATTATGATAATTACTCTGAATGGTCGGATCCTTGAGCATTACTAATTAGCATTTATTGCCTGGATTATAGAACAATACATGTGAAACCGAACTGCGATTGCTCTTTTACGTTGAAGACTTGAAAAGGCAATGGAGCAAAAAGCCAGCATCATCGGTAGTGTAGTCAGTAGTTTACATCTCCTTGATAGGACGCAGAACCCCTCACTTTGGAAACACGCAAATATGGTCCTCAGTATTTATGGCCCATTCATTTTTTTTTTGTTAGTCACATATTCACATAAGATATCATAGTCATGGTAGACTAATGAGAGGAGAAGCATTTTGGTTATGTCATTTCGGGATAATTTTATCAGTTGTGAGAGTTTAACAATAAAGAACATAAAACTTGCTGTTTCATAAAAATATGAAATTTTCCTGAAGAAATTTTGACTTAAAAAAGGAACAAAGAACTCAGTTTGTGGTGAATAAAATTTTACATTCACTTCCCCACTTTCTCATAGAAGATCTACAGTTGGGGATAACCGATAAGAGGCAATTGGTTTCTGGCTTAAGAGCCTTTTTCATTAGGAATTTTCGGTAAATTAAAGTCTGAAATTAGAAAAACATTAGACATTAATCAACAGACCAACACCAGTCACGTAAATAAATGGCATTCGTATAATTTGGCAGCTGAAATTCTTAAATAATCTGGCAGGTACAAGGAGAGAAAGAGGAAAAATGAACCGTTTTATCATTCTCACTGCGGTCTCACCGTTTCCCTCCACACCCCATTACAGCGAATGAAGAGAAAGAACATCATAAAATATAAAGCCAGTACTAAATACAGTCACTAGTCTTCCAATACCTTCTATGGATTCCCCACCCTGATCCTTTCTAGTTTGAAAGAATAACTTTGACTAAATCTGTGAGGAGATTAAACAGGGTGGTGATAAAAATTAATTCTGCTGAATGAGCAAATGCATTTGGATTGCAGAGATGCAAATAAGATAATACTTTTCTTTTCCTTTGACATACCAAGAGGATTAGTTTAGAATGTTAAATTTGATTTTATTAGAATATATTAGCAGTGTTTTAATTAATACCAATCAAACATTTTCTTTCCCTGAGGCTTGATGTGTTCCTCGCTTTCTAAATCATCTGTCTTTTTTTCATCAAAAAGCCCCTCTACCAAATTACCAAAGCCTTTGTTACATTCTTTATAATTTTACTGTATTCAATGGAAAATTATGAGCTCTTTACCTAAAGGTGTCTTGCCTATAATAATATATTCCCAGGTGCTAGATTTAAAATGAATACTGTTCATTAGTACACATTTTTTTAAGGTAGAATTAGAGACTTGAAAAGAAATATCTCCTGTATTTTTCTTTTGGGGAAAAATGTTGCAAAAGGAGTTTTGGCTGGTTCATATTATTTGGCTTTATTCTCACTAGAGCTTCCTAGAGCTGTTAAATTTCCAACTGCCTTGGTTTTGAGTTGGCATTTCTTTGGAAACACAGGCAAAAAAGGAATTTTTAAAAAGGAGGTGGAGAGAGAATCTAGTTAAAAATACGGTGAGCCAGTGTGCCCTGTGAACTGAATTGTAACTGTGTGTTCCAAGGAGGTGCTGCATTGCATTTCACTCATTATCCTCTCCTTTTCTCTCAAGCTTCCTGTCCTTCTGTGTCCGAAAGCTCCAGTTCACTTCTTTCTCTTTTCTTCCCGCAACGCACCCCCACCCCAGTTCCCCGCCTTATTTTTTTTTTTTTTTATCTGCCAAGCTGGATTTGCACTTTTAAAGATCAGTATCAATAATGCCCTGCTTGTTTCGGTTGCACTCTCCCTTTAAAAGACAGCCCCCTCTAATTGATGCATCTGGGCTAGTCTAGACTGGTAGTGATTGAACCAACCACCAATTATGTTATTCATTTCACTGAACTTCACTGATGGGCTCGGTGAGGAAGAAGGGGTGTTGAGAAACCTGCCCTTGACTGAAGCAGTTGCCTGCTGAAATATAAAATCTTGTGTCGTTATGCACTTTTAAATGCCTGGGTGATCAGTTGTGTGATAGCAACCTCGGAACATGAGCAATCCACTTGAAAACATGTAAAAACCTGAGAGTGCCTTGAAATACAAACTAAAACACTTGTATTAAATGACCTGTTATCATTGAAAATCACGGAAGAATTTTATCTGGCGTGTTTTTATTGATTCATGTATACATTTTCATAGAGTAAACTGCAGATATATTTTAACTTCAAAAATCACCAACACTTTTACAAATGTTTGATATGAATACTGTGGTAATATAGATCCGTAAGTTAAATAGATGCCTTGCTGTAATTTCCAAATACCTATGCATACACATCAGCTAAGATAGGGGAAGTCATTAAACCATTGAATATAAACTAACGATGACTCAACAATCAAATAACTACTTTTTTTGAAGCACATTCGGACTATGAAAGACTGGAAAGTAATATTCTAATATTACTACACAAGAGGTTTCAACAAAAGACGTGGTGCAATCGTTGCATAGTTCATATTCTCAATTCAATTTTCTGATACAAAATGGTTTCTTGATTGCAATTAGGCATTAATGACTAAAATTGCAATAAACACTTAAAAAAAAAAACAACAGGCAAAGAACAGTTTCCCTAACCTTCAATTACATGTATAAAACAAGGCTACAACCAATATAAAGTCTTTAGAAGAAGAAAGCATTTGGATTGGGGTTGATTTAGGTGTTTTTCAAACATAGAAGAGAAATGTTGGCCCAATAATACGAAAATTGTTTAAATGAAATTTTCTACAGAATTTTTCACAACAAAGGAAAGGTAAGTTACTGTTTCGCCTCCCCAACTACGAGACAGACCTAAATCACTGAAATCATTCAGTTATAAAAAGTTACAGCTCAAGAAAACTACAAACTAGGTAATGCTAGCCATTACCTTAAGAAAGGATAATTTTAAATGTACGGTTTGGGTGTTATAAAACCTTTTTTGGATTGAACTTAAGTACTGATAAAATTTTTCTTAGTTTTAAAATGAAAAACAGTATTTGTTACTCCCAAAGAATACGATAATTGTGTTTGCTGTTGCTGTTGCTTTCATTTTACATATTTAGAAGATTTATTTCCAATCTTTACCACCTTTATATCCATAAAGTATAACATTTTGTAAAAGATACCAAGCAAGGAGGTGGTATCCCTTCTTTTATTTTTAAAAAATCTGGCAAAGTCATACAAACTTAATTTTTATTAAAACCATAACTTCCATCCTTTGTGTGGAATTGCAAGAATAGAATTTTAACCTGTTAATATTTTACTCCAAACTATTAGTTTGCCTTTATCTGCGTCTGTGTGTTCACTGTCTAGCCATCCATGATACACATGTGTGGACACTGAATATATAATCTATTCACATGCCCATTTTAATTGGGCACAATTTTAAGATTAACTGTGGAGTTTGAAAGTTGGAGACATGGGGCATGCTGGGACTTCAGCTGAGATGTTCTGAGGTCAAGCACCAGGTACTGAGCTGTTCTTGTTACGCTCGTATACTACTGCGTGTTGCTCTCAAGGAATAGACCAGGCAGATGAGTTCCACAAGCCTCAGGCATCAATAACATACATACATATACATAGCAGCCAACACGCTATTAAAGCAGAATATATACCTGCTTTAACAGAGATCCAGGAGCTGCCACTCTCTGGTCACCTGATCCCATCTAACAATGAAAACCTCAGAGGTATACTCAATCACTTCAGACAAACTTTCTTTTCTTTTGTTTTTGCTTTAAAGAATAAAATTCCACCAAATTTCCAGGATGCAAAAGCACGACTCGCAGCTCCCAAGAGCCTAACCCGTGGATTTAAACGGTAAACATCACAAGTTAGGGTCTCAGGGACTGAGAGGAGCGCAACAATGTTTTCTTTCTTGAGACAAAGCAAAGCAAAACAAGAATGACAGGCAATTTCTGTTCGGGGTTCATAACTAAGATGCAACAAACAGGTGGTATGGTATTTCTTCTCTAAGCTCCTTTCCTTTACAAAATTGAGATTCCATTTAAGCCTAATACATATATACACACATACGCAGTATCTGGGGGCGCATATACAATCACGCACATACACATACGATCACGAGTATATCAGAGAAAACTCTTTCAAGATTTGGGCAAAATAGTTGACTAAAATGGAAAATAATATGAATAGACTCAGAAATGCCCAAGTTTTTAAAACCATAGTCTACAATAAGGATTTAGTCCCTTTTCAAAGCTTTAATTTACGACTAGCACAAATGACTGAAGAGAAAATAGGAGGCATCTCTTTCCCCCAGGGCGAGTATGCCGCATGCAAAAATCATAGAAATCGAGTTTTCAAAGGAGAAGACCAAGAAGTAGGATTCGGAGGCTATAGAAGTGTAAATACGAATAGCGTTCTGAACTCACCCATTCGAAGCGGAGCGGGGCCCGCACAGCCTCCTGTGGCACCATCCCGAGCAAGGGGGGGAAATGAGAGCTCTCAGTGCGCTAGGCTGGGCGAGGTGTTTCAATAGAGGACGGAGAACGGGGGCGGGGAGGGGAGGCGGGGGCAGGAAGCGATACACCAAATCTCGAGACTGTAACTCTGTAGCTTATGCTTTGACGAGAGAAAAAAGGGCAGTTGGGTGGGAGTGGAGGGAGGGGCTGGAACTGATCAAATTTGGAAAATATTCACTTAAAAATTAAAAAAAAAAGGGGGGGGGGAGTATGAAACCTCCCCAGAGCTGCTTTTTGAAAAATTTCTTCCTTCTTTCTTTAGCGTGCACTTTGCCAGTCCTGCAAACGGAGCCTTCGTCTGCATCAGCTGCTTGGCTGAAGTCAAGGCCAAATCACCAAGAGCGAGCACCAGGCTGTCATTTGGTAGACGCGAAGTGGGAAGGGCTGGGTGCGGGCTGGGGAGAGACATTCCCCCCGCACCTCCCGCTGCGGATTCTTTGAAGCCTTTGGCCAATATTTCAGAGGAATCCGAAGCATAATTCCCCTCCATCTTTGCAGACAGCCCCTGGTTCTGTACCTGATAGATTGTCGCTTTCCTCATCAGACTGGAAGTGGGGCTTTCCTGTGCCGCCTCCAAAAATGAAAGGAAAAGGACGGGAGGCAGATGGGAAGATGACCCTTTTTCAAATGTTTCTTCCCCTTTTTCTTTCTGTTTTTCATTTCATTTCTTTCTTCTTGTTGTTCTTCTTTTATTCCAGGCCTCAGCAAGGTAGATGGCTGGCTAGTCAAAGAGAATGACAAAGCAGCCACAGCCAGGAGGACACTGGAGAGGCCTCAACGCACTTAGTAAAAATGCTAAATATTTTTTAGATATTTCCATATGCAACTAAAAACAGTTAGAGCTCTAGACTCTCCCCCTCCCCTCCTTTAAAAATGGAATCATGCTAGTAACACAGCTAAATTATGTCTCTTTTCCCTCTGTACAGTGTCTGTTTAGCACCCCCCCCCCCACCCCCACCTTCAAGACAACTTTTTTCTCACCTCTGTAGGTTCTTCTCAGGCACAATCCTCCGTTGAGCTCAGAGGCTCTCCTTTTTCTCTCCCTTCCCTTTTCCTTTTCCTCTCAGAAAAGCTAGTCTGTCATCATCACACCTAGCTTCTCTCTCGCTCGCTCAACCTCTCTCCTTTTCTCTTTTACTATTAAAATATAATAATAATAATAATGGCCCTTTCGACATAGCAGCATGAAGTGGCTGCCTTTGAGAAGCACATTTAATCTTTACTGGCTCCCCTAGGCTTCAGTGAAGAAGGAGAAGGCAAGGGAAAAAAAAGGAGAGAGAGAAAAAAAGATTGTAAGGGAGGCTGCTGACGGACAGCAGGCATCAGGCACAAATCAGCGACAAGTTGAATTTTCCTAGACCACACTGCCCCCTTTCTTCTCGGCTTGCTCCCTGGGCTCCTGGAAAGCCTGAGTGTCTGGTTACAGGAGGCAACGGGTCTCCTTTTGCCAACCATGGTGCAGATTCCTCGCATGCCTGCTTAAATCTCTGGCAGAATAAGAAATCAATATCCCCCTCTAATCACCTTTAGCTCTTCGATGGCTTCCCCCCTTTTCTGAGAATCCACTTGGCTCTCCTCACCGCTCCCCCGCCCTGCCAGGCTCCTACATACAAAGCTTGCAGCCCTGTCATTTCTCACTTCCTTCCATATCTTGGAGACAAGCCTCTCTTCTAATATCCTCTCGCGCTTGCTCCCTCTCTCTGTTGTAGTGAGTCTCATCCCTGACTTGCAGTGCTGGATGCACTAAGGCATCTCCCTGACTACTAATGAGGCCAAAAATACATCAGCAGGTCAGGGGGAAGGCCAGACACTGCATTATACAAATACAAAAAATTTCTCAGCCCGCTAGACCTAGAGATCAGGTATCATATTTTCGAAAAGGAAAAACAAGGAGGGAAAGAAGTGAGGAAGGGAGACCACAGTGCAGTTCTCTGCCTAATTGTTTCACATCCTAGGGGAATTTCAAGCACACATGCATGTGTGAGTGCAGGTGATGGATTTTGTGAATCTTGGTGGCTTTTCTTTATGGACAGAAAGTCAACAATGCCCAAACATTTCTTTGTAATCAGCATTTAGCGGGATAAAAGAGCAATGATTCGGATCTACATTTAAGATATGTAGACTCTCTGTTCAGGCATGCGATGACTACAGAGCTAAAATTCCCTTTGCTTCCAGTGGCTGGGGTTTGCTCATTGACTGTATTTGCCATATGTACTAATTTACCACCTATGTGCCCTTGGATTTTGGAATGAACTCATCAGTCACTGAAGCTCATCCTGACCCTTTGCTTTCACTGCAGGCATTTTCCTTATTCCTGACGCATGTTTTTCCTCTTCGAATGTCCGACAGACACATATACACTTCATCGATCAGCCTCAAGTTCCCCAATAATGACAAGTAATATTTCAGATGACAAAAAAAAAAAGAGGCACAAGAAAAAAGGAAGACATCCTAAGTTGATTGGGGGAGCATCTCCTATCATTTCTGTTGGCACTCATTTTTAAAGCTCTGCTATGCAATGATTCTTTAAGGCGTGGATCTGCCGAAAATTAGGGTCTCTACCTATCTATACACACAGTGGGTATGTTACCATTCTAACCCAATTTTCTTGCCTAGAATCATGCAGACAACAGGCAGTGTGGTGTTAAATATAATGTCAGATTCTGTAAATAGCAAGGAAAGGGAGAAAGGTATCTGAGGATGCAGGCTTCCTCCAAGTCAATGTTTTTAAAAGATAGTTTCTTTGTGCTCAACTCAGACATAATTGTGCTTTGTCTCTGACTGTGAGACCTGCAGAAGCATGCCTAGATGCCAAAGAAAAGGAGAAGAAAATGCACAAATAAGAAGAAGATACTGAGAGAGGAAGAAGGGAGAGGAGAGAAGTAGAGAGGAAAGGCGAGGAGCGCATAACAGCTAAAGGCAAAAAGAGAGTGTTGGATTTTTTTAATACTTTTTTTTTCTTTTTGTCATTATTGGGAAGGAGAAAGAGGTGGTTGCCAGGAGTTGGTGACTAGGTTAGAATCTTTTTCAGATTTGGCTAACGGGGTGTTTTCACTAGACTGAGGGAGAAAAAAGAAACACGCTAGAATAATCATGAAGGGTGGAGCTGTTAAAAAAAAAAAGTCTTTGACTCACTGGGTGCCTCCCTGTACACCAAAATGAATCATTCCTAACCAGATTCATCAATTGTCTTAGTGTGCTTCTATATGAAGGCCAGATTATGGGAATCATGTCATTGCACCCATCTTCAAAAGGAAGGGTAAATAGAGGACGAGATTTCCCGAGACTCTTTTAAACCTCTCTATATTTGCAACAATAGTTCAGCATGATTTTCACATAATAAGCTAATTTGCCCTTGCCTGTATTCACTCTGCTTACAAAGATATACAAATATATAGCTTATGAAAGTTTTGCTATGAACACATCATTTTCTCTATACAACTCAGCGATGTCTTTGGAGGATACTTATTTCAAGCAGTTAACACCTGACCCCAATTTCTGTGGGTAATTAGTGAGCTAGATAACCACACAAAGTGGGTAATTATTTAGTACCCAAGGGTACGCTAGAAGTGGGTAGTGGCTTTGTTAACAAAAGCACATCTCTAATTATTGTATCTATGATGGGTGTTTTAAAAATACCAGTTACTATATCAAGTGAACCATGATAAATAAGTGAACTAGTTTGCGCTCCTTAGCATATACATATGTATCTTCTATCATGGGTAATAATATTTTCCTCTCTTGTATGGAGTGTTGTGAAGATTAATTAGTTAACATCTGTAAGACTCTCAGAAGATGAAATATTGCTAGAGGCCTTCTAAATACAGTATTATTATTGTTATTATTACCTTAGCTAAAAATCCCAGAATGGGAGAAATGGAGAAGGTAAATGTTATTATCTGGTCTACGTCTAAGTTTGCAAATACGCTGAGATCACAAACATAATGAGTTTGATTATGGAGAGTAGTTTCCTACCTGACAGAGTCTAACCCACGCTGTAATAGAAAAGAAAGGCAGAAGATATTTCATTGACAGCTGGCTCCGGTTAGATCTGAGGAACTGAACTGGGACAGAAGTGGAGAGGAAAGGGAGGAGCAGGAAGAAGGAGTCACTGATGGGCTGAGAGGAAGCCGAATCTGCTGGACCACACCCTCCTTCCAAAGTCTTTCTATCCTTCTCTCTCACGAGCAGCAAATAAGCACAAAAACCCCCAAAGAAGATATCTATGCAAGTCCTGGGACAAATTCAGCATAATGACAATCTATCTGCCAGTTACATAGCATTGATTCTGGAGGAGAACCATCAGCACAAATTATTATAACAAATGCACACACATTTTAAAATATTACAATGTTGAGAATAGGCACACACAGATCAACCTCGGATAACTTTAACCCAGGTTATGAGCAGCGATGAAGAAGCAACTTTTTAATTGCTTTTATGACTCACTCTCAGGGGGAGAAGGGGGTATTATTAATTTTTGCTGAGAAAGAAAAAAAAATAAAAAAGGAAAGAAAAAAAAGGAAAAGAAAATCCCATGCTTTCAGGGACCTACTTCTGGAGAACAACCAAGCCTTGAAAACAAACAACAACAACAACAACAAAAACTTACTGCTGCTTTCTCTGTAAATGCCCATCTCCTTGAGCTGGCTGTCTGGCTCTGGCCGAGGCAGGACAGACAGAGGCCTCTTGGAATCCAAATCTTCAAGTAGGCTCACCACATTTTTTCTTTCAAAGCAAGGTTGTCCTGGGGATTAACCCTAGGAGTCTGGGAGATGCAAGCATGTGGGGAGGGTGAAGAAAAAGATGCAAAGATGTTGTATTCAGTCCCGTTGACGGCTTCCAGGGAATGGAAAAAGGAAAGGACCCCATGAGCCAGCCAACAGGTATCACTGCCGAAATCTCTGCTGGAGGACGGCCTTTGGGACACGTGCTTATGCTGTGATTGGAGGCCAGTGGTGTGATGAGCACCTTTTAAGAGTTTGGGAGCAGAGGGAAAATTTCTCCAAAAGCCACCCAAGCCAGGCTTCTGACCTGAAGCCCAGTACGTGTCAACCCCTCTCTGAGCTCAGAACTACAAAGGCTGACTGGCATTCTCCAACCCGCCCAGCTCCTTTCAAACCCACAGACTGTGCCAGACTGGCCCCACCTCCCACTGCAGCAAATTCTGTAGCCCCGCTCCATGCTGTGTTGTAAGGAGCCAGATTTCCGTTTTAATTGTCCTACCTGGCTGTCCCCTCTGCCACTACCCCTGGCTCTTGGTTCCTGGCATGGTTTCAAAGGCCCAATCAATGGCTTTCCCTCCCCCATCGGAATCTTAAACACTGCTAGTTCTCCCTTCTCCAAATTTTATCTCTTTCAAACTTAAATGTTTTTATGTCTTGTACTTTCTTTCATGTCTGGCCACCACCACCTCGTTTCTTTGGCCCCTCTCATTCTCTTGTTTGACACTTTTTTTGCCATGTCTTGCCTCATATTAGGACTGAAAACCCAAACCAAAAGTCAGTTGCTAGCATCTTTCCCTTCTCATCCCCTGCATTAATATTTAATGTATCTGACAATCCAGTGCATCTCAAGGCATGTCCTAAAATCTCACCTAAAAAGAGCTGAAGCCAGCAGAGAGCAGGTGTGTATGTGTGTGTTAAATAACCTAACTATGTGAATGTAGCAGGAAAGGGCCTGATGCACATGAGTGGAAGGAAGAACAGAAGAAAGGAATCTGGTACACTTGAAAGTATTTAGGGTAAAAGCAATGAAAGCTAATTGTGGCAAGAACTTACAGAGAAACTACCATACACAAACACACATACACACACACGCACGTGCGCACACACACACACACATATAGTCTGTATCAAGCATCCATGCTAAGCAGTTAAGTCACAATACCCTAAGATTATCTGATTATCTGAAAAAGTATTTACCATACCGTGAATGGGACAGGCAGGGCCACATGGTTCTGCAGCTGAAAGCTAAATACAAAAGCCTTCTGGAATGGATTGGAAGAGGATGGCAAACTCCTATAAATCATCTGCCTCCCTCCACCCTTGTCTGGGCTTAGGGGTTAAGAACTGCTATAGCACCTCTCTTTTATTTCCATCATGAGTTTAAGCTTATTATTGTTATTCATTCTTTAAAATATTTGTGCCCTTAACCTTACTGCTTAGATATTCATTGCTTTCATGTTGCAAGTCCGTTCTCTGTGACACCCCTAATACATATCATTGAAGGTCTTCTCTGTGTCAGACACAGGTAACTAATATCTCATTTGGTCCCCAAAACAGCCTTTAAAAGGTATCATCAGTATTCTACAGATGCAGAAAAAATAAGGTTTGAAATAGTTAGAATTGCCCAGCTCATGGGTGGCACTGCTAGGATTTGAAGTCAGGTCTAATTCATGGTCTTTCCTTTGCATCAATATACCCTTTGGCTCCTGTCCCAGTGTAAATGTCACTTTCTGCAGCTAGTCTCCTCAAACTAGTTTAGCTTCTTCCCCTATGTATTTTCCATAGCACCCTATACTTATACTATCTTAGCATTCATTCATTCTTTTCATTTTGCTGATTTTGTCTAGTCTGCCTAACAATGGGAAAACAGAGAGAGAAAGAGAGACAGAGGGAAAGAGAGACCATTCCCCTCCCTAAGGTGAGATGCCTATTACCTGTGCACTAAGCGGATCTAGTACATAATTACTGACTACTTAACTCTATGTCAGACACTGTGCTGGACAGTGAAATTTCTTTAGCCGGAGGACAGGAAGTGATGCTGTAGTACTGGCATCATCTGTGTACCTTGCTACTCCATCTCCCAACTCTAAGGTCACAAAAACAGAGGCTGTGACAAGGTCTCTCTGTATCCACAGTACATGGCATAGCATCTGTTACACAGCAGGAGCTCACCAAATCGTTTCAGAATACAGTTTTATGCTAAGATGGCTTTGATTGTAACATTCTGAGAAAGCAATATTCATGCCTAAATAACCCTTAAAAAGGCTTAATAAAATGCCACATAAACGTGGCATTTAATAAATGGTGGATTGCAACCTTATTTTCTAAGACTGTACTTTGGCTGAGGTCCCACTTATAGTCATGTTTGTGTTTCTGAAAACTAGAAAATTGGTCTGTTTCATTCATCCTATACGTTCTGAAGTCGTGCTGTTTCTGTTTCAAGCCAGTTAAGCTCTGTCTGAAATCTCTCCAATCGGTAGAGTAGGAGGTCATGTCAAGTGATAAACACTCCAGGGTGGCGTGGCTGTGAAGGACTAGTTTGGGCTACATGTGAGGAGGGAGAGCTCTTACACTTTAGAGTGTGTGGCTAAATCCAGATCTGAGATAAGCAACACAGCTCAGGGTGCCCTCATTTCAGAAAAAGAGGTTGAGAAGATAGAAATGGTTCATGATCATATGACATAAATGACTCTAGGGTTTCATAATGTATATTCTGAAGAAAGATTAGGCAATTTTTTATTTTGCCTAAGGAAAGAATATTTAAGGATGTATAATGGCTACCCTTGGCAGGCTAGCTTCTATCCTATTCTTTATCTGAGCAGTTCCTGTCTCTGAACAGAGTTAAGCAGGGGAATATCATGGACTCCATTCTGTTTTCCACTAGCGTTGACTGACTTTGGTTACAAATATGTTACTATCTGTACTAGGCTGGGATAATATTCATTATGTTAACCTAGAACACAGTTTCTAAAACTGTACCCTTTGGGGCATTGCTGGCATTTCTCAAGGCAAAGCTGGATGGGTACACATCGTTCTAGTCTAAATGTACTTAAGATAAAGATGATCTAAATTCCCTCAGCAAGAGTCTTTCACTAACTGGCAAAAATATTTCTTACTACTCATCATAGGAAGAGGAAGTGGAAGTTAGTCCTGTTGGTCAGTAAAGCCCTTTTCCTAAAGCAATGAGGCTCTAGACCAGTAGGGGGCAGTGTTTGGTACAGGCACTCTATAGCTCAAGTGGTCTCAAAGGGAATCATCTGGCAGATTTTATACCCGAAATCCACATCGTTTCCAAGTGTCAGGCTAAGTAGTGTCAGGCAAAATACTTGGATTTTTGCCTAGTTAAAAAAATGCTTTCATTAGTATCTTAGGATATTAGGGGAAAAATCAATGCTGAGCTAATCCTTCAGTATATATTTAGTGATATTTATTGATATGAATATATAAAATAATTCTGTTGCCTCCTTGTACCTCATTGGTTGAGTTTCAGAGGACTTTTCCTGGCTTCCATCCTAACTCCATAGAAGAGCTGGTGCTTATCTGATGGGCCCAGGTGGTTTGTGAAGCTCTCTGGAAGGTAATCTATGGCCTATTGATTGCACTGGGGCCCAACTCTACCAATTTGTAAGAAGTACACTTTAGCAACCTTTGGGTTTTAGGAAGGTGAAGGAGAAAAGCTTCTGTCTAACAATGGGAAAACAGAGACAGAGAGACAGAGGGAAAGAGAGACCATTCCCCTCCCTAAGGTGAGATGCCTATTACCTGTGCACTAAGCGGATTGAGTCTGACATTATAAAAGTCATTATTCTTGGCTAGAGGATGCCATCTAAGAGCCAAATGCTATTTCAGTCTAGGTTCCCTGCCATTCAGTCATTAGGTTTAGGCTGGCAAGCAAAGAGGGATATTTTTCGCCCCTGGAACTTTTGAAGATTGCGATTGTAAGGCCAAGAACCTAGAGATGATATTCAAGCAAGGATACAGACCAGGGATTTGTTCTGGAGTTGTTTGTATTGTTTTGAAACTGCTACGGATAGCCTGGCGGTTGGGAGGGAAAGAAAAGAGGTGGAGGAAGAGTAAAGAGACGTCTTATTGATGCCTAGGAACCATGGCATTAATAGGACTGGATTTGAGACTGTTCTCATCTCAAATCAGGTCTTATTGATGTCATGGTTCCTAGGGATATCTTTGCTGACCAAATTAATGCTCTTTTGAAGATAGGGCTCCTTTTGTAGTACTCACCACCTCTGGATCTCTAAGTATTTTCCAATACATAGGCAAGAAGTAGATAGGGCAATGACTCACCACTAAGTAGAATTAGATTGTCTTAGGTTGGTGCAAAATTAATTATGGTTTTTACCATAAAAATTTATGGTAAACTTTTATAACTTTTGCACCAAACCTAATAATTCAGATTTCGGGGTTTCTAGTCATACTCCCAATATTGCTGTTCAAATTTTTATTAATGTTCAAAAAGTCAAGACACACTTCTTTACTTTCAGACTTCAGATTTTTACATTTTTTAAGCTACTAACATTCTAAAGGTTTAGGATAAGGAGAGGGAGAAGCAAATATGTTTATATCATGATTCCTGTTTCATAGTGGGGAGCTGAGGCAATGAATGACTAAATACTTTTCCTAAGAAGGTTGTTATAGCACCAAGAATAGAATCTAGGTCTTTCATTCAATCTAGCTGTTGTGAGGAAAAATGAGCTAATATGTATGAACTGCCTCAAAATCATTCAAAGAGTGGGTTTGTGTAAATCTGAGGTGAAGTTAATAATAATCATACTCTGTGCATCTTGGTTCCCCCATAATTAACCGATGACAGCACAGTAAGGAAGAGCTTCAACAAGATGCGATTAGTTTACTTGAGCATTTGTAAAATAGATAAGCGTGTCGAAAGTGCTGAGTGTGCAGAAATAAAATTAAAGGAATACAGAAACATATTTTGAGACATATTTTTGGGTCCAAGGTGCAGCAGTAGTATCAGAATTCCCACTGAGATTTAAACAGAGAGCAATGAGTAGGGGGCAATCTGGAGAAGCCAAGAAATATTTTAAAGGTGGAAACTGCTACCTCAGAGACTTTAAATTCGGCACATTCTACACTTCTCAAGGAGTCTCCCTGCCACAAATAGCAGTGACATGAATACCACAGGAACTATGTCGAAGGGAGCCAGGCTCACCTTCTGGGGTCTGCTGCTTGCCCCTTTGTGAAAATCCATTGCACGTTCCAATCCAGGCCAGCACTGAGCAAACCAACTACAGTTTGCAACCAACCTGCACTCCAAAATCTGGGGGAGGTAGGTAAATATTTTTCACATTCTTAAGCCTTTATTTTTTGTCTTAATTTTTATTTTGAGTCAGAATCTTGTTCTGTTACCCAGGTTGGAGTGCAGTGGCATGATCATGGCTCACTGCAGCCTCAAACTCCCTGGCTCACGCAATCCTCCTGCCTCAGCCTGCCAAGTAGCTGGGACTATAGGCACGCGCCACCATGCTTAGCGAATGTTTTTACTTTTTGTAGAGATAGGGTCTCACTACTTTGCCCAGGCTGGTCTTAAACCCATGGCCTCAAACTATCTTAAGGTCTTGGCCTCCTAAAGTGCTGGGATTACCAGTGCGAGCCACCGCACCCAGCCAAGCTTTTAAACATTCACTGTGATATTATGACTACGTAGCCCAGTTCTGGACTGTTTGATTTATGGGCTTATGGATCTATATGCTTAACTGTGCATGATACTTACACGTACTGAATGAGGACATGTGTTCATTTTTATTCTACTAGTGCTTACCACTATGTCTGCTGCATAATAGGTGCTTTACAAATGATTGTTTATTCTGCACTCTTCTGGAAATTTAATATAATCTAGGTTGTAGCATTATGGAGCACAGACCAATCAACAGATTGAACTCACAAAAGGAATCTTTAATTGATGATTTTCCTTTCCTGTCATGAGTTGAATTACCCAAAATACACATATTATAATTTATGGAAAAGTAAGAAAATTCCAAGGTAAGAAAGGAAAAAACATACTTTGAAAATAAAAAGAAAATCTGGTTGTTGTTTAGATTCTGTTTAGAATGTGAACAGTGATTTGGGTGCTTCTAATAAATAGTTAGGAGTCTACCTGTCAATGTCTTTTAATGTTGTTTTTATTCCTTTTAGAGATGAGGTCTCACTGCCCAGGTTTGAGTGCAGTGGTGTGATCCCAGCTCACTGCAGCCTCGAACTCCTGGGCTCAAGTGATCCTCCTGCCTCAGTCTCCTAAGTAGCTGGGACTACAGGTGAGCACCATCATGTCTGTCTCTTAATGCGTTTTTAAAAACAAAGTAAACAGATAAAACAGATGGGAGAACCAAACTAGAGGAGGAAATAACTGATGACCAGCATGTTCACCTCAATTACTCTACATATGCATATATCTCTGAGCTCCAATGCCTTGCTTTCCACAGAGCAGTAAGAATTATTTGAAGTATCGGTAAATTAGCCTTGTTAAGTAAATTCAGGAAGAACTGGTGAAGTAGCTAAAGTCTGGTGGTGGACATGGAAGAGAGGGAAGAATTCGACATGTTATTTCTCTTCTGCTAAAAACAGGGAGTGTTTGGGAGGCTGAGGCGGGTGGATCACCTGAGGTCAGGAGTTCGAGACCAGCCTGGCCATCATGGCAAAACCCTGTCTCTACTAAAAAATACAAAAATTAGTTGGGTGCGATGGCAGGTGCCTGTAATCCCAGCTACTCGGGAGGCTGAGGCAGGAGAATCGCTTGAACCTGCGAGGCGGAGGTTGCAGTGAGCCAAGATTGTGCCACTGCACTCCAGCCTGGCAGACAGAGCAAGATTCTGTCTCAAAAAAACAAAACAAAACAAAAACAACAACAACCAAAAAAAAGAAACAAAAAAAAAAACAGGGAGCGCTTAACCTAGAAAATACCAATGCATAAAATGAACTTCGGTGCCCTGATAGTAAAGGAGGCACGGGAACAAAAGCAGAAGAATTATCACATGATCTACTCAGTCTTCTTTGTCTGCTTTCAGTGATCTCAGTCACCCCTTCCTCAGCACCCCGTCAGCACTGTAAGCACACCAGGCACAGGACATGTTGCACTATGATTGTAATTAAGACACAGAGAGATATATCTCCCTGTATCTGTAGCCCATTATAGAACGACGGGCACACAGTAAGCTCTCAGTAAATATGGAATATAAAATGAGAGGGTCGATGTGAAGATAAAATTTAAGAGCTATAAGATGAAGTGCAAGCACAACCATGTCCAAAATAAGGAAAAGTGAGAGCTCAATTAGATCTAGATTCTGGGCTGGGTCTAATGGGACAGGAAGGGGTAAAAAAGAGTGTTCAGTATGAATCTTCCATCCTTCATGAAGATGCTAAAGTCCTGCCACTGAGTTATGCACACAGTGTTGGAATCTGGCCCTGGGGAAAACCAAAGGCTGACATATCCTTGTCTGGTCTGCTTACTTCAACTTCATTTTCTATTTCTGGTTATAGGGGTCCCAAGACACACGACCCAATGGAAGGAATATAGAACTGCAAGTTAAGAGACATAGGTTCTTCACTTAGCTTTGTCACAGTGACTTTGGACAAGACATTTCACCTCTCAGATCCTTAGCTCCCTCAACTATAAAATGAGAGGATTACACTAGATGAACTCTCAAGTTCCCTCCAGGGAAATTCTAGAATTGCATAGTTCCTCTCTCGTCTAGATTCCATTCTCTTACAAGAATATTTTCTTAACAGCTATGATTTAGATGGAATTTGGATTTAGAAAATAAATAGAGCATCTTAGCTGATGTTGAAAAAAAAAGAGTCTGAATATACACAATGGGAGAAGAGAGATGTGAAGAGTCTCAGCATGGTGAAATTCATCATAGCAGATTGGGTCATGAAAAGGGGATTCCCATTTAGCTATCTACACATCTCCTGATGCTTGAATGGAACCAAGAAAATTTGACAAGGTTTTGGGGCAACAAGAAAGCATGTTGTTGTGAAGGGACAAGAATTATTCATCCCATTTCATAGAAAGGAAAACTGAAGCCCAGAAAAGATAGATAACTCATTCAAGACCACACTGTGATGGCGAAGCCAACTTCCCACCCAATTATGTTGTCTGAATTTGTCAACAAAGAAATCACCACTGCTTCCAATGAGCATGGTGCCACAGCCCAATAAAACTGGGCAGCCCTAGAGCCAGCTTCAGTCTCATAACCTCTGCTGCAATCAGACCTGCTCAAAATTTCTGTAATGTTTATTGCTAGAAAAAGTAACTGCATGAATGACCCACTGAGGCTCCTTAGAAGATTTCCTGCGGTCAAGATGCTTTTGCTGGCCTTGGGTCAAGAAATCTGGTTTCCATTCCATTGTCTGTCACTTGAGGCTCTTGCATATTAATTTCCTTGTCTAGTAATCAAAAAACTTTTGAGAGAAACTTATAAAATGTAAAACGATCCCAGATCAATATATAGGAAATATTATTCGAAGAGTTTTGTCTGGCATTACCAATTATCTGAAGAAATTATTCTTATCTACTTTTTAAATCACACAAAGACACACATGCACACATATATATAATACTTATAATTTATATTTAAATGTTTATAATAGTGTATATACACACACATAGACACCGTTCTTGTAAAAATTATATATATATGTGTATGTATATATGTGTATGTGTATGTATGTATAATGTGTATGTGTGTATATATATGTCTATATGTATATGATAGATAAGTATGTATTTATATCTCTTCCAGTCTAGCTGGGAAATCTGTTTCAAAATCAACTGCTGCTCTCTCCTCGGACTTGATATATAGCCAAGCAAGCCATTCTCGATTAACAGTGCTCCCTCCTGGGGAAAGTCACAGAATAACTTTATTGATTTCTCTTTACCCTTCTCCACATTTCTCTGCTGAAATGTTGTCTTAACTCTTCAATGCAAAAGCAAAAGGAAGTGAAAATGAAAATAAAGAGCTTTGCTTCTTTAGGGCAATGTTAATTATATTTTTCTTACTTCCTAAACAAAATTTTCTTCAAAGAACAGGATATCCATGAAGGATCTCTATATGGTAAAGAAAAGAGAGGATGACATACTTCCCATGGTTTCTAGACAGCAGATTTCTTTACGCTGAAACCTGTGCTTTACCCACAATGCTGGACTCAGAACTACATGAACCTAAGCGTATTCTCTTATGATTTGGCCAGCCATCTTTGAGAACCGCTAAGACATTTTGTTAAACAGTCCTTCCACTGTTTCCCAACACACCAGAATATAAGGAAAGTTTGTTTCTTGTCAGTTTTTTCTACCTCAAAAGATTCCAGGCATGATTAAGTTTTTGCCTTTTCTTTCTCTTTTCTTTCTTTTACAGAAAATTCTTTAACAGCTTCAGGATCACTGATGCAATTTAGGAGTTTCTCCAATGCAATTGAGAAATGCAAAAGGGAGGTTCTACAGGCAGGGTCTTTTCTGCCTGGAGCTTTTAAGATCACTGAGGAAAAATAACTCAGATCCTCACTCTTTCTCTCCTCCCAGCTTCTGAGCTGCCCTGCGGGCTCAGTTCTCACTGTGGGTAGGTATGGGTCGGGATAGTGGAAAGAAAGCAGAGAAGGGGGCACTGGAGTGGCTTAAAGTAAAAGCTCTAAAACACCTTTTCCATTTCCTTTTCCTTTTTTCCCCACAGATTTAGTTCTACTCACTCTAATAACAGAGTTCATAAAAGATTACTGGAATTTCTATTTCTTTCAGTTCCCTTTTTTAGCATCCACAGGTTTTTTTTTTTTTTTTTTTGGAAAGGCAAAGAAAGGTTAGACTTATTTACAACACAATGACAATCTCTGATTCTTCACTTTAAGCAAATAAAGATGCCTAGTGAAATAAATGGATTGTGTTATTTAAAATTGAAAGCTTATGTGAACCACCACTCAGAAACATGCTAAAAAAAATACAGAAATAATCTGTGACTACACAAGATTATTCTGATGCCAAATACTGAGTGTACAACTAAGTAGAGTGTTAATAATATGACAAGTACCTACTTCCAATGTACAAATGAAATACACTCAAAACTGCAAAGGACAGTGGCACTGTACGCTGCCCTAAGGTTTACCATCACATAGCTTTTTGTTTCTTCATGAATTTGCAAGCTTTGTTTTAATTAAATGCCATTTACTTTTAACTAGCCAGTTTATCCTTTTTAAAAATTTTATTGGTTCTCTGCACAATTTGAACCAAATTTGGAAAAGTTATGGGTAAAAGTGTGTAGAAAAGCCTCTTAAGAATTGGGTCTTATTGAAATCAAGTTTCCTTCTGTGTTGTACAGCCTGAATAATGGGGGAAATCTGTCCTAATATCTTGCTGTATCTGTCCTAACTCACTCCTTTTACAGGGCCTCAGCAGAGGAATTGCATAACAATGTAACTTGTATCCTGCTTAAATACGAAGGTCTCTGAAGCACATGTCCAGGAACATTCCGCTTCATGGCAGAGGAGCCAAGATTGTACCTTGTAAGAGAAAGCACTGTTTCCTTAGGCAACATAGGTTCTTTGTTGGAACCCAAGAGCGCTCCAGTGGCAGGCATGCTTTTGCCTCTGGATAAATGGAACTGCCAGAGGCTCGTTCTATCCATCCTGTGTAAAGCACACACTCAGATTCTAGGATCTCAAAGAAATGTATTTCCCGGCCCTCCATAGGCAACAAAGTCACCACAATTTGAAGCTATTATGGAAGAAAGTCCAAAATTTAACTTCCATTTGCTTTATTCAGCAAGTTTTTATAAGGCAGATCTCATATGGACTATGCTTTGCCTAAGCACGGTGTTAGATGGGAAGAAAAAAGTGGTGGGATCCTTCCTCCTCTTCCTTTCTTCCCAGCTCCTACTATTCATGGAATTTCCCTTGATTTCAAGTGGCTACTCACCAAAATCCTCAACTGAAAACAGCTTCCAAGGGGTCATGTACTTATTCAATTTTCTCTCCAAACAGAACATCATCTGACCAAGGTTTGCATGCATAAGCATTGCTAATTAACAATAAGTCTCCACAATGTCCTCCTCTTGGTAAGTTTGACACACAGACCCCAGTGAAGCTGTATGTACTGCCTGAAAGTAGGAAAGATCCTCACGTTGATTTCTGAATTGTAAAAGGCAGGAATGTGTTTTGGACTTCTTGTCCCTTACTGTGAACAGACCTAAGAGTACTTACTTTATTTTTTAGAAAGAACTCAGAGCTGCTGATGCCTGAGGGAGTCATTTCAACAGAGACTAGAATATCGAGAGAGAAAATTGATCCAGTTCTCTTGTCTGGTGCTTATAAAACATGAAAGTATCACCCTCGCCATGGCAGACCACAGGGAATGATCAATGTGAATTGTTAAGTCCTCTTCTCAGTGATGCTTGCAAGCAATTTCCCTGGGGAAGCAACAAGTTCCTGACCACAGTGTTGTACACAAATAAATAAACAAAATGCTATTACTTTTTGTTCTTCACATTGGGAAAAGTTCAGAAACATCTTGTTTCAATTGATGGGCTGGAATTATAGAAAAACTTTAATTTTGTCTTTCCTTGCTAGTTCTGTGCCTGAGATGTATTGGTAAAATGGAACATGTGTCACATTTCTAATTGGGAAAAGCCTGGTAATCATGGGCAACCCAGATCTGGGTGACTTACAGAGTATTTTTGTGTTGAGAGAGAAAAGACACTAAAAGTAGAAGTTTCTTACTCAGCAGCAGCAGAGAGGCTATAAGATTGAATCTGGTGTTTCACATGGCCTGTATCATGGTGTAATGAGAAGGAATGTGTCTTGCACAAATTAGCCTATAGACCTTTCTAATCAGGACCAATATGTGACATACACAAAGGCAAGATCAGCTGCAAGGAAGGATTCACTCCTTTACCACCAAGCCATGGAGATTGCTTGAGTCATCATGGCCTTGGTCTCTTGATTTCCCTTATGTTATTTGAGTAGAAACTCAGGCACCAATGATGCCTCCAATTAACCATAACCATAATGGTAGCATCCAATACCATTTTTTAGAAAGTCAGCGTTGTAGACAAAAGACTGATGTAGACCAGTGGGGAAGACAGGAGGGAGTTATGCAGCCTACTCTGAGAGCAAAGTCTGGTTTGGATCTTCTCTGCTACTTCTGTACATTTCATGCTAGAGGAAGAACAAGTATCCAGGGAACACTTTGGAAATTTCCTAAATTTACAGAGGGGCCTGTAACATTCAATTAGAGGGAACACAGAATGTTCTACTCTAGCAAAATTTATAGGTAGTATAGGAAATTCCATCAAGAGTCTTGTGGAAAACTGAATGCATTAAAGTAAAACTGAGACCAAGGATGTGGATAATGGGATCTTTCAATATAGATTTCAAACCAAAGTCCGCTGCTTAATAACTCTGAACTTGGGCAGAGTACTTAACCTTACTGAACATCAGATTCTTTATTTGTAAAATGGGGACCATAATATCTTCTTTGTCCAATTATTTGGGGGATTAATGAGGGAAGGAATATAAATTATCACAAGTTCTGGTATATAGTAAGCACTTTGCAATGTTTTTTTCCTCTCTTTATTGATGACTGCTTTCCAGATTTCTATTTGGCCTCTTCTCTTTGAGTTTATAGAATACTAATTTTCTGTACTTTGTGGCAAATCTATTCAATTTAACAGTTTTTAAAATTTATTATAATGTGAGACATAGAAGGAATATGAGGAATAAATAACGCATACCATTTTTATGAAAGATACTCATAATCTACTGAGAAAGCTAGAAACATGCTAGGTCACTATACATTAGACAATGTTAAGTAGAATAATTTGGTTATTTAAACATTTGGGAGAAGGGGTAATCTAATTATATGTCAGGCACCATACAAGGTGGCAAAGACCCAAAGATGTATAAGATGCAATTATTGAACTCCAAGGCCCTTAATTTTTTTTTCTTTTGTTTTTCTTCTTCTGTTTTTTTTTTTTTTTTTTTTTTTTTTTTTGAGACTAGAGTCTTGCACTGTTACCCAGGCTGGAGTGCAGTGGTGCAATCTCAGCTCACTGCAACCTCTGCTTCCTGGGTTCAGGTGATTCTCCTGCCTTAGCCTCCTGAGTAGCTGGGATTACAGGCACCCGCCACCATGCCCAGCTAATTTGTATATTTTTAGTAGAGACGAGGTTTTACCATGTTGGCCAGGCTGGGCTTGAACTCCTGATCTCAGGTGATCCACCTGCCACGGCCTCCCAAAGTGCAAGGATTACAGGTGTGAGCCACCACGCCCAGCCTAGGCCCTTAATTTAGTACCGTAAGAGACATGTTAACAAACTTCAATAGAAGATGGAGAGAACAAATGATACTGAGTAAAGAAGTAACTCGAAGGACAAGAAATCACTTTTGTTGGTAGTGTCAGGGAAGGTTTCACAGAGGAGAAAATATCTAGGCTAGATATACAAAAATAACTAGGTTAGTAACTTAGATAAAATGGACAAATTCATTGAAAAATACAACCTACTAAAACTGACACAGATATAACAGAAAACCTAAATAGCACTATATTTATTAGGGTAATTCAATTCATTATCTAGACCTTTCCACACAGAAAATTTTAGCTTCAAATGGTATCACTGGTGATTTGAATCAAATTATTCGAGTTAAAAATGACACTAGTCTTATAAAATTCTTCAAAAAATAGAGGAACAGGGGATTCTTGACAACTTTTTTTTTTTAATCAAATCAGGCAAAAAAATTACATAACAATTATAAACCAATATTCCGCATGAGCATAGAGGCGAAAATCCTTAACAAGATTTTAATCAAATCTAACAACACACAAAAAATACATCCTGGCCGGGCGCAGTGGCTCACACCTGTAATCCCAGCACTTTGGGAGGCCAGGGTGGGCAGATCATGAGCTCAGGAGTTCGAGACCAGCCTGGCCAGCATGGTGAAACCCTGTCTCTACTAAAAATACAAAAATTAGCCAGGCGTGGTGGCACATGCCTGTAGTCCCAGGTACTCGGGAGGCTGAGGCAGTAGAATTGCTTGAACCCGGGAAGCAGAGGTTGCAGTGAGCCAAGATCACACCACTGCATTCCAGCCTGGGCGACAGATCAAGACTCTGTCTCAAAAAAAAAAAAAAAGAAAAAAGAAAAAAGAAATACAACCTGACCAACTAGGGTTTATTCCAGGAATGTAATTTTGGTTTGATATTCAAAAATCAATCAACATACTTGATAATATCAATAAAATAAATGAGAAAAAGTATATCATTATTTCAATACGTGAAGAAAAACTATTTGATAAAATTCAACACCTATTGATGATTTTTAAAATAAAAAACCCACCTCTCAGCATATCAGGAACAGAGAGGAATTTTCTCAATCTGATAAAGAACATTCTACAAAAAAATATTATCTTCATACTTAATGGTGAACTATAATATAATTTTCCCCTAAGATCGAGAATCAAGCAAAGACACCTGCTCTTACCACTTCTATTCAGCATTGCTCTGGCTATCTTAGTCATTGTAATGAAGCAAAAAAAAAAAAAAAATGAAAAAAGCATAAATAGAAAAAGAAGTAAAACTGCCTCTATTTGTAAGCAGCATAATTGTTCATGTAACCAGAACATCTTAAGGGAATCTACATAACAATGACTAGAGCTAATAACTGCGTTTAGTAAAATACCAAAATACAGGATTAATACACACAAGTCAATTATATTTTTAAATACTAGCAGCAAATAAAGAGAAATAAAATACTAAAAAAAATCCACTTATCATTATAAAACATAAAACACTCAGAAATAAATTTTCAAAAATATTAATGTAGTGAGTTGCATTCGGTCCCCCAAAAGATATGTCTACCTGGAACCTTAGAATGTGACCTTTTTTTTGGGAATAAAAGGTGTTTGCGCATGTAATTAAGGTAAAGGTCTTACCTTGAATAAGGATGGGCCATAAATCTAATGACACTGTTCTTATAAGAGACAGAAAAGGAGACACTGAAACGCAGGAGAAGGTCACGTGAACATATGAAGCGAGAGGCAAAGATTGTAGTGATGTGTCTACAAGCTGAGGAATGTCAGGGATTGCTGACGATACCAGAAGTTAGGAGAGAGGCACGGAATAGATTCTCCCTCAGAGCTTCCAGAAAGAATCAACCCAGCCCACACTTTGATTTTGGACTTTTGGCTTCTTAAACTAAGGAATAAATTTCTGTTGTTTTTAAACAACCCATATTGTAGTAATTTGTTACAACAGACCTAAGAAACTAATAAAATGTATAAGACCTTTGCAGTGAAAATGTCAAACTATTGCTGCGGGAAGTTTTAAAAGGTCTGAAGAAATGCAGAGATATACCAGACTCATAGACTGAAAGACTCCAGTATTATTAAAATATTAATTCTTCTCAAATTTGGCCATAAATTCAAAGCAATCCCAATCAAAATTTCAGCATGTATTTTTGCTGTTGTTGAAGAAATGGACAAGTTAATTCTAAAATTTGCATGGAAATTCAGTTTCTAGAATTTTCAAAGTAATTCAAAAAGAATGGAGGATTTATACTACTTTATTGCAAGATTCACTATACAGGCACAATAACAAAGACAGTGTGGTGTTGAAGAGAGAATAGACGAGCAGATCAATGGAACAGAAAAGAGTCAAAAATAGACCCACACTTATATAGTCAATTGATTTTTTTTTTTTTTGACAAAAATGCCAAGGAAACTCAATGAGGGTGGAGGGAAGTCATTTCAACAAATGGTGTTAGAACAATTAAATGACTATATAGAAAAGAATTAATCCTGATCCTTATCTGATACCATACACAAAAATTAACTCAAGTAAATAATGAACATTGATGTAAAAGCTAAAGTTCTAAATCCTTTAGAGAAAAACATAGAAGAAAATCTTCACAACTTTGAGGATAGGCAAAGATAACAAAGATAAGATATAAAAACAAAGAACTATAAAAAAATGATAAATTGGACTTGCTGAAAATTTAAAACTTTTGCCCTTTGAAAGTCACTACTAAGAAAAAATACACAACAGGAATTGAGAGAAAATATTTGTAATACATACAATATGACAGACATATTTTGTATATATAAAGCTCTCTTAAAACTCAATAATAAGTAGCATACTAAAAAAGAAAAAGATTCAGACAAACACTTCACAGAAGATCTACAAATGGTCAATACATATATAAAAAGATCCTCAAAATCGTTAGTCATCAGGGAAATGAAAATTAAATTCACAATGAGAAATGACTACACACCTATTACAATGACTAAGATAAAATAGACTGACAACTGAAAGTTGAAGATACTGGAACTCACGTATGATCTTATGGTAAACAATTTTGGACAACTGGCAGTTTCTTACAAAATTAAATATACATGTAACACATGACCCAATAATCCTAACTCCTAGAATTTACTAAAGAGAAATGAAAATATATGTACACAGAAAAACTTGTACACAAATGTTGATAGCATATCAAAAAACTGGAAACAACCCAATGTCCATCAACTGGTAGATGGATAAACAAACCACGATATATCCACACTACAATGAAATACTACTCAGTGATAAAAAGGAACAAACTACTTACACATGCAACAACATGGATGAGTCTCAAAATTGGTATTCTGAATGAAAGAAACCAGACACAAAAGAGTACATACTGTTTCACTCCATTTACACAGAACTATAGAAAATGCATACAAATGTATGGAGACAAAAATCAGATCAGTGCTTACCTAGGGCCAGAGCCGGAGGGAGAGATGGACTGCAAAGGATCTCAAGGACACTTTTGGAGATGATGAAGATGGTCTGTATTTTGATTGGTGGTGCTCTTATGGATGTAAGCCCTGTTAAAACTCATCAACTGTATACTTTAAATAAATGCAGTTTTTGCATATGAATTATATATCAGACCTCAGGTGAGCTTTATAATTTCTCCATCTTCCACCGTACACTAGCAAATAACTCTTCGTGACAATCCAGAGAGGGATCTGGATTGCTTTTTAATTTACGTTGGTAAACAAATTTGTATTCTAGATTAGGGATGAGCAATCTACATCCTTGAGTCAAATCCAGCCTGCTCTGTGTTTTATTGGAATACAGTCATGCTCATTCGTTTACTCTTCTCTATCGTTGCTTTGTTCACTGTGATAGCCAAGTTGGGTAGTCACAACAGAGAACATATGGCCCACAAAGCCTGAAATATTTACTCTTTGGCCCATCACAGATAAAGTTTGGTGGCCCTTATTATAGATAATATAAAGTTAGATGTGGACGTGGGAATATTTGCATCAATGTTATGTCAGAAAAAGGAGAATCTGCTTACAAGAATGAGTAAGAATGGCACATTGGACCTAAAAAAATCCATGTCCATCAATATGAATCAAAAACAAAAAGATGAAAAGAGAAAGAATCAAATATATTTAGCCTTTGGGTCCTCAAATCACCTTGTCTTAATCAACACTGTTATAGCCAAAAGCTTTAGAGAGACTAAGGTGAAACTTTTTAAAAAGAGCAAGGAAATACCTTACGAATTCAGCCAAAAATGTCTTGCTGAATTTCCCTTTCTCAGTCATGAAATAAATGGAATCAACTGTCATTTCTATTCACGAGGCAAAATCTGTATCTCAGTTTGGTGAATAGTTACTTATCAAACTATGCTCAATGCCCAATTTCCTTCAAATATAATAAAACCCTCTCAGTTAAGGGTGGGGAGGGGACAATGTGTGATAGTGGAAAGAGCTATGTCTTTGGGGAGAAAAAGCTCAGCGCTGGATCCTGGTGCTACCATTATGAATAATTGTGTGATGTTGGGCAAGCTGCTCAAAACCATGGCTTCCTCATCTGTAAAATGGAAATAACATTTCCTCAATTATAGGGTTGTTGGGAAGCTTAAATGTGGAATGAAACAAAACCCCAAACACAAAGTAGCCAATCCATAAATAGCATCTCCCTTTCCCCATCACCATTGCAATGGCAATCTTATTATTTAAGATGAATTTCATCTCAACATCCCAAGGTGATATTGACTGTTACTGCTCTAGAAAGTATTTTTAAGGTGTTTATTTGGGGGAAGAGACTGATTAATTTCTAAATTTGGCTTTAATTCAATTTTTACATAAATATATCATCTTTGTCTCTTCCTAGAGAAGCATGTTGTGCTTCTGTGTGTTGTGAAATGCCTGCTATGTTTTCCTAATAACTCTATATTCCCTATACTGATTATGCAAGCATTTGCAAAAGTAATTTAAAAACCATTTGCTTGGGAGGAAAAAAAAAAGCTTTCTCAAAAGTTTTTTCTTTTTGTGGTGTTATCAGAATCCTTTTTAGAATTGAATGCTCTCATCTTTTTTGAAACAATTTTTCTAAGATAAGAGAAAGACTTCAAATACTGCAAGTCACTTCATAATTTTATGGAAGAAATTGTGCAATGAACTTAGAAATATTAGGTTCAGTTTCAGCATGCCCCTTAAGTAGGATCAATGATGAGCAAATCTTTGTATCTGTGTTCTTGTCTCATTGAGCAGCAGAATTTGTCTTTGGACCTCTCTGTGGCTATGACAATTCGAAAGCCCTAGAGCCACTTGTGCCAGCAAACAGCATAAAGTGTCCCATCCCTAAGAGTGATTTTCAGCTTTGCTTGTTAATATATCCACATTTATCACCTGCCTTTAGAATTTGGAAACCTATCTACTTGCTTAGACTTGTTCCTCTCTTGTAAATTACTCCTCTGTAATGCACTTTAATTTGCTGCCACCAAACCCCTCTTGCTTAATTAAACTACAAGTCTTGTTCCTTCTAAACAGCCCTGGCCTGTTGTTATCCATATCCCAGCATGACATTGAGCCCTGGTCCTCCCTGGGTTCTAGTTTAACCATGTATAAAATGGGAATGTTGTGTTCTTGGGCACTCTGCACAAATGTACTAAAGACAGATAAAAGAAGATACAAACACTATTCTAATTTTCCAGAAGAACAGATTTTCTTATTGCTGACATTACTAAAGGTAATCTGAATGGTGGTTTTAATCAACCATTTCTTTTTTAAATCAATTTTAAGTTCAGGGATCCATGTGCAGGACATGCAGGTTTGTTACAGAGGTAAACATGGGTTGCTGTACCTATCAACCCATCACCTAGATATTAAGCCCCGCACGTATTAGCTATTTACCCTGATGCTCACCCTCCCCCTGCCCCCCACCGCCCTGACAGGCCCCAGTGTGTGTTGTTCCCCTCCCTGTGTCCATGTGTTCTCAATGTTCGGCTCCCACTTATAAATAACATGCGGTAGTTTTCTGTTCCTGTGTTAGTTTGCTGAGAAAAATGGCTTCAAGCTCCAGCCATGTCCTTGCAGAGGACATAATCTTGTTCCTTTTTATGGCTACATAGTATTTCATGTGTATATATACTACATTTTCTTTATCCAGTCTATCATTGATGGGCATTTGGGTTGATTCCATGTCTTTGCTATTGTGAATAGTGCTGCAGTGAACATATGCGTGCATGTGTCTATAATAGAATGATTTATATTTCTTTAGGTGTATGCCCAGTAATGAGATTGCTGGGTCAAATGATATTTCTGGTTCTAGGTCTTTGAGAAATCACTACACTGTCTTCCACAATGGTTGAACTAATTTACATTCCCACCAACAGTGTAAAAGCATTCCTATTTCTCCACAGCCTTATTAGCAAATGTTGTTTCTTGACTTTTTAATAATTGCCATTCTGACTGGCATGAGATGGTATCTCACTGTGGTTTTGATTTCCATTTCTCTAATGATCAGTGATGTTGAGATTTTTTTCACATAAATGTCTTCTTTTGAGAAGCATCTGTGCTCATCCTTTGCCCACTTTTTAATGGGGTTGTAATCAAACCATTTCTATAACATTTCAAAATAGCCAATCTAGAAGTTATCATAATTTTTAAATCTTACTATATTTTCTTTAAAATAGCACGTGACATGGAGAAAGGAGAGTATCTATATGAACATACCTAGAAGAATCTAAAAATAGAAAAGAAAGGAAAAAAAGCTACATATTTCCAGACACATGAAAAGCCCACCTGACTACTGATAAGGACTCACAAGTAACCATCAAGAAGCTTAACACAAAACCGGAAGCAGTGAGCCAATCATGGCATGTCTTAATCTTTCAGTAATAAAAGTTGTGATTTTCAAAGTGACTCTTTCTCTTTTCTGTCTCTATCCAGAGTGGTGTGCCTAGGCTCCTCTGCAGCGCTTGGCTCTCCTGAGCACCATGCTGGGACTTACTGGGGATAGCACTTTTCGGAAGCACTGAATACGACAGTATTCCCAGTTAGTGAAATGAAAACCATTTGGCTCTGGTTTAAGAAAGTGGCCTGCAGTGAAATTAACAAAATATTGTATGTGTTTGTGTATATTTTGAAGAAGGCACTCAAGATCAGTGTAGAATGTCTTATTTTCATAATGTCATGTTAAGCTAATTTTGTTTTTGAGACAGGGTCTTACTCTGTCGCCCAGGCTGAAGTACAGTGGCATGAACACAGCTCACTGTAGCCTTGACCTCTTAGGCTTAAGTGATCCTCTTGTCTCAGCCTCCCAAGTAGCTGAGACTTTAGGCATATGCCACCATTCCTGGCTAATTCTTTATATTTTTTTGTAGAAATGGAAGTCTCACTATGTTTTCCAGAATGGTCTCAAACTCCTGGGCCCAAGCGATCCTCCCGCCTCAGACTCCCAAAGCACTGGGATTATAAGCATAAGCCACCATGCCCAGCCCTAAATTATTATCTTATCAGATTGATTATAGAAAAGTCTCTACTTTTCAGATATGAGACTTTGCTTTCTATCCCTAAATTAATCTGTGACCTAATCTACAATAGTGTAAATAGAGCAACATGGCAACATACCCTCCCTTACCCAGAGGTCAGTGTTTCTTCAACCTCAACTTCCCAGAGTCCAGCCTAGAATGCAGAAGTGAGCAAATTAAACACTTTAAACACTCGAAGTAGCATCTGAGACTCTCCACCATACAGTGACGACTTTCTCTTTATAGCCCCACTCAGAACTAGAAACTGACTTATTTCATTTACAATTTATGACAATCTTGGTTAACTTTTTCCCTTGGCCCAAAGATGTTTTGGAGTAACAAACTACAAGTGAATTGGGAGAGCAGCTGGGAGCAGGCACAAGAAGAGCAGAAAAAGCAACTGCCAACAGCTCAATACAAAATACAGACTGAAAGGCAAAAAGCAGACAAAGACTTTTGAGAGCACAGAATTCAACAATGTCAGTTCATAACAGTGACCCGTAGCCACCCAGTGCATTAGGCCCAGAAAATTTGTATAGAGACTGAAAAGGCAGAAGTTGTTGTGATGCCTGGGTAGGTAAGCTCTTGTTTTTATAAAAATTTACTTATATGGGGATTTCATTTCTTAATAAAATAGGATAGCTGAGTCACTGCTAATGTAATCGAAGAGGGGCTCATTTCAGCACTTTTATTTGGTCATTGTACATTATTTTCTGTCGAGTTCTTGCATGAAGGGTCTATGTGCCCAGAGAGGGCAGGCCCATGTGGGTTTTGCCCATGTGTCTATACTTTGCATAAACACAATGAGGTGCTTAATGAATGTCTGGTGATGATGACGATCAAGAGCTTAATAACAGGGTCTTCTCTAAAGGCTGATTAATGGGGCTTCAAGTTAATATCTTTTCATTCTCTCCTTGCACTCATATTTTTGGTGTGTGTATGGGAGTGTGGGGTAGAAGGACTATAAATTGAGTATCCACTGGAAAAAATGTAGAAAGGCTATTCTATTTAAATAGTAGATAGCTTTTACAAAATACTTGCTGGTGGTGAAATAACATGTCCAAAATTGTATTCCTATGACACATTCCATTATTTGGACATATTTAGCCAAACCCCATTTCCAAGATTGTATAATCATACTTGCTATTTACAACATCTGAAATGGATGTGCAAAGTTAAGTGATCTTTGGTTCAATCAATGAATTATCTTGCAATAGACCTATGTGCTAGAAAACCAAGTGGTGCTGACAGCTACTGTGGTCCTACAGTTCTGCCATGCCACACACAGGCCATTTAATTTTCTACTTGAATACAGCAGGTGGTAACTCTTCAATCACCCGCTCTCATCTACCAGTTAGTTTAACTCTTTTTTTTTTTTTTGAAATGGAGTCTCGCTCTGTTGCCTAGGCTGGAGTGCAGTGGCGCGATCTCGGCTCACTGCCAGCTCTGCCTCCTGGGTTCACGCCATTCTCCTGCCTCAGCCTCCTGAGTAGCTGGGACTACAGGCGCCCGCCACCATGCTTGACTAATTTTTTGTAATTTTTTTTTTAGTAGAGACGGGGTTTCACCGTGTTAGCCAGGATGGTCTCAATATCCTGACCTTGTGATCTGCCCGCCTCGGCCTCCCAAAGTGCTGGGATTACAGGCGTGAGCCACTGCGCCTGGCCCAGTTAGTTTAACTCTTATTACCATTAAGTCAAGCATAAAAACAATAAAACTAACCCTGCCCTAAATAGGATCCACTCACCAGTTTCCTTGTTGCCATCCACTGTGCCATCATTCTTCCAGATTTAACGTGCGGGAAGTTATCTTAGATCTGCCCCTCCTGCAGCCTCCTCAAATCCATTTTTAGTGACAACGTTCTATAGCTCTTCTGAGTCACATGTGTCTTTTATCTCTCCACTTTTCACTATCGTCTTTGTCTAAGCTCTTAGCCTTCTTACCTCTTGGATAACTTCAGCAGCTTCCTGACTAGCTTCTCCCTCTCTGGTTACTTCCTTCTCCAGTCCACCTAGAATTTCATTAACAGGATAATTTGCTTTAAATTCTGCTTTTAAGTTGTCATGCCCTAAGCCCAAAATCTTCACTGGAAACTTATATCATTTCATATTTATGAGTCCATAAATAGGAGAAAAACTCCGTAAGCAGGAAAACATTATAGACTTGCCATCGTCCCAGTAACGACTCTTCCTGGATGTGACATAATGTGACCCATCTTCCCCGAAGTATAACCTGATTTGAAGCTGCTGGCCAACATGCCACATTGGGCCCTGGTTAGGTCAGGCTTATCTGTCAGTGAGCATATCCTATTCTTCCTGCACCACTCTTCCCTCCAGGGGCTGAATAAAAGTACAGGCAGGAGTTTTTTATATTGTGAAATGACCAGACCTACATGGTTTGCCCAAGAGCTCTGTTCTTGAACCCCCGTCTTGTTTATTTTATTAAAGCCTTGGATGAAAACAGATTACATTCTTATCAAATTTGCAGATATTGAAAATGGGGGGAAACAAAAGCTATAACAGATGACAAGATCAAAGTTCAAAGAGAACTCCAACAAGAGGTCAAAATGAAGAGCACCAAATGTGACATAAATAAATACATTTTGAATGTTAGATTCAAAGTTCCAACTGAACTGGGTGGGGGAAGACTCCATACAATTATTATTCTAAAAAAATTCTCAGGAGAGAAGGTCAGGATGAGAGTGAGAAGGCATGGATTATTTACAAGGAAAAGATAAACAAAGTCAAGTGTTTTGCTTCCAAAATGGCCAATGCACTCTTAGGCTTAGTTAACAGACTTACATTGGCTAAAAGAAGGGAGGGGCTAGCTACATGGTGTTCTTCACTGATGGGACACCTCAAGAATATTTTCAATTCTGGCTTCTGTATCAGTTGACAAATACATGAAGAATTATGAAGGATCTAGAAATCATACATATAGTATAGATATAGATCTATAAAGAAATACATATAATACATAGATTTACTCATGTTTAACCTGAAAGAAGTGACATCAAGAAAGGATGCAATGTCAGTGTTTTGAAGGACTATCTGAGTAGATTTCCTCCCTGCAGCTAAGGAGGTAGGAACTAAACCCATGGGTGAAAGTTTGGAGGAGGTAAACTTTGGCTCAATAAAAAATATTATTTTCTATCCATGAGAGACATAAAGCAGTGGAATAAGATGTCTTGAGAAATTAACTTCTTATGACTAGAAGCTTTCAAGTATAGATTGAGTGACATCATCACAGAATTTTTTTTGGCATTCTTGGAGTGCAGAAAGTTAGACTAGATAACCTGAAGACTACCTTCCTTTCATCTCTAAGGTGTAATATTGGCCCCCACACCTGTAAAGCCCTCTCCTCTCCCATCTCTACACAACACTTATCATATTTGCTTTCCACTGACAGACATCTCTGGCTTTCTCACCAGACTGGGAACTCTTTGAAGGTAGAGATTCTATTTTTTAACTATATATCCCTGGCTTCTGGCATGATTCCCTAAGGAGCTGAGGTACTCAATATATTTCACTGAATTAACTGAATTATGAAGTTTTACTAAAAAAATCCTATCTTCCCTTCAATGTCCAGCACAAATTTCCACTTTCCACAGAAAGCCTTCCCTGATCACTCCTATAGGATATATTCTGTGTCAGACAATTTGCCACATGTAATTTTCTGTTTCTTTCTGGTATAATGTTGTTTACTGTGTGTCATTTCTATTATCCCAACTAGACCATCAGTTCCCAATGAACAAAAGAATACCCATTCATGATCTCATGGAGGTAGAGAGTACAATGACGGTTAACAGAGGCTGAGAAGGACAGTGGGGAGAAGGAATAAAAAGGGGTTCATTAATTAGTACAAAATACAATTAGATAGAAGAAATAAGACCTAGTACTCAATAGCATAATAGGGTGACTATAGTTAACAATAATTTATTATAGACTTCAAGGTAACTAGAAGAGTAGACTTGGAATGTTCCCAACACAAAGAAATGATACATATTTGAGGCAATGGATATCCTATTACCCAGATCTGATCAGTGATACACATTGCATGCTTGCACCAAAACATTATATGCACCCCACAAATATGTGCAACCATTATGTATCCATAAGCATAAAAAATAAAATCAAATAAATACCATTTTAAAATTATGCCTTATTGCTGTGCTCAGCACAGAACTGGCTACTGATAATGTGCTTACTGATTGATTGAAAAGTAATATTGTAGAATGTTTTGGTGTTAAATAATCATATTCCACTTATTAATTACAAAGAGAAAAATGGTAACTTTATAGTGGAGAAATGTGAGAGATAGAACCTTAACCAAGTAATCAAAATTTACATCACCCAGGAGACAACATCTTGCCATAATCGACTCTGAGAAGATGCACTGAAAAGGGCACATCGTTGCTTGGGTGGTGTTTCTGCCAAAAATGAATAATCTCCATCTAATCACAAGGAAACATCAGACAAACCCAAACTGAGGGACAGTCTGCAAGATATCTGACCAGTAGTAAGCCAGAGAAAAGCTGAGACACTGTCATGGATTGAGACTGGGCAAATGTGACACTACATGCAAAGTGGGATCTTGGATTGCATCCTGGACCTGAAAAAGGACATCTATGGGAAAGGTTGAGAAATTCTAATGAGGTCTGTAGATTAGTCAGTAGTAATATAACCATGTTAACTTCCTGGCTTGGATACTATGGTTATGAAGATGTTAACTTTAGGGGAAGCTAGATGAAGGCTCTATGAGAACACTGCACTATTTTTGCACCTTGTCTGTAAGTGTAAAATTACTTCAAAATAAAACGTTAAATAAGATTTATGAGTTTGGTTTTCAACTTGAGTGAGGATCCAAACAACGAAGGCAGCTACCGTGAACCAAAATGAATAAGGTGCACTCCATTCTTGTTATTCACGATAGCTGTGTTCTACATGGTTGCTGCGAATAGCGAATTAGCGAATACTAAAGCATTGCCCCTAGGGGAAATACAGGGTTCGTTTCCTAAAAGCCTCTGGCCACATTTTTTGTCAACTGATCAATACACAACATTGTTTTATGTGTGTTTCTGTTTAAAGACATCTTATTTAATATGTATTGTTGATTCATTAACAATGAACTCATAGCTAAAAGCCCTGTAACTCATGCCGGAATGAAGTTTATTAGCCACATATTTTCCTCATCAGGCACATCACAACCTTCTTATGCTTAGGAACTCTAGCCAGCGCTTCAACATTACACTTGGGAGTCATTTTAAACAGTAAAATCATCAACAGAAAGCATACAAATGCAAAGAACAGTGGCATCAGGTGACACAAATTTTTCACCACTCTGTACATGTCCATAAATGATTACAGAAGCTCTGCAAGTATTAATTTGGGGATTTCAAATACATTTTAGTGAGTGGGCTAACTCACAACATGGAATCTATGGATAATGAGGATTGACTGTACCTATAAACACACGCAATGATTGTGAACTTCTTGGCTGTCACCTTGAGTCAATAAGAAAATAAGTATAATGATATTTGCATTTGAAATGATAAAAGGAATTCTTGAAAGATTAGCAACTTGGTAAGTAACTTAGTTCTATTTCACTTCATGGTCTTTTTCCCTATCCTGACTACACTGAGGATTTCTCTAGTACCCTGGCTTCATCAATGCTAATGATATTTGTCTCCTTTCCATTTTAGTCATCAGTATACACAGCCACAACCTGAACTTCAGTGTCAGTATCCCCAACTGCTTCACCTTCAGGAAATCCCTTCCTAATTACCACATATCCCACTATGCACTTCTATTGAATCTATTCAACTCCTACTTATGGCCTAAAAACAAAAACTCCTACTTATTCTCCCAGCCAATCACTCTCTTCTAGCTGTGCTTTATTTAGTCAGCAATACTTGGGAAGTTACTTTGATGATGCTTTCACTAGCACCCCACAATCTACTATCTTTTGATCTTTTACAAGTTTTTATCTTCCAAACTATGATCGCGGTAGTCAGTTTGGTTTTTTTGTGTCCATTGCTGGTCTGCCAACTATTTCCGCAAAAATTCACAAACACATATTGTTTAAATGCAAAATAAATTAATTTACCTAATCAACTTTCAACAAGTCTTCATTGTTCTTATTCTTATTGATCTACTTGAAATCCAATTGCACAGACAGGATCTGCCAAATATTCCCTCCTTTCTACACACACTGCCAACACTCTATTTCAGACTGATACATAGATCACCTGAGCCTATAAGTTTCTAACTAGTCTCTCCACATCCTGTCCTGTCCACTTTATAAGCTAATTAATCATCTAAAGTAGACAGTTAATCAACCTACATGCTCCCCATAGCTACCTGGCAAAAGTTCAAACACCTTTACATGGCATTCAAATTCTTCTATGAACTGACTTCAGATTACTTGTAAAGCCTTTTCTTCTACTAAACCTATTTGCAAACTATGTCTCAGCCCAAATAGACTATTTGCATTCTCAAAGACGTCTTATTTCTCTCTAATCAAGTCACTTGTCTGCACTTTTCTCTTTATGTGGAATATTTTGCCCCCCTCATCTCTGTCCATCAAAATTTTACCTGTTCTTCAAGCCCCAGTTCAAAGTACAATTCTCCATGAAGCCTACTCTGATTTTACAACCGGAAATAGTCTCTTCCTTGGATTCGCCACAGCACTTTGGAACTGCAGTTAACGCATTTGTATTTGTAATTATTTTATTCTTCACGCTACATTTCAAGATCATTGAGAGCAGGAAATACCATTTCAATCTTGCATTTACCATAGCACCTAGCATAAATGCTCAGTAAAGTACTATTTAATATGTGTATGAATGAATAAATGTGCCTCTCATATGCTTAATATGTATGTAATATATAATGTATAGATAGATGCATATATACATGTAACCTCTGTATAACAGTTAAAATTGAACAAGGTACAACACATTGTCAATGGACCATATTATTGGTAGATTAAAACTGGAAGTAGACATAGGAAAAAAGAGAAAACAAGAGTGGTAAATTAAGAATTATTTGACAGGCCAAAATAAAATCGATTGGGAAAACTTATGTGTGATTAACTATTATAACATCAACTTTTTAGCAGGGTTGTATTGAAATCTTCCCAGATATAGAAATTTATATACTTTATTCCTAGGAATCCAAAATAAAACATAAGAATAAACATATTCAATGAATCAAATTGAATAGACATTGCTAGACACAGTTAATACTATAATTGCACATCACTTAACTTGAAGGACTTTTCAATTATGATTAAATGAAAAAAAGTAACTCATTCTTTATTCTCTATTTCATTTGCACAGTGAATACTAACAAAATAAATTGCCATCATTACCATCACTATCAACATCATCATAAAATGTATTTCTTGGTTAAAAAAAAACTTCAAAAACTATACTAAGAGATGTAGCTCTGTAGGAAGCTACAACTGTAGAAGTTTAGTAACATCAAAGCAAAGCAATTTATCAATTTCATGATTATGATGGTTTTATTTACATCTAATGAACAATATAGAAAAGGGTACATCAAGGCCCAGCCATTTAACAAGGGACATTTCTCCCCAGTAAGTTTTGTTTTGTTGCAGGAAAATTGAATGTGATTACTCTAAAATTTTTTTAAAAATTAAGTAATGAAAATAAGTCAGTTCTGTACTGATAAGCATTAAAATATTTCTTCCTGAGGTATTTTCTACATATTTATGGTTTAATGAACCCTTTAATTTCTGGTGATTCCCAACATGCTAAGGTAACTTTTCAAAAGCTAAGCCTCAACTGCAGCCTAGTGTCATTGACTGTTGAACGTGTTTCAGATTGGATCATGTGCACTGAAGCAACAGCAGAATGAAAAGTAAAAATTCTGTAGATGCTAAAAGAAACCTCTACGGAACTTACACGAAGGGTATAAAGGAGACCTGAGATTAACATTTCCTAAATCATAGACTCGTGAAAAATCGCTTGCCAGAAGAAAATTTTGTTCAAGTGAACACACACTTATTGAGCACCTATTCGAGTCAACCTGGGAATAAAAAGATGGTTAACATGGTATCTATCCAATCAAACAATTCAAAAAGCTATCACAAAATAGACATATATAACACTGAGTATCATATACTATGATATGTTAGTTGTTTAAACAAAGTATTCTGTGAAAACAAAAGAAAGAGCTGTCTAAGGGAGGGGAGAAGGAAACAGAGAAAAAGGCTAATCTTTGACCTAGGCTTCAGAGGACACAAACAGCCCAAACAACATATCCTCAACCTTGAGTGTAGCCTTCAATAGATATCCAAGTTTTAGGATAATTCCAAAGCATGATATATGAAAGTGATTGAGATTAAAGATATATCATAAATATCTGAAGTGATGAGTATGCTAATTAGCCTGATTTGACCATTCCACATGTATAGGTGTCAAAACATTCCATTGTATTCCAAAAGTATATACAACTATTTGTCAATTTAAAATAAAATAAAACTTAGAAAAGATAAATCACAGGTAGAATGTGTGATGAGACACTGAATGAAGTTAACAAAATGAATTATGTTTATTGGGATGGTATTCTCGCTTAATAAACCTTAAGACTCTGCAAGATAAGGAATATATTATTGAGTGTGGTGGCTCATGTCTGTAATCGCAGCACTTTGGGAGGCAAAGGTGAGAGGATTGCTTGAGCCTAAGAATTCAAGATCAGCCTGGGCAACAAAATGAGACTCCATCTCTCCAAAAAAAAAAAAAAAGAAGAAAATCAGCAGGGCGTGGTGGTGCACACCTGTAGTCCCAGCTACCTGGGAGGCTGAGGTGGGAGGATTCACTGAGCCTGAGAGTTGGAGGCTGCAGTGAGCCCTGACCACACCACTGCACTCCAGCCTGGGAAATAGAATGAAATGTGGTCTCAAAAAATAAAAATAAAAAAGGAATATATACTACAGTCCATATTGAATTTATTGTCAGAAGCGCCCCTGAGAGATGTCATCATCTGATACAGTAGAGGTTGGGAGTGACTTACTGGGGCGTTTAGCATTTACAGGTGACTCTTCAATATGGGTTTGAACTTCACGAGTCCACTTACAAGCAGATTCCTTCTGCCTCTGCCACCCCTGAGACAGCAAGACCAACCCCTCCTCTTCCTCTCCCTCCTCAGCCTACTCAATGTGAAGACGACAAGAACGAAGACCTTTATGATGACCCACTTCCACTTAATGGAGAGTAAATATATTGTCTCTTCTTCATGATTTTTTAAAAACATTTTCTCATCTGTAGCTTACCTTATTGTGAGAATCTAGTATATAATACAGATAACATACAAAATATATGTTAATCAACTGTTTATGTTATCGGTAAAGCTTCCAGTCAACAGTGGGCTATTAGTAGTTATGTTATACTTGGATTTTCCACTGTGTGTGGGTTGGTGCCCCTAACTCCTGAGTTGTTCAAGGGTTGGCTGTACTATACACAGACAGTAGAAAAATGATCACCTTTTAAGAAATGCTTTAGCTTAAGGATAAGCAACATAATCAATCGTGCCATAAGCTATGGGCTGCCAGAAAGTAATGCATTATATTTAGAAGGCTTTCTCCTCAGTACTCAAATAGAAGAGATTTCCAAATTATAAATCAGGATTCTGGAAGCAGAGAGCACGATGGCTGGGCCAAGCCTCAGATAGAATTCCTTGCTACCATCATTTTCATCAGAACAGACCAGCATCCATACACCTCCTCTGAAAATAAAGAGTGGCCTGAAGTTTATCCTATATTACCTTAGAAACACAATCTACAGACAATATGGATTATCTATATCTTCCTAATAGGTATAATTTAGATACATTCTTTTAACCACTGTATGCAAGAGTTGGGCAAGTAATCAGCTGAGAAGCCCTAAGCCCTCTGGAAGCAAGACCTTTTGACTGTCCCTATATTTACTTGTAAGAGGCCCAAGGCCAGGTATGAAGGACATTCAATTAAAAAAAAATTTAAATCAACAGCAACAATAAAAACAGCTTTGATTTTTGGTCCCAGATAGGCCATTTGAAGTATTACCTGATGGGGAAAACCTAAAATGCTTGTACAACATAGAGGGTAAAAAAGAGTTCTTAAAAAAGTTGTCTTTGAGGGTGGGATTGGGGGTGAAAGATAATAGACCACACATGGGGTACAGTGTACACTGCTCGGGTGACAGGTGCACCAGGATCTCAGAAATCACCACTAAAGAACTTATCCTTGTAACCAAAAACCACCTGTTCCCCCAAAACTATTGAAATTTTTTAAAAGAGTTGTCTTTGCTAACAGTCCTGGGGAAGCAATTTTTTATTAAAATATTGACATTCCTCCCAATGCTTCATTTGTCTAGATAAATGTAGCCCATGGCACAAAAATACGTTCTTAGGCCGGGCACAGTGGCTCATGCCTGTAATCCCAGCACTTTGGGAGGCCAAGGCAGACGGATCACTTGAGGTCAAGAGTTTGAGACCAGCTTGGCCAACATGGTGGAACTCCATTTCTACTAAAAATATAAAAAATTAACCAGGCGTGGTGGTGGGCGCCTGTAGTCCTAGCTACTCAGGAGGCTGGGGCAAGAGAATTGCTTGAACCTGGGAGGCGGAGGTCGCAGTGAGCCAAGATCGTGCCACTGCACTGGGCAAAAGAACAAGAGTCTGTCTCAAAACAAACAACACCAAAAGTACATTCTTAATAAAGTAGAAATGCACAGTGATTATGCTTTACTTATCAGGCTTGCATTTTTCTAGCAATTTTTATTTTTCTATCATTCCCAACATTTTTAATTTTCCATCTGCCTGGGATAGAATGTGGAATTAAAATAAAAATTAAACCAAATCTCTATCTAAGAGCTTTCTTGAAATATGACAAAGGTTTAGGGACAAGCCATTTGTAATTTGCTGATGGCAGGAAAACTAATTCACTACTGGGGAATTCTGACATCTAAAATCTACATATTGACATGCTGGAGGGGAATGAGAGAGAATGTCTATGATTTTAATTTACTTAACCTATTTAGAAAAAAAAAAGTCACTTGAGTCATCCTGGCTCACTTTCCTTAGCATTAGTCAGACTGCATTTCCTTAAGCCTGCGAGTGTGTTTCTATGTAAATAAACTATGTAGTTCACTTGGGGATAAAAGTCACAGTATTTAGAGATTATAAAGACCTATTAGATCATCCGGTCTGGCCCACAAGAGATAGTCCCTAGATAGGGAACATAACTGTTGATCTTTGCCAAGAAGCCAAGAAGAAATAGTTGGTAAAAATATTTTCCATACTTTTTTTTTCATTTTAACTTATCTAATAGTGCTTCAGTCACTTCCCAAGTGGACTAGTAAAATGATCATGAAACAGTTCAACTTATCAGGGAGATGCAAAGTTTAACTTATCTGAATTGACAATGTTCCACCCTCCTCCATTTGTTAAAGAAATGCTCTTGTTTGCAAAATGTGAACAGTGAAGAATCTGCTCTTCGAACTAGCCAGGCTGTTTCCTTTCAGTTAAGAAAGTCAAAAGGCAAGTTGTTTCTCACTGGTTTTCTTAACCTACTTTCACTAATTTCGGAGAAATTAGATATTAAAACAGGAATATGTACAGAGTAGAAAATGAATATGATACATTTACAACTTACTGCTTTACAAACCAAAGTATTTTCCATTTTTATTTTCTGTATTACATAAAATATGAAATATTATTGAAACTTGAAGTATACAGAAGTTTGGCATTAGGGTAAAAGTCAAAGTGACTCAGCAATACAAACCTTAAAAAATAAGAATTTGCTTAAGAATTTCCAGAGTCAGTATGATAGTTGTATCATGAGAGATTATATTCCATTAGAAATGCTGTTAAAAAAACTTAATGTGGCCCTTGACTTCTTAAAGTCTACATCCTAAAGGCCGGGTACGGTGGCTCACGCCTGTAATCCCAGCACTGTGGGAGGCCAAGGCAAGCAGATCACCTGAGGTCAGGAGTTCGAGACCAGCTGGGCCAACACGGCAAAAACCCATCTCTACTAAAAATACAAAAATTAGATGGGCATGATGGCAGGTGCCTGTAATCCCAGCTACTTGGGAGGCTGAGGTGGGAGAATTGCTTGAGCCTGGGAGGTGGAGGTTGCAGTGAGCCAAGATCACGCCATTGCACTCCAGCCTGGGCCGCAAGAGCGACACTCCATCGCAAAATAAATAAATAAATAGTAAAGATACCTATTCTGGTCACTATGTCATTTATTCCCTAGTTCTTAAATCCTGCTTTGATCACCCTACGTGTTTTCCCTACTGAGATTATATTCAGAAAATTGTCAATATTCCTGAAGAGGTGAAAGTCACACACATACAGAAATAGGAAAAACTAATGAATAGTAGGGGATGAGCTGGTAACATTAAATTAAAAGTTAGAAACACTGGATCTAAACATTTAAAGCAGAATTATTTCTTATCAGCTAAACACAAATCAACCTAACCCAGGAAGGAAATTTCCTATTTTTATTTAGTTAGAATTTCCAGAGTCAGTATGATAGTTGTATCATGAGAGATTATATTCCATTAGAAATGCTGTTAAAAAAAAATAATGTGGCCCTTGACTTCTTAAAGTCTACATCCTAAGTCAAGGGCTTATATTTTATTTAAGCCTATAACAAATTTGAGGGTTTCAGAACTCAGTGAGACTCTCCATATGCACCGAGCATGCACTGTGAGCTAAGCCCTTCGCCAGGTTTTGCAAGAAATCATAAAGGCAGTATTAGATATGGTCTCTGCCCTTCCAGAGCTTACAGTATGAGAGGGAAGATAAATATCTACTCCTCCAACCCTCATCTCCAACACATGATGAAAAGTGAGTGACTAACTTCTGTTATCTCGTTTACATTGACCTCAGATGGTGAATCAGAGTCTAGACAAGAAAATCACACATGTAGATGGGGAAACTGAGGAAAACTTAATGAAAGGATAATCTGTAAAGATTGGACACAGTTAAGAGGAACCAAGAAGAGATGGTGAAGTGTCCCAGACTAACAACAGCAGGAAGTCCTTACACCCAAAGGCCTGAAAGAGCAAGAAGAGGGAATAGTTATCAGAAGCCAGAGAGAGGGAGCTGAAACTGCAAGAGATGGCCCCTCTCAGGAAGGAATAAAGCCAGGTCCTCAATGTAGCCTACAGGAAGCGAGTCAGGGGCATTTAGTACCCTAACTTCTCTCTTCACTTTCTCTCTGATCTCTCCCTGTTGACTCCCTTGGGCCAAACACACTCAGAAGCTGGTGGGCAAAAGAGACTGTTGAGGCAATGCATGAAGGTGCGCCTCTGAGAGTGTAGAGCCAGATAGAAAAAGGTAGAGAAAAGATCTGGCAAGGCAGGGGGTGGCCAACAGAGCTGGATGAATTTAGAGCCACCCAAGCTTACAGGATAAATATATGCTATATCCAGAAGTAAACATTTGGATAGATCAGTTAAGAGTAATGCTTTATTTGCAACAGAACATTTTGGCACTTTCCCATTAGATAAGATCAGTCAATGTTAACATAAGCTTCCAACTGAAGCCACAGAACATAAATGGTGAACTCTAGTTTAACCAATAGTCTGCCAAGTGAGGTCTATAATTTGTACTTTTATGTGTCAACTAATTATACAAGATAAATTTGGTTTTAGAACACTGACCTTGAAGCATACAGGATTCAGAATAACTTATAAATCTTAGGAGATGTTAAATTGTATTTAAAACAGTTTTTTTTTGTTGTTGTTGTTGTTGTTTTGTTTTTGTTTTTTTGAGACGGAGTTTTGCTCTTGTCACCCAGGCTGGAGTGCAATGGCATGATCTCGGCTCACTGCAACCTCCGCCTCCCAGGTTCAAGTGATTCTCCTGCCTCAGCCTCCCAAGTTTGAGTAGCTGGGATTACAGGTGCCCACAACCACGCCCAGCTAATTTTTGTATTTTTAGTAGAGACGGGGTTTCAGTATGTTGGCCAGGCTGGTCTCGAACTCCTGACCTCAGGTGATCCACCCACCTCAGCCTCCCAAAGTGCTGGGGTTACAGGCGTGAGCCACCGTGCCTGGCCAAAAGTTTTAGTTTTAAGCAGAATATATTCTTTATTTTAAAAACTGGTCATTTGTATATCTCATACATGGCAATTCTATTAAAAACTATATTGATTAACCAGAAAACTCTGCTTCTTGGTCATGGCAAATAATAAAAAGTTTACCTTCCATAAATTCATTTTGCACCTTTCTCTTCAGTCTTTGGGGGATATATTATCCTTTAATTATGCTTCATTCAATATGTGTTTTGCAGATTGGTTCCAGTATATCAATAGCACTTCGTTACTCAATAATAAAAAGCTACAAATAGATTAAAAGACTCTTAAGCCCCTCGAGGATTTACAACACACAACACGAATGTTCCATTTATGTTTTGAAGTTGCTTATTGGCAGCTGAGCAGGAGCAGTATGTTGCTCTAACACTGCAGGCTCACCATGGAGCATCATGCGTCCCAGTTTGGAATTCAAGTTATGATTTGAATCCTATACATTTTATTCAAATATAAAAATGGCAACCACAGAACACTTGAGGCCTTATTCACCAAACAATGAGTCATTCTGGAATTGCTGTCTTTCTTTCCTGGACTTGATGAACTTTGATACATGAAATTTGGCTGCCCTTGGTACAACTCAATCAACAATTAGAGCACTAGAATTGCAGTGATCAGCCTGGTTTGGAAACATGTCTAAAAGTTTTTGATTCAATGTAAAAGGTGAATGTGTGTCCCACTCCTCTTTCCCCACTCCCCTCATCAAAGCTCTCACAGTCATGTGACAGCAGGACTTAGCAGTAATAAATAATGTATATCCCTCAAATGTTTCAAAGACTATATATAACATAAAAAGTGATAATTATTTGTGGGATCTGAACTGTGCAGATAACCCTGAAAATGGATTCCTGACCCAGAATTTTTTTTTTTAACCACAGAGAGAAAAGTCTTTAGCACTTGAAGAAATGGGACATCTTAATTTTAGCTTCTGATCACAGTTTATAAACTATAAAACAAATTTCTTTTTAAAGTCGTATAGGAACAAGAAGTGATCTTGACTAAGACTCCCCTGAGATAGCCTCGCAAGTGAACAGATAATAAGATCACAAAAATGTGTTTGCCTGTGATCTTTAGATGGCCACACAGAGCACACAGTCTACTTTCAGGTAATTTTCAAGTAAAAATCTCAGTGTAATCATAATGTATTGATTTGTTTTGCCTTGGTTCCTTTTCACAAATATATTGATCCACATTCCTTCTACCTGAAGCACTCAGAAGAGAAAGGCACGATGCACAAAGTAGGATAAGTCAGAAAGAGGTGGCTATGTTATCAAACATTTATTTGGGTCACATTTTAGGAAATACCCCATAAAGTCTCTACTGTGCTTATTCAAAGAGTCCTCTTTCCCTGAATTTGTATCTTGAGAGGTTAAGTCTCATTTTCCCATGCCAGAACTGGAACTATTTATTAAAACAACAGAAAGAAAATGAAAAAGACAGAATCCATCTTCTAGACAAGGCTCAAACCATATTAAACATGATGTTACGTGAACTTCTCCCCTCCTCCACCCTCCTTAATGCACCATATAGAGAGGCTCTCATGCTGTAAAGATGTCATATATACTTTCTCTTCACTCAAAGCTTCCTGGATAAAGAGAGATCTATTTGTCTCCATGGTGTTTTCGCCATTAACAGTATCAGAGCTGCAGGAACACAATGGGAGATGTGTTTTCCGTTAACCTCTTGACTCAGAGATGTCCTGATGCTAAACGTTATTGCATTTTGCATTAGCACAGAACAGTGGGAGTTCTGTGACTGAGGTAAAAGGGTTGAGAAGGGCCACACAAGCTCTCATGTGCTCCATACTGCAGTCGGCGGTGGAGCACGAAGCACATAATTTTTGTTCAGAAAGAGCACAAATGGGAACCAGGGAAGGAGGTGGTGAATCTGACACATTCCCTCCTGTTCGCCACTGAGATAATCTACACTGTAAAATGATATTCAGTGTCTGATCATAGACATTAACTTGGCAGAAACTAATTTACTTTTCTTTATTACCTTAGTCATCAGCAAACCACGGAACGAACGAGGGGATTAATATTTACTTTCTTCTCAGGCTACTTTTTCCACTGCCTTAATATGGCCTTCAGCGTTAGTAGTTTGATGTGGCAACCATTACTGAAAATGTTCCTTACTATTCTGCTCATGTCCCTTTCACAGTGCAGAGATAGAATTGGGGAAATACCCTTCCACGCTACAAGACAGGGAGGATATGTAGTCTAAGAAGTAAGAGTTGTCCGGGCGCGGTGGCTCACGCCTGTAATCCCAGCACTTTGGGAGGCCGAGGCGGGCGGATTACGAAGTCAGGAGATTGAGACCATCCTGGCTAACACGGTGAAACCCCGTCTCTACTGAAAATACAAAAAATTAGCCGGGCGTGGTGGCGGGTGCCTGTAGTCCCAGCTACTCAGGAGGCTGAGGCAGGAGAATGGAGTGAACCCGGGAGGCGGAGCTGGCAGTGAGCCGAGATGGCGCCACGGCACTCCAGCCTGGGTGACAGAGGGAGACTCCGTCTCAGAAAAAAAAAAGAAAAAGAGAAAAAGAAGTAAGAGTCTACTCATGAAATCAAAGATTACTGAGTGACAATCCCAGAATTGCAGAATATTCATTATGGGTACCACAGAAACTATTCCGTTTAATTCCACGAGTTTACATATTTGAAGAGTGGAGGTCGTAACGTTTCAATGATTTGACTATGGCAGAACCAGGTTGGGTACCAGCACTCATGTACTCATGTCCCCAGGTGAATTCTCTTTACATGCACGATTCAAGCATGCTTCTGTTGAATGAATGACCATTGTACTAGGAAGATCTATAGGACCCTGCTCGATGTCACGATATCCCTATTTCTAAAATGTAACTTTTTTTTTGTGCTGCATCAAAGGGTTCTGTATTAGTGAAGGGAACTAAAATATATTAAAAAGATAGGCTGTGTGACCCACAATTAAAGGGGGGAACTTGATGTATTTATGTAAATATGGGAAGCCATCCTCAGATTTCTTACCCTCAGCTTAAGTACTTAGACTTCTGGAGTAAAGAAGCATTTGATTATGTAAAACTTTGCTACCCTAGAGTGTGTTCCATGCGTTAACAGCAGCACCTGCCCTGATGGATTGGTTAGAAAGAATAGTAGTGGCGTAGTTGTTATTCTATTTGTAGTTGGAACTTATATTAAATATTTAGGAAATATACATTGCTTGAATTAAGAAAAACTTGGTTTACTCCTTTTTCCTTAGATCTTCATAAAGCTCAGAGAAGACAATACGCCAAAGTCAACTTAGAGAGAAGGCTAGTGTTTGTCCTCACAAGACTGTCTTTAGAAGTAAATACATTTCTGGTATAAGAAGGGGGCTGGTTGCACTGTTACATGCTAGCTTTAGTATCTCTATTAATAACCCAATTAGGAAAGAATCTTATGCCTGCTAATTAAGGAGCACAGATATAATTAAGGAGCACTTTATTATATCTTCAATAAAGTTTATAAATTCACTATTCTAAATGACCAGTCCCCTTAAATTGGGTCAGCAAAACATTCTTTGCTGGATGAAGAAGGTCAAGATGCCAGCAACGTTTCGATGTTGTGAAGCTCGTCAGTGAACTAGGAAAATAGCTGAACAGATTCTGAAAAATTAAAATAACGTATGTACCACCCATAGAGATATAATTTCTTGATAAATATGTAAAAGTGTATCCCACTACAAGTTTCTTTTCCTTCCTTTTTTTTTTTTTTTTTTTTTTTTTTTTTTTTTTGAGAGAGTCTCGCTTTGTCACCCAGACTGGAGTGCAGTGGCATGATCTCAGCTCACTGCAACCTCTGCCTCCTGAGCTCAAGCGATTCTCCTGCCTCAGCCTCCCGAGTAGCTGGGACTACAGGTGCATGCCACCACGTCCAGCTAACTTTTGTATTTTTTAGTAGAGATGGGATTTCACCATGATGGACAGGCTGGTCTTGAACTCCTGACATCAAGTGGTCCACCCCACCTTGGCTCCTCTTTTCCTTTTTAAACCCTGAGATTAATTCCTAGAAGATACTATGGCCATTTGTCTAAATGATGTATTTGGGATTTATGGGGTTAAAAATGACTGTCCATTATATAAAATTCAGTGAAGAGTTTCCCTGAGGAAATAGACACATACTCACCAAAGATGAAGACAAGGGATACATTATTTTGGAAAAATTTTACCCATCCACTACTGCCGAAATTCACACTAAGATGGTATCTAAAGTGGCTTCCAACATTATTTATTTTCCTTGCAGTTCTCAAACTCTGTCCCACCGTGAGCTATTGGCTAAAAATCACAACAATGTGAGCTCCTAGACACTATAGCCATTCTAAAAGCATATAAGGCATTATTTAAACTTTAGTAGATAAAACCTCATTACTAAAGTCAGTAGAAATTCAATCCTAGTAAGGTTACTTTGTCTTCAGAAGCAGGGTATCCCAAACACTAGCTTGCTCTTGAGAATCATGGATGTGTAAACCCACTCAGGTTTATCCCATTGAAAAGGAGAGGATCTTATGGTTTTGTAGAAAAAGATAACATGATTTTTTTTTAAAAAAAAAGAAGGTTTATAAATGTATAAACAGTACTAAGTAGGTCCTCATCTGTGTCAAGTGGCTACAGATGTTTAATATACAAACTCATCCAACACAGATACAGGTAACAAGTACGCTTAATGTTAAACTCATAATAAATGTCACAAAGTAATGACAGCATCGTCTAAAGCAAGGCATAGTCCCTTCTAAAGAATGAAAGAATGAGCTAAGAAATAAAGACAGCACGGCAGCCTTTGAGTCTTGCTCCTAGTTCTGCTGCAGAGTTTCAGGGTGTTTTGAAAGTAACATCGAACCTTCAGCTGTGCTTCTTTATAACATGGGGCTAGTTATTCTTGACCTCTTAGTAACATGACAATCACTGGTGGTAATTCACCATAAAAATATTTGAGCATAGAATCAAAATCCTGACACAGGGAATTTCATCTTTTCTTTGAGGTAGCTGAGAGAGAGAGAGAAAGAGAGAGAGAGAAACTATACCTACAGACTGCATAACCATTTCCTTTGACATATTTTGTACATTAAACCAACAGAAAATAATAAAATGGACTAAATACCTCATTATGTACCTTCTGACTACCCGTCTGCATTTTCTACTGAAAAGTATCCAGACATGGAACAACTAACTCCTTCCTAATTGAAAGATCTGGATTTGAGTGCTGGTTTGGCTGCTCATATGCTCTTTGTAGATTGTGGGATTTCCATCTAAGACAGGTAAAATGTCTGTTGTTCATGACATTGGTGATCACTATGAAATGACCAAGTTTATGCTTTGAGATAATCAATCTCTACATTATTACTATTCTAGTCTTTTGGTATTTTTCCATAGAAGTTTTCATAGAGGTTGGCTAGAGCATATCTCAATAACAGGGATATAAAATTGCATTCAAAGACCAGCTTAGAATAAAACCCAAAATATGAATTCCAAAACATGGCTCTTTATCTTGGAAACTTCCTTGAGTGGAGAGTACAAAATTCTTTTAATTTGACGATATCTAAGAAAGTGCAATACAGTTGCAGAAAACAGTCCCAATTTGTAATGCCTTCCTGAGTTCATGTCCTTTGCCATGAAACTTTGTAGTAGTGGCCACTCTGGCTTCAGGACTGGCCATGCGGCTTCCTTTGACCAATGAGATATTAGCAAATACAAAGCAGGCAGAAGCTTGTAAGATCCTTAAGTCATTTGGCTTGTCCTTGTTCTTATTCCTCTGCCTTTACCATAAGAATGTGCTAGAACTAATCTGTTGTCAGATGTGACACATAGCACAGAAATGAGCTGCCCCCATCAATTAGTGACCCCATCTTAGAGCTGACAGCCAGAAGAAACGAGCCCAGGCAAGACCAGAAAACCTGTGTAAATCACAGATATACAGACTCATGAGCTAAATATGCATTTATTGTATGCCACTGAGGCTTTGTGTTGTTTATTATACAGCATTTTTGTGACAATGGACAACTGACATACTGAATCCCTCAAAGTCTCACATTTTTCTTAAAACAAAATCTAACCCGAGGAAACAGAATATGAAAATGCAGCATGGGTACAAGGATTAAACAAAACTTGAATTCTAAAATACCATGAAATAATTGTACCCAATCTTACCTTTCATAGGGAGAAAAGGCCTGGAGGAATCATGATCGTTCTCACCATGTTGTTTAGTGCAAGACCCAAGGAAAGCTAGGAGGCTGTACAGTTATCTCCCTTGATGTAATTCTAAACTATACAACCTACTACCTCAACCTGGGAGCATGCAGTCACAATGGCTGGAAAACTACCATTTCTTAAGCAGGGAAATTACAAGTTAGTCTTATAATTATTCTTCGTGCTGTCACCTATTTGGGCCATTCATAAGAGACAACACATCAAAGAGTCTGATGATAGAAGAGATAACACAAAAACCTTGGCTTGAGATTACTATGCAAATATGAAGGGAGCAAATACTTGGGATTGGCCTTCTTGAACTATTTGTGCATGGAAATTATAGTAATGTTACATAATGGTGATTCTGAACAATTTAATGCCTTCTGATATCTGTTGAAGAAATAGGATAGTAGAACAATATTTAAACTTGGGCAATTTAAAAAAAGATTAGAAAAATAAATGTTTCTCTGGTAAAACTGAAAAACTGAAATCACTAAAAGATGGATATACAAGAAGAAATGGCTTAAACCAAAACAGAGTGAAAAGACATAGAAAACATGATTCTGAGCAAAATACAGATTAAGAAATACCACAAAAGCTATATTGAACATCCACCCAACAATATTTATCATGTATTTTACATAATTCTCATATTTAGAAAATGCTCCTTTTTCCAGAGTTGACTGTTTCCGCATTTTTCATAAGTCTGTCCCCAACAGTCTATTCAACAACCTACAAAATGTGCCTATTTCCCTGTTTGCACTTGTAATTTTTTTTTCCAAGACAGAGTCTTGCTCTGTCACCCAGGCTAGAGTGCAGTGCCACGATCTTGGCTCACTGCAACTTCTGCCTCCCTGGTTCAAGTGATTCTTCTGCCTCAGCTTCCTGAGTAGCTAGAATTACAGGAGTGTGTCACCATGCCCGGCTAATTTTTGTATTTTTAGTAGAGACAGGGTTTCACCATGTTGGCCAGGCTGGTCTCAAACTCCTGACCTTGTGATCCACCCGCCTCATAATTTTAAACTGAATCTTTCCTGTATCTTCAGTCCCAGGCAGGTGCTGGAGCAGGAGATAGGCTCCTACAAGCTTAGCAACTTCTCATCTCTATGTAAACTCAAGTTTGGTCAGGTCTATATTTTCCCACAAGGACTGCTCTGTGGTCTATCAGAAGCCACCTCTCCTCATTGCTTAGCTGGACTCTGGTTTTGCCCAGTAAAGGCTGTGCTACAAAGGAGCTGGGTCAGCCTAGGCAAATAGAGATGGAGGCATGTCTGAGCACACTAAGAATCTTCCTGATACTTCTACTGCATTGATTGTGTTCAAAAGACAGATTCAAATGCCGTAGCATTGATGTTTCTTCATGCTATTCCACTAGCCTGGAGAAAAATGATTTTTTCCCAAGTTTCCAACCCTATTTCCTTATGCAGCTTTGATGGGGTGAAACTGCTTTTTTTTTTGGGGGGGTGGAGCAGGGGGGCTGCCTCTGTTTGATCAAGGTTACCTAGTTTGGGAGAAAGACTGGGAGGTTAGTTTTATCAAAAAAAAAAAAAACTCTCATTCATCCTTCAAGCCTCATTTGAAAGAGTTCTTTCTCTGATTATCCCACAATTTCATATATGCATTTATGCTTTAATTCTCACATCTTTGCATTATAAATTATCTGTTTGTCTCATTCGCTGGACCCCAAGCTATGTGAAAATGGGACCCCATAATTCACCTTTGCCAATCTGGTATTATCTGCAATGGCTAGTAGATGGCACATGTAGAAATTTAAAAAAAAAAACTTTGTCAAATGAGAAGAAGAATATATGCATAAATGGATAAATGGGAGTATAAATGAACTTGCAGTTAAGGGATGATCATTTTTATTTTTATTTTTATGTCCAATCCTTTGTTCTTACATTTATATCAGAATTTCACTCATAGTAAGATGGATTTGCTATTAAGATTCCAGAGAGGGCAAAAACTCATAGAGTGGCTGAATTCAACTTGGCCGGTTTAACCTTAAATCCCAGATCTCCTATGGAAACTCAAGATGTATTTCTGAGTCTTCTGCTACCAGATGCTCACTTATGTAGAAGAGTTAACATTTACTGGGACCAAAAAAAGAAAATATAATTCATTTTCTTTCCTCTTAATCTGAATTTTTTCATTCACCTTGCAGTGACACTGTGCCTGACTCTGTAAACACAATCACGATATATAACTCTTATGAATGGGACACAAGGCAGGGGAAGGGCAGTAAGTGTTGACAAAGGAAGACACAACAAAGAGAGGATAAGATCCATGTGCTAGAGTGCTAGTCAATCAGCCACAACATACAGTTCAGAGGGCTTTTAAATACCCAGAAATGGAAAAATTGATCTTTTTCCATGTACATTCTTATTCTGGGGGTCAAAGATATAAAGATGCTGCTCTTAGAATACTAATGGTTTTCAATACCCTGCTCTTTTGGTTGTGAATTTCCTTGTTTATTTACACTGATTTTAGCCCATTATCATGTATTAGTGCAATTATGGCTCATTACATAATTAGTGTAAATATTTGTAGGCATGTAATAACAACATGCAATTATGATATGGAATGATGTCATAAAAATTCTTATCGAAAAGTGCAAGTGAAAAATAAAACAAGAATTAGTATTTATAGGCAAACAACAGTAGTATATCTTCAGATAGAGACAATCTATTGTAGTTATTAACTTAAAAAAAATCTTCCATACATTCTCTGAACATGTGTAAACAGACTCTCATGCTATCAAACACCGAGGTTTTAAGTGCTGCCAGCAGCAATCCTCCAAATGAAGTAAGGATAAACCTCAAACAATGCTATGAGTGTCTGAGATTAGGAAACAGCAGAGACACCCCATTAGTAAACATATTCTATATTTGATTAGGTATTTGGAAGTTGGACAAATGTTATGATTAAAACATGGGATTCATTAAAACATGTGTCTGTATGGCTGACACGCAATTCTTCAAAGGGGCCCCTGATCAGATAATTAGTTTTTTGAAGCCAGAGTCATATCTTTGTCCTTTAGCAAAGTGCTGAACACAAAGTAAATATTCATAAAGGTTTGTTGAATGAATGAGAGAATGAAGAAATCATAATTTTTCTAGCCTTATGGCTATGCCAAATGTAAAAAGTGGCTTTTTTCCAACTCATACTTTATTAACTACCATGTTAGGTTCTAATAAATCTTTGAATATCTTTGAAGAGTCATTCACATCAACTTCTCTGTACAAATTCAGTGCTATTACAGGCAGTAGAGGCTTTAAAAATCTTAATTGGAGAGGCTAGGTGACATTTGATGGGATTAAATACCATAGTCAACAGATAAGGATCCATAGGACCTAACAAATATTGAGGAATGATTCGTAAGCACATTGGAAAACTAAGAAATCATATTAGTTTAAAATTCAAAATTAATTCTATCATACACATACCATTTTTCCCATGTAAAGAAATACATCTATTAATTTTGAAATATAAATAAGAAAACTTCTCAAGCTAAATCTCAGCTTCTCCCTCCTCAAACTCTGATGATGCAGGGTGAGTTGCTTTATCAAATGCATTTCTTGAAATAAGTTTCTTTTCCTGTTTTAAGAAAACAAATCTAAACCATGTCCTGGTATTACATCTTAAATATATTTTGATAGTGATGATTTGAGAAATTTAATAAAACTAGTTTGCTTTATACCCATTCCATTTCCTCCATGCAATAATAGCTGTTGAAATATTTCTTCCAAGCCTTTCTGGGGAAATTCTGAAATTATTTTACTTTCTGCATGATTCCTGTAGGATATTTGGTACGCTCTGAGGGAGCCTCAAAGGAATAATTAATATCTACAGAACCATTCATTCATGAACATGGAAGGAGGGAAAAATACTGAATTTCATCATCATGTAAAATATTTAATATCCTGTTTCTTGTGGCCAATGTCCAGGGGCTTTGGGCTTTCCACTAGAATATTTTCTAACCAGATGAATCAAAGTTTGAAGCCTTTTAGAAACTTTGAAAGGGCCAACTGCTCTACATAATCTTTTTTTCTTGGGATAATGTGTTTTTAAAAACCTCCTTAAAAGAAGTAATCTGGCAGTCACCTATTGGCCATTTTGCAGTCCCAGTATTGTTCCTGTACGGGGAATACTGGGAGCTTATGGTCCCCATGGATCCCTGAACTCCATCGTTAATCCCATGGTAGTACACTTAACAGCAGGTTAAAGGATGATGAGTAGAGATGTGATTTTGCCCTTATCAAACAAGTATTTATCTAGTGGAGGTACTGGTTTAACTTGCTAGCAGTTTATTCATTCCAAGTTAACCACTTCAAAGAGGCATATAAAACTAACCAAGCAAATTGTTTGCTTTTTGCGTAGATAAAGGCCTTAGGCAAACAATTTACATAACACACACCAATGAGGACAGTCTTTCACTTTGGGTTGTAATATGCCATCATTCTATAATAAAGCAATGCTTTCTTGGCAAGCAGGGGGTTGAGCACCACAGACAACCCTTCTCAGTGCTATGCAAAGGAAATGCATGGAAACAATGTCGTCTTGGTCTAGCAATTACAGAATTCCAAATTCTACCCTTTATACATATGTCATCTGTATCTAGGCTGTCCTAACTCAGAAATGCAAAATCTCATTTCTATATACTGGATGAAAGAAAGAGTTTTAGTTATTCCTGAGTAGGTCTTAAGAGGAGACAAAGTTTATCCACTTGAATTTCAAACTTTTCTCTAATGTTAACCCACCAACTACTTCATGTTGACTTTTTCTGTTAGAAGAGGACACACACACACACACACACACACACACACACACACACACATATCTTAAGGGAACTTCTGACACTATGTTTTACCAAAAGGGCATGCAAAAGTTTTAGAGTTATCCAAATCTGATCAACTTTTCACCCTGGGTTCTAGTTCTGTTTACAGACTCCTCAGCTCACATTGTTGGAATGAAACAAATATAGCCAGTTTTGCTTTGATCTGTGGTCAGTTTAGCTTTTCAATCTTGGCACAATGGTGACATTTAAGAGGCAAGGGGATAAAATTATTTTCATTCCAGCCTTTTAAACAGGATAAAGACTTATAAAACAGCTCTGGCCAAATATGAATTTGGACCTAAACAGGCGATCTCTTTTTTATAAGAAGTCCTTCTTACACTGCTGGATATAAATAGAAGTACAAATAGTTAGGCAGTTAAACACATTCATTCTGATTTATCAGTCCTTATCTTCAGAAGCAAAATTATTGGGGAAAATGGGGGAGGAAGAATTGCGACAAAGGAAAACCCAAAAACCCAAATCACGGTGAAATTGGTCCTGTAAACACATCTGCCACTTTCCAGAAAATATCATAATAACTTTGAAAACAATTAGGCTTACAGAAAACATAACAAACCCTTGTTTATCTATTTACTCATCACTCAACAGTAAGATGTTCCAATCACTCAAATTCTTGCTGCCTCACCTGCAAGCCCAGCCTTCTAATTTGACAGCTGAGACCAGTTACAAGAGATACGGGAATTGAGGGCCAGCCTATTAATTCATCATTGAAGAACCTCATTCATTTCAGGACAAAAGGTTTCCTTCCTCCACCTCAGCCCACTTTTCCATTTTTATCACTCTTAAAGGAAACTAAGGGGAAGAGAAGGAGAATGAAATAACTTGAAGGGATATTGAATGGCATATAAGCAAAGCCCCAGGTCTGTGAGATTGCCTAACAGACACATACCTGTAGATACAAGCTTGTGCGGACTAATACCACAAGTTCGGATCTACGGGTTTGTGGCAACAGGCCTCAATATCTTCTCTCGTTTGGGGGTGTGACATGTCTGAAAATAAAATGTTACAACCATTAATCCAATAAAAGAGTCTACCATTCAATTGTTTTATGCCATAAATGGAAAGGACTTCGTCCCACTCTCAGAAAAGCAAAAGTTAAGCAACATCTTCTATGTCCTTCCCAACGTGCTTCCCTTGGTTTCCACTTTTTCCACAAATCCAGCGGACTTTAGGTAAGCCTCATCATGTTACTGTTTATATGTGGAAGACTCATTTATTCACTGCTGAACACATAATCTGGGCAAAGTGATATCAACATGGCAAACCAGCAGAATAAAGAAAATTCTTTAAGTTGTAGGCAGAGAGAAAGAACACATGAGAGCCCAAATGCAAATTCATTCCTTTAAATACCTGTCATTACATTAAAAATGATGGTGAAACTTTCATTTTCCTATTTGCATTCTGGAAAACAACTAGAATAAACGTAGCAAGTACTACCAACAGATTTGCAGGAATATTTTTCTTTTGAAAACCACTCTAGAGTAGATTTTCAGGTATATTAAGATCTATCTTCAGGAAAAGTTTGCATTTTTGTTCCCACCCCCATCCCATCCCCACACTTATTATTGATTCAAACACCAACAACGAGCAAGTTTGGGTGTACTCTATAAAATTTGAACCATAGAAGAAATTACATAGTTGTTCCTCCTTCCCCCTGCACCGCCCCCCGCCCCACCCCGCAATACTGTTTGAAAGAACAGGGATGAATCTGTTTCAGAGACCTTCTTATAAAATGATTGCGTTTGTCAACATAACATTTTTTTTCTGCAAAGCCAATGTTCTACATATAAGAAGTGAACATCCAAGACAATGAACTTTCAATTAATGGTCCCTTTTGTGAATTGTATTGAAGACAGGCATAATCATAAGCACTTCAGCGACATATATTAGAAAGCTAAATAACTCCGTGTCCTAGATGCTGGGAAACACACATGACTCCATCCCTTTACAGGACCTAAAAAAAGACCTTTTTAACTTTTGTTAGCTATAATTATGGATCCTGGCTCTCAAAATAATTATCTCATTTGCCTCAACAAATGGACATTCACTCCTTTCTCAAGAGTCTGGGGCCAGGCACTCGTGGCTCATGTGTGTAATCCCAGCACTTTGGGAGCCCAAGGCTGGCAGATCACTTGAGGTCAGGAGTTCAAGACCAGCCTGGCCAACAGGGTGAAACCCTGTCTCTACTAAAAATACAAAAAAATTAGCTGGGCATGGTGGCGTGCGCCTATAATCCCAGCTACTCTGGAGGCTGAGGCACAAGAGTTGCTTGAGCCTGGGAGGCAGAGGTTGCAATGAGCTGAGATTGTGCCACTGCGCTCCAGCCTAGTCAACAGAGTGAGATTTTTGTCTCAAAAAAAAAAAAAAAAGAAAGAATCTGGGAGATGAACTGAAGCCCTACTAAGGGGAACAAAAAAAGACAGAGCTGAATTGAGGAATTATTCAGAGAAAAGAGCAGGCCCTCATGTATGCAACCTAAAAAGTTAAATAAAGAGAACAGGAAACCAACAGTACGATGAACAGAAACTGAGACATAACCATTCATAGATACTTTGTTGTCTCCCCATCTCATCACAAGTGAGCTGTGGTACAATTGCTCAGAGCCTGCTGGTGCTGTGAAGGTTGGCAAAACTGAGAATCTAGTTGTAGCTCTGTGGCTTAATTTTCAGATCCAAAGAAACAACAATAGCAAGTGGAAGTAAGTAGTATCCAAATCAGTCACCCCCAGATGGTCTTTACTTATTTTATTTTAAAATGTTCATTTCCTTTCTAAAATAAAAGATTTTTAAATAAGCTCTGAGCTGCTTCTTTTCTTTCGGTCTCTCTGACAAAGGCATGGGGCTAGAGGTATTTGAGGATGGCCACTTTGAACCCTGTTAAATATTGCTGGAATGTGGGGGATGTAGGTGCTCCTATTATAATGGAACAGAATAAGCCCAACATCCCAGAGTAATGAGAATGAATTGTTATCATCAGGCTTATTAAAACGATACAATATTTGTTAGCAATAGACTAAGATCTATCAAAGTGGTACACTGAGACATTCAAATAGCACCACTTTCATAAATTTGCATGGCACTCTTGACCTCCACAGAAAGGAGCTCAATGCTGTGTTTCAGCTGGGGGCAGCTCTCCCTTTCCTTGGCAAATATAGAACAGAGAGAAGTTTTTCATTTCAAATGGTTTGTAGTGTTAACCTCCAAACAATCCCAAGTTGCCATTTTAGAAAATAAAAGAGCAATCAGAAGATATCCAGGCTGCAGGAAAAAAACGAGAAGAAAATCAAATACTGACCTAGTAAAGGAATGGTTTGTTTGGGAGTAGATATTTTTCTTAAAGTATAATTGAATATGTCCTTTAAGAATCTTCTTTCTGTTGAGGAGGAAAATGAGGGGTTTTTTTCAGAAGAAATTTTGGCTTGCTTCATTAAGCAAGAATCCGTGGGCTCTCTTAGTAATATTAACAAGTTGGAAAATATGGGTTAATGCTGATAAGCAATGACAAAGGCCAAGTACTGTAACTTATAAAGCAAATATATAATTTATGTTATTAAACATTTTTAGGTGGCATAAAGCCCTTCAATGACACTAAAAGGAAACTGCCTATATCGTGAAAGCTAAGATCAAATCCTACTCACTGAATATATGCATGGGAATAGTTTCATAAAGTGCCATATAGTATTGCCAATCTATGACTAAAGTAAAAAAAAAATCAATATTGTTATTATGCAATTTATATAAGCTCTATCTTCCAGGAATTCAGAACACATGGTAGGCTTTTTACAGCCAATCCTGTAATACTTATATTTTTTCACTCAAATGCCCAAGATAGCGACAGAGTTAAGGGGCAGTGCCTGCTAGTTTCAAATGCTTATGATTGCTCAGAGCCTGCTGGTGCTGTGAAGTTTGGCAAAACTGAGAATTTAGTTGTAGCTCTATGGCTTAATTTTCAAATCCAAAAAACCAAGTGCTGTTCAGTAATAAATTTTTAAAAATTTTCCAAACTCCATAGAGTTGAATGCCATGCCTGCTCTACTCCTTGGCTATGAAAATTATAAAACTGGTTTCTGTTTTAAAAAATTAAGTTTAAAATGTAGTTATTCTTCATAATTAAATCATTCAAGCATGCCCTAAAAATTTGCAATACTTGAGGAAACGAAAGGTTTGGGAAAATTACAGAAAAACACCATTACCTGAAAAAGGTAACTTCTTATATAAAATTTTAAACCTGCTTCCATCTTGTTAGGCTAATATGTTCAAATCATCCATGCGTGTCTGGAAAATAAGACATTTACAATATTTTAAAATGGGTTAAGAATTTTTACTTGTTTTTCGGTTGGTTTCTTTTGCCACCCAACTCTTTTGTAAAGTTGAAAGTAACACTAGAACAAGAGTAAAAAGAAAAACAAACTGAAATAAAAGTATTTCTAGAAAAACATCGGGAACCATTATGTTTACTTCATTTCCAGAACTACGCATAATAAATAGGTTCTGCAAATAAGTAACTTCACATTTTTCCTGGAATTCCCCTGGCTACCCTTGGACCTTGAGAACAATTTTACCAGAAAAATGATCAAATAGGAATGTGAAGTCTCGGAATACTCCCAAACTTTTGTACAAATGTTTTATACCAAACCACTCACTTGCTAAGCATGATGAAGAGATAGGCTACCTATGGTTAAGAATAGTTTAAGGAATAATCAATGAATTGGGCAGTGATTACCTGGCATGATGCAGCGCCATTGAGACATCATTTTAACTTTTTTACTGTGAAATGATTCAGGAGTCATTATTTCTCTCGGCTGATAGGGCTGTTAAAAAGAAGCAAGTATCTGATTGTGGTGGATTCATGAGTCTATGTCTCTCCACCACAGCAGGATTCCTGGCTTCCATTCCAGTGTCCTTTCATTGGCCATGTTTTGGACGCGGGGTTTGCCTTTCCTTCATTGTCCCTTTACTAATGGAAGGCGAACTCACAGTGCAGCTGCTTGCAAAAAGGAAAATTTATTTGAGTTTTGCCTGGCTGTGGACTTGAACACTGAATTCATGGTGACATCAGCAGAACGACACCAACGGAAAGATTTCCTGCCCTCTACCGCCCTTCCTTTTTAAAGATGTACGTCCTGTACAAAATCTCAGTGGATCTCTTTTGTCCCAAACAGATGGGACAATTTGACCAGACAATTTTTTTATCTGGGAAGGACAGGAGGAAGGAAGGAAGGAAGGAAGGAAGGAAGGAAGGAAGGAAGGAAGGAAGGAAGGAAGGAAGGAAGGAAGGAAGGAAAGAAGGAAGGAAGGAAGGAGAAAAAAAGAGAAAAGAGAGTGGCACAGAGAGAGAAAAGAAAAAAGAGAGAAAAGAGAAAAAGAAAAAGAGCCAGAGACAGAGAAAGAAAGAGCAAGACAGAGAATGAAGAAAAAATAAAGAGAAGGAAAAAAGGAAAGAATAAGAGAAGGAAGGAAGGAAAGAAAGAGAGAAAGAAAGAAGGAGAAAGAAAGAGAAAGTAGGAAGAAAGGAAAGAAAAGAAAGAAAGAAAGAAAGAAAAAGAAAGAAAGAGAAAGCAAGCAAGCAAGCTTGCTCAAATCTAACCTTTGTCGTTCACTCTGACAGTGGGTGTCCCCTGAAGCAGGGGAGACACTAGTGTTTGGTCTCCTACAGCTTTTCAGTTTTTCTGATCGTTTCTCTCATCCTTTGCAGTCATTGGTTTTTGCCAAAAGATCCAATCACCTCAACAAAAGAGGCACATCCAGCAATTGCTACTCCAAGAATAATTCATTGGTGCCAATTGTCATGCCACGTTTTATCCACCTGTGACATTGCCACAGGGATGTCAGACCACAGAGTGGGAGCAGCGCTCAAGGATATGACGCAGAGGCTTTCGGCACCAAAACCAGTTAGCTTAGGTAGAACTCATTCTTTTTTACAAGGAAAAACTGACCAGAAGGGAGAAGGGACGGAGGAGAATGGCAAAGCAATGCCATGGTTTTCATGTTTCTTTCAAGCAAACGAAACACTGAAGATTGATGGATATTTATAACCTTCATCCCACCACACCCTGCCCACACTAAACAATATTTTATGAAAATGATAAATGCAAGTGTGTGCAGATCAACCAAAGAGAAAAGACATGGAAAATGGCATAATAGAAGATAGATCGGATGAAAACAAAAGACACTCTTAGATTATTTGAATAGTGAGCTTACTTTTCTGTAATTAAAAAAATCTTAAACCCACTTAATATTCACTTAAAACAGGCATATAACAGAAATCAACTATTTGAGAGTGAGAAATTGATGGCAAATTCACTTTTGACACACTAGATGAAACAAAAGAGAGACTTTGCCAGTAACAAGTTGTATCGTGTGCGCTGGCTAAGGGATACTACTTTCACTTTTGAAAGGAATAAGTTTGCTCAGGATGACAATTTTTCTTCCTTTTTAAAATGCAAACAATGATGCCAGCCTACAACTTCCTTTCTAGCTATTTTGCTAATAAAGCAGGGGAGAAGAATTGAAATTTGAAAAAATAACAAGACCTTGATTCTGACATAGAAACATCAGATACGTATTTTTAAAAATCAGATGACTGTCATCTTTTTAATAGAAGTGAACTATATGCTATATAAATGCTTCCTAGACACCAGCCAACTTTAACGCTTTCTATTCAAAGCTATGTTTTGCTCTTGAGAAAGTATCTCACAATTAGATGAGAAAGTGGGTGGATAGGATGGCTTGGGAAGATTTGAAGATTGAATCTTGCAAGAAAAGAGATACATAATATGTAAAGAGTATTTCTTGAGGGTTTTGACTGCATGACAACTGAGTCTTGTTCTGGGAAAGTTATAGAGGAGCCTGGAACGTCCACAATGATACTTATAAAAAAAAAAAAAAGCAACCTTCAAACCCAAGAAAAGATGTTCAGCTGAAACAGAAAGACCTTTTTCTTACTCCAGGGTGCAGATCCACTCAGAGGAAAAGCCACACACCCCTGTCTCTCTGCATTTCACCCAGCAGGTCAGCGTTTCTCCACCTGGGGCTCTCCATGTCTGTTGATTTCCACACTTCCCTCTTTGTTTGGAACAACAACCAACCAACCAACTAGAAGACGATTTTATATACTCTTCACCAAATTGAAGTTGGGAAAGAAAAAAAGTATTACACTATTTTCCTTACTTCTCGCTCTCAACTTGTCCCAAATATTGATCTGGTTATTTTGCTTTCTAGCCCTCCATCAACCTCCTAACTCTCTCTCTCTCGCTCTCACACACACACACATACACACAAACACACACACACACACACACACACACAACTGCTGCTTGATCCAATCTGGTGCCTGCTTAACAACAAGAGAATGACAAGCAACATCTGTTTGTAAAAGAGCCAAAGTCAAACCTTAACGTTTTTTTGGCTAGGTTTCTTTTTTCCTTTTTCCCCAGACTCTAAAATGGGAGGGGGCAGAAAGAGAAAAATGAAGATTTATATTCAGCATAGGTTCCAATGAGGCAGCATCTATACTCCCCTAGAGCTATTTCAAGTTAAAAACAATTTTAGGTAAAACCACTGCAGAATTTATGGTCGTCTCCCCTGCAGCAAGCCCAGCCACATAAAATCCAACATATCAAATCCCTAAAAGTCAGGGTTTTTTCCTAATAGCTTTATATTCATCTTCTAATTAGAATTACAGGGTCTTTGTGTTGGGGGAGGGGTGGTGAGAGATAGAAAGGGAGGAGAGTAAGACAGAAAAAGAAAAATAGCAGAGAGGAAAGGAGCGCCGTTGTTCCTCCCAGATTTTATAACCCAGCCGTGTAACAGGCATATTTACACTTGTGCCACACACAGGAGCGTGCACTTGAAGCAGCAAGGCTGTGGCAGAAATCTGCACAGCTGTAGCCATCAGAAACAGGCTCTCTCATTCCCCCACGGAGAGGTGGATTTCTGGAAAGCTACCAACAGACCACAAAGTCACAATGCAAAGGGATCAGAGCTCCCTCAATGGGAGGGGTGGGGGGGTGGAAGGGAGGAGAAGGAGCTGGTAAAAGAGAGAAAGCCTCACTCACCAAATGAAACAATTTTGCCCCCGAAGAAGGGAAATAGGGGACTGTCAGAAACTCAACTCCCATTTCACTCAGGGTTTGGAAGAAACCCACACACATTAAGGGAAAAATAAATGCAGACAAGTTGCTAAGGAGACTTGTGTAAACTCCAAGCGCAGACATATTTCTTGGCCTTTCCCCCTACGCTCCATCTTGTATTCTGATCACGCTGCTCTGCGGCAACGTTGCACCAACCTTCTGCATTAATCTTGGCCTTAACCGTGCATTCTGGCAAAGCACACGGGTTGTAGATATCATCATATTTCAAACTTAACAAGTTAAAAGGGTGTGTGTGTTTGTGTGTGCGTGTGTGTGTGTGTGTGTGATTAGTTGGGGGGAAAAGTAGAGAAATCTTAATGTGATTTTAAAAACATAGGTGTTGAACAAAGAATATTTACAGTGCATATTTTGGGAGCAATGGGGAAAGGGGTAGGTAAAACATCTAGCACTGGAAATTTCCTTTAGTCTGTAGATTCCTTCATTTCTCCATACCCCTAGAGTTTTTCTCCCTCCCACATCTTTGGTTAAAATCCTGTGCCCCGGCAGATGCAAGCAGAGCCTGCATCACTGCAGATGACAGTGTAGGGGCCTAGGCTTCTGCAGAAAACAGTGCATTCGACAAAGTTGAATCCTGCTTCCCTACTCAGGGTGTCCCAGAGAGACCAGCTTTTTGAAAACAAACTGGGTCAATTCAAAAAACACCTAAACCAAACCTGTTTAGGTTAGAAACCAGCTAGCATTTTGGAGGAGGGATTTCAGCCTGATGTCCACCCGCTGGAGCTGAGAGCTTGTCCCACAGTGATACATCTTCAGTAGCAGCTGATATATGTCAACATTTGATTTAGAAGAAAATTAACATTTTCTTTCAGGACAGGGATGTTTGTACTGTAGAAGCCAATATTTTCCTTTCTCAGCCTCTCCTATTAGAATTTCTAAAATCTTCCCCAGGACAGAGAGAGGGCAGACAACAAATGTCCTAAATAATTGCTCAGAGCACTGGAACAAACTATATCCCCCAAATCGAATCTGTGTGTAGGTTTACATGTGTGACTTTGCATGTGTGCATGTGTGTGTGTTTACATGTGTGCACATGTGTGTTAATATGGTTGTTCCTTTGTATGTGTGTGTCTTCTCTATGTGCATGCATGTATATTTGAGGATGTATGTTTGTGGGTGCGCAAGTGTGTATGCTTATGTGTGTTTGTGTTTTTGCAGGTGTTTGTATGTGTGCATGTGTGTTTATATGTGTGTTTGTGTGTGCTTGCTCGCATGTGTGTGTACATGTGTGCACGTGTGTGTGAGTGTGTATGTGTGTATTTCCCTGCCTCGCTATGATAGTGGGATTAGTGAGATGCACACCAAGGCAGTTGGAAGGTGAGCCATCTGCTCAGTCCCCTCCCAAATTAGGGAAGTTCACAACATTTGCCCACCAGCCACAACAGAAAAGCTCCAGTGACAAGCACCCAATCGAGCCTGCTGATTTAGTTGCAATCCTTGGACGGGTGGCCATGGGACAAGATCCTGGTAAAGGGATGGGAAAAGTCTTTGCATTCTGCAAAGGGCTGGGTGTGTCTCTTCATGCTCCAAGAAGGCTATGCATCTTCCATCTCTTCCCTCTGCCAACCTCTATTTGGTTTTCACACTTCAAGGCTAAAGCAAGCTGTGCTGCCTCAGTTGAAATAAGGCCGCCAAGCAACTCTTAAGCTAGCAAGATGGAGATTTGGCTCCTGCCATTTGCAGAGAAAGGCACTGTCCTGTAACTAGCCCTGCTTGCCTACCCTTTACACATAGGAGCCCTCGATTTTAGGGAAGGGGAGATCATTGGAGTTTTTTATGACCTTTTCCCTACAAAGCATATCCTCAGATGTTTTATGGCACTAAGCCATCATGACTCAATCAAAATGAAAAATAAACCTGGAGGGAGAAGCTCAGGGTGGGCATATCTCAGCAGGCAACTGGGCAATTACCCTGTGACCTGGTTGGCCTGGGGGCAGGGCAGTGACACCTGCATTTTTTCATTTGTCCATGAAGCTGCAGTAGCCTGAACCCCAGGAAATCCTGCCTAGGCACCTGTTGGCCTATTTTTCCTGCTTGCTGGGATTGAGAGAATTGTCTCACCCTAATGTGAAGACATATTTGTTAGGATACTGCATGATTCTATATGATCAAAGAGAGGAAGAACTAATTTACAGGATCAATGCAACAAATGGTCCTAAAATAGGGGATTCTTTCCCATGTAGATTGCCAAAGAAAATGCTTTCTATTATAAGTTGGCTCACTGCTTTCTCAAATTCTCTAAAGAACAGAAAACACATGAGACACCTTTCATTATACCACCACCTCCCCTCCCTCCAACCTTACCAGTTCTTCGTGGAAAAATGAAAGCTATTAGGAAAGAAACAAGCAACATGGCTAGGCCAGCCTGGAAGGGAGACTGCACCAGACACATAAGTGCATTTGGATAACTTTCAGATAGAAAAAAACATAGTTTTAAAAAACATACTGGAAAATCCTTAAGAAGCTTGTTTTTTTTGTTTCTTTTTTTTTTTTTGAGATGCAGAAGGAAAAATAACCAAATTAACAGTGGATGGAAAATTAAAATGCTACCCAGACACATCTCAAAGAATAAAGTAACACAACTTCTATTTCCAACAGGGGTATTGGGACATGTTTGCACATATGTGTAGATTTGTAAACAAACTCAAGTGCTTGTCATCCAAATCTCTCACTTCTAGCCTTGAAGTGAAAGAACACATCTTTTTCACATTGTGTAAAGTGACCTTCCTTTACTCCACCCTAAAATTCAGTTTTATACTTTACATACAGGTTAAGGAACAGAATGTTCTACCTCCATCATTTATGAGCTAATGCTCCAGATTGTGAAATGCTTTACACATCATTCAGCGATTGTCTCCCAAGTCCAGTTGGTATTATCACTCCACATTGCATAGAGAGTTGACATAGAGGAAAAGTTAAGTGTCTTTCCCAAGCTCATATATTATTGTAATGACAGCTTTAGAATTCAGATTTTTCTCCCCTTTTTCTAGGTCTGGCTGAAGGAATTTGGAGGTGTCCCTTCCCTCATTCTGCATTGTCAGTCAGCTGTTTTGTATCACATGTAATCCCAAGGTATAGAAAACCCCAGCCATGTGGCCTTCAGTGCTGCCATCTTGGGTAACCCCAAAGAATAAGCAACCAATGGCTCATCTTGGGGACTGACATCAGAGATCAATTCAGGTTGAGAACGGTCTCCAGACATGTATTCTACTCATGCCAATCCATTGGCACGTTTCTGTCATTCTGATCATAAGCAACAGATGACAGGCCTCACTTACAATTCTGCAAAATGGTTTATACTATCTAGACTAAAACTAAAGCTCAGCTTTCCATTACCTGAGTTAATTGTCAGTGTTCTCCGAATTTGCATTGTTTTTATACATGGACAGGGTTGAGGAGAGGACAAATTCAAGCTTTGAAGAGAGGGTATCAAGTACAAAGTGTCCTATGTAAAATATTTATGTTTTCTATGTATCCACAAGTCAGGTGGTTATTAATGTATACTTAAAAATTGCTAGTGTCTCTCGGGGGGGCATTGAAATGGTTAAGATGCCATTCTTGGGTAAAATTAATCCATAATATAATTACAACTGTATTTTCATCTCACATAAATAATTTATTTCTGACATTTAATGTGAACCAGACATCACCTCATGGATGGCTCACAGAAGCAGGGTCATATTTCCCATTTCTTTCAGTGTGGTATTTTTGGGGTAGTAGACAAGAATGGGTGGGGTAAGTGGAAAGTCAAATCTTGACTCGCATCTAAATGATTTGTAAACAGAAAAGGCTGGGAAAAATCACAGATGCAGTCCAAAACTCCTTCTGGAGACATTTTAATCATACCAGGAGAAGTTGAGATGCCACCATTTTTTACCTTTATTTTTAAAAATTAAGCCACTTACTCCAACTCTAACGTACTGATTGGGGCTTTTTGGAAAGTGAGAAGTATTCTGAAATCATGTCTGAACTTGGTAGGAAAGAGTTTTGTAAGCACCTAGTAAGTTATCACTGCCATGGGGGAAGAAGGTTGATGATAAAATGTAGACCAAATATTTGCCATTCCTGGCTGACCCCAAACTTTTTCTGTATTGGCAGGTCTTTATCTTTCCCATGACAATGGGAGAAAGCTATTCAGCAGCTTCCCTGTGATCAATATTTGGATTCCTGAGAAGAATATTTTTATTATTATATTATTTCTGGACATTCTTGCTAATAAAGAGGGAGTTCAGGTTGATTTTTATCTTGCATTAACCAGGTCTGACATATTTTATTCACACAATCTTTAGGGCACAATCTAAGTTACTAGAGCAAGGTAGAAAAAAAACACAAAACAATTCCCATCCCCTTTTACCCATCACTGGAAGATGCAAACCTGCTGATAGCTAAGCCTCTGTTAAAAGCAAAAAATCAAGAAAAAGAGAAAGTCCGGTGCAGCCAGCACCCTCAAATCCATTAATCCTAAGTCTAATTCTCTTTAGAATCTAAGTAAGACAATATATTTTACAACAAAAATCTCTCTCAGGCCAATGCAACATGACAAGACTGGCATGACTGTTTCTTCTGGGAAGACTGAGAAACAAACTCTTGGTGATGAGTGAGGGCAAGCAAGGGCGAGGAGAAGCCATTGTAATGAGCTGTGGATGCTTTCCATCTTACCTTATTGACTTTGCCAGGCTCCCTCCCACTACAAGGTTAGAAAGCTATGGCCGAACAGGACATAAAAGTAGCAGACTTGCCCTTTATTTAGGACACTCAGCCACAAACAGAGGCACCAGAAGACCTTAGGCCCTAAGGAAGCTTTATCACTGTGAACGAGGTCTCACTATAAATTCAAAGGATCACTAATGGACTGCTGTTCCTACATGGAGGTGAAGCCTCAGTCTAAGGTCCAAGTAATTCAAATAAAAGTCCCTTTTCAGATCCAGATGCCTAAAGGCACCACATTACAGACTCTCTCACTCATATTGATCTAGATTTCTCTGCTGAACTCATATGGTGGGCCATGAAATCCACCTTCCCCAGAGACAAGGCAGTTGGGTATTGATTCCAACCTTCAGGGAAACCCATTCTATTTTCACATTTCCAAGACGAGGCAGAGGACGCTTTCTTCCCCTTAGCCCTCAGGAGCTACCATAATGGCCCACAGAGATGGAGACTTTCCAGCCATTTAACAGAGGTCATCGGTCCTTTTTATGAGCAAAATAGATAGGGCTCACAGGTCCTAATGAAGTTGGACCATCACCTAGTTCATCCCTCTGTCACCAGGGAGGAAGAAAAATGTGTTCTCCAGTCCCTCCCCACTTTCAGTACATTTGGTAAATGAACAGGAAGGGTCAGGGCCGCCAGATGTTTTTCAGTGACCTGTGTGCATGCAGCCAGGAATTAAGATCAAGTTGCTGATGAGTTTTCCTGGTGGATCTGCAGTCCCCGGCAAAAGCAATGACCACAGGAGACAGGAGCCCCTACCTCTGAGGTAGGAATTTTCAAGGAGACTTAGAGGCTTGACCTCCAAAGGGGAAGCCTGGTTGGAGATTAGAAATAAAGTACAATAAAAACTCTGTCTGGAACAGGTTTACATAGAATCCCCTGGGTAACAAAAAATTATGAGAAATTCCACCCAGGAGTTGAGCTGAGCATCAGAACCTTCGTGTCTGCACATCTGTAAGTCCTATTAGTGCTTACAAGATTGACTTGCCCCTGGATAGATTTGGGAAATGCAGTTACCCTGAAGGGGCCATGACAATATGAGAGCTAACACATGGCTGCCTCAAACCTCTCCTCAGAGCTTCCTTTCGGGGGGATATGAGCAAGTGGATTGTGAGCTCCAGGGTACCCCCATCCATGTGCAGAAGTATAGCTATGTGTCTCCCCAGCAACTGCTTAGTCGATGCCAGTTTGCAGGTAGAGATGTTGGCATTTTACTGCTGAAACCCAGAGCTAGATTTTCTTCTTAGCAGTTCACAGCCCCTCTAGACCCATGGCAGACAAAGGCATCACCAAATCCTCACTAAGCTAACATAAAAGCCCTGAAAACAGAAACCCCTCTCTCTCTAACTGCCTTTCTTATAACATATGGCCAACTGGCCTCACTAACGCTAATACGACGAAATTCCTATTTAAACATCTTAGCGGAGGGCTCTAATATGGCACTGTCTCTACTGTGCATTTTCTTTTTTTTTTCTGTTAGATCTCTGCCTTTACTAGATTCCCACTTCCCTGCACACACATACCTCACAAATGGGCTGTGCCAGATGGACTCTTAATCATAGTAATCAGCTGGGAAATTAAATGTTAGAAAATCCAGCTAGTCTCCTGAATTTTCCCACTTGAGATTAGGGCCTGAGCTGTCACCATGTCCTATATGAGACCCAGGCTGCCTTTTAAAGAAGGACCAATGTGACAGATCCAGTATGGGCTTCATGCTTTATGGGTGTTTGTGTTTCTTTTCCGGAAAATGACTGCAGCTCAATTCAGTTTTGTTTCAGTTCTGACGGCTGCTATTAATACCTCCTATTTACAGAACACACACCTCAGAGGAGCTCAAAACATTTACAGAAATTAACCAAGCCTTGCAACATCCTGTCAAGTATGCAGGGGCTAGATCTTACTTTCTTCATTTCAGAGGAAGAAACTGAATTAAGAGGGCAATTTTTTTTTTTTTTTTACCGTGCCACAAAGACAGGACCTCATCACCCCCTCATTTCTGGTGCTCTGCCAAATGAAGTAGGTGTTGTTGTTTTTTTCCATATTGTACTCACCAGCTTGTTATGCTAGTATTTTTCAGACACACACAGGCACACATCATGATGTAAAATCCTGATATGCAAATACATCCTCTTTCTATAAATCTCCCCACAAGTGTTATCACAGGTTTCCTCTAGTAGGTGATCAGTGAGTATGACTGATTGGTTTGCAATAAACCTAACATCTTTCTAGAGTAGTTTTCTCCACCTTTTCCCAGAAGGCTCCTAGATTCTGCTCAAATGTTGCTTCCTCAAGTGACTCTGAGGTTCCATCAACAGCCAGGTTTTTGATGATTCTATTGTACCCACCTCATCCAGCTCTCACCTCACTGGAACTATTAAAAGGCATCATAGTAAAAAGAAAGGAACTTTGTAGTCTTTGAGATAGACAGGACTCCATTTGAATCCAAGGTCTGCCATTGGGGCACAAGGTAATTAACCTTTCTTTATTTCCTTATCTATAAAATGATATAATAATATCTACTTCGGAATCCATCAGGATGCTATTTGTAATAGGTGAAAATGTAAATGATTTACTATTCATCAATATGGGAATCATCAGATACACCCCCAGTATTGACGAATATCAATGCTGAAGGATACTCTGTAGCCCTTATAAAGAAATACTAGACATATATAAAGCAAGAACTGACAAAGAAATACTTTTAAGACATATTAAATGTGAAGAACAAGTTGAAGAGAATATATGTGATTATACATATATATATATATGTGTGTGTGTGTGTGTATATATATATATATATATGAAATGTTCCTAAACTATGTGGTTATAATATAATAGTATATAGTCTTATTGAAAGGCAGGGAATAAGATAGGTGAATGAGATAAACTGTATGACGTATGTATAAATAAAGTGCTCAAGAAATGGTAGTTACTTCTGTTACTATTATATGAGTTCCTTGGGGGTGTGACTGTGTTTTAATCTTTTATTTGTAGCTCCTGGCAAACCACAGAGGCTGACTGAGTAAAAGAAAATTACTCAATGAATGACTCAATCAGGAATTAATTGTTGAGTCAGTAAATAAGAGCACTAATGTGAATTACAAAGACTCTTATGTATTGTTTGGAATGTTTTTGAATGTAGGGAGGCAACATAGTCCTTTGGGACAAAACAGGACTAAGAGTCATAAGGCCTTGATCCTCGATTAGTGTTTCTTAAAGTGTGGTCTCAGGACCACCTGCAGCCAAATCACCCAGGAGGCTTATTAATCATTAAAGATTCGTGGGACCCACCCCTGATCTGAATCAGATTCTTTGAAATTGAGATCCTGGGATCTGTGTTGTAAACAATTTTTCAGCTTTTTTGAGGTAAAATTGACATATAGAAATTGTACATATTTAAGGTGTACAACTTAATGTTTTGATATATGTATACATTGTGAAATGATCACCACAATGAAGCTAATTAACACATCCATTACTTCACATAGTTCTTTCTCTTTCTCTCTCTTTCTTCCTTTCTTTCTCTTTTTTGTGGTGAAAACACTTAAGATTTACCTGCAAATGAAAGAAGACACAGAAAAATGGAAAGACATGCGATATTCATTGATTGGAAGACTTAATCTTATTAAAAAAAATGTCCATACTACCATACTACCCAACGTGATCTACAGATTCAACGCCATTTTAATCAAAATCCTAATGGCACCCTTCACAAAAATAGAAAAAAAAAACAATTCTAGAATTCATGAAGAATCACAAAAGATCCCATATAGCCAAGGCAATTTTGAATAAAAGGAATAAATCTGGAGGCATTTATTCTCATTTCAAAATACATTAAAAAGCTACAGTAAACAAAGCAGCATGGTAGTACCATAAAAACCTATAGACATATAGACAAATGGGACAGTATAGAGAGCTCATAAATAAACCCACATATTTATGGTCAATTCCTCTTTGACAACAGTGCAAAGAACACATAATGAGGAAAAATAGTTTCTTCAATAAATGATGTTAGAAAAACTGCATATCCATATGCAGAAGAATGAAATTAGACCCTTGTCTCATATCATATACAAAAATCAACTCAAAACAAGTTAGAGACTTAAAAGTAAGATCTGAACCTGTAAAACTACTTGAAAAAAATAGGAAAAACATTCTTGACATTGGTCCTTGGCAATGCTACTTTGGATATGACTTCAAAGACATAAGTAATAAAAGCAGAAATAGACAAGTAGGATCACATCAAATAAAAAGCTTCTGCACAGCAAAGGAAACAATCAACAGAGTGAAAAGGTAGCCTACTGAATGGGAGAAAATATTTGTAAGTCATATTTCTGATGAGGGGTTAATCTCAGTCTATTTACAGATAAAAGTTTGAGAATTGCTGGTTTAGATCATGTTCTGACTTCCTGTTTGACTTTGGGCAAATCACTAACCTTTCCAGAATATAGTTTCTTCTCAACAATGTAGTGGTTGGATCTTAAATGCACCTTGAAGTTGTAAAATTCTACACCCATGACTAATCCAATTCCCTGACTTTAGGTAGGTCTGTATATAAGCCATATAAAATGAACTATTCAAACCTGGTTTGAGCTGTCTTTGGTCCTTGGGCTATCATTTGGACACCTTTCAAATTCAGAAGCTGCTTCCTATTCACCCTTGCTCCTTATAGTCTTTAATTATTATAACCAACTACTAAGGACATTATCTGAGCATTGGTTCTAAATGATTAGAACATGTCATTTTAATTTCTAATACATTTGTATCATAATTATAATAAATATATCAACATAATAATTATAACAAATAATATAACAAATATATTCTCTCTCTCACACACACAACACAACAACACACATAAGAAAGGCAGAATAATATAAAGGTTTTGGAACAGATATGAAAAACAATGTTAGGGAAAGATTACTGAAAAATGCCAATAAAATATCTCTCTTTGGCCTTGGGTATTTATGAAATAAGAACAATGTGTCCAGCCATTTTTATGAAAATTAAAAGCCAAGAGCACAGATGGCTGAGTTGAAGGGAGCTGTATAGCACATTTTAAGTGTAGAGGACAAAAAATGGCAAGTGATAGTAACACCCAATAAACCCCAAAGGTTTTAGAAGGCAAAATCCAAAACCAAATTAACTTTTCCTTTTGTCTTCAGATACAGAAGCGTTTCTTAGAGTCACCAAGAAAAGGCTCTATGTCTTAATAAGAATGTTCTGAAAGAGATTTCTACCTAAGAAAGGACTTTGGTGTCAATAAATCTGGATTTCAGTCCTCTCTACCTTATTTATTATGTGTATGGTGTTGGATGCCTTCCTTAGCCACTTAAAGCCCCAATTTTCTTATCTATAAAATGGGAATAATGATGAGATATATTTCACAAGGCTATTGGAACAATGCAAAGAAATAATGCATGTGACAGTGCCTAGCCTTGTGCCCAAGATGGATTGAGATTTCAGTCAATATTGAAAAGAAAACACACTTCATTTAGCCATGGTATAGAAGGTAATTGCCCCTTGATCCCTGTCTTGCCTTTGCCAGTGAGCCTGACAAAATAAAGTGGTGATTTAGGACTATTCAAAAGGGCCATGCTTTTGAAAATCTCAAATTGTTTTCATTCTAGAGTTTCTATGTTATTCAACTGTGCTCCATATTCCTTTAGAAATTAAAAGCAAATCACAAACCTTATTATAAGTCCTTTTATCAAAAGCTGGAGTCTAAAGACTCAGAGACACATTGAAGTGTATCTTATAAGGGAAGGCCAAGATTATCGATGCTAACACAGGGTAGTGATTTTGGGCTAATGAATTACTAGGGTCTAGAACCCTGTCTAACACATAGCAAGTACCAAATATGCACTAAATGAACACAAGATTAGATGCTTCTAGCTATTTTAAAAGTGGGAATAGACTTTTAAAAAAAAGGTTAATAGAGTATGGATAGTAGAGGTGGTGGGGCTAAACTCTAAAATTCACTGGAAATCTTAGGTCACAGTTAAACAAGACATCTGGAAATAAGCTAGTCTACCAATAACCTAGATTGCTGATGCTATTTAAACATTTGTCATAATTCTAGTAAACTCACCGCTATGGTTTGAATGTGTCCTCTCCAAAATTCAGGTGTTGCCAATATGGTAGTATTAATATTAAGAGGTAGGGCCTTTAAGAGGTGGTTAGACCATGAAGGGTCCTCTCTCATGAATGGGATTAAGGCCCTTATAAAAAAGGCTTCACGCATCATTCTGCCATGTGGGGACACAGAGGAGGCTGTACCCCTCTGGAGGATGTAGCCTTCACCAGACAACAGAACCCACCAGCACCTTGATCTTGGACCTCCCAGCCTCCAGAAATAGGAAAAATAAATTTCAATTTTTTATAAACTACCCAGTCTGTGCTTTTCTGTCATAGCAGCACAAAGAGGCTAAGACACTCAGGTTCTGTCACTTCAACAATACCAAACTTTTTCTTGAAAAAGTTTCTAAGGGAGAGAGTTAAAATTCCTTAAGTGACAGTCGCCATCTTCAGAATTCTTTGGGCCTAAAAAATAGAGTACTAAGAGCCCATAGATGTGGTTTCTGACTTTCTTACTGTCCCTCTCCTTCCCTATTACTCTCTCACTCTCATGTCTCCCGCTCATACTCACTCTCATTTTCACCTCTGAGTCAGACATCTTGGCCTGCACCTTCCTTAGACGCAGTCTCACACATTTCTTGTTCACTGCCATGTGCCCATCCCTGGCATACTGTCGGGCATACAGAAGTACAGAAAAAAATAGTTGTTAAATAAATTACATATTAGCTGAACAAGTCAGGGAGATCTCATTGTTTTACCTCTAAAAGTATCCCCAGTCATTTGTACTATACTCCACTGTTTCTTTTTGCGAGGCATATACTATGCATTTCATGTACTTATTTGTTCACTAACCTATGGGCTGTGAGAGCCTCATGAATGAGGAAAATATCTTCCTCCTCTGCATCCTCCCACAAAGAGCCACTTCAAGGCTCCACCCACAGTGGCTGGTGATTCACCAAGTATGGCTGACTGACTCAGAACCAACATGATACTTGCAGCCCACTCTGGACCTTCCATGGGAGAAAGGACCACATCTCACTCATCCTGGCACTTAGTCCAGTGCCTGACACACTAAAGACACTCAATAAATATTGACTGAGGAAGAGAGAGAAGCAGTATAAGTGAATAATACTAAAAAAATCTAAATGTTTCAGCAAAGCCAAACATGAAGCAAAATAAACTAGCCTGCTTCTTCCATTCATTGCATCTTGCATTCATTCAACAAGTATCTATTGAATGCCTAGTTTATGCCAACCATTGTGCTTGGCACCAGTGACTTGCAGATGAATTATATATGAGTGAGAAAACAGATCTGCATGGAATTTCCACTCTAGCGAGGAAGGTGGATGATACACAAATAATTGCATGTGTGCTAGCATTGTCCATGGGCAATGAGAAAGTACATCTCAGCCAGGCGTGGTGGCTCACACCTGTAATCCCAGCACTTTGGGAGGCCGAGACAGGTGGATCATGAGGTCAGCAGATCGAGACCATCCTGGCCAACATGGTGAAACCTCATCTCTACTAAAATATAAAAAATTAGCTGTGCGTGGGGGCCTGCGCCTGTACTCTCAGCTACTTGGGAGGCTGAGGCAGGGGAATCGCTTGAACCAGAAAGGTAGAGGTTGCAGTGAGCTGAGATAGTGCCACTGCACTCCAGCCTGGCAAAGAAAAAGATCCCGTCTCAAATAAAAAAAAAAAAAAAAGAGACAGAAAGTACTTCTCTTGTAGAAGTGTTGAGGTAGCACAAAGGAGGCAGGTGAGCAAGGAGAGATGAGGAAAGGGGGAAACAGGAGACCAGAAATTCTTCAACAAAATTCATCCGCCTCTGCAACAAGGAACTTCTTATAAAGACGAATGTGCTCAGTACATCAGTTACTCCTTAAACTTATGGCTTCGTGTGATGGCAAATTGTGATATAGCAAACAGATATATTTTATGCATTAGCAATATTGACATGCGTCAGCCAAAAAAACCCAACATTCCCATTTGATTGACTCATTTGACAGACTCAGATGCCTGTGCTCAAGTGTAGTCTGGGCTCCCTGACCTTGGCACTAACACACGAGATGTTTCAGTATGTTTCAGCAAGTTCTTAGAAGTGGTCAGATTTTGTTTAACTTAGTTTTCACAGAGATATCTGTTGCCCTGCACTTGGCAGTCAGTGTAATATTTTTCACCAGGGATTCAACCTCAGTGGGAAAGAGCAGCAGGGATAGAGGATGAGGAAGAAAGGCATCTGGGAAATTTTCAAGGTAGAAGCACAGGAATTTAAACACTAAATAAACTACTTGAAAAAGGAACCCAGAAGTGAGTTACATTGTTTTAGAATAAACTCAATCTCAAGTGCAACTACTTTAAACATCAAGATGAATAAAAGGAAAACCAAGGAGTTCCAAGGCCATACACAACCCTTTGATCTGGCTCTGACAAATTGTCTCTGTTCCAGACTTTTACCTCCCATAACCATAGTGGCCTGCCCTATACCAGAAGTAAGTCATGGACCCTGATCTCTAACATGGAACCTTTGTAGTTGCATTAGCAGGAAAGATGAGGGAAGACTCAAGCTTACATATGTGGAGAAAAAATGAGTGTCCCCCTGTATTGGCCTGTATACAAAAGGAGTGCATGGAAGCAAGAAAATAAATCTTCAAACAGAATATTTCTTATCACCAAGCATGTCCTTTTATCCAGGTTCTCAGAATTTTCTTTTTGTCCTAAGGAGTTACCATGTAGAAATACAGAGGCAGACAGCCAAGGGCTGCAAACATAGTCCTACCACCTAGGTGGAATCTCTGGATAAGTTGCTTAACTTCCTCATACTCAGTTTCTTCCATCTAAAGCATGTTGAGTTGGAGAGTACGTAAAGTCACCTGGCACCTATAGATGTCCAATAAATATGGATTACTTTTTCTCATTCCCTAACAGAAATACCAGGTAAGAACCAAGGTTGTGTTTGCTTAAATGCTTTTGTAAAACAAGGAGGGTTAATGAGCAGTATAAGCAAGGATATGAGGAACACACCTGAAATACAGTATTGAGTAACCAAAGGTGAATACAGGACTGTTAGAGCAATAAAGGAAAGAAAAACGGCACTGTTCCTTTGGGAGATAAATTCTTTGTTTCACTCTCTTTGCTCTTGTGACCTTCCTGTTTCTATGGTCCTTGCACATGCCCACTTGCTTCTGAATGCCCCAGTGCCCAAGGCTCAGTGACACCTCATGAAGAATTTGGCTGCTGTAGGGAGCTATATCCCAGCCACGCTGCTATCCTTCCGCCCCAACTTCTCAGGCGAGTCCTCCCACTGGGACTACAGGCTCTTGAAACTTCTTGCAGCACATGCTGCTGCCCTTACTTGGTTGGATGCCCCTGAGTCAGGCAGGCCCATACCATTCTAATTTTGCTTGTTATTTCTTTTATGAAATCCAAGATTGAGATAAAGAGGGAAGGGTGCACGTCCACAGGACTGCTGTGGCCTCCTAAAGAATTGTTCTATCTGAACGAATGTAATGACAAAACTGCTAACAAACTAAATGGCAATTCACACACTCACAAAGGTTCACTCAAAAGTCTTACATCCATAGTCTGTAAAATTTCTATTTGTCATAGAAAACAAACATAGAAGGCACTTTCTTTTAGTGGTTTTTCAGTTAACTGAGCTTCCATAATATTATGTTCATCAACACATTATATAGAGGACTATTGTATTTTCCTTATGGGCATAACATAAATAAAATATAAATAATAAGTTATTTACATTGTAATATAAATATCCATCTAACAAACATTTATTTTGTTTGTTTTTATTATTATTATTTTAACCTTCTGTGGTTAAGCAATGAGCTAGATGAACAGAAATGCATACATGGAAGAAATTTTTATATTCTCTTGAATAGTATTTATTGATATAATTTGGATACAGATTTCATGAATATACAGTGAAATATCCTGCCACATTTTTCAAGTGCATCACATTTAGCTTTCATAATATTTTTATAAACATAACATTTTCACCCTTAGTGCATTCTTTCTTCAAATTATTTTTGGCCAATCTCACCAAACTGCCATCTCTAGCTTAAAAAAAAAATGGGATTCCCCATTTAAGATGATGCTACACTTGCTATGAAAATATTGATTCTAAAAAGAAGGACTGAGATCAGATACTGTTGGACTCAAATGCCACATAGAAGAGAAGCACATTAATGCCAGGATGATGAGTGTCCTCACATGAGGCCATCCTTTCTTACACTTTCCAAGGTAAGTCATGTTTGCAGGGGTCTTTGGAGAGAAGAATGAGGAATAAGAATGGAGACGAGAAAGACAAGTAAGGTAGGAAAAATGTCTGTAGCTAAAATACACATTACATATCTTAATAAATTTTAAAAATTATTAAAACATGTTCGTTTCAAAGAAAAGTAACACTTGTTAATAGGGTGCTGGGAGTCTAATGCCAATTATTATTTGCCCATAAGAAGTGGGCTTAAAGATGAGAATATGGCATCGCAGAATATGAGATGACATATTCTCAAAGTGGTGATGAAATCATGGATTACTGCTCAGTCTTAAAAAAAAAATGAAATCATGTCTTTTGCAGCAACGTGGATGGAACTGAAGGCCATTCTCCTAAGGGAAATAACCTTGAACTAGAAAGTCAAATACTACATATTCTCATTTATAAGTGGGAGCTAAGCAATAGGCACACACAGACATACAGAGTGGAATAATAGACATTGGAGACTCCAAAAGGTGGGAGAGTGGGAGGAGAGAGACGGTTGAAAAATTCCCCATTGAGTACAGTGTTCACTATTTGGGTGATGGGTTCACTAAAAGCCCAGACTTTACCACTATGCAATAGATGCATGTAAGAAATTTGCACTTATACCCCCTAAATCTGTAAAAACACTTTAAAAGAGTTGTGGTTAAAATATGTTGATACTTATGAGGAATATAAAATGGCAGCTAATGACTCAGTGAATAGACAAAGGCAGGAAAAAGTTAAAAATGCAGAAGGGAAGAAGACATATGGCACTGGCCATCAGCCCACATGCTCTGGGGACATGAGTTCCATGGGGCTCCCACCACTATTAGCTACTGGTTTTTGACTACTTCTCGAATGCCAGGTGCATTGCACGATTTACATATATTCTCATTTAATTCTCAATGGCATAATGAGGCAGGTAATATTTCCTCCATTTTATCAATCTTCTAAATAAGGATGAGACATAGAGAAGTGGCATGTCTAAGCTCACATACTCAGGAAATGTAGAGGCAGGGTCTAAGCCAGGACCCAAGCTTGCTTTGTGTTGCTTACCTCTGATCAGGTTCAATCCAAAATTCAAAGTGGGAAATCTAGTTGTAAGGAAACAAGGGTTGCTTCAGAATATTTTCTCCATCTACAGTAGTGACTCTTATTATTTGTTGGGTCTCAGACTCCTATAACAATTTTATAAAAGTGGTAGACCCTTTCCTTAGAGAGAGGCATGTATGTTCATAATTGTGTGCATGTGTACTTTTTAGGGATTTCAAAACTCTTCAAAACCAAGGCTAAGAAACTGCGAACTAAAAGTTACCACTAAAAAGGGACCTAGATCTCAGAACCTGACTGGGATGAGTGCATAGAAATGTCTCCTTGGCCAACCCAACCCAGTTGGTGCAAATCCTCTAGTGTAAGCAATTCTTTACAAGCATAGAATTGACCCTTAACAGGACTAGTCATGATAGACAGAGATCCCCAATGATAAAGGTATTCACAAAGAACACAGGTTACAACCCAATTCTTGAGGGACCCTTGAGTGAGCCAGATGCAGTGTGCAAGGAAGAAGGAAGAATGTTGCTAGAATGAATGTCAACTTTACAGTTGGGCTGTGCCTCTTGGTCATGACCTTGAGGCTCAGAGAATTGGCTCAGACAGTTCTGAACAGAGTAGCCATTTTACAGACAGCCCACAGCCCAGCAGGTCGCCGCTCTCTAACTCTGCCATCATGACACTGCCATCTGCAGCCACCGAGCTGAGATTTCTCAAGACCAAATTTATCACGCCCGAGATTCCATTCTTACATAAGAATCACCTGTCGCTGATGCATAAATTTCAGCACCTAGCAGAGCCAAGGGTAATCAGGATTTAAAAGGAAGGGGCCTGAATAAATCCAAGCAGATTTCCTCTCTGTGGGACTGAGTCTTGAAAAACCTTTGTGCCCTCATCTGCCCCTCAACAGAGACTGTCATTTTTCTACTTTCTGTCTGCATCACTATTGTCAAGGGAATGATGCTCTCAGAGCCACAGGCAATCTGTCTTCTTGGAGGTTCTGTTCCAGCTCTGACCTCGGTTTGTTGCAGTTTATGCCTCTTCTCACAAGTTTCAACTTGCTCTCATCACCAGCTAAATTAACCATAAAGCAAAACCTTGACTCACATTACTGAAGCCTCAGAGAAATTGGTAGAAGCCCGGAGTGATGCATCACTATATCAAATAAAGCACTTTGGGTCAATGAGAAGATTCCCTTGTCTTGAAACCTTGGAATGAATGTACAGGTGTGCTAGATGAGAGCAAAGAAAATGCCATTTGAAAGCATTGGAAGGAAGGAGAGTTGTCTAAGAAGTGGTGGGATAGGGACAACACTGGATGGTGGGAAGGATCTAGGAAGGAGGGTATTTCCGAAACTAAAAAAGGGCCAAGGCCAAGAAAATCACCTACAGTTCTATTCAGTGAAATGTGGGGAAATTAAATTAGGGTTAACAAATATCTGAGAAGGTCTGCATCTGTGACCTTGGGCAAATAGTTTCCTTCTCTGGGTTTCCATCTGTAAAATATAGGAGCAGAATGGAGGCTTCTTCCAGCACTAGCATGCCAGGATGGAAGGTAGAAGAAAAGGCCTTTGAAGCCAACATAATTACTCCTCTGTCCAGAGAAATATAAACAACAATAACTCCAACAGCCTTCAGCTCTGCTTTTGAATGAGTTCTTTGCTTCTGCCTGAGAGGTAAAGTAGTTCATTCCTTGGGGAAAAGTTGAATGTGGAATGCTAGGCCATGCCCTTCTCACTTTGGTTTCATTATGTTATTTCGAATTATTAATACAAAGAACATTCAATGTAAGTTAACAAGGCTTTACTGAGTACCATGTATCCAGGCCTGCAGTTGATCCTCTAGGGTAGACGAAGAAAGAGTGTGTGACATGTTCAGGGTCTTCAATTCCCTTAATCTCCCTTAACAGAGGTTTGCATGTCCCATTTCAAAAGCCAAGCACAAAATCAGCAAAAATGAGGTTAATTGTTTAAGTACACTTTACTTCTCTGTATTTACATAAGCAATTGAATTGAATGAAATTTGCTAATTTTGATGCTCTTACTAATACATACTGCATACGTGGTTCGTATCTTTGCTGTGTATGTCTATGAGAAGCCTCACTTTGGCATTTATAGGGTGTGCATTGGCTTGATTCTAGTCAGATGCTTCTGGGTGAAACACAAATAAAAGTCAATCAACAAACTTTTGACTTTTCAAGCAAACACATGCTTATACATTTTGAAGTTCCACTGAAGTGCAATCTCTATATGACATGAAAGCAAACTAAATGAATCATTTTGTGGAAACTACTCTAACTCCTGAGTATGCACATTGGTTAATATTTTTGCATATCTCTGGAACACCAATGCTGCTTCACATTAATTACTGGCAATGTACTATTATTCTTTAATGAGTACTTATTTTTTGATACCAAGTATATGATCAATTATGACACCTTCCTCAGACTCTTTTGTCTTCCTTTGAGGTTTTCTAAAACCAATCAATCAATTTGTTGTAAAGGGCAATCACATCCAAAATATGCCTTGGGTATAAAACAGAACTTTTCAAGAAGTAAAGATGATCCAAATGAGGTTTTTCCAATGCAAATTATCGTCATGACCACCTGAAAGTACTTGTCTTAAATGTTCTGTATAAATACTCTTGTGTACTTTCAATTACATGTATGTAAACACATAAGGATGATATAAAACATGGTTCCAGTTACATATTTCTAAGCACCAAGAATGATGCACCAAGAATTAAGGTGCATTATTCTTACTTAAGAACTAATGTACTATAATATACTGTATTGCTATGTTTTTTTCCAATACCCCAAAGCACTATTTTTGGAACTTGGGTGTTCAGAATTGAGGTGATTATTATATTCTTTGGTTCATGAAATGTCAAAGCACTTTTATTCTGCTGCCCGTATGGTGAACACAGTAAGAAAAGAGAAGCAGGTATTTAGGGTGACCAACCATCCTAGTTTTCCCCAGGACCGAGAGGCTTTTGCCATGGGAATGGCCAAGGCAAATAAGGGACAAGTTGGCCATCCTGCAGGTATTATCATTCCCGTTTATAATTGGAGAAACAAAGGTACAGAGAAGCAGAATGTGTTGCCCAGCTTACCCAGGAAGTGAGAAGCAAATGTGGGACTGAGTCCTATGTGTTCTAACGACAGCCAGTTCACAACTACACAGATCGGTACAACTTCTTCTGCACCTTACTTTCTCCTTGAACTTTAAGAAAACCCATGTTGTCTTTTGCCTTTTTGTGTGCCACCCTTCCAAAAGTGCTAGGTTGAATACCATGGGCAGTACTGAATGGGGTCCTTTGTCTATGCTGCAAATTACTCAGGAGGAACAACATTGCCACTTTGTGTTTTAGAGAGAGGAATGAGAAGTTATAATTATCACAGCACTCTAAAGCAGAGGAAGCACTAGTACAAGTTCTGTCTACCCACCAATTATCTGTTAAGACCACTAAGATATCTGGTCTTGACTGGGCCAGATGTATAATTTCATGAAACAAATCAACCTAAATGAACCTCAAGAAAAATGGCCAGGTAACCACCTTTTGAACCACTATACGCTGACAGCTAACATTTACTGAAGGCTTACTGTGTGCTGGGTGCTGTGCTTAGAGCTTTATAGGGATTAATTCAATTAAGGCTCACAACAATAATTCCATGAATTTGCAATTATTGTTCCCATTTCACATGTAAGAAAAATGAGGCTGAGAGAGGTTAAGTAATTCACCAAAGCCCACACAGCTGATACAGGTTGGAACTTGGATTTAACCCCAAGCAGTCTGACTCCAAAACAAGTGCTTTTAGCCACCCAGTACATCACTTTTAATAAAAACAACCAAACAATGTTTAATCTGTCCGAACAGTGTTCTGACTTCCAATCACAGGCAGTTTATTAGGGTAGATCCAAAACTAGCTAGACTGCAAATTACTGTGAAGCAAAGCAGGTTATGTCTGTCTACCTGTTTAGGTCAAAAGGTATGAGGCTTTCTGGTCATAGGCATTAAAGGATCTGAAGGGAGAGATTTTAATCTGTTGGTTAATTTAGGAGATTAACTGCCCTGCCAAGCTGCTGTTATGTCTTCAGTACCTCTATTTCCTTCTCTGAAAAATGTAAATAATACACCCTGAGCTTCTATAAGAAATGACGGTGTAAAACAACAGAAAGCACTAAGCAAACTGTAAAGTGCTTTAAAACAATTATTTCATATGTTAAGCAGCTTACAAAATAGCAATTTCTTCAAATGCCCTTGCAAAGCAAATGAGACACAGCTGCTAGAATGCCCTGCAAAGAGGCGGAAATCCAGCTCTTTAAAATGTCCAAGGGGAAAACGCACACTGTAAAATTACTCCAAAGATGAATTTTACAAGAAGGATGGAAGTGTCATCAAGTTTTTCCATGGTTAATTCTAAAAGAGTGCCAGCATCGAAAAGATCAAAAAAGGCAGTTCTTCAACAGAAACCTGGGAAAATATTCTTCAATGACATTGCATAATAGAAATAGGAATTAAACTCACCTGAGGAGCAGAAGTGAAGAAGCGAAGTTTATGAGTTCTTCTCAATTTTGTCCAAAGACAAGTCTGTTGGGAATAAAAAATATTAAGATAATTTAAAAAAGGAAAAAGGAAAAGGAAAAAAAAAGGAAAGTCAAGAAGGATGAGCTGTCGTGGAATGCTGTGAAGTTTGAGAGTGACTCAGCACTAGCTAAGGGGCAGCAACAATTAAATGAGTTTGTTGAAAGAACCCTAATAAAACTCAGCATTCCCTGTAATCTCAGAACAAGGTTGCACCACTAAAGAAAATGTTAAACTGTGCATTAGGGGGGCTGTGGTTTGATGAAGTTGGTTGGGGGTGGGGGAACTCAGGGCTGAGTCACCGGCTCCTTGGAGGCAGCACCACTGGGTCTCTGCCCTCTTGCCTGTTTCTCTCCCTCTCTCCAGGGAGTTCAGTTCCTCTACAATTAGCCAAAAGAAGCAAGTGAGCTGGCCATTGAACGATGACAAATTGTGACTCACTTGTAGCATAAATTATAAAATACATACACTGTATAAACAAGTCCTGAGATAGAGAGGGGAAAAGAACTTCTGCCACATCTGGGCCCACGAGAATCATGAGTGCAGGTGCCTGTTTCTAGATGGAAGAGTACCTAGGTTATCCAAAATGGATTCTGAGCAGATTTTTTAAATTCTCTGGGAAAAAGAAGATCACAATTCCTCCTAGTAACTAATTTATATCTTTAGTTACTCTTTCTAGCCATTAAGCCCCATGCTAAAACTACCCTAAAGTTCTCCTGTTCCAAACTGGCCTTGGTGGTTGTGGGTGGGCAAATTGTTTTTTCATTATTGAAAAATATAAATCCTTCATATATTTGCACTGAGTTATTCTTATACTAAACTCAGAATGGAAACCAGGCAGTTCTCCTCCCCCTTCCAGAATGAGAATTCTCCACCTCTCCATCCAAGTTACAGAAAGAAAGAAACATTTTGAGGCTCTGGCATGTTTTCCTGTTTTCATGGGGTCAGCTATAGACTCAGTGAAGAGTTTACATGTTCATGTCTTTAAAAAAAAAAACTCAAAGGGTTAAAAACTGGAGGTTTGACATTTCCATAATAAGTGTTCTAAATGCTTATATTGATATATATTTTGTTCTAGAATAAACTCAGGTAGAAAATATAATATTTGTAAGTTGTTCTGCCAGCCAAACTGTTCTCCTTCATTTATAAATGAAGTTGCTCAGTGTTCAACAACTGATTGCCATAAATGAATGGGGTATGACATCCTTCCAAGTCTCCAAAGAGCTGCTACAACTTGGTTTTCCCCTTGGAGAAAAAAAAAAGTTATTGTTCTAATTGATTTTTTCTGTTCTGAATAGAAAAAAATAAATTAGATCCTTCCTTCCTTCCTTCCTCCCTCCCTCCCTCTTTCTTTCCTTCTTTCTTTCTTTTTGTTTCTCTTTCTTTTCTTTCTTTCTTTCTCTTTCTTTTTTCTTTTCTTTTTTTTCTTTCTCTTTTCCTATTTCTGCACTCCTACAGGAAGAGAGAAGGATTATTGTGCTTTTCATCAACCACAGCAAGAGTCATTTGAGTTTGAAACATAGCTAGTTTTTAAGGAAACTATACCATGGTCTTCTGGAATGGGAAAAGCTTTTCCTTTCAAGGGACAAAAGGTGAGATTTTCTTTTTGTCTTCAACCTTTACCAGTACAAAAGAGTGAACCATCTCTACGTACATGTTCAGAGGCAAATCCAATGACTAATTGCAGAGTAAGCGAATTTCTTGATTCTGATCAAACCAGCAACATGCAGTTGAATTTAGGTTGGATTCAGATGAGCAAGTCAATAACTTAGTATAGGGAAAAGAAGACTGAGGACTTAGGAATCAAATCCCATAGTGACCTTGGTAAGGATTTTGCTCTTTTATGGACAGCTTAGTAGATAAGGTCAGTCTTTTAATTTACTTAACAAATTGCAGACAGCTCTCCCATTGTAGCATTTAATCATTTCCTCCCAACTCAATTTCCTCATTCATACAATTGGGTTAATACAACTTACTGTGCAGGGCTATCACAAAAACTAAATACAATGTGTATCTAACATGCTTACTACAGTACCTGGCACATAAAAGCTGGACGAATTGTTTCTTTCAATTCATTCTTTAAATTCATGCTTGATAAACTGATGCTGGCTGTAGTAATCTTCTGTCAACCCCCACCCACAACACACACATACAAACCACACACACACAGCAGCTAACTAAGAACAGCGCCCTAATTTTGTCAATTTTATGGAATTTTTCTTAAGGAACCCCATCACCATCTTATACCTACTACAGTAATGTATTAGTCACTTACCATGTGCCATGCATTGCCCCAAGTTGCTTTACATGGACAATATCACTTCATTTCCCCTACAACCCTGTGAGCTCAATACTATGGTTATTCCCCTTTTGCTTCAAATTCACTTGATCACTAATATGAAAGAATCTTAAAAAGTATTTTTAAAACATCTATCTTATATGTTTTATTATTACAATGGACTGAATAGATGTGCCCCTCCAATATTTATATGTTGAAATCCTAACCCTCAATGTAATGGTATTAGGAGGTGGGGCTTTGGGGAAAAAATTAGGTCATGAGGGTGGAGCCCTCATGAATGGCATTAGTGTCCTTATAAAAGGGACTCCAGAGAGTTCTCTTTCCACCATGTGAGGATACAACAAAAAGTTGGCAGTGTATAACTCAGGAGAGGAACCTGCACAACCAGGCGGGTACTCTGATATTGAACCTACAGACTCCAGAAATGTCAGAAATAAGTTCCTGTTGTTTATAAGCCACCCAGTTTATACTATTTTGTTATAGCAGCCCAAACTAAGATCATTACAATTGCAAAACATTTATGCAATACCTTACTGAGTTGTATTTTGTAAATTTTGTTCAAGCAAAGCACTAAAATATAGTTTCTAACCTCCAAAAAGTGACTTTTTTTATACCAGAGAAGAAACAGAATTTAGATTAAAGGATCCACTATGTCTTTTTAAAAAATCATATAGGTGCTTCCTATCTCTGATTTAAGTTTATGTACTTATTATAAATAAGCATAGTGGAAGCTCCTGTTTATATCTGTTTAAGAATTGCAGCCAATATCTACAAAGTACCAAATTGACAACACTGATAAGATGATGGGGGCCAGTCATCTTGTTGAAATGAAGAGCAAGAGAAGGCTAAAGATTTTTCATAGAAATTACTCCACCCACATATAACATCTAAAAAAGTTACATTTATGCACATTTAATTGGCAAATAGAAAAATTTATATATAAATATCCCTATTGTTGAATAAATCTGAAGGTTAATGAAGCAATGAAGAATGCCTGTGCTTAATACAGAGACATTCACCAGGAAAAGAAGTGTCCCTAGTTGAAAAGACATTAGATCCCTATTCTAAAATCTCAATTGCTTCATGCAGAAAAACTCCTAAAATAGAACATTTATGGCATACTTTTTGTATTATGTTTGGCTGTGTTTTATTTTTTGAATAAATATTTATAGAGGCATATACCTGGGCTTCATTTTCTTTTGAACAATTTTTGAGATTGTATGAGATAATGTTTCCTACTTCATGGAGAAACTAGGTGATAAAAAGGAATTTTACAGAGGGCCTCACTGCTATATCTACTCCCTCCCCAAGCAGCATTACTACCCTAAATATGCCTGTTACTATGGATGGAAATAATCTATATTCTCTTTGAAGCCAAATCTTCCACTTGGACATTAGATACTATCACTATTTTCTGACTCAACAAAATTGCTTAAGGAATTCTTGCTATCTTTCCTAAAACATGAATCTCTCTCTCTCTACTGGACCATTTCCATCAGCACATAACCATATTGTAATTTCTCCAAATCAAAAACAGCAGCAATAACAAACCCCTTAGGTTGACCTCACTTTCCCCAGGTGTTTTCATCCAATTTCTTTTCTTCCCTTTGCAGGAACCTCAAGAGTTGGATTTCCTCACTGTTTGAAATTCCTCTCCTACCATTCCCCATTAAGCTACTTAAACCAGGCTTTAACTATCACAACTCTACCAAATTATGTTCTTGTTCAGGTCACCAGTGTTGCTCAGTTGGAAAATTCAGTGAGCGACTTCCAGTATTCATCATACTGGATCTATCAGCGATATTTGGCACTACTTTTGACTCCCCTCTAGTTGATGCACTTCATTCTCTTGGTTTTTAGGACACCACAACCTCCTAGTTTTTCTTCTACCTTGATAGTCACACCTCAGTCTCCCCTTATAATTCTGAGGACCCCCAGAGCTGAGTGCCAGTCTTCTCTACTTTATTTATACACACTCACTTGATAATATCACTCAGCCCCACAGTTTGTAATCCCACCACGTTGGTGACTCCTAGGTCTCCATCTTTGGCTGGGGGAAGTTGACATTATGATTAGCTCCAAATATGCCATGATCAACAACCGACTTGACATCTATAATTCGGTGTCTAATAGTCATTTCAATACCAGTATGTCCAAAACCTAAAACCCAATATTCCTCACAAACTGGCTCTTCCTATAGCCATCTCAGTCAATAGCATCTCAATCCATATCTCAACCCATAGCTATATTTCTAGTTGCTCAAGCCAAAACTTTGCTTTCTTTTCAACTCACACTCCATATCCAATCTATCACAAAATCCTGTTGAATTTTGATTTCAAAATATATCCATATGCAGACTACTTCTCATAACCTCTACTGACCAACCTATGGCCTGAGCCACATCATCTTTTTCTTGGGTTACTGGCACAGCCTCCTAATTAGTCTGTTTGCTTCTATCCTTGCCCTGCTCATCTAGTCTCTACATAATATCCTGAAAGACCCTTGTTAAAAAGTTAACTCTTCCTCAGCACCTTGAAGTAACACCCATTTCACTCAGATTAATGCCAAAGTCTTCTATCAGTAACCTACAAAGCCATATGGGGCCTCACCCTTGCCTGTCTGTTATCTCTCTCACCTATAATACATTCCCTTCCATCTCTTTGAATCAGCCATGCTAGCTTCTTTGCTGTTCATTAAATGCGCCAGGCAGTCTCCTGCCACTGGGCCTTTGCACAGGCTGTTCTGTCTGCCTGTGATACTCTTCCCTGGATATATACTTACAGTCTCACCTGCCTCAGATATTTGCTCAATTGACACTCCTATTTAAAATTGCAACTGTGCACATGGTCCTCCTCTGCCAGTGCCCCACCCCAGTCTTAAACGTAATCACTCTGCTTTATTTTCATCTTTTCCATAGCATTTACTATGAAGAATATAATATACTGGCTGATGTACTGCTTACTGTCTGTCTCCCTGTGCTAGAATGTAGATTCTGCAAGGGTAGGGATTGGTGTCTGTCTTGGTCATGTCTTTTTTTAAGTCCCTAGAATAGTGCTTAGCATAGGAAGTCACACAATGGGTGTTGAACTGAATTGAATAAAATGAGCTTCCAGGAAAAGCACCAGAATTGATAACATTGTACTTATATGAAATAAGAACTTAACTTAAAAGAACTTGATAGAGAATTACTGTCCACTGTCTGATTAAATCACAAAGCAAGAGGGTAGAATACCTGAATACATGGCCTGTTTGTTGGAAAAGAGATGACAACTTGGAATGACCACCTGAAAGAAAATGAAAACATATCTCCTCTCCCTTTTTTTTTTCTGAATGAATTTGTTTATTATTATTATTATTATTATTATTATTATTATTATTATTATACTTTAGGCTCTATGGTACATGTGCGCAACGTGCAGGTAAGTTACATATGTATACATGTGCCATGCTGGTGCGCTGCACCCACCAATGATAGACTGGATTAAGAAAATGTGGCACATATACACCATGGAATACTATGCAGCCATAAAAAATGATGAGTTCATGTCCTCTCCCTTTTTTTTAAAGATTCTGGCAATATATTTTCAGATGACTCCAGAAGGAGCTCGGAAGAGACCACAATAATATGTCTTACAAAGTCATGAAGGAGCTGAGCTGAAAGCTTAACCTAAAAAAAAATCTGTTTCTCTATATCTAGGGTTCATTGTAGTTCTATACAGACACTCTGACCCATAGATGTCTGCCTGTGGCTTGTGCTATTGATGGCTTATCTAAGTCCTATTTCATTAAGTCAGTCTCGGAAAAGAGCAGCAGTCCCATGGAATGTTTATTTTCACCAGGCTTGGCAATCTAAAGGAAAATCAAGTAGCACAGTGTTGTCAAGGTATAGTCCTCATCCTGTGGCATTAGCACCACCTAGAAACTTGTGATAATTGCAAGTTCTTGGGATCTACCCCATCCCCAAATTAGAATTTACAAAATCAGAAGAAATTTTAAGGGTAGTACCCAGCCATCTGTGATTTAACAAGTCCTCCAGATGACTCTGATGCCCATTCAGGTTTGAGAGCCATTGAGGAAGCAGAATTGTTCATTTACAAGTTTACAATGACTTTCTTAGCAAGGCAATCTTAGAATACAGACTTCCTCCATTGATTAATGCAATAAATTTGCTCCGCTATCCAACACCCAACAGTGACTCAACGGACTTCTCTTTTGCACTAACCTTTGCGAAATACTCTTTCTGGGCATTCTGCCTCAGATTAATGAGAAAGTGGTAGACTGCTCACATATTCCAGAAGCCTGACTTAACTGATTTCATAATGCTCTGAGCTGCTTGGCTCCAGGTTCTTCCTGTTAAGATTTATGAATCCAGACTGTAACACCATTTCTCAACATATCTTCAAGTTGATGATTTCATTTCAATAGTAAAGTTGACCATAATGGAAGGTGAATTAAAGGAAAAAAAACCAGATATCAAGGGTTGTGTGAATTTGTCAAAAATGACTTACTAATTAAAAATATTAATTCACAAGCAGGTCACCAAGAGCCCCTTTGCTTTGATTATTCATGTAAAGCCCATTAGTCTGTAAATTATTCACTTAAAAACTAGAACTCCATCTAGTCTGTGAAATCTAAAACAAATATTCCTTAAGGTCAAATTTCCTAGGACTCTCACATTCCCATTAAAGGTAGACAGAGAGCCCATTTAACCGATGACAAAACAGAAGCTCAGAGTCTTAGCTAAGGCCACATCATTATGGACAAAGTGACAAGGCTCAGATTTCTTGAATTTTCTTATAGATGTCAATTCAATGTAATTAATAATGTATTAAGTACCTGCTCTGTGCCAGACCCTGGATTAGGGGATGGGGCTATGTAAGTTTCTTTTCTTTCCTTTTCTTTTTTTTGAGACAGTGTCTTGCTCTGTCACCCAGGCTGGAGGGCAGTGGCGCAATCTCAGCTCACTGCAACTCTGCCTCCCAGGTTCAAGCGATTCTTCTGCCTCAGCCTTCTAAGTAGCTGGGATTACAGGCATGCACCACCACGCTGGGCTAATTTTTTTTTTTTTTTTTTCAGTAGAAATAGGGTTTCACCATGTTGGTTGGGCTGATCTTGAACTCTTGACCTCAAGCAATCCACCCACCTTGGCCTCCCAAAGTGCTGGGATTACAGGTGTGAGCCACGGCACTCGGCATAAATTTCTGACATAGTCCCTGCCTTTAAGGAGTTCAATGCAAGAGACCCTGTCTCCCTGATTATTTAATATCTTCCTTTGGCTGACTTCAAACTCCAGTGAAGTAATGAAAGGAATAGTAATGATTGTTGATTTTTACATTGAAGAAATCTTGTGACAGAAAGAATTTCACCAGGAGGAGAATCAAGGTCCTCACATTGACCATGCATTATTTAATCAAGGCACCAAGATGTCCTACATCTTGGTGATGAAGAGATTAAAAGTGCCCTATTGTGGGCCATTAATATTTCCTACCATAACACAATGTAGAGATACCATGTGAAAAAATGATGAGCTTGTAGAAAAGGCAGTGAGAATTGGAGCTCAAGGTCAGAGAAGAATAAAAGCTAAGTATGAACAAGTCACATTTTACAATTTAAAAATAACATGATGTTCAGATATATTCTCAAAACAAAGGCATATTAGAACTGGTCTGCACTCTCGTTATTCTCTTCATTATATGAGTACAAGGTTGAGTTTGGGAGGTCTACATTTTTCAAAACACTAGCACCACCACTTTAGCAAATGTTCGGGTTAAGGCAATAAACTTGTGTGGCTGGGAACTGGAGACCAAGTTCTGGTCTCCACTCTAATACTTACTGACTTTATAACCAAAGGTCAGGTTATTTTGGGTGGTAGAAAAGGTGAAAATAAGACAATTGCAGACAGGACTTTTTAAGGAAATTGAAGTTTTCCATAAAGCATTAAAAGCTATAGAAATATAAGGTCATATTTATTCAGTCACCATTTTAAGCACCTGTAATATACTCTGAGTGGCACCAAGTCCTGGCGATACCCAAGTGCATATACTGTCATCACATGGCATCCATGGAGAATTGGTTCCAGGATCCCCTGCCAGTACTAAAATCTGCAGATGCTTAAGTCCTTTATATAAAATGTGTAGTGTTTGCATGTAACTTATGCACATCCTCCTGTGTACTTTAAATCATCTCTAGATTACATACGATATCTAATACAATGTAAATACTATGTGAATAATTGTTATATTTTATTGTTTAGGGAATTACAAGAAAATAATCTGTAGGTGTGCAGTACAGACACAACAATCCTTTTTTTTCCCCCAAATGTTTTTGATCCAGAGTTAATTGAATCCCCAGATGTGAAACCCATGGATATGAAGGACCAATGGTAACAAAGCATTGGTGTTTTTTATTTATTACTAGAATAGCTGGGAAACATCCTTAGAACATCAGTCCAAAGTGACTTGTAGTGTAAAAAAATTGGATATAAGAGAGCTTTTCAAGTGAGTTAAGTTTCCTTCATTAGGAAAAAAAAAAAAAACTAGGGTAGGTAGGCTTTAATAACTTAAAAAAATTCACAGCATCATTTTAAGAAGAGCTTAGGTCAGCCAGTATGAAAGCAAAGAAAAAGAAAAGTTAGCCTCAAGTCATAGCAAAAAAAAAAAAAAAAAACAAAAAACAAAACAAAAAAAAACCGATTTGGAAAGAGATTAGGGAGACTTTGATTTTTCTGGAACACTAGAGCTAGTTACTGGGGGAAAAAACCCTGTGGAATTGCTCTGCTGAAAACATTTGGAAAGTAATTAGCTAATTCTCTTTCTCAATGTGTTTAAAGATATGACTAAAAGTGGGTGCTAGAATACTCCTTTTCTTGAAGCTCCACTTCTAGAACTCTGAATGGCAATGAGGTGGATTAAAAGTCTATTCTCTTCTCCCTCCCTTATTTGGCTGGCATGTCTAATTCCAGAATTGGAAACTCATAGACATTGCTATGAAATGTATCATAGATCATGACTCACTATGAAAAGGACAAGTGTGCAAGTTGCCTTACCAGTGAAAAATCCTCTGCCTGCCCTCTTTCTTCCTGAGACAAGACTTCAGTTCTCTCTCTCTGATTCATATCCTGAGGAAATCAACACGATAAAAAATGGCTGTGTTCAATTAAAAAATGTCTCCAACCCACACTTTAAAAACGTAAGCTCTTTTCAATTCAGATATGTATTATCTTCCTGAGAAAGTCTTTTCCTTCAGAAGAATTTTGTGCCATTTAAGATAGGCAAAACAGGCAGAATGCCATTCCTGCAATGAAAGTTACGCATTTAGCCAACAGATCTGCAAAGTGCATCTGCCATTGCAATGGATTTAAAGATGGGAATTAGTAGGAGAAAGAACTATGGTTTATTTGAGCCCACCAGCATCAGGTATTCTAGGTACTCTTCAATAGTAGCAGTTAACATTAATTGAATGCTTGCTAGATATCAGGTACCATTCTAAGTTTTCCTTGCATTATTTCATTTAATCCAAACAAGTTCATGAGATAAATCCTATTATGGATCCTAACTCACAGATGAGGAAAATGAGGTTCATCAGAGGTTAACCAATTTGTTCAATATGAGGTAGCAAAAGAGGGGATTCAAATCAGAACTGTCTGACATCAGAACTTAAACTTCTAACTATTCCTCATGTAGTCTTTTAGGAAAAGGTAGATAGAAGATCCCCATTGTGGATATCAGAAAATGGAAACTCAGAGAAGAAGAGTAACTTCATTAAGAGCACAAAGATTGCTGATGTTTTTGGCCTAGGATTTGAGCTCAGGTCAGGAGGACTCCAATGTTCACGTTCCAGTCATATCGATAGAAAACCTAGGAGATGAGTAGATATCCTGACATTCATTCCACATAAATTATTTTTAATTCAAATAAGCAAATGCCCACTATGTATAAAACTCTGTACAAGTCTTACTGCATGTAAGACTTTGAAGACAGTATGAAAAAATTAAATATATTGTACCTGCCTCCAATGAACTTTAAATTCTAGTTGACAGAGAAAACACACAGATGAATAAACTAAGATCAGTTGCAAAGTATTGTGACACCATAGGTAAAATAACATCCTACGCATTAAATAGATTCAGAAGAAATGCTAGGAGAAGTAGTGATTAGAGAAGAAAATTGATCAAGAAAAGCTTCCTTGAAGAGGTATAAAATGATATGCATGATGAATAGAGTTGATCCCGTTGCCTGACTCCCTGTCTATTTTTGTGGGTAGAAGAAAAAAGATACTTTGGAGAACCCATAGAGAGAAAATATGATCTTAGCACCTATAGGAAAGGTCCTATGAAAGATACAGCTCACAATTACAGAGCCGTGGAAAGGTTGAAGGAGAGGGAAGGATTTCTCTGTGATTACAGTTAAAACTACTAGTGATTACTCTTTCTCTTGGCTAGTAGTTTTCCATAGGGTCCTACCAAATATAAACTATAATAGTTACAAATCAATTCTACACTCATTCTTTATGAAAAAAAGGCAAATGGCCAGAGGAGAGGGAGAGGAAAAGTCCATTTCAGCATTTTCAAGGGATTTTCCATGAGATCTAGCCAGTAATAGAAAAGAAGAAATTTTTTTCTGAATAAGGAATGGACTCGAATGCTGATTGCTTATTTCACCTCCCACCTCCCCGGCAAACCCCCAATTTAATAAAAAATTGGTTATTAAAAAGAACCCTTGGATGGTAAGCATGTATTCCTCAATTATAAGATTTATCCAAGCTACGTTCAACTTTTTTTCAGTCTAAAGCATGGACTTCAGCCTTCAAGAGGACTATTTACTGAGAGTTCTCTAAGAACATTATCTTCTTATTAACTAGAAGCAAGAAGTATTCAAGGTGTTAATGAGTATTACTAAATAAAACAGTTCTAAAGTCAAATAACTGGAAAAGCTGAGTTCAAATGTTGTATTTTATTTTATTTTATTTTTTTTTGAGATGGAGTCTCGCTCTGTCGCCTAGGCTGGAGTGCAGTGGCATGATCTCGGCTCACTGCAAGCTCCACCTCCCGGGTTCATGCCATTCTCCTGCCTCAGCCTCTGAAGTAGCAGGGACTACAGGCACCCACCACCATGCCTGGCTAATTTTTTGTATTTTTAGTAGAGACGGGGTTTCACTGTGCTAGCCAGGATGGTCTCGATCTCCTGACCTTGTGATCCACCTGCCTTGGCCTCCCAAAGTGCTAGGATTACAGGCGTGAGCCACCGCACACGGCCTATTGTATTATTTTTATTTTACAGCCTTAGATATGCTCACGTACATTTTGAATGTCCAGTGGAGACATATTCAGGATTTCTTAAACTTGTTTGACTTTAGTATACCTCCTTATTTTGTAGAACTTGTATTGATATCTCATAGACTTCATATTCCAAGAAAAGAGTCATGCTCTCTTTCCTTACATAAGTTTTAGAAAGGTAGCTCTTACAACAGTTAGGTCCACGTGGATGGAGTAATGGGTGGAGAAAGAGGACTACCAACTGGCCATAACTTTGAGCCCATAGCTGGGAGCGATGGGTCTCCACTTTCAGCTTCCTTGAATTCATCATTAAGCAAGAGTGAGTGACAAATCTCTAATGTTTCTTTTGATGCTTTTCAGGGCCACGTTCACAGCCACATGGAAAAGCACTGGAGTCACTCTCCTCTATAATGATCAGCTCAGTGTTGCTATCAGTGGGAATGAGGGAGACAAAGCAGGGGTTTCTTCCCACAAGATAGCCAAGGGCTGTCTTGAACTGATGGAGCACATGGAGTGAAGGATCATTTACACTGCATGCCTGAACACATTGTGTCAATTACATTTTAGTATTTCACCCATAGTCTTTGGAAAGCACTCAAAAGAGTTCAGATTCCTTTAGTGGGTCATTCTGTATCTGTTAGATGTTCCTTGCCCTTGCCTACATCTGACCAGAGTATAAGACTAATGAAATCAAACTTCTCTAAACATCTCCTGTATGAGTGTGACTTTAAAATGCTGCCATTGCTTATAGTCATTTAAAGAGGAGGAAATGGAGACAGTGAAGAGAAAGTTGCACCACTTAGAGTTCTATTTTGAGACAGAAATCCTCAAGTAAAACTTCTGTCTACAAGAATACAGTTTGCTTAGGAGAGAGTTTACTTCAAAATTAGCACACCTGAACTACTTAATTCCTAGCACATTACACGTACCGCTGAATCAGACGGCCTACCCTGAAGGGCTGTTTTTCTGCCCTATCCTAAGAGTCAGAAATGTATAAAAAGACACAGTCAACTCATTAACACATTTGCATTTTTCAATAGCATTAACCAAGATTTTATATGGTAAGTAAAATTAACGTATTTTTAATGTAAATATTGTATCATTGCATGTAAGTATACTTATGCATCTTTTTATATCATCCAAATATCTTTATCAATGAAGAATTCTCTATTTTACAGATAAACAGTTTTAATGAATAACTTAAGTTGGTATAGTGCTTTACAGTTTACAAGTCTTATTTTATCTTCAATACAACTCTGAGAGTTGAATCTTAGTGCCTTCATTTCATGATGTAGAAATTAAAGATTGAGAAAATATTACCAAGCTAATAATTGGCAGAGTGAGATTGAAATCCAGACTTTTTTTTATCTCAGATTTAGCACTGTCATTTCTCAAGGAGTGAGTCAGAACCCACACTTTCTGAGAGATTTCCAAAATAAGTCCATGGTGATCCGTTCTAGACTCGTAGTTCATTGTACTGCAAAATTAGTACTTGATTGGAAACTGTCTTATTGTCCAACTACTTCATGTGTCTCTGTCTTATCTATCACACACAAACATAAACCTTTTATTATGTTGCTCTTTAGGGCATCCCCTGACTTCCTCATGTGCTGTTCTTACTGCAGAGAATGCTCTCTCCTTTCAGACCCCACACAACAAGGCTCAATCCTATTCAACAGGACTCAGGCAAGGGGTGGTGCCTTTCCCTTCTTGGAAACTTGCTGGCATTCTCAACCGTCATCCTTGCTCCAGGAAGGAGACTCTCCTATATGCTCCTATAGCATCCAGCGCTGACATCTGTTAATGGACTCATCCCACTGTCTTGCACTGCCAGTGTCTATTTGTCATGCACTTCCCATATGAGCTTCACCACCTTGAGAACAGGAATCTTATGTTAGTTCTCTTTGAATCCTCAGAACCTACCACATAGTAGGCTGTTAATAACTGATAAATAAATAATTGAATAAATGAAGTAACACAAAACCAATTAAGGCAGTTAGTTAATGTCTTTGAGGAGTTCTCAGGCTCATGGGAAGAGGAATCTGTAAAGAGATCATGACAAGCAACACAGCAAGGTGTACTTCCCCAGTACAGATGGATTCAGGTGCCTTGGGGGCATACACAGGAAGGGACAGTGCTGCCCTGTCAGTCAGGCCTCAGAGAAAGCAAAGTTGAACAGAGTCTTGAAAGGAGAGTAGAAAGTCGCCAGTGTTTGTGGAGCTGAGAGAAGTAGGGTCGGAGTAGGCAGCACGAAGAGAAGGCAGGCTTTAGCAAGGCTCTATTTTATCTTGGCTGTGTAACAACCTTTTCTCTGGGGGAGCTGACCTTCTCTGCATCCAACCTTAGGGTTCTATAGCAGCTGCCAGTCATGTTTCTTGTTTTCCTGGCTCAGAGGACTTCCCAGAGGTTTTGCACATTTTTCCAGCCTCATGGAGGAAGGTCTAAGAGAACAAAGCTGACCCAGAGAGAGAAGCTTAGGGCAAAGTGGGAGGAAGTGCCTGGGTCCCTGATTCTAGTAATTTCTGGAGCCTGGTGTACCCAGCCCTTTCCAGAGTTTGGTTTGTTACCTAACTAAATTAAGCTGGGTTTCTTTCACTTGCAAACACAAGAGTACTGACCAAAACTAAAACCTTAAAAGTGGCCGGGCGCAGTGGCTCACACTTGTAATCCCAGCACTTTGAGAGGCCGAGGCAGGTGGATCACTTGAGGTCAGGAGTTCAAGACCAGCCTGGCCAACATGATGAAACCCTGTCTCTACTTAAACTACAAAAATTAGCTGGGTGTGGCAGCGTGTACCTGTAGCCCCAGCTACTCAGGAGGCTGAGGCACAAGAATCACTTAAACCCAGATGGCAGAGGTTGCAGTGAGCTGAGATCATGCCACTGTACTCCAGCCTCAGCAACAGAGCAAGACTCAGTCAAAAACAAACAAACAACAAAAAAAAAACCCACCTTAATAATATCTCCTGTGGGCTGGGCATGGTGACACACGCCTGTAATCCCAGCACTTTGGAAGGCCGAAGCAGGAGGATCACTTGAGCGCAGGAGCTCAAGACCAGCCTAGGCAACATAGTGAGACCCTATCTCTACAAAAAATAAAACAATTAGCTGTGTGTGATGGCATACACCTGTAGTCTCAGCTACTCAGGAGGCTGAGCTGGGAGGATCACTTGAGCCCAGGAGTTTGAGGCTGCAGTGAGCTATGATCGCACCACTGTACTCCAGCCTGGGTGACAGAGTGAGACCTTGTCTCTAAATAAGAATAATAACAATGAATCTCCCCTACAGCATGCACATAGAGATAGGCACAAAGTAGCTACTCAAGAGTTTGTTCCTCAAATGGATCTTTTCCCATCATCTGTTCAATCCTTTCATTTAAAGATGTAGACACAGAATTAAGTACCTTTTCCAAAGCCACCCATTCTACTCATAACAGATTTTATCCTAGAGCCTGACTCTTCTTCCCAGAACAGTGCTCTATCCACCAAATACTGCTTCCTTTGGTTTTTGCTGGCTAGTTAGCCTTAAGGTAAGAGGTGATCATGGGATTCATATTTGACGAAAAAAAAAAATCAAAATGAACAAAGAATTCATGATATGACTATAAAGTGATGAAATTATGGTTTTTTATGCATTTAACAAATAGCCCCCACACACATCTGTCTCTGTGGTAGGCGGGTATTCTGGGATAAACAAGACATGCTCCTTGACCTCAAGTAAGTTCACTAAGTGGAGGGAGGAACTGTACAACTTACCAGAGCTTCATATATCTTCAAATCAGCAATCTAGGAGAATATATACTTATTATTTTTTCATTTGCTGGTAAGTCTCTTTGAACCAGTTGAGTCAAACAAAAATATCAGCTTACGATTTTATAAGTGCATTTAAATTCTTTTTTTAAAATTTTTTTTAGATGGAGTCTTGCTCTGTCGCCCAGGCTGGAGTGCAGTGGCGTGATCTCGGCTCACTGCAACCTCTGCCTCCTGAGTTCAAGCAATCCTCCTGCCTCAGCTGCCCAAGTAGCTGGGACTACAGGCGTGTCCCACCATGCCCAGCTAATTTTTGTATTTTTAGTAGAGATGGAGTTTCACCATATTGGCCAGGCTGGTCTCAAACTCTTGACCTCGTGATCTGCCTGTCTTGGCCTCCCAAAGCGCTGGGATTACAGGTGTGAGCCACCGCGCCCGGCCTTAAATTCATTTTTAATCAAAAATGGTATCATCCAGCTGGACCAATTGAATATGGCACTTGGGTTTTTTTGAAAACACAAAATAGCCTCAAAAGACAATGAATTTCTTCCACTAAGTATGTTGAAAGATGCGGTAGATTCTTAGGTCTGCTATAAAACAGGAGGTTCAAAGATGTTTTGCCCAAGCCTAGGCAGCATCACTGCCCTGAAAGTAACTGTACTATTCAAGATGAGTATGTTTGTATGCATTTGTTAAAATAATTAGTTCTAGAATTTATATTAAATTTCCAGACAGGCCTAGAGGCAGATGCCAGGATCGCCTTAAGTCACCTTGATGCCCTTCCAGCTCTGTGATTCTACGATTGCTTATACTGGATTTCTCCAACCCTGTGATGGGCTGAAGAGCTATTTCTGTCCTAGTTCTTTGCCTTATATAGGTCAAATCCCATTCCAATGAGTACCATAACAATAACCACCTCATGGCCTGGTTATTTTAGACAACCTGATAAAATGAGAATCAAGTATGACCTCCAAACCGAAGTTGGCTGTTACAGAATTTGACCTGAATATTACTTAAGCAAGGAGGTGGCCAGTGTCTTAGGTTTTCATTTTCATGGCACTGAACCATTGCAAAACAGTTAGATTGAAGGTACCAAGAATCTATTAGTGAATCCAAACAATTGTACCCAGAGTCCCTAGTCAGTGACTCCATGTGCCTGATAGATACTACAAAATCAGAATGTCAGGGGACTGAATGCTATGAATTTCCATGTAAGAATGGTCTCCAACTTATGCCTATCCACTATAGCCAAAGAGTGTCACGGCAATTGTCCATCTTAATTCAGGGCTATTTATAAGCCTTATTTTCATATTGGGCATCCCAAACCTGAGGTTTCTTTCTCCAGTCTCTCCCAGGGAGCTAGATTCATGCTTCTTTTTGCATATATCGTTTCTGCTTGAAACGAGGTGTTAGTTACTGCTCTCTGAAATGTACCTTTACAAGAGTGTAAAGACCCTGAGGGTACCTATTTGTTTGGTTGATTCCCAGCTATGCTTAATATCTGGGTCCTGTCATTAGAATTTAAGTTCCACAAAAGCATGAAATCTCATGCCTAGAACAGTGCCTAGCACATAGTAAGTGCTTGATAATTATTTATTGAAATAATGAATGATTAATGATGGATAGTTATTCTTTAAGACCCAATTCCAATGCCACCTTTCCCCTCCCAAAGCAGCTACGTGTCTCTCCTCTGATCCTTTAGTACTGTTTGCATTTCTCTAGAATAATACTTACAGGATACTCTATTGTTTATATCTGTTTTCCCAATTAAGCTGGGGAATATTTTATGGCAGGAACTATGTTTTATAATGCCATATGCTTTGTGCCTAAAACAATACAAGTTCAATAAATGCTTATTGCTTGAACGGCTGAAAGAATGAATAAAAATATTTCTCTTGTCATGATAAATGCTAAAGATTTGTGATTTAACCTTATACCTCAAATTTTGCCTGGACTCAAGAGCTTTCCATGGATCAAACTGATGAAGCCATGAGTCACTGGGCTTGGAGGAAGGGGTGTTTGTTTGTAGAGGATTTGCTTCCCGACCTCGATGAATCACATGTATAATCACCCAAACTGCATCCTGTCTGGGGAAGTAACCAAAACCCCTATTTCTGGCCCCAATGGCTTTTTGGTTTTATGAGTAAATGCCACTGGCATGTCATTAAATAAATGCCCTCAGAAAGTCCTCAGCTAGTGCTATAACCTACAATAGTCAGGGTTGTGACAGAGAAGCAGTCTTGTAATTAGAGTGCAAGGTGGAGGAGGTACCTTTTTCACCTGGCGTCTTTCTGGTGACCTGCCTCCAAGTTCTTTTCCAATATCTGTCACACTCTACTCCCAATCACAGGTGTGATCATGTAATTCTCCTGCACACAAAGAATCAATGGCTCTCACTATCTACAGAATAAAGACCAAACTTCTTGACTTACAATCCAAGGCCCTCCAGAATCTGGTTCCATCCTGTTTTACCTCCCTCATCTTCTTCTATTCTCATATAACTATACGTTCCACAAACACCGAACAATTTTCTGAACACATCCAAATCCTACTCTTTGCTCTTACGCTTTTGTTCCCTCCTAGAATGCCACCCCTTCCATTTTCAGATGCCCAACACTTGTGTATTCTTCAAGTCTCACAAAATGCCACTTCCTCCATAATGTCCTCTGTGATTGTCTAAGGAAGAATGACTTCTCCATTGAGCATACTTAAGATTTTATCTGTACTCCCATCCCATTGCTTATTTCTAATAACACGTAGGCACATGTTTGTTTCTCTAATCAATTTTCTTAGTCAATGTGATACTCCAACTCTTACCAGTGCCTGCCACAGTGGACACTCAAAATAAAAATTGGTTGAATAAAAAATCGAATTAGTTCAATTGTTTAAATCCTTATCTTTGGCTTGGAATCTTCAGGAAAGGTTCGATGTAAAAATTTCTTATTCATATTTATCTCATTTTATCCCTCACCCCTTTCCAAGAAAACATGAGATTAAGAAAAGCTTTGGTCCCAGCAAACAATTGTTGTTTTATATCTATGAATCTCAAAGGCAAGGTTTTCATTCCAGGCTTCCTTCTTCTTAATATCTAGCACTTCGGGGCCCACTTTGCTAATAGATGTCCTAAGCTCGAGGGGAAAATATAATTTTGATATTAACTTGAATAAAAAAGAAACATAACGAAGAGAGGATTTACTGTTTCAAAATGCAAACTTTTAAAAACATAGTGTATTCCAAAAACAAAGACTTTTCTGTTATCTGCTGTTTTGGAATATTCATGCCACAGTGCCAGTTTCAGTGTGGATACATTCCTTTCAGTATGGATAAGCGAGAGTTGATGCAATAAAGTTTAGCTTTGACTGCAAACCACTTTGCTTTCCTCTCTGTTTATTAGTATAACTCTGGTTATGAGAATAAGGACATAGAAGCAGACAAGGCTAAAATCACCCCAGCCAAGGTCAGATAATGAGAGAAAAGAATGTCAAGAGTTTTATTTTCTCTACTGTCTTTGGCCAATGGTCACATCTATGTGGATAAAAGAAACAGGTAGCCATTATTGCAGTTTGAGAGCCGTCTCCTTTCCTGCTTCTTGAAAGCTGCCACTGGGGCAGCATTCTTACTTCTTTAGAGACCAAGTCCTCCCTACACCACTTTATGGCTGAATGACTATAGAAAAGTCAGCAACTGGTCATCAGAGAAATGCAAATCAAAACCACAATGAGATACCATCTCACACCAGTTAGAATGGCAATCATTAAAAAGTCAGGAAACAACAGATGCTGGAGAGGATGTGGAGAAATAGGAACGCTTTTACACTGTTGGTGGGAGTGTAAACTAGTTCAACCATTGTGGAAGACAATGTGGCGATTCCTCAAGGATCTAAAACTAGAAATACCATTTGACCCAGCGATCCCATTACTGGGTATATACCCAAAGGATTATAAATCATGCTGCTATAAAGACACATGCACACGTATGTTTATTGCGGCACTATTCACAATAGCAAAGACTTGGAACCAACCCAATGTCCATCAGTGATAGACCGGATTAAGAAAATGTGGCACATATACAACATGGAATACTATGCAGCCACAAAAAAGGATGAGTTCATGTCCTTTGTAGTGACATGGTTGAAGCTGGAAACCATCATTCTGAGCAAACTATCACAAGGACAGAAAACCAAATACCACATGTTCTCACTCATAGGTGGGAATTGAACAATGAGAACACTTGGACACAGGATGGGGAACATCACACACTGGGGCCTGTTACGGGGTGGGGGGAGTGGGGAGGGATAGCATTAGGAGGAATACCTAATGTAAATGATGAGTTAATGGGTGCAGCACACCAACATGGCACATGTATACATATGTAACAAACCTGCACGTTGTGCACTTATACCCTAGAACTTAAAGTATAATAATAAAAAAAAAGAAAAGTCAGCAATTTCTTCATCAGTTAAGTGAAGATAATAATACCTGTTACAACATAACATGGTCAGAATTTATAAGCTCTAAAGTGCTGTTCAAATATTAGCTACTATTATAAATTCAAAGATCAGTTTTTTTTTTTCATTACCTAACACAGGGGTTGGCAAACGTTTTTTTAAGAGAATGATAATAGCATTTTAAGATTTGTGGACCATGTGGTGTCTGTTGTAACAACTCCATTCTGCCTCTGTAGTAGAAAAACAGCCAAAGACAATATCTAAATAAATGGATGGGCTTTGTTCCAATAAAACTTTATTTATAACAGGTAGTGGACCAGATTTGGCCCATGGGACACATTTGCAAATCTCTGCCCTACACCTTTGGTGACAACGAAACACTAGAGGCAGAGGGGAATATCTAAACTCTGTTTGTGGTATGAAGAGTAATATAGTTGGGTTTTGTGATGAGTTGTCTTGAGGCTTTCAAATATCTTTTTAAGGTACTGTCTTTAACATTAGAGTTTTAATTTTGTACATTATCACCACCATCTTCATCATCATCAATATCATTTTGTACCTATCTGAGAAGTATCACCAAGAGAGGTATAAAAGAACCCTAGTTTTCTATACCTATCACTTGACCATACTCTGTTCTGGGAAAGACAGCTCTGATTATTGTTAAAGAAAATATCAATCATACTTGTGGTGAAAGGTCGCTACATTTTTTAACAAATTGGTCCTTTGAGCAAGATGAATTTTAATGGATTGGTTTATTAACCTAAAGGTTGAACCAGACTGAGAGTAACTGAATGATTTGCTCATAATTAGTATTATTTATAATTATTTTACTTGGGAAAAAATATCACCTTAAATGTCAGGATGTTTTTTAATTGCTTCAGATGAGATTCAAAATAATTGACTTCGCAAATTTATTTTTAAAAACTCATTTAAAAACATCTGAAGCTGCTGACAGTCTGTCTAGAAGAGGCAAGATATTGATATTCATTACTAGGAACAGGGCAGAAATTGATCCATGATTTTTTTTAACCACATGAATTGTGTATTGTGGTCACTTCTGGACTCTGAAATAACTGCAATGCTGACAGAGTGATGCGTTTGTTCCTCTCCCCCATTAAATCTGCTATCTAAGCGAAGATGCTGTGTGTGTGGATGTAGGTATATGTTTCTTGCTCAAATACATATTTACATATATTTTTATTAAAAGGGGAATAGGCACATGGGTGAAAAAAGGATGTATATACGTATGTAGTATTTTTAGAAAAATACAAATAGTCTACGTACACATTGCGCATCTATTCATGTGATTTAGATAGGATACTAACTTTTTGATGGTGAGTAGGTGTATGACAAATTTAGCATCTTTATAAATATTTGATTTATCAGTTGATTGGTGGAAATGAAAAAAAGTAAGAGACTATATTAACAGCTGGGGAAAGACAGCTTTTCAAATAATTTTAACTGTGAAATACGGGTAAATCACTAGTAAGAAACATGCAGCAGAATAATGACTATAAAATCTTACAATTATACAGCACTTGGATAGTTATGAACTGTTGGTGTGTGCAGTATAATCGCATGTGCTCCTTACATCTACATTTGGATGCACGAAGGAAGGATGGTAACAGTTTCATTTGACAGATGAACAAGAGAAGTCAAGTGATTTTCCCACCATCTACATTGCCTTCCCCATACACCACATGGCCTCTGGAACCTGAGGGAAGGGTGAGCGCATCTATAGGCATCAAAGCCAACTTCAGTCTTCACAGGCAGAATCAACCAGCCACATCCAGTGTGCAGAACCCAATTTTCATCCAAGACATTTCAATGAACTAAGTAACAAATGACCCAGACCAAAAAAAAAAAACACATTTCAGGCAGTGAATATAGCGATGGGATGATTAACTGATTAACAGAGTCTCTTATTTGCTTCTTCCAAGCATATTTAGTCTGATCATGTGCCTGAGACACGGTGTGACATTTGCTCTGGCAGCAGTGTCCAGGACACAGACAAATCACTCATCAGTCAGGTAGCCAGGCAGACACCATCAATCATTATCTGCATGTTTGAGAAATACAAAACTGTAGCCGAGGTCGGGGAAAAGAACATTTGATGGTGGCTAAAAGGTAAGTACACAAAGATTCCTATTTATCTGCCAAAAAGTTTACTCTAACATGTGCTGTGGAAATAGAGTCATAAATTCTAAATTTTCTCACAGATAGTAGGTTAAGGCTAATATATCTATATAACGTATATGTTATATATTATATTATTCTTCATACATATATATGTATATGTATGTATATATATGTGTATATATGTATGTGTGTGTGTGTGTATATATATATATATATATATATATATATATATATATATATATATATTTCTCCACAGCTCAGTAGGCAAACCCTCTGTTGAGGATAGGAAGAATATATTAACTGATTAATTATTATTAATGCCATCTTTTATTTAACTAGCAATTGTAATCTATTAAGAGCATTCATTCACACTATTTGACTTATTCAACCCTCAGAAAAACCCTGTAGGGCTCATAAGTAATATATTATTATCTTCCATTTATAGACAAAGGAAAAGGAAACTCAGATATTTCCTTTCTTAAGCTAATCTCACCAGTAAGTGGCAAAGCCTGGACTAGAACACGGAATTTCTGACTCCTAATCCATTACCTAGAGCGACTGTGGAAGAGCCGAAGGAAGAAAGGGAAAGTGTGAAACATGAGTTCCGAGCAGAGAGGACCTGAAAACACCCTCAGACCAGAATTCCTTCTAGTTTGGGTTAAAGTCCGGAGTGGGTGTGGCTATATGACACACAACCAGAAAGATTAGATTGACTTTCTGGCACACCTACTCACTTTGAATTTTCTTGTGCAACTGAGCCTTTAGTGTCAATCTCCCATCCTCCCCTGCCTTGTGAAGTTTCTGGGGTGGCCGAGTTGGAACCAACTTCAAACCCTCTTATGTCTCTGATTCACTTTCCAAACCCTCCCTCTCCCACTCCGTGGTCAGCCTTTTGCATCACACCCTGCAAACATTTTTTTCTTTTGCACTCCTTTGGGACTCCTCCCTCTTCTCTCCCTCCATCTCCCAACTCCTCTGCACTGCCTTTCCCCTTTAATCTCTGCTGACCACCTTTTGTGAATGCTCCATCCACTCCTCCCCCCGTCACGACTGTCCTCTTGCGGGTACCTACCTGTGTGCTCTGCAGCCACACGCACCTCCTGGTTGCCCCTCAGATGTCTTGGTTCTGTCTGTCTGATGCCGCCAGCCTCCACCCAGGGCCTGTGAGCTGTGCACGTCTTCAAGCTCTTTGTTATTTTTCCTCCTTAATTTATAATGCTAGGCAAATAACAACATACAATAAAAGATGATATCTGCTGTGTTTCTCGCCTGCAGCCTCCAGAAGTGTTATCTTAGACCCCATCATTGCAACAAAGAAATCTCTCAGTTGAGTGAGTGAAAACCAGTTACAGGACAGGAGGAGAAACTTCTGCGCTTCCAAAATTCCGCAGCCCCAGCTGCCCTCCGGGGGCTCCCCCTTGTGGGAGATGTGGGGCATGGCAAGGCAGTGCCCAGTTGGGACGGTGCCTGGGTGGGAGGAGGGCGAGAGAAGAGTGCTCGCACTCAAGGATGTGCCCCAGAGGGCGTGGGGTCCGGCTCCGGCCACGAAGAACAGCCTTTGTGTGAGTTGCAGGGTTGAGGTCCTCTGTAATTTCTCAGGGAAATACTTCCGGGAGACGGAGTCCTCAGTGCCTGGAGGTCTCTGGGTCCAGGTGAGTGTGGTGTGAGTAATAAGCCTGCATGGCTTACGCTCTGCGTGGGAAGTCCTGTATCACAATCACAATGTATCATAAAGTCGGATGTTCACACAGGGCTGTTCCGAGACATAAGGTGTGGTCTCCACTCTGTGAGTAAAAGACTTGATGGTCCAGTCTCCTGGATTCTCTTGCCACCATGGACACTTGGCCTTTCGGTCCCTCTAGAGCTCTGGACACATACTGCTCCCCACCTTAGTGAAAACAGACTGTATGTCCAAATAGTATCTTTCTCCAGAGGAACACGGTCTCGTTTATAGTAACCCACCCTGGCAGATATTTGTGTCATCCTCCTCCTCCTCCTCCGCCTCCTCCTCCTCTTCCTCCTCCTCCTCCTCCTCATTTTAGTGTCACACAGCTTCTTTTGCTTACGGTTATTATTGTGTTTTTTTTTTAATCTTTATTACTGTAGTGCCTATGTTGCTTATGGAGAAACAGCTCATGAAGTAGCTGTGGTTTTTAATAAATGGAGCTTTATTATTTTATTCCAAGTTCAATCTTCATGTACGGTTCGGTACAGAGCTGCCACCAACATCAGAAGGGTGGTGGAATTTAATAGAGGCCAGTGGAAATTGGTCTGAGATTTGTTTTGCTGAAATTAAGAGCTCCCTTGCCAGAACTGCTGGAAGAGTCAATGAGACAATGTGACGTGGCAAAACAAGCTCTAGGCTTCAACAGATCTAGACTTGATACCTATCTCTGCTACTTATTTTATGCTCAATTAACTACTCTCACCTCAGTTTGTTTGTCCATAAAATGGAGTTAACTTAGTTTCACAAGCAAGATCTCACAACTGGTATGATGGCAGAATGAAATAATGTGTCACAAACCACATGCTCACCTACAGTTCAGTGGCAGAGCACGGTTGTCATTCTGGAAAGTTTCCTTGTTTGGATTCCACTAACTGTGCTGATAAATAGAGAGCATCCCACCAGGCAGTTGTTTCCTCCACATTTGACATCATGACCAGTTTTCTCCTGCAGACTTGGTCTGGGTCTCTCTGTCTGTGTCACACCCAGCATACTGTTCTCACAGCGGGGGAGCCAATCAATACTCCTTAATGGTGTGGCTCATTGCCCTGTACTGAGGATGATCAGTGAGTGTCACTCACACTTTTCTCCAGAGACAGAACATAGCCTAGACATACGGGGCAGGAGGAGGTCAGGAACCCTGGGTTCTGATCTTAGCTCCACTTATTAGTGCATTAGAAATGATACTTGAAGTTGCATAAGTCTCTGATTCTGTTGCAGCTACTTTATGAGTTATTTCTCCATAACTAACATTGGTATTACAGGAATAAAGACAAAAGACAGCAATAACTTTAAGCAAAAGAAGTTGTGTGCCACTTAAATGATGATGATGATGAGGAGGAGGATGATGACAAAGCAGAAGAAAGTATGTCAATTGGTGATATTGCTATGAACCATAAACTCAATAAATATTTCTCAGACCTATGTTGGGCCTAGGGCTGAATATGAAAGGGTTAAACTGCCCTGAAGATAATTAAACCTTGTTACAAACTCAAGTTAAAAAACAAAAAAAAAAACAAAAAACAACAAAAAAAATACAGCAATAAGGATTTAGAGAAATCAAGAAAAGCAGCAAAAACATTCGCTTTCACACAAACAGATCTAAAACTGAGAACCTTTAGTGACAAGCCCGCTGTGAAAGATGGGATCAAAATTCAGAATTACTTCTACAGGAGGAAGTATCAGAGGGTCTGGAGCATACGTGTCCCCATGAGGGACACGGGGTCATGAGTGGAGAAACAGGAAAATGAGTGGTGAGGGAAGGAGAGTCTTGTTCCCCTTTGGATTGGCAGAGCATTCCATTCTGCTCTGCACCCCACACCAGGAAAAATGCAGGACCCAGACACTAGGACAACAAAGATGAAGCAACCATGTCATGAGGAACTTGAAGAACTGGAAATATTTAGGCAGATAAAGATACAACTCTGTAATTGCTGTCTTCGAATATTTAAAGGACTCTCAATTAGAAAAGGGTGGGATTTGCTCCACCCAGCTTCAGGAAATAGAATGAAACTAATGGAGAGACACGTCAAAGAGAAATATTTTTGATCCACTATAAGAAAAATATTCTGGTAGTTTAGTCCAGGTTTGGAAAGGTCACTTTGTGTCTGGAGAAGGCTGTGAGGGCTCTGTCATTGGACATTCTTTGGCCAAATGCAGGGCCAGTCATGGAGGCTGCCTGCACTGAGACAACCTTTGGGGATCCTTCTAGCTCTCGGACTATTTGAGTCTATGAACGCCTTGGGATCTAAAAGGAGAAACTAGACAAAAGAAGCATGTGACATCCTCACACAGAGCATTTTAACTCCTGCTGAGGGATCTCCTGGTCTAACACATTAGATGATCAGATAAATCCAAAGTGTGCTTGCAGCCTTTTCCTCTCTTTCCCTTGAACAGCACTATTTCTTTAACTATCACAGGTAAGTCCCAGAGTTAGGTATCTCCTAGGTGGGGCAAATGGCCTTTAGTATAGTGGAAAACACACAAGAAAAGGCAAAACTCTTACACTGAATGATCAGTTTAAGGAGAATCGCAGGTTTTAAAAGAGATGATGTTTAGAAGCCATCTTATCAAATATCTCCCCCAATGTCTGAATTCCATCCATATCTTCCCTGATTGAGCGGTTGTCTGATCTCTGTTTGAACTCAGCCTCTGAAGTCAATTTGATTGGAGGCCATTCTGATTGGGCTCAAGAATAAGCAAAACACACGTATAGAAAATGCAATCAGGAAGACATGGACGCAAGGGAAAAGGCACCTTTGGTATAGTACCAGAATACAAGGCAGAGCCTAAAGCTAATTAGAATTTCTTGAAGTCAGAATTACAGTAAATTTTTAAAGCCCTACCTACAGTTTGAGGAGACATACTTGGGACACACAGTACCAGTAAAAATTGTAGGTGACGTTGTTGCCTTTTCTGCAATCTTTTGCGTCTATGTGTGAGCCTTACATTGCAGGCTGGGAAGGTACAAGAATAGGGGCAGGGCACCAGAAAGGGTGCAGATTGCTAAAAAGGAAGGAACTACGGGGCTTTGGGTGGGGCTGGTATGTGGTATGTGTTTGGAGTTGCTTTCACGATATTATCCTGGACAGAGTTGCAAAAAAGGGTGCAAAGCTGATGAGGGTGTCAGATAAGAGAAATGGAGCATTTGAGAATTGACCTCTGATTGAGCAGAGGGAACCCTGAGCTCAGACAAAGGAGAAAAAAAGAGTTTAGGGATGAAGAAAAAGGGAGAAAAATTTAGAGGTAGGGAGATGTGAAGGGAGAAACTGCATAGGAGGTCTAAGATATCTGGGACGTTTCCAAGACCATCATGGGGTCTCAAGGGGTGATGAGAGGCAGGAAAAAGGGTAAATGCTGAGGAGGAAGAAGGAGGCCAGGCACTGAAAGATCTTCTGAGTAGAAAGAAACAGAAAGAAAGCTAGACCCATCATTAGACTTGGTGTCTCCATTTCCTGACGAGGTCACTTCTCAGGAGAGAGAATCAAAGGGCACCTTCCTGGCTGCAAAAGATTGTTAATTCACGAGAAAAATCTGAATCCATCAAGTGTTGACTAGACACCTCCTATATGCTCAAGATAAAGGACAGAAGTAGAAATCAAGTTCCACAGTAACCTGAATTACTATTAGTCAGTTAACAATCATTTGCTCGGTAACTACTCTTGGCCAAAGACCATGGTAAGCATCGGGAACCCGACTGGGATGACTAGGCCAACCCTCCCAGGGGTCACAGAGTAACAGGTGAAGGGGAGAAGCACGGCCAAGTGTAAAACTCCTGCAAAGGATTATAGGGTGCTGTGAAGGAAAATAACAGAATATCCAAAGAATCATTTCTAGGTTTTCTGTTTTTAACAGAAAAGACAGGTCAGACGCCACAAAGAATCAGGAGCAGTCAGTCTATAGGAAGTGTTGTCCTGGCCTGGGAATGTCAGAAAGAATTTTCCTAGTCCCCAGTGCCCAGATAAGGGCCGTGGAGGCTGAACTCAGAAGAGGACCACTGAACAACTGGCCACACTCGGGGCTGTACTCTTCAGGGCAATGAGGAGGCTGAGAATGGAGGGAGGAGGCCTCCCAATCTACATCCTTCTCCAGCAGACCCCACTCACCCTGCCAGGTGACAGTTCAGTGGATGTGACTTCCACCAGTGGCTAAGCAAGGAAACAGCCTCTTTGGAGTTTCTCCAATGTCGCAGCTCTCCTGTCCCCCTTGCTGTTCCACTCAAGCTCGCAGATGAGCCCAGCTCCTCTCCTCCATTCTAAATGCCTCTGTTTCAGGGAAGCGTTTGCATTTTCCTTGGCACAGGTACAGCTTGCTGAATTCTTTTAGGCCAGGCCAATTACAACAAGCCCTAAAATTGCTGAGCCAAGTGGTTTCTTCAGAGATCTGCTTACATTCCCTCCCTGAAAAGAGCAGGGGGCCCACTTCGTGCAGTCTCTGCACACAAAAAGTGCACGTTTTGCTTTTAAGGTGGAGTAGGCATGGGACAGTTTTCCCAGAGAGAGGGTGAGATGCAACCTATTTTCACTCTGATTTTACTTCGCCTAATTGGGCTTCATCCCATTTCAGAGGACGGACAAGATGGCTCAGGGCCGGCTCCCTTAAAGACTGTCTTGAGAAAGGGCTAGAGAGGCTTTTAGCGCAAGCCCCATGGGATCACAAGTTGAAAGAAGTATTTGTATGTGTCAGTACCCTCTCATTCCTGAACTTCAACTAGGTTCAGGGTTCAGTATTGCAATCACATTCTCGTAAGTTCTGGCTTTGGGAGGAAGATGGAGTCAGTAATGCATAACTTTGATTTTTGTATATAATCATGATATTTGGGTAGAAATAACTCAATTCGAAAGAATTCTTTAGATTAGTCTAAAGTTGTTTATTTTCCTGATTTTGAAATTGTTACACCATGACTTTTCAACAAACTCACCTCTTTGTTTATTTTCTATTATGCTTACATCAGAATACATAACATTCCCTAGCTATTTCTAGCTTAGAGGAAGACATTGAGAGATTATCTTAATGAGAACAGGTCAAGCGGTGGCATAGCCAGTTTGGAATTTAAAATTATCCATGAATAATAAATAAAGCATCTAATCTAGTGCAGATCATTGAGAACTGACCAATTCTGAGAGGTACTTGCCAGAAAACCAAACAGTGTCCCTCCCACAATAAAAATTTATCACAGAAAGAAGTGTGTCCTTGATTCTTGGCATTAACTCATGGCTAGTAAGGCCACGGCATTGCAGATCTGTGCTCCGAGTCTGAAGGCATTCTTCAGATGGGGAAATAGGATCTCTTGAAAAGAGAAATTTGAACTCATTCTCATAGATGAGATGACCTACATGTGTCCAGAGATATGAGAGCAGTCATTTAGAGCAGAACTTTCTTACTCAGACAGAAACTAAAGGGTCACAAGGTAAAAAACTGCCATTTTTAACTTAAAAGACAAAAAATCAGGGCAAATCTCATTTGCAGATGGATAAATAAATTCTAGAAACCTAATCTGGTTCTAACATCCTTATCAAAAAGCCTGGCATGATGGACAAGAGGGTCTCTGGTGGTCATTCTCCTGGGAGGGGGCTCTACCAAGAGCCCCCAGCGCCACTCAACCCAGAAACTTTCAGCCCCCACTGGGCACTTGGCAATCAGAAGTAACCACATGTCTATGCTTTTGAGGAAATTTTACAAACTGAAATTTGCCTGGCTTAATTACAAGGATGCTTGGTTTTTCTATATCAGCTAATGAATAGTAGAGATTCACATTTCCATACCAAGAAGGGAAAGAGCATCCTAAACTCAGAGCAGTCTTCAGTGTGGGAAACCAAATGGGATGGTGAGAGGGTCAAGTTTCTTGTCTTTCATTTAGAATATAGCTGGACTCAAGAGCTGCTCATCTTCAGGGAATTTCATAGGTTTTTGGCTAGGGACCAATCTGGGTCATAAAAAGAGGAAACCCCCCTGGGCCCAGGTAGATCTCTAAAGAAAAAGCTTTGGTTGCCTAGGCTTTGTTTAGCAAAAGAATATTTTTTTCTTGTCCTAGAGTCAGCAAACCTACTGCCAGGTAATCTGAGAGGCCCACAGGGAGACTCCAAGAAGACAAGCCCAATAGTCCCATACCAAAATCTTTCATCTTGGAGGCCATTAAGGTGCCACATCTTCACTACAATTCCAAATGCCTACTGCCTTTGGGTGGCATCACAGCAATAAACACAGGACTGAATTAAAAGTCATTTCCATTTCGTCGCTAAAACCAAGGAAATCTGGTACCACAGCCTTGAATTTATAAGTAGGAAAATGGTACCAAAAAAGTGAGGGTTGGAACTAATTTAAAACACTAAAAGTCACTCAACACTGCCGGTGGGTGGTGCAGGATATTGCCATGGCACTTTCTGTTAAATTTCTTCCTCCCAATTCTTTGCAGAATTCTCCTCACTTGTGTGTGCAGAGAGCCCCACTAACTAAAAGCAACCTGAGTGTTAGATATTATCACCATGAAGGGTTGGGGCAATGGGACGCATCAAACGGCATCATCCCTCAGGGAAGTACAAACCTGCATCCACTGCCCTATTTCTAATCTTGACTCACCCTATGACAGGGTCATACTCCCCTCATCATGAGAGGTTATGGGGGAGTTTGCACAGCTAACAGGCCACTGTTACTCCCTGCTTGTTTGTCGGCAAGAAAAGTGCAGAAAGTTCAGTTGCTCCCATTGGCCATTGGACAAACGCCCAGTTGCTCTCTGGGGAAATCTGATTGTGTCATAGTTAATTCCTCCCTCACCCATGCCTCTCCTTTATAGCCGCTTAGTTGCCAAGCTCTGTCCATTCTTTCTCCATTGTATTTCTTGAATTAGTCCCTTTCTTTTATTCCTACTGCAGTTATCCTCGGTGAAGTTTTCATTTTTTCTCAATTGGACTATTGCTATATCTTCTTACTTGGTTTCTTACTGCTAGGATCTACCCACTGTAATCCATTTTACATGTGACTTGTCGTTTAGTCTCCCTAATACATGCTTCTGATTATGTCACTCTTATGTTCCAAAACTCATGGTGATTCTTTGTTGCCTGCTGGTCACAAGTGATTCTGCATTGCCTGCTGAACAAAGTCCAACAAATAAATTGACAGTTTTCTTCACAAAGATGAAATTGTCCTATGACTCACATGTTACCCCATAATTAAAGGACTGAGACCCAGAAAGTTACTCAAACTTCAAGTAGCCCATGCCCCAGAGGTAAATTTCACTTGCCCTATTTAAACAAGGTTTTCTTCAATATATCCTCCTCGTCACGATCAAAAAGTTCTTTCCAGTGTCTGCCTTGAATTATCCCTTAAGCTCTTGAACTCTACTATCTTTAACTATTATTTGTTTTAATAGCAAGTTCCACTCTCAGAAATGAGACTAGCAAATAAAAAGAAAGAAGTGACTCCCAAGAAAAACACCAGAGCATGACATCATAGTGAGTTAAAAGGGGCTGAAATTGGAAGTGGGCTAATGGCTGTTTATGATTTTTGTTTGTTCAACACCCTACGTCTTAGGACCTTAACCCTCTACAGACTATTATCTTGTTGGTGATGGGTATTCCTCTGCTGCACTTATACTTCCGTTCCTCAAATCATAAAGCATTGATTATATATCACCACAATCAAGTTGTAATAATAATCCACAATGATAGCAATAGTCTAATGAAGAAATATGCTCTGGTAAAGATCCTTGGATATCAGAGAGAAGTGTAAAGATTGCAGAGGACAGGTGCAGTGGCTCATGCCTATAATCCCAGCACTTTGGGAGGCTGAGGTGGGCGGATCACCTGAGGTCAAGAGTTCGAGACCAGCCTAGCCAGCATAGTGAAACCCCGTCTCTACTAAAAATACAAAAAATTAGCCAGATGTGGTGGTGTGTGCCTGTAATCCCAGCTACTCAAGAGGCTGAGGCAGGAGAATCACTTGAACCTGGGAGGCGAAGGTTGCAGTGAACCAAGAATGTACCACTCCAGCCTGGGCAACGGAGAGAGATTCCATCTCAAAAAAATATATATATTGTAGAAAGCAACTTGGAGAATAATTCATAGAAAAACAACTCAGACACTTTACCCATCATTAGAGCATTGACATTTCTGGGGTTGAATGCAGTAGTGGCTAGGAATGGACATTAACTTTTCACACTGAGGGGAATAACACATGATACCACACACAGTGTTGAGGATTCAAATTCTCGAGAGTGTCTTTGTCGTGTGTTAATGATGGATATAAAGGTTCTCTATATGAGGCCTATGATAGTCAATGGTCATTCCTCTATCTTGAGAATGGTATGGGCTATACAGATAACAGCATAGAGAGGTCAGAAGCTAACTTTTCTTTCAAAAAAAGATGAAGAGAATAAGGGAAGGGAAGGGGAAGAGGAGGGAAGGAGAGGAGAGGGGACGGGAGGGGAGGGGAGGGGAGGGAAGCTTAGCAAATTCTTGGGTACAACTTACAATTTTTCCTGATATCTTACCACATTGCACAGCTAGGAAGTTCTTCTGAAGATCTAACCTGTGTTTCTTCTGGTGTTTTTGTTTATTTGTTTACCATAGATTATTTATAGCCTTTTTCCAAACAGAGAGATACTCACAGCCCTTCCCAGCTGGCTGTTTGGCTCAGCTAACAGAGCTGCTCTGAAAGTCGTGGTTAAAACTTCTTTCCCCTAAAAGGGTCGTTGAGTTTGCTCCATAAGAGAGCTATATCAATCACCCTTCCTAAGTGACAGTCTTGTCATACATAGAAGAGAAGCCAGGCAGCTGAGTAGATGCCGTTATCACCACTGCTTCTATCTATTAAAAAAATAAAAACAAGATTTCTGCCTACTCTCCAACCCAGCCAAAGAAAGCCTCAGAGTCAGACACCTGGAATTAACCCTCATCGCTGCATCCACAGAGGACGCCTGGCCAGAGCAGTGCCGGCGGTGACAGAGCTGGGACCACCGACATCTGAAATGCATCCTGCACTCCAGCACTTATGTGGTACTTGCTTGTCTCATAAAACCATTTTGTTTTTTGGGGATGGAGATAAGGTTCTTTAACAAAATTTTCAATCTATAGTTGTACTCCAACGTGTTCCTTATACATCTACAACTTCTTCTACCTTATAAAATAAACTATACCCCTGATTTAAAAAAAAAAAAAAAAAAAAAAAAAGCACAGCATTAAAAAAACGAATCTCAGAGGCCACGAGGCTTTTCACATTTTGCCAGAAGTAGGCTTTTGTCTGTGCTGGTGCCCTGGAGCTCAGGGATTTCTTAGGAATGAGCGTACAAGTGGCCTTAGGACCTCAATGATTGGAAAGAGACACCTTGAAGGCTGGAAGGAGGAGGTAAGAGCAGAGTTTCATCCAATCTGTGCTCACTTTCCTGTTCAGAATTACCTGGGCAGGTAGCTTAACATCTCCTAACCTTGGTTTCCTCACCTGTAAAATGAGAATAATAAGAGAACACATCCCACGGGATCTTTGAGAACACTTATTCAATGGAATGAAACCCTCAGCACAATGCCTGGCACCTCGGGAGTGACCATTAACGATGCCTCTTGTTATTAATATTATCACAGTCATCTCAGGGAAGCAAAGTAGCAAAGACTGACCATGGGAAAGAGAGCTGTGGGAAAGTGACAGAGGTGCTGCCATCCCCTCAGCCCTGCCCATGACCCCACTGTCGGGGGTGCAGAACATTTCTCCCGTTCACCAGGTCCCAACCCACTCCCAGATAGAGCAACACGGTGGAACAGTAAAAGCCTGGCTCCCGCAAGATGGCACCATGACGGGCTGTGCCTGGATCCGGAGGAGACGTCTCTGTCCAGCATTTCCATCAGGCTCTTCTGAGCCAGCTCCTGGGGCGTGCACAAAGACCCATTCAGGATGGCTGGAGTTCTGAAAGCCAGCAGATGAGCCGAGGGGCCGGGAAGGGGGTGGAGAATCAGCACAGCGCCTGGCACTAACCCCACTGGGACCTGCCCTGGGCAAGCAGGCGTGGAGGGCTCAGGTCTGCCACCACGGCTGCACTCTTTGTCTTCCCGCAGATTCCGTTCTCTGATGGTGGTCCAGGGCACCAAGGACACCAGCTGCCATGGCTGGGATTGAATGACCTCCCTGGGGTGGCTGGGAACCCCCACTCCCATAGTGCCAGCCCAGTGGGCAGGATACCCAGTGGAAACAGGCCATTACTAACAGGCCTGCCATTTCGAAAGTGCCTCTTTCTGGGAAAACTGACTCTCAGAGGTTCCCACCCTGGGAAGGTACAGTGAGAAATAAGCAGCTAAATTACTATGCAGTAGCCGATAGTTATTCCCCAGGACCTAGAAAGTGACTCTGTGCCCTTCAGCCTCAGTTTTCCCACCTGTACAATGGGGCTAGGTACAACAACCTGTTGGAACTCAAAAAGTAGCTGCTGTGAGAGAATTTATCAGTAGTAGTTGGTTTATTCCCTTTGAACACAAATATATCAGATCTGATGCATCAAGGATATGCCAGTCCTGCAGCTCCCTGAATGTTAGAGCACAGAGGCTGCTTAATGGACCATGACCCTTGGATGCAAATGAAAATAAGATTCCCTCTTCTACTCTTTCCCTCCTAAGTCTATAAGAGGCTGTCCCAACAAGGTGACAAGCTGAACATGCAATAGAAAACTGAGCCCCTTTAGGCTGCCAGAATTGTAAGACATTTCCTGTGGGACAACAGCATTTCCCAGATGACTCAATTCAGAAGGACTAAAAGGAGTTTCTGTGACCTGAAGATGTTTGTACATCAGCTAATCTAGCTTTCCACCTTTGCTGGAATATGCTGACTGCATTTATTCCTCTAGATATCTCTCACCCAATAGTAAGACGCAGTAGAAGCACCACCTCCTCCAGGAAGCCTTCCCTGACTACACAGCTTGAATTAGTGCACTGTCATATTCTCCCACAACACCCTGGGCACACACACTTTTCTCTTAGCAATCAGGAAATTATATTGAAATTGTCTGCTTGTTTGTCTCTGTCTTCTTGGTGACCAGGTACTATACTTTACAATCTTTTTTACTCCAGTATCTAATACAGTGCTGGCATAATGCAGGAATTTAATAAGTGTTTATTGAACTACATGGATGTGTAGCTCTCTAGAGTATTTGCTAGCATAAACCCCCATTTGTATTTTATAAGGGTATCCCATAACCTCTGCTCTTAGGAAGTTCTATCTCATATCTAACTCAGGTCTCTCCTGCATGCATATATTTCTCTTTTTTCAAACCTCAGGAGACCACAGCCAGTCACAATCCTCATTCTTATCAGAGTGATCACAGAAATCACAACTTGCACTCATCATTGTTTTTCTCTCAGGTTCAGCTTTATTTTTTTGGTCTTAAATCAGGAATGAACTTTCACAGTCTCAACTCTGGCCATTTTTCCTTTTAACAAACAAATAGAAAAGAACTTCCAAGAAGGATTTTGACCAGATAGAGTCTGCTCCTTTTAACAAGATTGTGTGAAGCACCTACTATGTGCCAGGCTGTGTGTGATGGAAAGGGAGCAAATGCGTAAGTCCCTAACATCAAGAGATCTTCAACCTAAAACAGAGAGTAATGGGGGTACTTAATTTAATTCATAAAAAGTAGCACCCCACTTTCTTGTGGTCCCTTGGTTAGAATCACCAACTTTTGTGAGTTTGTAGAAAAGCCCAGAGTGCTAAAAAGTAAAAAGCAAACATTCCCATTTCTGAGCAATTTGGGAGAAACTAAGTGGCCCAGTCAGGGGACACGTTGGGGAGTACCTTAAAGGATAAGTGTCAAGTGTCTGTTGACATTTCTAAAGAAATCCATTTGCATTTTCACTGCCAAGGAGAGGGCAGCCTCCACTGGCCACACATTCAGAAAGCTGGCAGGAGCCACTGGTCAGCAACCCCCAATCAAACAGGCTTTCTCTTTCTGGCCAAAGAGCTCAGGGTCTGCGTGACTTGAGGCAAGTCATCCGGGGACATTTGGGATTCTGATCTAGTGAGCCAGTGAAGACGGTACAGATAAGGCCCAGACAGAAATCTGGCAGCCTAAATAACATCTGGTTGGTCTGAGGTTTGGACTCTGGCTGGGGCTGGGAGCCCAGGGCTGGCGACTGGGGAGCCTGCATTTGGAGCTGGTGACAGCAGGTGGCGCATGAGCGCAGAAACCGACCCTCAGTGGGCCCTGAAAGAAATCATGGTGTTAATGCCACCCCAAACCACAGCCAAGCAGGGCAAAGGCGACCATGTTGTCCTCAAGTCCTGAAAAGGGCAAATTGCACAGATGGAGCAAAGAACCATAGATGGGCAATTCTCAGGTAAAGAAAAGCCAAGGTAGGTCGTCAGAGATCTAGGTAAAATCCTTCGATGGTCAAGGACTTCAGAACTTTAGGAAATGTGCAAAGAAAATGAAAGAGAAAGCCAACACATAACATTAACTTCAGGAGCAATATAAGAGCTCCTGGAGAGGAAAGGCTCAAGTCACTTTGAACCCTTAGGGTAGCTGATGAGCCAGGTTTCATTCTCCAAATAGCCTCTCCTTCCCTCCAGCAACAAAACGCAAACAGAATATTCACAACAAAAACCTCACCTATTACAGTTAGTAAAGCCTCGAAAATCAACATTTTTAAACAAAAAATGGAAACGTTATCTCCATCTTAAAGCTAGTAGAAGGCACCTTCTTGTTGCCCCAATCTCTGCATAAGTTCTCTTCCAAAGCATATCACTGGGGGAAGAAGGGAGAAAGTTCCCCTCCAGTAAATAGCCAAGGTTCTTCAGTTTCTGTGCCCAAAAGGGACAAAAAAGCATAGTCCTACTTATCTATTTACCCGACACCATAAGTCGAGGAATTTTAAGCAGCTGATTCTAAAAGCTAGAATAAAAGCGTTACACACAAGATATGAGACAACCTCCCTCCAAAAGATAACGTGCACAAGCAGTAGACTGCTGAGATATGCAGTGGAGAATTTTCCCTCATCCACTTAAGCAGTAAGGGTTGGCTTTGGGATAAATCTCGGGGAATGCAAAGAATATTACTTATTTTTCCATTTGGTTTACTTTCATGTTGTTAACTTCTCTCGTGGGAAGTAGATGCCTAAGCTCTGATGTATATAAATCAATTTTCAGTGTTTACTTAAGTACATATACGTACACTATAGCAAAATGTTGCTTTGCTTGAAAAATCATTGAAACATTTGATGTGTTTGCTCTCAATCAATATTCTGCAAAAAGCATCTGGGTTCGCTGCTCAACTAGGACAGTAGACAAGCCTGGAGTCTTTTCCATGAGCCACCTGCCACTTGCCAGCTCTATGGGGTCCCACATCACAGTTGTCCCAGTAGCAGAGAGTATAAGGGCTATGTGATTTAGGCTGCAACAAAGGGTGATGACAGAACAGAGAAAGGCAAGGTGAATTCTCTCTGCATGTGACCAGAAAGGCTTCGTGGAAAAGGACACTCCAGTTGTTTGACTACTCCATGCCTTCGGACATGTTGTTTTTTGGTCTGAAATGCCATTCCTCAACTCCCACCATCATCCTTTTGGGGGAATTTCCAGTTTCCTTCAAAAATAAGTTCTGATACTATCTAGAGCCCTCCCTGACCATCACTTTGCCCCTTAGAAGTCCTATACAAATCTCATTCCAAATACATGGCACAGGAATGATGTTTGTGTCTTTGTTGTTGTCTTTATTATAATATTCACTCACCAGCTGGGAGACTCCTTTTTTCTAATTTTTTTATTTTTTTTTGAGGTGGAGTCTCATTGTGTCACCCAGTCTGGAGTGCAATGGTGTGATCCTGGCTCACTGCAACCTCTGCCTCCCGGGTTCAAGTGATTCTCCTGCCTCAGCCTCCTGAGTAGCTGGGATTATAGGTGTATGCCACCACACTCAGCTAATATTTTGTAATTTTAGTACAGACAGGGTTTCATCATGTTGGTCAGGCTGGTCTCGAACTCCTGACCTTGTTATCCACCTGCCTCTGCCTCCCAAAGTACTGGGACTACAGGCATGAGCCACCGCGTCCGGCCTTTTTCTACTTCTTAATGGTTTCCCAGATACCTCTCCCTACAGCTCCTCACTAAGTAGGGTTGCCAAATAAAAACAGAACCGCCCAGTTCAATTTGAATTTTGAACAAACAACAAATAGTTTTTTAGTGTAGTATGTCTCAGATACTTCATATATCATATTCTCATTTGTTAACTATGGCAGTCTTACTCCTGAGATCACTGAGTTCGTGCCTTGTGCCCCCTCCCTGCCCTAGGGCAACCATTCAAAGCTTCAGGTGCACTTTCTCAGCATTAGCCTCTCTCCCCAGCCCTCCAGAAGAAAGGCGACACTCCTTGCACACACTGTTAGCAGCCTGGAAGAGTCATCTAAGGTCAGTTTCAGATCCATTTTGAGATTTTTTCTTTTTCTGTCCTGTATTGGCTGTATTTATTCAATAGGAGTCAAGTTTAAGTGTTTCAATTCAATATAATACCACTTGTTCAATTAACTGTTAAATAGGAGAGTATCACTTACTTTTCATTTAAATGTGGTTTAATGAATTACATGAATTGTATGACTACGACACTTTGCAATCTGTTAAATCCATGTTTAATTTCAAAGTATGGCAGGCTGGGTGTTGTGACATTTACCTTTTCAGTTCCTGCTGTCTCTTTCTACCATTTCCCTCCTTCAGAAAACAAGAGAGATCCAGCTGGGAAGGTAGAAATCTGCAGAAACACATCCAATCCTATCAGAGTGCCCACCACCGAGAAACACCTTTAAGTTAAAGTTGCCCACTTTATTTCACTATCTTGTCAAATGGAGCTTTAACATGAAAATAGAAACATCTTGGATTCCTCTAACAAGTCCCTTCTACCAAGACTAACATTGTTTTCCATTTACATCCACTTCCCAGGGTGAAAAATGGCAAAAAGGATAATTTGTAACAACGTTGCCATACCTTTTTTCACTTCATGACAGGCACAGAAAATTCTAATAGCTGAATGACTGGGATCAATTGGAAAGAATTTGGGAGATTCAGTATGAGGCTTAGTAATAAAATTAATTAATATAATTTAAAATTAATAAAAATTATTTTGTTTGTTCATTATTTTAAAATATAAAATGTTATATAAATATATTAAATGTGAAATTTGCATAAAATCTCCCAGTTAATGGTTTTCTATTTAGAAATGCCTAACATCTGATTTTAAAAGGTAAAGATAAAAGTCACATATGCCTTCTACCTTATTAGAACAATACAAAATATAAGAGCAAATTAAATCAGAAAATAATAGAATATTTTTATACTGCAGGCAAAGCGAAGAACTTCCCTGCGAACAAATAAATCATGACTAAGAAAAAACTGAATTCATACTAGGACATTTTAACAGGAAGATCCAGGGAGGGAAATGTACTTCAGCTGTCGCACAACACGCTCTGGTGGCAGGGTCCGTTCAGAGAGTTGCATACACCTAAACAGTCATCACAGAAGCTAGCGAGTTTATAGACAAAGCAATGTATGTTCAAATACACTTGAAAATTTCTAAATGGTTGTCCAAATGACTTTCATACTCTACCACTACAAAAAGCATATAATCATGAAGAACTCAGGGCACACTGGCAGGCCATTCCAGGTGCCCCCAAGACCACACAGCACCTCTGGGAAGCTCTGCCTTATGGGAAGAGGTCACAGTGTGCTTACGTCCTGGCACATTTTAAATGAATGAATACCAAAGAAGAGAATTTAACTAAATGAAAATCTTCCCCTAACTATTAAAGATTGTAGTGGGAAAATGCAGGGATAGCCTCCCTTCCCTAGCCAGCCCTGGTGTATGGAAAGGGCAGGTGAAACCATTCTGTTCAATCCCACATGCGAGTAGCTGTGAGATGCCAGGCACGGGGGGAGGCACTGGAGAGAGAAAATATGCAAACACCTTGGTCCTATTTAGGATCAGCTCACAATGTGGGGAGTGAGACTAATATATATAAACAGAGATCCAAGAGAATCTATGGTTTATCATCATCACGCCTGTGATAAGAGTCAATGATTCTTAGAATTCAAGGATTCTTCTCTGCTCACCCTCAATGCATGCTCTAACCAGACACACATGATTTTAGCATCGTGCTGTCTTTCTCCTGAATAATTCTCTTTCCCCCCAATAGCTTGCTTTAAGCTTGCTTCTTAAGAACGTTTTTCTCCTACTGAAGAGTCTGCCACTGTTCTCCCTCTCACTCTCAGCTAGCCCAGATGGTTTCAGAGCTTGGGAAGAAGAGCACAGCACCACCGGTTACCATTTTGTGGCTGTATTCCTACATTCCTCGAATGTTAAACTCAGATGGCTGGAGAGCTGGGTTGACAATGAACCCAACAGTGTTTAAGGAAAAAGAGTTTTCTCTACGCATCCCATTTTCTAGGCCTCAGCAGGGTTTCCTTGAGCAGATGACTTTGAAATTGTCAGCCAAACCTGTGCCTCTCAAGAGCCTGTCTCCTTTAGTTCCAGCCCTAGAAGGATCACAGTATTGAGCCATGTGGCTTTGTTGACTCTGTCATGGATGGCACATCCATCAGGGAGTCCCATCTGAGCCCCCAGCAAAACAAAATTAACTAATGTGCATAAATTAGCACCAAATGTCTCCTCTGTGGAGAAATGCCAAAGCCATTCTTTCCTACAACAGATAACTGACCATCCTCCAGTTCCCATCAGACTCTCTTCAACAATGACCTGCACCTCACTGCACCTTGTGTTTGCTCTTATACCTTACCAGATGATTTCAAATGTATTTCCTCACTTGATCTTTGGCATTTGGGAGGGAGACAATGTAGATGTTTCATTTCCATTATACACATGAGTAAAATAAAGCTCTGAGGAGTTAAATGACAAGCCCACGTCACACCACTGAATCTTGAAGGGGCAGTTGTTGGACCAAGATCTTCTGACTCTGAATCCAGTATTCTTTCCACTACACCATATCCAGCCAGAAGCAATAAGAAAAATATTTGGGAAAACTAACATTGAAGGAGCCAGCATGTCTCTTTCTTGTTCTCTCAACCTCCAAAACAATTCACCAGAAATCTCTGGCAAGTTTCATAAATGTCTGAGTCACCCTTGGTGCACAGTTGATTCTGAAAAAAACTACACACACATATGCACACACACACACACACATTGATATAGCATAAAATGTATTAGCATCCCAGTATTGAAAAATCTTTATCATGTTCCATGTTGTTCTTCTCAATGCAGTATGTGCCTATAACCTAGTTCAATAACTATTTGCTGAATGAATACATTAATGTTCATCTCCCTTATGGCTACATCTTCTTTTACATCTCAGAATCATTCTTCTATTTCAGCCTGCCCCATACCCTAGCTGCTCCTACCAACCTTGCTGCAGTTTTGGAGCAGGCTCAGCCTAAGAGGAAGGCACACACAGATAAATGAATCACAGCCAGACAGAAATAAAACAACAGTCCCTATTCTGCTGAAACACAACCTATAAATTCTAGCTTCAGAGATGAGTGGGGTAAATAAATGCTTTAATCCTTTGAGACAGATAACCCCTTGAAATAGATATGCAAATCTCATTCTATAAGTGAAGGGCTATATGCTCAGAGGAGTTAAATAACCAGTCAAAGTTCACACAACAGGCAAGTGACAAAGGCCGAATTTGAACTAGGTTCTGAAAGTTCAGTTTACTGCTGAGTATCTAGTGTCTGGCACGGTAACCGGCCTCTCTGGTGCTTCTTGAAGAGGTGCTGTATGATGCACTTGAAGGCTTTTGTACTGGAAGTGTACTTGGCCTTCAAGGCTCTTCCTTAGCTATTTGCTAGATGGTGGTTAACTCTCTCACCTCCTCTGAGGGTTTGCATTTTACTCAATAAGCCCTCCTCTCACAACCCTAAACTGCAACCCATCATTTCCCCTGCCTCCCTCACTCTAGATCCCTCTTGCTCTACCTTGTTGCTTTTCCATAAAACTTATTACTGTATCTCACATATAAAATTTAGTCATTTATTATGTTTATGGATATTTGCTAAGTGGGCTTTGCTATAGCATTAATTTTTGTCTTTTTTTTTTTTTTTTTTTTGTTTGGGATGGAGTCTTGCTCTGTCGTCAGGCTGGAGTGCAGTGGCACGATCTCAGCCCACTGCAACCTCTGCCTCCCAGGTTCAAGTGATTCTCCTGCCTCAGCCTCCCCAGTAGCTGGGACTACAGGCATGCCCGATCATGCCCAGCTAATTTTTGTATTTTTAGTAGAGACGGGGTTTCACCATGTTGGCCAGGATGGTCTCGATATCTTGAACTCATGATCCACCCGCCTCGGCCTCCCAAAGTATCACAGGCATGAGCCACCGTGCCCAGCTGGATTATTTTTATCTTTTTAAATGTACTGATGCATCCTGAACACTAAGAATTCTACCAGAAAAAGAGCACATGTTCACAAAATATTTGCTGAATTGAAGGAATACATGAATGGGAGATACTTATTAATGGTAGTTAATATTTGGTGAATGAATGAAGAGTCAAGACTCCTTGCCTTATCTAAGCCATCCTGTGAATAGATTCCGTTTGTTACGCATCGCCTGCCTGCTAGGCCCAGTGATGCATAAGTGATCTCACTTAATCAGCCCCCAAATCCTTTGAGATGGAGAATAGTATCTCATATTCTAGATGAAGATATGCAAGTTCAGGGAAATTAAATTAAATTAGCCAAAGATCAGACAACTGGTAAGTGAGAAAGGCAGAATTTGAACTCAGTTCTGTCTAACTTCAAAGTTCAGGGGTCATTCTGCCCTGTCATGGCACTTCTCAATGTACTCACACCTAGAAAGGTGCTCCTCTGTAAATGAAATGCTGCCCCATATGAATAGGTAAGTTTTAGCCATTCATAGTTAATATTATTTTCTCATTAGACTCATGTTCAACTGGAGACGATTCCATTAACTGAGATGAGGCTGTTTATTTCCTCTACTATCCTGGAGCTGGGGAGCAATGCTCCATGCTAACCCAAGCCTGGTAATTTACATTTCTAATCACTCCACAATTTAATTAAGATCATGGCCTTTATCAGGTATACTGCAAATACAGCTGATGTCATCAGTGCTTACTTAATTAGTTTGAAGGAGAAAAAGGTTTTTTTACAGTCTGAATATGTCTCCACTGGTATGGCCTCAGGGGTTTGTGGAGGAAAAAAGAAACCAACTTAAAATCTGGATTCTGTGATTAAAGACTTTTTTATATATAACCTGGGAAAGGTTTATGAAATTGTAATATCACTGGAAATAAAAATATGAAGGTAAACAAGTGGTAATTTCAACCATTTTTTACAACCTTATTGAAGTATAATTTACATACCTTAGCATTCACCCATGGTAAGTGTACAATTCAATGATGATTTGTAAATTTATAGAGCTTAGCAATTATCACCACAATCCAGTTTTAGAACATTCCTATTACCCCTCAAAATTTCCTCAAGCCTGTTTGTCACCAACTTCTGCTTCTGCCCCACCCCTCCCCATCTTCTGACAATCCCAGGCAACCAATGATCTGCTTTGTCTAAAGTTTGTCTTTTCTGGACATTTTATATAAGTGGAATCATACAGTATGTATTCCCTTTTCTCCCTTCCTTCCTTCTTTCCTTCCTTCCTTCCTTTCTTCCTTCCTTCCCCTTTTTTTTTTTTTTTTGAAGTCTTGCTCTGTCGCCCAGGCTGGAGGGCAGTAGCGCTATCTCGGCACACTGCAACCTCTGCCTCCCAGGTTCAAGCGATTTTCCTGCCTCAGCTTCCTGAGTAGCTGGGATTACAAGTGCATGCCACCATGCCCGGCTAATTTTTGTAATTTTTGTGGAGATGGGGTTTCACCATGTTGGCCAGGCTGGTCTCGAACTCCTGACCTCAAGTGAACTGCCCACCTAGGCCTCCCAAAATGCTGGGATTACAGATGTGAACAATCGCACCCAGCCATGCTTGGGTTCTTTCCCTTAGCATGTTTCTAGGTTCATCTATGTTACACCATGTGTCAGTATTCTATATCTTTTTCTTGTTGAATAGCATAAATGCACTCCATTTTGTTTCATCACTTGTCAGTTGATGGACGTTTGGGTTGATTTCATTTTTTGGCTATTGTGAACAATGCTGCTATGAACATTCATGTACAAGTGTTTATGTAGACGTGTACTTTCATTTCGAAAAATTGGGTAGATTCCTGAGAGGGGAATTGATAAGTCTTATGCTAAGTTTCCATTTAATTTTTTAAGACACTGCCAAACTGTTTTCCAAAGTGGCTGTTTCATTTTACATTCCCACCAGCAACAGATGAAGGCAACCATTGATTTCTGAAATTGCTTTAGATAGTGGAATTGAAAGTCTTCAGCTTTGGTTACATTTGGTCTTTGAACTGCAACCTTGAAAGAAAACTGTGAAATACCTAAATCATACTATATACTCTTAAAGAGAAAGAATGATGGGAAATTAATTGAAATAAATGAGGTTTAGATAACAGAAGGGATTTGTAACAAGTAAGTGTTCTCAGGGATAGTATTTTCAGCTTTCATTTGCTAGGGAATTAAATCAACCAATTAAATAAAATAACTCTCCATAAAGATCAGTTAGATTTGCCATATAGATTGTTCATTTACCAAAATGCACTTTGAGAGTTATGTAACAAAGACACTGGTTTCATTTATTTCATTCTCCCTTCCTTTAGCTCCACATCTTGGAAAGAAGAAATATCTTATGAGCTTCATCCAGTTTTAGTATTTACTAGTAAAGCTGAATTGAGCCCACTTCCACATGGAAGCTATAAATTGTTTTATTTTGTTTGAGATCTTCAGACAAAACTCCTGCACCACCAAGATGATGCAGCCAAATCCTAAGATGCAAATTTAGTTGGGGAAAAAATTTAGGCTCTCTATTTCACAGTTCATTAGTTCATTCGTTTACTCTGGAAAACATTAATATGTTTCATGAGATACCAAGACTCCTAAGGCATGGGTTGTGGCTTCAAGAGAGAAACAAGCAAGTCAGCGAATACTGCAGTAAAATATTGTAAGTTCTATCGTGAAAATAAATACAAATTGGGGAACAAAACCAGACACACAAAAAGGAATAGATTAGGAAATATATAATATAATATAATATAATATAATATAATATAATATAATATAATATAATATATATAAATATAATTTTGACATAAGATCATGCAAGAGGTAATTGTTGAATTGCTACATTAAAGACAAGTAGATGTTTGCCAGAAGAGTCAGCCATGGGGTGAGGGGGTGGTCATTCTAGTTAGATGCTCTAGCAAGAGCAAAGGCCTGGAGCTGTGAAACAGCAGAGAGTGTTTAGAGAAGTGCAAAATCCTGCAGCATGTCTGGAGTGCCCAAGGGACAAACTGAGTGGATGAGGCAGAAGAGAAAGGCTGGTGAGGGCCTTATTTGTCTTAGCAAAGAGAATAAGTTATTTTACAGAAAATAGGGAGCTATTTTATGCTAGATCTGACATAAGATTGGAATTTTGCTCAGTTTATTTTGAATGCAGTAAAGAGGATAACTCAGAGACCAATTAGGAGACTGTTACAGCAGCCAGGCTCGAGCCTGAACTAAGGCAGCAGCAGTAGAAGTAACAAGGAGGCGTAGGATAATGAGTGATGTTAAGGCGTAGGATCTAGAGAAGTTATCTGGGGTGGATTACCATGATCTCAGGCTCATCATGAGATGCAAACTTTCAGGTCCTATAGGCATGATTTACAGGTCTGGACTTTGGCCTAGGAATCTTCATTTTCATAAGCATTCCAAGTGATTCTAATGCATCTTGACTGAGGATGCTGACCTGAAGTTTGTAAGCTCACAATACAGAACCACTGAATCTCCAGCTACCACTGGAACCAGGGGAATCAGGAGACTTCTAGGAGTAAATAGACTGCCAAATGTTAGGTGAACTTTGCTGTTGGTCTTTGCTAAGTTAGCCCCTCATTCTGGTTCAGATAACTTTGAAAAAGAAAATTGTAATTCAAAGGAAAACAAATTGAAATTAGTCAACAAATGCAACCAAATAGAAATCTCTTGCCCATGTATAAGGTTCCAAATAGGGTATCTCATAGTCATCTAAAATGAATTTATATGTCACCACATAGATAAATAACATTTCTATGAACTAATTCAGTACAAAAATATTATTCTGCCTTAACAGTATCTTCTCTCTCTCTCTGCTCCCTCTCCCTCTTTCATCTCTCTGTCTGTCTGTCTACCTATGAGACAGAGCTCAGTATTGTCTCTTTTATACCACAAACTCCAAAAGGGTAGAAACTCTATGCATCAAAAATCATGTTATTCTGGTGTGCATATGGAAAATAAGTGCAAAATAAATGCTTTGTGATGATGAATCTGCAAATATGTTGATGATTTATTTGCATATTGCCATAGATGCTGAATGTATAATTTGTGTATTATGCCAATTTAAGAGAGTGGGGGCTGTGCTGTGTTTTGTTTTGCACAACATTTTTTAAATGCAAAAACACCAGAGCAATAAATTAAACATTTTAATTAAGTGTTGTAGCATACTGCTAGTAGAATTCACTGTTACATGGCTCCGATAACTGTGTGTCAAATACTGTCCTTATTACACATCTGCATTTACTACAAGCATGATAGAACATGGTTAGCCTATATCTGGTCAACTTTCATTGTGTCCCTCAACCAGAATGATAAATATTGTCAAATACAATCACCTACATTTAGTGCCTAGTTATTTCGTGCCAGGTACTAAGTGCTTTACATGGAAGATTTCATTGAATGTTCACACAGACCTTAAATAGTTGATGTTATTAATAGCTCCATTTTACAGATGAGAAAACTGAGGCTTCAGTTAAGTAAACATAGTCAAAGCCATGTGATAAGTAATCACGGAGTAAGAATTTAACTTAGGTCGAGCAGAGTGAGCTCTTAAAATGAGCCCATTATTTCTTAAGTTTCCATTCAATGTGAGCAATGAAATAAGTGAATGTCATGTGATAGAAAATGAAGAACGAAAGAACAAAATCTAGAGTATGGAAGATCCTACCCCACAATGGTTATCTGTAGGAATCATCAACTGGAAATTCACCCTACCTCTCTTTTAGTGGTGTGATGGTCAATGTTTACCATGCCGCTCTCCAGGGAAGAAAAAGTCCTGATTTGTAGCATTTGCAGATTTCCGTGTTGCAAATACTCTCGCCAAGCTTCCATTACTAAAGGTGGAGTTAGGAAGAGATCACACACACAACTGGCTTGCATGAGCTGCTGAGAGCCAGCTCCAGGATACCACAGTGCCTGTTCCCTTCTGAAGATCAAATTTCTCACCATCTCTGGACATACCCCAGAGACCTTGGACCATGGAGAAGATACTTACCTTTTTCTGTGGGAAGAGCCAGTGCATGGAGGAAGCATGGTGCTCAACTGTCTACATCAGAGTGCTGGAATGTACATGCCACCAGGCTATTTTTCATTAAAAAGTGATGACAGCTAAATATATTCCCTGACTCTGCAGCTAATAACTTCCTGACCTAGACCTCACTTGCTAGACCCATTCCTGAAACCAGACCACACTAGTCCCTGTGGGGCTTCTATTATTGGCGAGCGATCTCAACAGACGCAGGTCTAACCAAATCCATGTCTAATCTAAGCATGCAAATTGGGAGATGAAAGGGAAAATTTTATGTGCTGAATCACAATCCAGAGAGAGAGAAGCAGGGGCATAAGCAGCTGTCTGGAAGACAGGACACCAAAAGTCATTGTCATAGAGGTCCTAAGCAGCACACGGTTCATTCCGTCCAGCCATCATTCATATCTATGCCCTTTGAATATTCATCTCTCACATTAAAAATATTTGCCTGGCTGCCCTGTTATGAAGGCAGCATGTGTATATCAAAGCATGTTTTTTGCAGTGAGACACACATGAAGCATTTTATCTGCATTTTAATACCATTTAATCCTCACTATTATTATGCCCATTTTACAGCTAGGAGAACTGAGTCACAAGGACACAAGTGGAAGTTCTTGAATTAAAACCAAAATAAGCCTAATTCTAAGAGCTGAGCTCTTTGCCAATTTATTTTAAGTCTCATTTCCCTGCTGACCAACTCTCCCTTCATCTTGCTTCAACAACCACACTAATTTCTTCTTCTTCCCCTATTTTTTTTTTTTTTTTTTTTTTCTGAGACAGGGTCTCACTCCCATCACCCAGGCTGGAGTACGGTGGCATGATCATGGCTCACTGCAGCCTCGACTTCCTGGGCTCAGGTGATTGTCCCACTTCAGCCTCCCGAGTAGCTGGAACTACAGGTGCATGCCACCATACCTGGCTTTTTTTCTTTTTAGTAGGGACTGGGATCTTGCCATATTGCCCAGGCTGGTCTCAAACTCCTGGGCTCAAGCGATCCACCTCTCTCAGCCTCCCACAGTGCTATGATTACAGGCAAGAGCCACTGCACCAGGCCCATTTCTTCCTTTAAGAGCTTGCCAAATGCTACTATCTTAACTTGGAACTTCTCCCCACCGCCATCCCTTAAACCTATCCAAGTTCTAGTCACGCTTTAAGGTTCTAGTAGGAAAGTCTCAACTTTCCCGCAATGTTTTCTCAGATGATTCTAACCCAGGTAGATATCCCACTCATATTACATGTACTGCCTCTGTTGGCATTAATTTGGCATTGCCTCAGTTGTACCCTGTTTCATAACTTGTTTGGCGTATTTTCTGACCTAATATGCAAATTGTCAAGGGCAGAAACCATCTGTAGACCTCATAATGCTAAGTTCTAAGTAGATACTCAAAAATTTTTTAATTAATGAATAATACTGATACCATAGGTCTATTGACGGACCGAAGCTCTGAATATTCTAGAACTGGGAGGAAGATTCGATATTTTTGAAGGCTTACTACATGCTAAGCCCTAAGTCAGGCATTTTATACAATGATTTTATTTAAACCTATATGGCTGATATTGTGACTTCCATTTTACAGATTTTTTAAAAGGTCTAGAGAGGTTAAGAAATTTGCTAACACAGGGCTGGGTGTGGTGGCTCATGCCTGTAATCCCAGCACTTTGGGAGGCCGAGGCGGGCAAATAACGAGGTCAGGAGTTCGAGACCAGGCTGGCCAACACGGTAAAACCCCGTCTCTGTTAAAAATACAAAAAATTAGCTGGGTGTGGTGGCGGGCTCCTGTAATCCCAGCTACTTGGGAGGCTGAGGCAGGAAAATCACTCGAACCCGGGAGGCGGAGGTTGCAGTGAGACAAGATCACGCCACTGCACTCCAGCCCAGGCGATAGTGCGAGACTCTGTCTCAAAAAAAAAAAAAAAAAAAAAGGAAATTTGCTAACACGTTATTAGATTGTGTGTGGCAGAGCTATGACTTAAATGTAGACTAGTCTGACTCCAAAGCCCGCACCACACGGCCACTTGGGTCATCACTGCATCTGTGAACGAGTTAACCCACACAAACCCCAGGGGACGGGGATCGTAGCTAACCCAGAAAGAAATGACAAATGGTCACTTGGTAATACATTCTAGGTTCTGTTAACTCTAATATTCAGAAAGTTGTTCTTCATGTCTGACTTAATTCTCTCCTGCTCCAATTTCATGCCATTTCCCTTTGTTTTGTAGTCAAGCATATGAAAACATCTGGCTACCATTTCCTAGCCACCACTCCTTCTTGGTCTAAAAAATTCCTATGGTAGCAGCTCAACTTTATTTTGTGTCATCTAAAATATAGCCACACACCTTTTAGAGTGTAGGTGTCCTAACTGATAGGTTTTCCTACCCAGGCAGAATTATAGCTGTCAGCAGGGAAAATGAGTGAGAGCTACTGGCAGGATGAGCTAATCCGTGGTCAGATGCTCTTGGATCAAAGATTCGTGCTGAAACCAGCCGTCAGAGCAAAGAAGCCAAGTTCATGGATGAAAAAAAATGAGGCTGGGAAGCACAGTGCACCCCAGTTACCTACCATTACCACTGGCCTCAAAATAGCCTTGGAGCCCGGATAGGGGGTGGGAGAATATAGAAACCAGGCAAGTAGGCCATGGCAGAGATTAATTTGGGGAAACCAAGGATGGGCAGACAGCCCCCATCCCCTGGCATCTGGGGAACAAGGGCAGCTGTACAGGAAACATAAAAACACAGTGGAGACCAGAGGAGGGGATTCAAATGAGAATGCTAAATGTTTGGAACCCAGTGGCTAAGAAAGACGTTGCCAAGTGTCACACTGAAAACAGGAAAGCTTTCCTGGGCCCTGGGTGTGGAGGCCACCGAACAATGAAAGGGGAAGCCTGTAAGAAGAATAACAATGACACGGAAGCCTGCTCCAGCCTGGTGAAATCCCTTCTGCGGTTCTTACAGGAAGCAAAACAAACAAGTCTGACCTGTCGGCTTGCCCCCGACGCCACACCCCCTCCTCAGTCCGCACGTTGGGTCAGGAAGGGCAGTGGTGTGGTCAGATCCATGAAAGGGATTCTAAGAACAAAGCCTGTGCCGTTTACCTGCAGATCAAAGTTTGCTGTTAATAACGTGTGTTGGAGAGGGCAGAGAGAGGACCGTTGCCCCTGCATTCCATTAAAAAGGGATTATGGGCTGTCTGACCAGGTAAGCAGTGTGATCTGCGAACAGAAACTTGTCCTTTGGAAGTGGGGCTGTGGCAAAACAAAAGCCTTAGGAGACGTAATCAGCAACCGTTCACTGCAGCAGGGCTGTGGCGCGGTGTCTGTGTTTGTGCCTGTGTGCAAGGGCATGTGTGATATTTTCTGCTGTTGCTAAGATGGGTTCCCCCTTCACTGGCCTCTCGCCCAATCGAAAGGTAGCTGCTCCTCATTGGCTGCCTGGCTTTATCGAATGACCATGACGAGCTGGAGCGAAGCCCACCTCATTGGCTTATTCCTATGGCCATTGTCAGGGGAGAGCAAATCAGACACCTAATCAATATTTTGTGAAGTGGCACTAGACTCTTGGCTAAATTTGCATTAAATTTCTCCCTGTCTGTGCCTTTGCACTCAGATAAGCATCATATTAACTTCGGGGATAGAGAGAGAGATAAGCAATCAAACACTGTCATCCTTCAGCCATTTTGGATGAATTTCTGAGTCTTGGCAAAAATCTTGGAGTGCCGAGCATGCAACAGAGAAATTAGTCATAAACAGATGCAAATCTCCCGAGCAGTGACATATTTAACTAGGCTAGATTAGTGGTGGCCCTTCTAGACAAAAACTGACTTCTTTCCTTCCTTCTTCTTTCCTTCCTTCCTTCCTTCTTCTTTCCTTCCTTCCTTCCTTCCTATATTCATTCAACAATTATTTATTGCACACCTATTCTGAGTCGGGTTCTTCGATGGCCCCGGATATATCACTGTGCCAGGCAAGAAATGTGTCCCTGCTGGGTCTTTCAGGGTGCTAAAGGGCTGGGGTTCATCACATGGTAAATTACCTGGCTCTTAAAGAAAAGAGAGGCGGCTCTGATCATCATCCATGGAACGAGATGGAACCGAAGTCCCACAGATGAAAGTCTCCTGCGTAGACACAGATTCTGAATGAAAAACTGGCCTAGTAACTGGAGTTCCCCAGAATTCTACATGAATCTCAGTTAAAATGTGGATAGGTAGTGATCCTGAGGAAGAGAAAAAAATGGATGTGAATACATTTCCTGTCTTTCACAGAGAAAACCAGGAAAGAAATTCCACATGCCCTCTACCTCCCACCACTAAGCAGCTAAGCTGTACCTGCACCCCTGCCCTCTGTGCTCCTTCCTGTTGGAACAAACAATGAGGCGTGTTTCTATCAAAATCAACCCTTTGGCTTGTGTGCAAGTCCCAGCCCCATTCGCCCACTCAAGCATCTCCTGTCATTCTCACCTTGTTCTCTTACATCATCAAATTTTTAATCTTCCCCTCTCATCACCATTAAAAAATGCTGCAATATCCCTCATCTTTAAAAATAAAGATAATAAAAAAAAACACACACACAACTCTTTATAGATCCAAGGCTGATGTTCAGCTGGCGCCCATGAGCACTATCACGGTGATTGCTAAAATACTGAAAGAATTCTGGATGGGTTGGTGAGCACTGCTACCCTGAGCCTCCCGAGTATCTGTCTCTGACCTTTTCCAACCTAGCCTCTTCCCTGGGACCTCCTGGACAGCCTATAATCCAGAAACCAAAAGGTTAATGCCAGGACCAGCAAAGCCCTCCAAGACCCTGCTCCAGACCTATAGGCAGCATCCCTTCTGACTCCTCAGTGCCCATGCCACAGTTATTCTAATATCATCCCTGCTTAGACGCGGCATTTTCTTCAAGTCATTCCCTTTTCCCCTCGCCACTACTTTCCTCTCCTTTAGAGTAAAACCCGTGAAAGAGTTGTCTGTCCTGTCTCCATTTATCTTTTTTTCTTTTTTGAACCCATTTCAACCAGATTATCTTTCCAATCTCTCTCCAGCATCACTTTTCTCAAGGTTATCAAGGAAGCCTCCACTTCGCCAAATCCAAAGACCAGGCCTCAGTCCTCATATTATTTGGCTTACTAGTGTCATTTGACACAGCTGACCAATTCCTTTTCCTTAAAACATCTTTTTTTGTTACTTTCTTTCCTTGTCTCTGAGATGCCACTTTCTCCTGGCTCTCCTTCTTCCCGTCGGTCTGCCTTTTGCTCTCCTTTTCTGGTTCCGTCTCACCATCCTGGTCCCTAAGGCTGAAGCTTTCTAGGGCTCAGTCTCTGGAATCTCATCTATTTTCCTCTCTGCATTCACTCTTTGGGTGATCTCTTCTAGTCCCTTGACACTGAATACCATCTATACGCCAATGATTGTCAAATTTCTATTTCCTGCACCAACATTTCTACACACATACATCCAATTGTCACTCTGCACCTTCACTTGAATATATAATATACATCTCAAATTTAAATTGTGTAGAACTGTGCCCTTGCTATTCCCCCCAAAACTTCTTCTTCTTGCCCCTGGTCTTCATCTTAGAAAGTGACAACATCATTTTTCCTATTGCTGAGGCCAAAATCCTTGGAGTCAGCCTTGACTACTCTCTTTTCTCTCACACCAAACCATAAACTACCAGCAAATTCCGAAGCCCTGCCCTCAAATCAGACCCAGAATCTAATGATTTATCACCACCTCCCACCACAGCCATTTAAGTCCAAACCACTATCATGTGTCTCCTTTATTAATGCAATGATAATGCAAAGGTTTCCCTGCTGTCAGCCCGGCCCCTTTTACAATCTCTTCTCTGCACACTGGCTGAATAAGTCTCTTCAAGTAAATTTAGTTCATTATACTCCTTTGTTCAAAGTTTTCAAATGGGTTTCATCTCACCTAGAATAAAATTCAAAGTCTATACACTACACTTAGACACTAAATGGAGCCCACACTTTATTAGCTGGGTTCCGGCTTTGCTCCACAGTGTGGCCATCTTCCAAATATGTTATTTATCACAAGGAAGACTGGGCAAGAATATGAATGTTTAATTGTGCAAATCTAAAAATAAAACAAACAAAAACAAAATATTTGTGACCAAGTTAAATCTTGATGATGGTCCTTTATGAATTTCAACTTTTTATTTAAGGGCACTATATTTCCTTAATATGCATTAAAATGATTTCATTTTGTCTCCACTCATACCATAAGCTGAAATTAAATTATGTCTAATTGTCAGTGTACATAATGGGCACTCAAAATATGTATTGAATCAACAAATGCTTAGAAAAAGACCTTCTTTTTTTTTTTTTGAGACAGTTTCCCTTTTTTTTTTTCTTAATTTTATTATTACTATACTTTAAGTTATAGGGTACATGTGCACAACATGCAGGTTTGTTACATATGTATACATGTGCCATGTTGGTGTGCTGTACCCATTAACTCGTCATTTAGCATTAGGTATATCTCCTTATGCTATCCCTCCCCCCTCCCCCCACCCCACAACCGTCCCCGGTGTGTGATGTTCCCCTTCCTGTGTCCATGTTCTCATTGATCAATTCCCACCTATCAGTGAGAACATGCGGTGTTTGGTTTTTTGTCCCTGCGATAGTTTGCTGAGAATGATGGTTTGAGACAGGTTCTCACTCTATCATCAAGGCTAGAGTGCAGTGGAGCAATCATGGCTCACTGCAGCCTTGACTTCCTGGGCTCAAGCGATCCTCCCACATCAGCCTCCAGAGTAGCTGTGACTACAGGCATGAACCATCACATCTGGTTAATTTTTGTGTTTTTGTAGAAATGGGGTTTTGCCATGTTGCCCAGGTTGAATTCCTGGGCTCGAGCAATCTGCCCATCTTAGCCTCCCAAAGTGCTGGGATCGTAGGTGTGAGCCACTGGACTTCTTATTAATTACCTGTGATGATGATAATGATAACCATAAATTGAATATTTCTGGGTAAGGTGTGACATTTTATGTATTTAAATTACATATATTTCCAACAACTTTATCTGCATTCTAAAGGTGCAGCCGCAGTTTTGTGGCTCAGAAAATTTGATGCCTTAATCAAGGTATAGTACTTGCTTTGGTAAGTAACACAGTTTGAGGGCAATGGTCTGTGTGGCTTCAATGTTTGTGCTTTTGTAATAGCCACATCATGGCGAGCCATTTATAGCTGTAATACTTTTGTGTTTATCATGCTATCACATTATTATCTCAACAAACTCTAAGGATCACTGACAAGTGAGAAGATGATACTGCTGTCCTTGGTCTGTGAATGGGTATGCTGAGCTCCAAAGAGCCTCAAACTCAAGTAAGAAGAAAACCCCAGTCCTCTGTTCCCCTCTCCCAGTATGTTTCCACTAGTATCTCATGCTACTTTACTCATATTTTTCTTAGCTAAGTGAGTGAATTGGACCTATTTACCCTTAGAGTTCCAAAACAGATTTCCTAGAATCTATCAGTTTGCAGGTCATCTTTTTCATATACCATGCTTCGCAATGCCAATTCCCCATCTGCCGGAACATAAGCCTTCTTTCTGAAGATGCTCTCAAGCCCATGGGGAGCTGAGTTCAAATGTACTAATTTTCTGATGTCAAATTCCAATTGGGTGTTTGTTTTTAATATGAAAAAGAAACTAAACAAATTCAAAACTGTGCACATGCACTTGTGTATTCTGACATAATCCAATAAAGAACAACTTCCTATGTGGCAGAGAATCTCCTGGATTTCATAGTATTTTTTGAGAATTTAGTTTTTATGAACTAATCATGACTTACCCCTATTTGCACCAAATATGCCCCTTTTGTCAATAGCCTCTGTGTTGAATGATTCTTCTGTCCTTGGTCCAGGGAAGAGCCAAGGAGGGGAGAATCCTATTGAGGAATCAGAACAATGGAGTGACATTGTGTAGCCTCTGCCACAAGAAGGCTGATCTTCTAGGTCACATAAATATGAAGCCCCAGCTGGCCAAGTGAATCAGGATACAAGTATAGAAGATGCATGGAGATGCATGGCTTCATTTCACTTCTCTAAAGAAAACAGAAATTCATACAAAGCTCTGCCATGGGGTCAACTGCATGGGTTGAATGAATGAATGGTCATTCAGTCATTCAACAAGTACACCTACTGTTTTCAAGTCACTGCTATCTGTGTTACAAAGAGAAATCCTTTTTAAAGTTCTTCATTGTATGTACAAGTTATATATAAAGAGCCACTTTGATTGAATGTTGCTGCTAGATACTTCAGCACTTGGATACCTGCACATTCTGCTGAAGGAAACTCACCCTGGGACAATCAGGGTTAGAGAAGCAATGGTATAGTAACACACCCTTTTAGTACAGTCTGCAGAAATAATTTTAACACATATAAAATACAACCATGACTAATGAAGAAAGTAAATCTCTTTTAAATGAATTGCTAATATTATAGTCTACTTAGAATAAATATTTTCAGACAAAGACAAGCCCAGTGGTTGCACAAGCCAAGCAACCCCGGCTTATTGTCCAGGAATTTAAATGAGTGCATTTTTTAAAGGTGTGTTAATTCTGGTTTCGTTTGTTAAAATTAATCTTGGAGATGATTTTTCAGCAATCAATGAATTTCTTTAAATGAGTTATACCGTTGAGATATAATAGTCAGATACTGTCACATTCATGGCATATGAATAGTTAACAAGCTTTCTTCTAAGTATTTTTCATGTGTGTGATCTGTGATCATAAGATTCCTGAGGGCAGCATTACAGTTACCCTTTCAAAGAGGAGTAGCTTCTTATCCTCCAATGTTTCATCAGTGCTGAGTATAGAAAGGACTTTTGTACAAAGTTCAAAACAGAAACAGATGGTCTCACTAATAGGAATACTTCTATGGACTAGAAAAAGGTAACCATGACACCAGAGACCAAGGGCATCTATAATGCATTGGGGACCTACCAACTCACATGATTCAGAGGGAAAAGGAACTGGGTAGGTCTGGCTTGCTTTTCTTGGTACCTCCATGAAATCTGCAAGGCTCTGCAGAGAACAGTTTGAAGACCACAGATATAGCCTACCTTCTCATTTCTCAAAAAGAGAAACTGAGACCAAGAAAGGCAAAATGGCTTCTCCAAAATTATATAACCAACTGTTACTGAGCTGAAATTAGTTTCCTGTTTCCCAAGACCGTAATTTTCCTCATCCCAGACTCATCTCAATTTCAGAGTTTACTGCAGCCTCCCTCCAGCAAACTTTCCTCTCTATTTCAGGCAACCAGAGCAAGCCAGGTTGGGACTGAGCCACCCAAAGCCATTTGTCAGTGCCAGTCTCCCACTGGGCAATGCTAACCCCAGCATCTGGTCCTGGTTCCTAGCACTTACGCTGTCATGATTAAAGAGCTGACATATGTAAACAAACCATAACTTAAGCACAACATGGTCAGTGAGTAGAGCCCAAACGTGGATGAGTGCTGACTCATAAGTTAAGAAGGAGCCAGTTTAGAAATTTCTAGTCTTGTTTTTTTCTGGTGACAGGTATATAAATATTGCAGTTGCTACAGACAGCTTCTTTTTGTGCTTTACATTGATTTTTGTTTTCATTTTATTATTATTTTTTTCTTTCCAATGTTTAGGTTCGGGGCACATGTGCAGGTTTGTTACATGGGTTAATTGTGTGTTGTGGGGGTTTAGTGTACAGGTTGTTCATCAAACATATATATATATATATATCCTATTTTATACATATATATCCTTAAGTCTGTACCTCTAGAGAACCCTAATACAATGTGATATGCCACATAAACAGAATTAAAAACAAAAATCACATGATCATCTCAATAGATGCAGAAACAGCATTTCATAAAATGCAGCATCCCTTTATGATTAAAACTCTCACCAAACTCTCTGGTACCAAGCCTAGTACCCAATAGATAGTTTTTTGATCCTCACCATTCTTCCACCCTCCACACTCAGGTAGGCCCCATGTCTATTTTTCCCTTTTGTGTGTCCATGTGTATTTAATGTTTAGCTCTCACTTATAAGTGAGAATATGTGGTATTAGGTTTTCTGTTCTAGCGTGAGTTTGCTTAGGATAATGGCCTCCAGCTCCTTCCATGTTGCTGCAAAGGACATGATTTCATTCTTTTTTTTATGGCTGCATACTATTCAATGGTACATATGTATCACATTTTCTTTATCCAGTCCACTGTTGCTGGACATCTAGGTTCATTCTATTTAACCTTTGCTATTGTGAATAGTGCTACAATGAGCACACATGTGCACATGGCCTTATGGTAGAACAATTTATATTCCTGTGAGAATATACATAATAATGGGATTGTTGGGTTGAATAAAGTTCTGTTTTAAGTTCTTTGAGAAATCCCCAAATTGCTTTCCACAGACAGCTTTTTGTAATTCTTACCCTCAAATATTTCTTAACCCCATAGCAAGTTTAACAAAATGTATTCTATCCCATTTTGACTGAGTAGGACTTTTTGAGGGCCAGTAGGCTGGAGTTACTTTCAGATTTGAATCAGGGCTTGATTACTCAGTGGGACATGCCAGGGCCAGCATGGTGAGAAAACTCTTTGGGGCTCTTTTCTGGTCACCAAGATAATCTTATTTGCTGAGAGTGTATATAATTTTACTGGCTCTCTTCTTGGGACAGACACCATTTTGAGTGGCCACACTCAGACAATATGTGAAACAAGATTGAAAGATCCACAGCAATATCAGCAGCATAATCTGAGAGATGTGCTGTTTTCCTCTGTTGCTGAAATCTGGTTGCAGTTATTTTGTTTGACTAATAAGTTGTATTTCCCACTTTGTGAAACAAGTTAGAGCCTCGCCATTCAAATTGTGGTCAAGTGCATTAGCAGAACCTGGGAACTGGTTAGATAGGTAGACTCCCAAGCTTCATAGAATCAGACTCACTCAATCAGAATCTGCATTTTAACAAGATGCCCAGTTGATCTGTAAGCACATTAAATTTGAGAAGCACTGATCTAGAGATAAAGACCATGATCCTCTGGCTTCACCACGAGCTCCCTCTATAAAATTTCAGTTAGTGGACCATGTTGGTTTTGGACAGTTAAATAGAGAAGAAAAACAAATCCAAAGCTACCTTAAAGTGAATTCTCTTTTTGCCCCAGCAGGTTTATCACTTTCATCTTTTCCTTTAAGAGCTGTTGGAGAATGATAATGTTTGACATTGTACCGCCACTCAAATCTCATCTTGAATTGTAATACCATAATCCCCATGTGTCATGGGAGGGACCCAGTGGGAGGTAATTGAATCATGGAGGTCTTTTCCACCCATGCTGTTCGCATGATAGTGAGTGAGTTCTCGTGAGATCTGATGGTTTTATAAGGGGCTTCCCCCTTCACCCAGCACTCATTCTCTCTCCTGCTGCCCTATGAAGAGGTGCCTGGTGCCATGACTGGAAGTTTCCCGAGGCCTCCCCAGCCACGTGGAACTGTGAATCAATTAAACCTCTTTTCCTTATAAATTACTTAGTCACGGGCAGTTCTTTACAGCGCTATGAAAATGAAAATGAACTAATATAGAGAATAATTTTTTTGAATCACCAATGAGGACCTGAAGGAGGTCATATATCGTGGATTGTTATAGCTGCTAGTATATATGTTGGCTTTAAATTAAGAGTCACTTTGGCTGGGCACAGTGACTTATGCCTGGAATCCCAGCACTTTGGAAGGCTGAAGCAGATGGATCACATGAGGTCAAGAATTCTAGACCAGCCTGGCCAACATCTACTAAAAATACAAAAATTAGCCAGGTGTAGTGGTGCATGCCTGTAGTCCCAGATACTTGGGAGGCTTAAGGCACAAGAATCACTTGAACCCGGGAGGTGGAGGTTGTAGTAAGCTGAGATGGCACCACTGCACTCCAGCCTGGGTGACAGAGTGAGACTCTATTTCGGAAAAAAAAAAAGGAGTCTCTCCTTCATTTCTAGACATTCAGTTGGCCGCCAAGGCCTTTTGATTTTACCTCCTAAATTGTTTTCTAAACTGAGTACTCCCTTTTGTTCCCACTGCTGTACTTTAGATCACATCCTTTCACCTATAAAGCGGATATTAAAATAGTCTTTCAACTGCATGACAGGCCTCCCTATGTCATGTTCTCCTCTCATCTAGTGTGTCCTCCAATCTGTTGTCAGAATATTCTCAAAGGCAGCTCTGATCATATTAAAGTCCACCAATGGTATCTGATACAGTCAACACCTACAAGTATGTTATGCAAGGTCTTTGGTCATGTTGTTTTTTTCTACCTGCCCAATCCCATTTCTTCTACTTTCCTACTTTTTTTCCAACCTCCCAACATACACTCCATGCCTTCCCCTTTGCCCAGGCAGCCTCTCTGCTGGGATTTCTCCTTTTTCTCTCTCTTCCAGATAAACCTCTTCTTCTAAGATCATGTCATGCTTTTTATGTGAAGCTCTTCTTGACCATGACTCTCTACCACTAAGGTAGAGTTGACCATCCTCAGAGCCTAATAGCACTTCATACTTGCTCTATAAGCAGTGCTTTCACTGAACTGAAGTGTTGGTAAATGTATCTATTGTTGCACTAGTCTAGAAGAACTTAGGGCCAGGAACCATGTCTTTTTTTTTTTTTTTTTTTTTTTGTTTGTTTGTATCTTGAGTATCAAGTACCGTTGCTAACATACAGTATGTTAACTCTCAATAAATATTGATGAATTAAATAACTAAATGAATATAGTCATTGTGCAAAATAGCTATCCCATTGTCCCTGGGAACTGTGAAAACTATGCAGCCTCCACAGATCTAGGAACTATTTTCAAAGGATTAATCTTTGAATTTCTCCAATAATGGATATTAAGGAATTGGATTGACGTTAACAGTAAAAATTACCTACATGAGCTCTGCCACTACCATAAAAGAAAACAATTCTATCTCAAATCCTGTATCAAACACCAGATCACCTGTGACATCTAGTGAAGAGCAGAATTATAGCCTAAGGCACAACCATGTTGTGCCCTACCTTCCAGTGACTTGGACTGTTAGAGTGAACACAAGCCACTCTGCCAGATGGTCCTAGAACTCTTTCTCTTGGGGCCTGATGTTGTTGTCAAGAGGGGAAAAAGACAAGGGGCCAGATTAGGTGGAGAGAACAGATCTAAAAATTGGGTCTTGGCCTCTGCTCCTCCATATCCCCACAGTGAGGTTCACTGAATCCTCTGATTCAAGCTTAGTTCAGAGGGTCTCCACAAATGATTGGGGCCTTGATCAGGAAAGAATTCAAGAGCCCCAGCCCAGCATTCTTTCTCAGAGGTCAGGCTACACTTGCACCCTACCTCCTACCTCGTATTCCCCTTCCCTGTTCTTGAGGCCCAGAACCTACCTTATACTCCAGTTTCTGATGATGAAAGCAGTAATAATAATATGTGATTTCACATTAATGCAACCTTACTATTTGCCAGGTACCATTCTGGGTGCTGTCCATGTATTTACAAGTTTAATCACCACAACATATTGCCTTACTAGGTACTGAATTATCCATATTTTACAGATGAGGAAGACAAAGGCACACAAAAGCTTTGTAAGTTGTCTGCTTTTTGGTTTCTCATCATTACTTTGTGCCTAATTACTGCAGACTCCATGATGCTGACTGCTGTGGATTGTCTTACCGTTTCGATATTATGCCTTGAACACTTGCGGCTAGACCTGCACACCTATGTCCCCTTCCCCCTTTCCCCTGCCACCTCCTGTCCCCTGCCACCAACTATTACAGATCTACCTGCTCATCCCAGCCCTGTCTTGAATAGGAAAGGAAAAGATAGACTAAAGCTCATTTATTCTCTACTTTATTAATATGGGTGCTTAGTTAATGCTGACAGAAGAATTAAACTCAGGGTATGTAATATAAGTAAAAGGCCTAGTGGTGACAAACATCCATGGTCTATAATATCTGAATTAAGGTTGAGGAAAGACAAGGCACTATTTGAAAGAATGTGTCATTTTGTAGTATTCTCTTAGACATGCAGACTCCATAAACTCTCCTTATAAGAAAACACAGGGCATCCATTAACAAACTGAAGTATCTACACAGAACAAGAAACAAACCGTCACTGCTCCATTACCTGGGAGAGAGAATCCATGGAAAAACCAGACTCAGGATTTTATTTGTCACTAACGACCCTTTTCGATGAACTTCACACTCACTTACTCTCACATTTGCATAGTTCAGATAATAACAGCTCTCTATTTCATTCTCAGTGTTGAGGTCAATGTCAGAAAAAGCTGTTTTAGCAACGATTCCCCTTTGCAGTCAGTTCTGGGATCAGGTAGAACAGACAACTTGAAGTAGGAACTGAAACCATCTACTGTGCTGTGCTTGGAGTTCCAAAGCAGATTGCACTTCCAGACACACATATGGTAATTTTAGAGTCCTCTGGAGAACTTTGAGAGACATAGATTAGATTTCATTATCCTACTCCATCCCTTTAAAATCAGAATTTCCCAAGTGTGACCTGGGTATCTATCTATATATATATTTATGTATGGATATATAGAGAGCTACATATATATAGCTAGAATACATATACTGCACATTGTTGTTAATGTAAATAAATTCTTCCAGAATGATAATATAAGGTTGAGTATGAAAGACTTACCATCTTGGAAGAGCAAGAACATTAATAGTGTAATATTCTGCTCTGATAATATCAGGAAATGTAAATGAGATACTAATAAACTAAACCAAAAGAATTAAGAACAAGGGAGTGTCCTTAAATACCAAAGAATTCTGATCATGTTGAAATGGGTTCTTCAAAACCTCATAAATGATGACTGCCCCTCAGAGATACTTAATTTGAAAACAGAGGGGAGAAGTGAATGTTTAGCTGACCCCTACCTTAGAGAAACATGTATTAAAAATTCCTAGCTAATAAGAGATTAGGTAGAAATTAGGAGAATGAAGATGGGTTTGAGAGAAGATTCCTGGCAGGATTTCTGATTGTAGTTCATTGACTATCTGGTACGTTGAAATGGTAATTTATAATTTACAAATATTTGATAAACATAATTTGAAGAAGAACATGTTCTACTATCTACTCTATAAAAATAAGCTGATCTCTGGACTAGAAGTTTCCAAGCCCATGAAGGTGAATTTTCAGAAGTCACAACATTGGTCAGATTTTTCTCTCATTTCCTGTCGACTTCTGCCCCAGTGTTGGTGACAGCGGTTGCCTGAATCGAGGACATCATCCAAGCCAAAGCTCTTATGTGATGCAATGTGCAGGTCTTACACAAGCAGGACCCACACGGAACTGCAGGAACTTTGGGTCCTTTTTAACCAAGACAGGTCATTAAAAGAAATGAAAAGATGTCTTCTGGAGGCTTAATTAAGAAAGTTAATTCTAGGCCCCATCATAGGCCCATTAACCTTTCTCTGTTCCTAAAATATCTTATGTAATGTCAAAAAGAAGCAAGGATGGGAAAAGGAGCAGTGTAATTAAACCTACTTAACCTTAAAATGGAAATGTGTCAAGGGATAGAAGCAATTGGTATGAAGCTCCTAACCTGTATTTATGACCCCAAAACCCAGAACCCATAAGCCTCATTTTGCTATGCTCTTCTCACATTTTCTTTGCTACGGTGTTGGACAATTTGGCCTGTTAATTTACTTAGCATGTCTGACCTGAACCATGAGAAGTCAGTTCTGAAAATGCTGGAAGGGCAGCTCTGTCCTGGTACAGGGAGCAAATAAATTGCTGGTTTCTATAAAGATTTCTTGTCACATGGAATATTTCTCAAGATTTTCAAAGTGATGGTTTTCCCTGACCCGGGAACACCTGAGCACCGACTTCCCTCTCCCCTGTCCTGTGAGAATGTGGCCTGGCTGGGGTTGAGTTTGGTTAAGATCCAGAAGAACCTGATGGATGTATTTTCTTCAATAAAAGCACATTGTTGGCCAGGCGCAGTGGCTCACACCTGTAATCCCAGCACTTTGGGAGGCCGAGGTGGGCGGATCATGAGGTCAGGAGATCGAGACCATCCTGGCTAACATGGTGAAACACCGTCTCTACTAAAAATACAAAAAACATTAGCCGGGCATGGTGGCACACACCTGTAATCCCAGCTACCTGGGAGGCTGAGGCAGGAGAATCACTTGAACCTGGGAGGCAGAGGTTGCAGTGAGCCGAGATGGTGCCATTGCACTCCAGCCTGGGTGACAGAGTGAGACTCCATCTCAAAAACAAATGAACAAAAGCGCATTGTTGTTAATGTAGATAAATTCTTCCAGAATGATAATATAAGGTTGAGTATGAAAGGGAGGGGCATAGCAAAAATTTAGCTGCCTTGTCAACTCCAGCAGAACCCTGTGAAGGGAGTGTGACCAGCAGGTTCCTTCCCTAGTAGGGAACCATCGCAGGGCCAGGGAACCATCTGGTTGCCATTGTTTCCGTTCTGCTTAGTCACCTCATTTCCTCCAAGTTATGTGTCCCAGGCTATATCAGTTAGAAAGAGAGCATTTTCCGCCAATCTAAAACTGATCAGAAATGCTGCAAGTTCCCAAAATTAACATAAGCAATCAAGTCTCTATTAAATATAAGTAAATTATGCACACTTCAGATAATTCATGATGACTCTGTGTCCCCCAGGAGCCTCTCAGTGCAACCTCTTATATTGGGGTTGACATAAAATACAGGACATCTTTATTTTTATTTGAAAAATCTGGCAACCCTATTTGATATCCAATGGGTAATCATCACCCATCACCGTAAGACAGAGAGAACTTGGAGCCAGCCCTGGCATCTCATTTTACATATAAGGAAATAGAGACCTGGAGCTTTCTTTTTGATGGGGGTGGAAGGGCTGCTCGTACTTAAGTCTCACAGCTAGTGAGGGGCAGCATATGGACCAGAAGCCAGCTCAATTTCTACCCATTTTGTTTCCACTGCCTATGCTGCTTCTCTAATAAACGCACGTTTTTTCAAATTGTTGTCATATTAACTAGGCTTTCCAAAATCTTTCGAAAAACCTGACATTTGTTGAGCATAACCCTGCTCAGGCCTCTATGCTAAATGTGCACAAACCAAAAGAAGTAACATGATCTCCCTGACCTTTAGTGCTTTTATAGTTTTATTCAGTTTAAATGCTAAAGAAAATAAAAATTAAGAAAAGTTTTAATACTGGAAAATGGCCAAAGAATACTTTTTTCAAGCCCAAATATAAAGATATTCTTTTTAATGAACTATTTAAAATTAATTAGGCCATTGTCTTCTTCCATCAAAGTTAATAATCCATGCTGGCATTCCAGGCAAAGGGTGAAAAATATAGTGAGTCTTTAGCCAATTGTTAGATCACTCAGTTCTACAGAATCCATTGTGGAAGTTTATTCCACTTTCCATTTAACTCCAGCTGGAACATCCCTCATATCTTCAGTCACTATCCATTCAGAATCTTCTTCATACACTTTTTCCAGTAGAAGACATGATATGAAAATTTGACATGTACATAAGTCTTTCACTCACTCATGAAGAGCTGAACAGTAAAACAGCATTGGCAATATTCAAGGTATATGCAGTGGAGGGGGAGCTTCATCTTTTCATTCATTTTTGGGCTGGGCCTGGTGGCTCAGCTTGTAATCCCAGCACTTTGAGAGGCCAAAGCGGGAGGATTGCTTGAGGCCAGGAGTTCCAAAGCTTAGGAACTCCTGGTTGACCACTAGGTTAGATACCAACCTAGTCAACATAGCGAGACTCTGTCTCTACAAAATTTGGAAACAAAAAATATTAGGCCATGGTTGTGCATACCTGTATTTCAACTACTTGAGAGGCTAAAGTGGGAAGATCACTTGAGCCCAGGAGTTTGAGGCTACAGTGAGCTATGACCACGCCAGGACACTCTAGCCTTGGCAACAGAGAGATCTTGTTTCAAAAAAGAAAGATAAACTTGTTCCTCTCTAGCCATCTCATGCTACGTGAACTCTATATGTGCTTGTGCCTTTCTTATTTAAAACAATATTTTTTCAGGTCTTTCTCAGGAATAATTGATTTTGCACCTGTTTATAAAATATGGTCTTGGAATTTGTAATAATAGGCATCACATACTAATACAAATGAATCCAGTCTAGCTAGGACTTTTACAATGATAATATTAATCCACTTGAAAATTCAACTTTTTTTATGCCTTTAAATAAAAGATTTATATTTTCAGATGATCAGACTGAATGGTGTCCCCCCAACTCCAGCAATTCATATGTTGAAGTCCTACCCCCAATGTGATTATCTTTGGAGACACGGCCTTTTGAAAAGGCAATGAAGCTTAAATGAAGTCATAATGGTATGGTCCTAATCTGATAAAACTGTGTCCTTATAAGAAGGGAAATGACAACAAGGATGTGTGTGGATAGAAGGACAAGCATGTGAGGACACAGTAAGACAATGGTTGCCTGCAAGCCAAGGAGAGAGGTCGCATAGGAATCCAACCCTGCCAGCACCTTGATCATGGGCTTCCAGCCCCCAGAACTGTGAAAAACTTAATTTCTGTTGTTTATACCATTCATCTGTGGTACTCTGTTATGAAAACTCTAGCAGGCTAATATAATCAGAGTAACTTTTATAAGCATTAGCCAAATAATTATTAGAGTACCACATGAATTAAAACAAGAATTCTATCTTGTTCACGGCAATATTCACAACGTGTAAGACAGTGCCTAGCACATAGTTGGTACTGAGTAAATAGCTAGCAAAAGATTAATGAATGAATTATCCCCCATAAGCTGTATTATCCATACAATGTAACCACAGTGTGAGACTGGGAAAACTGGGCCTTTGGGGTCTGACACACTGGTTTTATCCTTAGTCCCTTTAGTCCCTGGGAGCTTGGGGAAGTTTCCTTATCTTTCTGGGCCTTGGTTTCTCATCTATAAATTGGCAATGGTAATGTTTTCATCATTAGTTATTGCAACGATTAATTGGGGTAATGTGCCTGCACATATAAAGTGATAGCTGCTATGGTGTTGATGCAAATGGTGGGGAGCTTCATTTTTTCATTCATTTATTCATTCACCAACTATCTATTGAACCCCTTCTATGCACCTAGCATTGCTCCTGACATTGAGGATAAAAAATAGGTAAGAAGACAGTCTGTTAGCTCATGTGCGCTTTACATTCAAGAAGGTGGAGTCAAAAATAACAAGAAACAATAAAATAATTTCAGAAGATGGTAATTGTCACAAAGAAAATAAAGCAGAGTAATGTGATGATGACAGTGGGTGACAGTGTCTGTGTAAGGGAGCAGAGGCAAGAAGTCTCTTGGAGAAGATGACAGGTGAGACTGAGTCTCAAATTAGATGTCAGTCGGCCTAGAAGGTGTCTGGGGAAGAGAATTCTAGAGAGTATAGCTGGTACACAAGTCCTAAGGGGGGAATGACTTTAGCATATTCAGGGAGCAGAAAGAAGGCCGGTGTGGCTGTAGTGTTGTGAGCAAAGAGGAGAGAGGTACAAGATGAGGTCCAAAACATTAGTTGGAGCCAAATCTTGTGAAGACTTACAGGTCAGGGCAATGGGTTTGGACTTTTTATAAATGCAATGGGAATAATTGTAGGGTTGAAGGAGGGGAGTGCCATGATGCAATTTATATTAAAAACAATGTTCTGCTGCTATGAAGATGAGTGGCAGAAAGGCATGAGTGGAAGCAGAAAGCTGGTCAGGAGTCCTGTCTAGTAGCCCAGGAGAGAGAGCATCAGCTTGGACCAAGGTGGTGTAGAGATAGACAGTGGATGAATTCAGTTGCTATGGCAGCAAGTGGACAGTCCGTTGATGGATTGGATGTGAGGAGAAAAAGAATGAGAGGGTCTGGGATGACTTTTGAGGTCTCAGCTTAAGGAACTTGGTGGGATATTGCCCTCTGTTGTGATCGTTTGTGGGTTGGAGGAGGTAGAGAGAATCAACAGAGGTGACATTAACCCTAACTTTGTCTCTACCCATTGAGTTGATGCAGCAACCTTCTTGGCATAGCCAGCAGAAGCCTGTCCCCTGAGAAAAATCGCTGGTGATTGATCATCAACATTTCAGATTAGTTATTGACTCATGAATCATTGCTGAGAATCGCACTTTAAACAGTTGTGTGAAAAATGATCTGGGTGAATCTTAAGTTTTTCACTGGACTCCTATTCTAGGCTTTGGTTTTCTTTGCTACGGAATGAGGTTTTCTTGAGTGTTTATTTTTTAAGACACTTTCCAACTGAGCCACATCATGTACCCTCACTATAAAAAAGCAAAACCAGAGCAGAAGCATCTCCTAAGAGCTACAAGGATGAGAGAATAGACCCTGGCCAAAATGTGGACATTCTGTACCTTGTACAGAGTTCAGATTTCTTGCTCTCCCTTATTCTGCTCTTGCCACTCTTCCTTTCCCTCTCAGGTATCGTCTTCTTCACTTAGGGCTCATATGGCTGCCATTGGCTGGCTTTAATTAGTCTGGGGTACTGAGCATCATTACCATGTCAGTGGTGTTAAATTTCAATATACTCAAATACCATGAGCTGAAGTCACAGCTCATGACAACTGCAGGAAGCTAGCCTTGAACTAAGCTGGGAGATAATTAAAACAGGCAGGAGCAGAGATTGTTCATACAGACCTCTCCTGCACTCCGACCCAACCAGCCTCTTTTGGTGTCATATCTTTCTTCTTTTGTCTTATTCATTTTCTCTCCAGTAAAGGTTATTCTAAAGTGGGCATCTAACAAGGATGACAATGTTGTGAGCAAGAAAAGAAAGCAAGTAGAAATACGAAATGTTTGTCCTGAGAAGCTGCCTTTGATGGGTTTAAAGTCATTGTGGAATAAAACCAGAATGAATTGTTCCAAGCAGTACCAAGTGTGCCTTTTAGGCCCAAGTACTTCTTTAGTCCTTCTATTGTGTCTACATGAGGGTGAGCAGAGTTTTTTTTTTTTTCCATTGTACTAAAGAGAAGGAAGACAGACACAAATAGTAGCTAACCCAAAATCAGATAGATAGCTTTGGAATTTACTTAGGCAAAAAGCATTCATCATAGGCAGTCAGCAGACATGCTATTTGTCACTTAACCTGAAACCCACCCACCCCTAACCCTCACTGTCACTGGGCCCAAAGTAAAGTGTAAAGATTGTTTTTTTCTTTTTTTAGGTAGAGTCTCGCTCTGTCACCCAGGCTGGAGTGCAGTGGCGTGATCTTGGCTCATTGCAGCCTCCGTCTCCTGGGTTCAAGCAATTCTCCTGCCTCAGCTTTCCAGGTAACTGGGATTACAGGTGCGCACCACCATGCCCGGCTGATTTTTGTATTTTTAGTAGAAACGGGCTTTCACTATGTTGGCCAGGCTGACCTCGAACTCCTGACTTCAGGTGGCCTCCCAAAGTGGTGGCATTACAGGCGTGAGCTACCACGCCCAGCCAGGTGCAAAGAATTTTGATTGGCAAACAGAAAGCTTGCTTCTATGCGGTTTGGATACATAATTAGCCTTGTTGCAAATCGAGGTAAGACTGGATTCTAGGAGATGCTATCATGGGAGCTATAGATACAAACAAGCAAGTAAATGGCTTAGTATCTAACCCCAGAGCACAGATATTTGGGAAACAAGCCTGAACTACATGGACTACCCCCACTTCCAGGTTTAAGTTGTTTTAGGCAAAAATAAGCTCTAAGAAGAAAATCAAGCAGATGTGGTGATAGAGAAGAAATAAGAGGCAGGAGTGGCCTCTCTGAGAAGGTTAAATTTAAACTGAAGCATGAAAAATGAGGAGCAGCCAGGCTCAGAGCCAGACAGGGAAAGAAAACAACAGGTGCAAAACTCCCAGGGTGGGAAAGAGCATGGAGTGTCGTAGAAACTGTCACAGAGCCAGGGAGGGCTGGGTAATAGTGACGAGGGGCACAGGAACGTGGAATGAGGTTGGAGAGCTAAACAGGTGGGCAGAAGCCAGATTCCATGTGGTGTTTGAGGCAGACTAAGGAGTTTAAATATTTTCTATGTAGAATTGGAAGTCATTAAAAGGTTTAAGCAGGGAAAAGACATGAACTGGTTTTGTTTTGTGTTTTAAAGATCACTCTAGCTACTCTCTGATGAACGGCTTGTTGGGATGGGGTTGCAGCAAGGAGATCAGTGAGGCAGCCACTGCAATATTGTCGGCAGTAGATAAGATGACTTGGGTTGGGATGGTAGCAAGAGGAGACCAGGAGAATAAAACAGTTTAAGGTGCATTTTAGATGTAGAATCAACAGGACTTGCTCATAGACTGAATAACAGGAATGAAGGAAGGGCAGAAATTAAGGGCAACTCCCAAGTTTCTGGCCTGAACCCACAGGTGGGTGAAGAGGTCCCTTTTCTTTGGGGGTAACGCCAGGAAGGATGAAGGCTGGGGGCAATGAGAAAGAGTTTAGGAGCAGGAGAAAATCAAGAGTTCCATGTTGGACATCTAAATACTGGGATTCTTGCACGGCATCTAATTAAAGGCATCATCTATCATTACTTACATAGTTAAGTACATGAATCCGGAGCTCAGACGAGAGGGCAGGGGTGAAGATATGAATGTTGGGGCATCGTCATAGCGACGGCATGTACGTCACTGCGTTAGATGAGCTCACCCAGGGAGAGAGTGGAGACAGAGCCAAGAGGATAACCCCGAGGTCAGATACAGGAGGAGACTCGCCTTCATGACAGGAAGAAAGGGTGATTCAAGGCAAAGGGTGATTCACCCAACCCAAGGTGAATGGACCCAAAAAGAGAGAAACAGCCAAAGAGAATGTGGTCCCACCCCAGAGCCTAGTGCCTACCAAGGAAACCACAGTGGGGCCCTGTGAAGATTAAATAAATAATGCATAGGAAAGCATCTAGTGAACTACAACTTATTATACAATAGGTAGTAAAAGGATTACTTTACTATCTCCTCTTTGATTTTTGTATGTGTTCACTGCTTTTCCTCTTACTAAGCGGCAAACACATAAAGGCAAAAATGCCACTTCATTCACTCATTTTGTTTTCTAGCACCTAGAACAAGTAAATGTTTATTGGCTGATGGGTTGATTGTTGTTTTGACCATGCCTAGGAGAATTATCTCCAATGCCTGCTTCAGGTTGGCTTCTGATAGACCATTCTTGCTGCTTCCTGCAACTTCACACTTGCAAGACACACATCAGAACTCTTTAATCCTGAGGAAAGCATGCAGCAGAATCTCCTTCTTTCCAATCGATAGGAACAGAATAGATGCTCATCTGTTCAGGATGGATTTTTTTCCCCCTTTAGCTTTGCCAAGAAAATTCAAAATCACACACAAGAGTAGGAGAACTCATTTGAACTAAAAGGAAACGAGGGTTTAACTGAAACTCTTGTAAGAGATCTGGACTTCAGCATATTTCTCGGCAGGGAACATCAATAAGGCAGGCCATCAATCAGAGCAGAGCAAATGCTACTGGAGAACTATGCAAGAGGAAAAAAAATAAATTTTCTTACTTTTTCCTCAATCAAGTTGTTCTTGCCTATTTTTCAAAGAAGCTTTTCTTTTCTCCTGCTGAAGCCAAATACAGCCTCAAGAAAAAAAAATTAACAGATCTTCTCGCTTATGTTAGAAATCCACCCTTCCTTCTCACAGGACTTCTAAACTTTCTTCTTCACCTAACTGCCTTTCAGGAAATCTGAGGCAAAAAAAAAGATTAATCTTTATTGCAAAAGGTGAGACGGTTTAAAGGTTAAGCCATCTCAGCAGACAATAGTAGAATGTACTTTCAAAACACATTTTGAGAGGATGCACACCACCCTCCTCACATCAAAAATAAAACTCCATGACAATAGCCAACATCTAAAAGGCCTAGAAGTGGAACTACAAATGATATTAACGTGGCATATATGGAAGCCGTCCAGACTTCACAATCAAAAGGAATTTTTTTCTAATCCTGATTTGCTGGCTGTGAAACCTTGGACAAATTATTTCTCTATATCCTTTTCTTCATTTTACAAATGGATTGATATCACTTACCTTGTATAGTTTTTGTGAGGTTTAGATACAAAGCACAAAGAGTTGGTACTCGACATGGCAGAATATATGGGTTGGGAAACAGACACAAATGCCTACTTGCTACTCTGCCGTGGCTGTAAGGACACACGGGAAACTGGTGTACAGTAATAACAGCAAACAATATTTTTGAGCTCTTGCTTTGTGTTAGACACTGTTTGAAAGCAGTACAATCATAAAATTTAAGACATTTTCTTGAAGTTGCTCAATAGGAAGTGGTGAAACTGGAATTCATATCCAGAAACAGGGTACTTGGATTCTAGTTTGCATTTCCCACAAATTTAGTTGTTTGGCCCTTGGGAAAGTCATCTAATTCCTCTGACTCTCAGTCTTCTCAATTTAAAATGGGGAGAGTGGCTGGGCACGGTGGCTCATTCCTGTAATCCCAGCACTTTGGGAGACCAAGGCAGACGGATCATTTAAGGTCAGGAGTTTGAGACCAGCCTGGCCAACATGGTGAAACCCCATCTCTACTAAAAATACAAAAATTAGCTGGGCATGGTGGCACATGCCTGTAATCCCAGCTACTTGGGAGGCTGAGGCAGGAGGATAGCTTGAACCTGGTAGGCGGAGCTTGCAGTGAGCTGAGATCGTGCCACTGCACTCCAGCCTGGGGGACAGAGCGAGACTCTGTCTCAAAATAAAATAAAATAGGAACAGTAGGACAGTAGACACTATTGGATCGCTCAGGTTGTGACTCTTCTACAATCATGAAGTCCTATGATTTTATGCTTGTTTTAATCAACTATAGACATCCAGCTTTTCAAAAGAGGCCAATCCCTTGGCTGACAGAACAGAAACCATGAAAGTCTGCAAAGATGAACCAAGGTTTCACACATCTCAAGTGGGCTGAAAACCATTGGTTCTATCTTGAACCCACAGAAATGGAAGGAATTTGCATTTTTTTCAGAAAGAACAGTGAGAAATTCCACAGTCCTTCTCTATCTCACAGTCTTGGTAGAGTTTCCTGCTATAATCAAACATGAAATATTTTATATTATAGATGACAAGAAAAAGCACTGCACCCAAGGAGGTAAGGGCAGGCCTAGAAAGCAGTGGAAGCCGCAATCACAGCCCACTGTGATGACCACGTATTACAGTACTCATTGCACCTGTGGCAAAACAGGGCCCATACCACCTAGAAAATAACACGTGGAAAACAATCCACTGTGGAAAACCAGGGCTGGAAGCCAAATGTCTGACACTCACATGCTGAGCTCTTCTTTTGACTTTTCTGTTTAATAGCATCAGTAGGAATCAAAGAGCAGATTTTCCTGATCCAACATGATTAGGTATCAAATTTTCAGATATAGAATGATGGTGTTCCCCTGCCTAAACAGCAATGATTAAGTTCCATCTGAAATGGCTGACAGAAGCCCTGTCGTGGCTTCAGTCTAAATTGTTGAAGCATCAGAATTATATGGTGCTTTTATTATCTTGTGGAATGCATGTCCCTGGGGTACTCCTTTGAGTTCAACTAAAATGACAGTTTAATTCTCAGTAAATGAGTGCTAATTAAAATGCTGGGGGAAAGACTGTCATAATTGAATAATGAGAATAATGCAGCATACATTTGTTTAAAGGTTCCTGTAAGCTGAATTTCAGGATAAGAAAATGGTCTTTAGGAGCTCACAGGCAAAACCAACTCTGAAAAACCTTTAATACTCAGCATGGGTATTTACTAAATTAAGTCTCCACCCTGAGTAGGAATTGTTTTAAAGCTGCTGTAAGAGTCTAAATCTTTCCTTCATGTTTTATCTCTTGCAAATGTTTGTGAACGTGTTCCTTGCTCTTAGATTTTGTGAAATGTAGGCTAGAGTAGAACTTGTAGCATTGAAATCCATTTCTGATTTACTCTTAGACAGGTAGCTGTGATGGCATCTCTGGAGCCAAGTCTCTAGAATGCAATAGTCTTTGACATAATAGTGCTTTCGCAAAGCTGGAGAATTAGACAATGCCAAAATTAGAAGTGTTTGGAAGGAAGCAATGTGAAGTTAGTGGGAAGAGCATCAGATTCTAATCTTAGCCTTGCCAATAATTCTAAAACAGGATATAAATAATCTATCCTGAATCCTTATCATTTAGTTAAACCTGTTTGGAGGGTAAAATGAGATAATGCATTTAAAAATCATTCTAAAAGAAAAAATTGATAAAATGAAATAAAACTTTATCTCAACAATTGGTTGACTTAGTATAAATTTATTTAACAATTGGTTGACTTTGGTATAAATACAGGTTGAGAATCTAAAATCTTAAATATTCCAAATTCTGAAATTTTTTGAGTGCCAACAAGGCGCCACAAGTGGAGAATTCCACACCTGACTTCATGTGATGAGTCACAGTCAAAACTTTTTTCATGCATGCAGTTATTTAAAATATTGTATAAAATTACCTTTAGGCTATGTGTATAAGGTGTATGTGAAATACATGAATTTTCGTATTTAGATTTGGGTCCCATCCCAAAATATCTCATTACATATGTAAATATTACAAAATCTGAAAAAGATTTCAAATCTGAAACACTTCTGGTCCCAACCATTTCAGATAAGGGATACTCAATCTGTAACATAAACCTCATATTTATTTTCCTAATTCAGATGAGTCTGGTATTAATGTATTTAACAGGGTAGGTCTGTAATGGCCAAGCTCATTACAGTAGTATATTATTAGGGAAATCTGTATTATCCTAAAATACAAACTGTATCGTTAATCCCACACAATGTTCAATTTATATACTAACCCCCACCCTCAGCTGCTGAGATAATTGGATTGACTTTCATGCTTCTCAGTTTCTACGTTTCCTTTAGCTCTTCCATCCTAGTAATAATTAATTTCAAAGGCTTTAGGATTGTATTGAATGCAATCTATTCAGTGAGTTTCTGTCCTGTCCTTAAAGATCTATGGGAAAAATAAATTCTATAACCTCCTTCTACGCCTAACAACTTTTACAGTGAGTAAATTCTGTACAATCTGAATTCCTTGATTGTGAAAAAATGTCCCCAGGGCCACCCATTGGGAGGCCTCCCATACACTTACTAATCCAACACAGCTTAGAGGCCTTGACAGCTCCAGCGGTGCTGCTTAGACACCCCGCTTATGAATATGCAAAGACAATCTTTCACTTACAAAAGAAACTGATATAGCCATTATGGCCTGTGGTTAATCAAACCTCCATTCACTTCCCTCTGCTTTGAGAACCGTCATCAAGAAAATGTGTTGCTAAGCAAACTTAGCAGTAAGGACCTGGTTCCCGTGTAAATGACTGCCTAGAGGGCAGCTTGCTTAGAAGTAAGAATCCAGGTTTTTTTCAGCTTCTAATTTGATTTCCTGTAAAATTCAAGCTCATGATTCAGTTTAAGGAAGATTTGAAAGTTGCTCACACATTTATCATTTAAACAAGTTCAAGTTTACACACACATAGACACACATGCACATGCATGCACGTGCACACAGACACACACACACACTTCCTCACACCAGGTCCTCCCTCTTGCTTCTGCAATTGTTTTTTTGGAAAACCTCCAAGCTTAAGCCAAGGAAATGCATAATAGAGAAGCTGCTGACTTTCCAAGCATCTGGCGAATTCACAACTTTCACTGAGCCTTACATAATATATCATCAATATTCATTCTTTCATAGACATATATCTTAGTCATTCCCACCTCCCCCAGGAAACTTGGTCAAGGGAAAACATAAAGGACATTTCATAGCAAATTCTTAACAGAGAGTACACATGAGTAGAAATATACCCTGCTTTGCAACTAACTTTCAGTGTAACCTTAAAAGATCACTTAAGGCCAGGTGTGGTGGCTCACGCCTGTAATCCCAGCACTTTGGCAGGCTGAGGCGGGCGGATCACAAGGTCAGGAGATCAAGACCATCCTGGCTAACATGGTGAAACCCCGTCTCTACTAAAAATACGAAAAATTATCTGGGCGTGGTGGTCCAGTCCTAGCTACTCGGGAGGCTGGGGCAGGACAATGGCATGAATCCGGGAGGCAGAGCTTGCAGTAAGCCGAGATCACGCCACTGCATTCCAGCCTGGATGACAGAGTGAGACTCCATCTCAAAAAAAAAAAAAAAAAAAAAAAAAGATTACTTAAAATAATTGGTGCCATGGATTCCATAGCCCCAAAATGGAGAACAATATACTTTCTATGGTACCAAGATAAGGCCTTAAGCCTGCTCACACAAATAGTTTAACATATTTCATAAATGACCTGGATTATCACATTCTGTCTTGGTTAGCCAAAACTTGTTTTATAAGATTTAGGCACTAATTTTTTCCAGTGGGTGGTAAACCAGTGGTCTCAATTCTCCATTCTATGCAACAATTTTAGTTTTCCACTTGGAAAAGAATTCAAAGAGATGAGATAAGACCCAGGCAGGATAGAACTGGATTGTGGTATTAAGTAATCAAATCTGAGCTACCAAATTTATTTTAGAAAAATGCTGTTTTAGATGGTGGATGTAGATTGCAGGTTATGTCATACAATGTTCACATTTAATTGCTTTATGTCAAATAACCTTGCTTTTACCATTTCTTAAGGTATTTGCATATAATAAACATGATTAGAGAATATTGTGTTATTCTGCATTTTCCTAGATTCTGTATTTGTCTATTTGGCATCCATTCAGCACAGGGCCAATTATATTTGCTACGTTTTTTAAATTTTCTATATTCTTGATGTTTTCGCATTTGAGGGCCTTACATACCCAAGAAGAGACTGTCCCTTCCAGGGTTAGCTAATTCCTAAAGATAGTAAACAAGTTACTTGAGTGCATGTCTCTCATATGCAAGCCAACCACCCCCTTTATCTAACTCTCACATACAAAGCCAATATTTCTTCTGCCCTAAATCATCCCAGGACCACTGCTATGATTTGGGTGTGGTTTGTTCCTGCCAAAACTCATGTTGAAATTTGATTCCCAGTGTGGCAGTGTTGAGAGGTCGGGCCTGGTAGGAGGTGTTTGGGTCAGTGGGGTGGATCCCTCATGAACAGATAGATCAATGTCCTTCTGAGAAGGTGAGGGAGTTCTCACTCTTGCTAATAGGTTAGTTCCCATGAGAACAGGTTGTTAAAAAGGGTCTAGCTTCTTCTCCTGCCACGTGATCTCTGCACATACCCTCCCTCCTTCCACTTTCCACCATGAGTTGAAGAAGCATGAGGCTGTCATGAGATGCAGCTGCCCAACCTTGAAATTTCCAGCCACCAGAATCATGAGCCAAATAGATCTCTTTTCTTTATAAATTATAAATTACCCAGCCTTCAGTATTCTGTTATAGCGACATTAAAATGACAAAGACAGCCAGATACCAGGCATCTAAGGACTACCCCTATAGCCCGAAGCCCTCTAGAATTATTCAAACTAGCCAGTCTAAAACTGTTTACTCTGCCCTGCCTTTCCTTTCCTTTGGAAACCCCATCAAGAAAGGCTTTGGCTTAGATTCTCCTCTCTCCACTTTCTGCCTTGTGACCAATACTCATGCTCCCCATGTGCACTTGTGTAGCATGACATGGCCCTTCTCTGGGGAATGCAAGGGAGAAAAATGTTCTTTCCATGGTATGAGCTTCCCCATGTCACCACTCAGTAATCTCCATAAATTAAAACCCCGTGGGCACAAATGAGACATATGTCTGCCCTCAGTTTAGTTTGTTATGGTATTAATATTATTTGATATAGGATAAGTGATATGGTTTGGCTCTGTGTCCCCACCCAAACCTCATCTCGAATTGTAACCACCACATGTCAAGGGAGGAAAGTGATTGGATTATGGGGGTGATTTCCTCCATGCTGTTCTCATGATAGTGAGTGAATTCTCACGAGATCAGATGGTTTTATAAATATGGTCATTTTTCTTGCACTCATTCTCTCTCTTGCTTGCCGCCATGCAAGATGTTCCTTTGCTTCTCCTTCACCTTCCACCATGGCTGTAAGTTTTCTGAGGCTTCCCCAGTCATTCAGAACTGTGAGTCAATTAAAACTCCTTCCTTTATAAATTACCCAGTCTTGGGTATTTCTTTATAACAGTGTGAGAACGGACTAATACAATGAGAGGTAGCAACAAGTAAATTGCCCCCAAAGACTTAAGCTCCACTCAACCCTGAACTTCTTGATTACAGAAATGGTGTAATTATTTATCTCTGTCTCCTGGACACAGTGCTTGGCACATGTGAAGTTCCAATTAGTTTTCACAGAATAAATACATTGGAAATGGCTAAATTAATATTTTCCATTAGTGTGATTGTGACCATAGATCAATGGTCCAGAATCATCTGAGCACTTGTGCAAAGATGAGATTCTGAAGCTCTACGCAAGGCTTTCTGAATCCTAATCTCTCTTTATGAGGCTGAGGGATCTGCCATTTAAACAAACTCCAAGGCAGTTCTTGGTTACATTTTGGTAAGAGAATCTCTGCTTTGCTTTCTTGTCTCAAAAGCATCATTCTTGGCTTTAATGGAACTCTTCGGTCAAGATGAAGCACATAATGATTCTAAAATATGAGGAACTCTTATTCCAAACACTTACTATTCATATGTAGTTTGAGGACCTATATTTTTGATATTCCAAAAACCTATCAACAATGCCAATATGTGGATGACTATTTGGTGCTCAATCCATCTCTGACATCAGATGCATGAAATCAGTTTCTCCTATATCTGTTTTGTCTTCTAATTAATATGAATTGATTGGTTATGTTTTTCCAATAAGGAAACTAACAGGTTTTTGAGTCAAATAGTATGTGCGTGTGTGTGTGTGTGTGTGTGTGTGTGTGTGTGTGTGTGTGCTTGCATACATGTTAACATGTGTTTAAATGCTTTGTTTTCCTTTTGTTTTACTTTATTCAATTCATTCATTAGCTTGCAACCAGTCAAGTGTGACTTCTTAATAGTGTGCGTTATGTATACTCCTTCAATCAACTCTTGGCATCTTATGCCCTCATCTTCTCAGAACACTTGTATGAGACCTCTGCCTGCTTTGGCTACATCTATAGAAAAGGTTCTCTGAGGGCACTTGTGGATTTTTTTTAATTCAGTCACGAGAAAACACATGAAAGTACATTCTAATGAATATTCAGGTCCACATTCCTGAAAAATATGCTCCTCGGGGGCGCCATGGCATAGCTTTGTGAAGGAGCCCTTCTCTAATAACAGTTAATATGAATCCAGGTCTCATCCAAGCCTTCAGTGAAGTTTTCCATCCAACCTTTTCTCTTAGAATTGACAATTCTGGCACTTCTGTCAACATTGTGCCTACAGCTTCTGTGACATGAGTGAAACTCCTCAAGGGCAGTAAGTGATGGCATGTCTTTTTTTCCTTTCATCTCACCTTCTGTCTCTCTCAAAGGCATCAGGAAAAATCTGAGATAAGATGCTTACTTCTACACAGGCGACAATGCAGCCACATGAATAAGTAATTAAGTATAAGTCAGTTTCTCAGACCTCAAAGGGCCAGAATATTAGAATGGAAGAGGGTGAGAGAAACATACTGAGTGTCCCCTGGCAAATCTATGGGGACCTCAGCTTCTCTAGGCCCATCTCTGGGCGCCTGGCAGTTCACATTTTTGTCCTAAAGGGCTGAGCTTCTCCTCTGATGCTGCTAATCATGTTTCTCCTCTGTTTCATGACCTAAATTTTGGCTGCCCTGGAACTCATGGATCTCATTTGCTGATCACCACTATTGTTGGCCTGTTCTCTCTTATGAGTCCCCTTATGCTGCAGTTACATTGATCCTTATAGGGTTTAGACTACATCAAAATTTTCAAGGTACAAGATTGGGATGGAAAAGGAAGAAAAGAGGTAGAAGAAGGGCTCTTCCTTCCCTAGCATTTTGATGGCTTCATGAAGTCCAAACAAAATGGCACTATTCTTTTAAGGACTTTAATTTTGTCCCTGGTGTGAATAATATTTCATTTGATTTGATTTTTCAGTGACTTTCATGAAATTCTGTCCTTCAAAGAACAACAAATAAAACACTTGCCACTAATTCTCTGTGACTGCATCAGACAACAATGTGAATGTGGCCACATTTAAGACCAAAGCTCTTTGCTCTCCAACAACCAGAAGCCCTGGACAAGGAGAGTGCAGTGACTATCCCACTTCTAGTTGTCTTATTCCTAGGGCTAGCTATCAAGACTACAGCTCTAGCCTGTCCACTTATTGTTCCTCTTTCTATGAGACCCAGAGGAAATGATAATTTAGCAGCCTTCACAGTTAAGCCCACGTGCCCTAGAGCAGCTACCTTCAAATCCTTTGTCATGTAAGACTTAGCCAGATTCTGCCACAGAGATGAAGGTAAACCCCCTCCAGCCATCCAGTAAAATTGCCAATTAAATCAGATAAACCAAATTGGATCTAGTAGATATCTCTAACTCAACTGGCTCTAGGGAAATAGTGACTGCCAGCAGGTGGTTCAGAGCAACTCTTTGTAATAATCATTTCATGTTGCTTAAAGATGTGAAAAAGACCAAGTCTACCAGCTTCTGGTGTTTGACAAACCAAGCTCCTGTTGGATCATATTTGAACAGACATCTGTATCTGAGTGTGCCAGGGAAAGCCTTCCCAGACAATCAAGTAAGGTCAACAAAAATTCCCCAGACTAGCTAAGAATTGGTAATCACCTAATCCCATGAAAACCTAGTGGCAAGCTATGTGCACTGTTGACTTTTTTGTACACATTTGTTCATTCACCCATCACTCATTCACTAGCCATTCAACAATTATTCATCCAGCTCTAATCTGCACCCATCTCTGTCCTAGGTGCTGGGCACCCACTGTCCCAGCCAACGCAAAGCCTGCAGGCTAGTGGCCAATAACGACCATGCCTGTATTTTCTCATGCATCAATCGGAACCTTTCCTGAAAAAAACTTACAGGATGCAATTCTTGCTAATAAAACAAGATTGTCAGCAATGCTTAATTTAATTATTTAATTTTGTAACCGCAAAATAAAGTGGCAGAATAAATGAAGTATTTATACCCTGGATCAAAGTCAAATAGAAGTTCCTGTCTAACCCAGGAATAGATTTCAAGTTGCCTAATGTCTAATCTGGTTTTCTCACTAATCATCACTTCATCTCTTTGCAAGAGAAAACCTATAAAAAGTGTAAGAGTCCCATGGCTAGAAAAATATGTAACTTAGATTATGCCTAGAAATAAAACAAACAAGCAAATAAAACCCCAATAAGACACAACCATGTAAAAGGCCAATTCTTGCTTTCTGGATAACATCTGAACCAGGCAATGAGAGCAAAAACATCTGAATTCTGAATTAGCTGTCATGAGAGTGTCTTCTTTGTCCCAGTCTTCATCTATTCCCACTGAATATGAGTTCATACATCTTCTGTAGTTGGCCAATGGAAGCCTTCCCAATACTCACTGGCATGTAATTCTTAATAGCTTATTTTCTTAGTGATTTGGAATGTATCATATTATAAATAACAAAATAGAAGGGAACGGGGGTAAGAAGCTTTTACATTAAGCATGATAAGAGAAGTGCACACTGATAACGTGGGAAGAAGAATAACTGGCATTAGGCATACAGCTATTCTCAGGAGTTAATGTTCATAACGATACTGGGTGTTCATCCTGCTGATACCATCTTGCTTGACTAAAGGAATAACTGAAATCCAAGAGAAATTGAGTTTTAAGAAGATAACAATATCTATGCTACACTTTTGATAGATTTCCATCAACAAATAATTTAATAACATTCACTTATGCATGAATTTCCAAATAGTATTTTACTCTAGAATGGCAGCTTGTACAGTTTCTCATACATAGGTTCAACTCACTGATCTTCATAGCAACGCTGTAAGGCACGTAGATATTCATTTATTTATTCATTGTTTGTTGATTTGTTTTCACTATTTTTTTCATTTGCCTTCTCATTTATTCTGCCAGTCAATAAGTATTTGTTGATTTCTTCCCCATTCTGGGCACTGTGCTACACTATTATCCTGGACTGTCCAGTGTGGTAGCCCCAAGCCACATGCGGCTATTGAAATTAATTAAAACTAAATGAGATTTTAAATTCAGTTATTCAATCACACTAGACACATTTTAAGTACTCCAAAACCACTTGTGGCTAAAGGTTACCTTATTAGAGTACAGATATAGAATATTTCCATCACTGCAGAAAATTCTATTGAACAGTACTGCATATTATCATCCATTGACAAATAGAGTCACCAAGACTTGCCAAGGGATGCCAAGCTGATTTATATCTCCTTAAGATTTATTACCTCTGACTTTGGAAAAGTACCATCCTTCTACCTCACACTTACTTATACTTCCAAGTCTCTATATGGGAGATACAGGGGCAAGAGAGATGAGGGAGGATAACACACACTTGTTCCAGTCTAGAAGATGCTCAGCCCAGCCACTGCTCCACGCCTAGCCGTGGAAGGATATCCTGCAACTTCCCTTCTCCTGTTAGTTATGTTTTGTTCTATCTTCAGCACATCTCGTTCACCTACACTGCCTGAGCCAGTTAAGCAAGTGACTGTCTCTCTTCTTTTCTCAATGATTTCCAAGAACTCCACATCCACAATTACTAACCTACTCTAAGGTACCATCGCTTGCTTTAAAATTCTGTCTATATTGTTGACAACTATGAAAACAATCCAACTCCCTTTCTCTTCTTTGCCTTTACTTCCCTTTTTCAGATGACAGAGCCAAGGTTGGAGAATTCTTCCAAAGAATCCCTCAAGGCCACAAAACTGTCATTTCTTACAGAGGAGCTGCCCAATCTTTCACCTTCTGCTGTGCTCACCTATGATGCCAGCCCCCATAACAACAAAATATTTCTCTTGAAGAAGAGCTAATGTAACTTTTCCAGGAATGCTCATGTTTTTCTCTCAACCAGGAAATTAGATATTGAAAAGGAATAGTCTTTGGTACCTTAGAGTTATTCTGAAAGTTTAATTTCTTTTTAAGCAGAAAATACAGATTCAAAATGCAGAGGAAGCATTTCTGTATCCATGCAAGAAAAAAATGATAAAGAAACTAGAGTGGATATGATCTAATAAGGGTGTTAGGGACAAACCCTAAAGATAAGGATTTTAAAAGGATTAATGGCATGTCATGATGATTCATGCCTGTAATCCCAGCACTTTAGGAGGCTGAGGCAGCAGGATGACTTGTGCCCAGGAGTTCAAGACCAGCCTGGGCAACATAGTGAGACCTTGTCCTTACGAAGAATTTAAAAAGAAAAAAATTAGTTGGGCATGGTGGTGTGTGCCTGTGGACCCAGCTGTTTGAGAGGCTGAAGTGGCAGGATCACTTGAGCCAGGGATTTTAATGCTGCAGTGAGTCATATGGACTTCACTGCACTCCAACCTGAGAGACAAAGTGAGACCCCATCTCAAATAAAATAAAATAATTAATGTTGTTTATGAGAAAAGAAGTAATAGAAATGTGAAGAGGTGATTCTGTAGGCCAACCAGAAGCTATGGAAAAGACCACATTAAGCTCAAAGAAAAATACAGACTCAGTTGTTACCACCGAAGTCTTATCAAAAAGCTTCACCAGTCACGGAGCTTTGAGGAAGCACTGCAGCCTTAACCAAAAAATAAAACTGAATACAACAAATGTAACAAAATAAAATAAACAAAGCTTGCTTTGTGAAGGCCAGTACAATGAGTGAATGAAGGGACTGTTGTAATTTAACACAGCCTTTAATTTAAAAAAAATTTTGGGGGTGAGGACGTTTTCCCCTGAATGTCAAGTACTGGTTAAACACTGTGGCCGCACAGTCTGCAGTGAATGAGATATGAGAAGCGAATGAGTTCCCATTCAGAGGGAAAGATGATGACCTGAGTCTCAAAACCAATAGTGGACCCTGGGGCCCCCAGCTGCCCAGCTCCAGCCAGCTGCAGGTGCTGAAAACCATCAAGCACAAGGCTTTTCTGTGCCTACCCCTGAATGAATGTAAGCTCTAAGGAACCCCACTGCCCTGAAACCCCAGTGGATGAGCCCACAAGAGGTCATTCTGCCCGAGGTATACTTCAGTCTACCCAGCTGAAGCCTTCCTTCCTCCTCCCTGTTACCCAACCACTGGTTTCCAGAATACAAGCCAGTTCTCTCCTGGACTAGAGTCTTATTCGGAACCCAGGTGATTTGCTAGCATTCACAGGGAAGCTGGACCCTGCCAGGCGGTGCTTAACACATCTGGAACCACCAGCCTGGGGCGTATTCTCACTGCTTCAAGAGTCTTATTATAATACCTTCCTCCCATATTGACCCCCTAAGGACATTGAGGCCAGCCTACATTGGACCCAATCTGCCATATCCCCGTGATGTTGTGATTTGACCACATTTCGACAGCTGTGTTTATCCTTCTAGCTCTGGTCTAAGCTCTCCCAGCCAGCTGATCACTGAGATTCTAAGCAAGCTGTCCAATTTTAAGCTGATCATTGCAGATCCAAGATGCTAGTATCATACAAAATCAAACACATGAATGCCTGTAAAGCCTTGTAGACCAAAGTAAAAAATTTGTATTTGATTCTAAGTATAAGTAAAGAGTTTTATGCAGAAGAGTGGCATAATATAAGGTACCTTTTAAAAATGCAACTCTGGCTACAATGTGAAGAATAGATTTTAAAGTGGTAAGAGAAGATGCGAGGTAACAAGTTGGAAGAAAACCTAATAGACCAGGGCTTACCTAGTGCTCACATGGTAGTTCAGATCAGAAACAGTGATGACTTGGACTAGGGTGGTAGCAGTGGAGATAGAGAGAAATATAAGGATTAGAGATATGTTTTAAAGGTAGAGTTGATTAACATTCTCATACAGAAAAACAATGGATGCCTGCAGTCCTTGTCCATATCAAGAGAACATCAATTTAAACTATAACACACAAAAAGGATTTCAGTAAGACATAAGTAAGAATTTCATTTTAATTTAGGACTAAATAGCACTGACATAGTTATTCATACATAGATGTTGGAACTTTTCATGGTGGTGGGGGATTGCTTTAGAATAGAACAAGTATCCAACTCCCTAATTTAAATGAAGTTAATTTTAACAGTAACTTCTTGCTTGGACATAGTAAATACTTTGCTCTAAAAATTATTCTTTCCCCTAAATAAAAGTTTCCCAGTGCAACAACAGAAAACCAACATACTAGCTCAACACTGTGACTTTTCAGAAGGATTTTGCAATGGAATTAAACACTTTAAACTGTTTTGAGAGACTCTATCAAAGTTTGTTGCCTACTATGAACATATTTTTTAAATTCCACAAATGAATATGAGCTGTTGACAAAGGATTCTCTGACTACACTTATGGAAATAGAATCTTGGGTAAAATAAGCTAAGTAGCCTGGAATATGTTTTGTTCATTGACAATATTTTCAATGTTATAATCAATTAATCAACAGACATGGCCTCTATTAATGCTTTCATGTGAATTCATTCAACTGTGTGCGTACGGCTCAGCCAATGTAGAGATTGCCTTCTGATATGACAATACAGTTTCTTTGCTATACTTTATGTACAGAAGAATCATTCTTACTACTTATAACTTCAATTTTTCATAGAATTATTCTCTGGCCTACCCCCCGCTCTCTTTTTCGGTTTAAATTATAAACTAATTTTATAACCATTAAAATGTACTACATAATTTTATCAACATGAAAAGGTGAGTCAGGAAAGTCTAATGGTAGCAAATAATCCAGCAAAACCCGAGACTGGAATTGAGTATGACTCTGGGCATCAGCATTAGATAAAGTTCTGCTAGACATGTGGCCCAGTGTGTAGACATGTTCCCTAACCAAAGTCTTCAAATGTGAAGTTGATCACATATGTGTAAAACAAAAACATCATTGAATGGGATTACCAAAGAAAATTACAAACTAATAAAAATTGCATAGACATTGCAGCCACAGTGTATGTGGAATTTCCTAAATCTTTCAATAAAAGCACAGGTTCCCTGTCAATCTGGACAGTGATTCTGTGTGTATACATTCTTTAGTAGGAAACCATCAGAGCCTCAGGGCTATTTATTATGTGTGGTCCTTTCCCATTCTAACATTCTATCATTCTGTCACCTTGTACTGTATCTTCTGAAGAGATACACAAGAAAAAAAAAAAAAAAAGGCTTTTACCCCATAACAAAATGAAGTAGAAATCCTCAAAGCTGTGGTTTCAGACAGATGGCATAGTTATGCAATATAAGTGGCAATATCTCCACTAGACTGTGGATTTCATTTGTGAAATATGTCTCTGAACTATGATTGATGATTGTTGGACTTTTTAAAGTGCCTTCAATAATCTCATCAGTGTAATGAATTATCAAATATCTTGATCCCAGATAAAGCAAGAGCCATGACAAGTACAATGCTTAGATGCATTTGTATTGCAGAGACCATCAGAAGTTGTGCATGCTTGGGCTTCAGATCTTTTACTGAATTTGCTTCAAGATAAAATGAAAGTAGTCTATTATCACACGAATTCCAGAAATGAGGCTTAAAAAAATAACTCTCCAGCAGGCTCAAAAGAAGTAATTTCAAACACAGGATCTACTGAGTTTCTAGGTTGGAAGCAGCGTTCAATTGCTCTTGTAGTACCTGAGAAGGGATTTACAGTACCAGCAGCTTCTCACCTCACTCCTGAAAAGATTCCCTTCTGGTTGCTGGAAGATGTTCTGCTTAAGTAGGCAAGGGTGACAAGGTCTTCTGCTGGAATCACATAATGGAGTCAAATACTCCAAACTAAAAATCCAATTTGTAATAGCATAAGCTCTGTGAGCTCAAAATAACAAAAAATCTCTACAGTGAACCATAGTATTCCTGGCATATGTAATGTCTGTGGTCCGTGCAGAGGCAGCAAGCACAAGTACTGTCTTGTGCTTCAGCTCTGTCTACCTACTACAACAGATCTGTGATGTTTTTGAGGCAGATTATCTGGTAAATTGACTTTTTTCTTGTAATTTTCTTCCAATTACCTACCTTTAGGGAAAATGAATGCAAAATCACTGGCCTTGAAATGCCTTTTTACATTTTCACTTTAGCAAATTTTCAAATTATGATGGGATACAAATTCCAAAACGATTTGGCAGAGATCAGGAAAGAGGACTTTGGTGTCGTCAGAAAGAAATGCACCTGTTTGATGGAGGCAGAGGAGGGGTTTACCCTGGTGTCAGAAATCCTGAGCATGTTAATGGTGCTCCATTCACTAACTGCATAACTCTGGAAAAATTCTCTAAACTTCAACTGCTCAGTTGCCTCAGCTGCAAAATGGGAATAATCACACATCCCCAGCCTACCCCACCAGACTGTCAGATTACGGAAAGGCATAATCCTTTTGCAAATTGTAACCCCACAATTCATGTCGTTAAATGCCTGATCAATCAGTGATACAATTGGGATTTTTTTTAACAAGAGGAAATAGGCAAAACTCTTCCTTAGTTGACATGGAAATAAAATGTCTCTGATCAACCTTCGGAGTCAGAAAACGAAAAATCAAAAATTCAGAGAGGTAAATTTGATAATAAAGCAAATAATGGCAGAGCACTCACTAGATGCCAGGCTTCAATTTATTCATGCATCACATAATTTAACCCTCACAGGAAGGCTATGAGGGAGAGACTCTTCCTTTCCTCTCCTGTTGCAGAGAAGATAACTGAAGCTTGACAGATTCAGTATTTTTGCCCTTGGCCACATGAGTCAGCACTCAAACCAGGGCTATCTGATTATAGAATCCATGCCATTAACCACAGGGCTGATTACCTCCTACGGAGCTGTCAATTCAGAACCCAGCTCCATCCAGTCTAGCCTCACACTCCACTCATCACTCAGCCTCAGCCCACTGGTTGTCTCCAGCTCTGCCCTCTTCCTCATGCTCTCCTTTCCTAAATAGTCTCCTCAGCTTTACTGCGTTCTTTGCATCCTCAAAGTCTCACCAGAAGCCTTGTCTCTGGCACATGCCTTCCTAATAAAATTCCATTTCCTACTGATCACTCTCTGTGTTGCCCTGATTGGTTAGTTATGTCTTAGATGTCTCCTGTTGCTTGGGTCTTTCAGGAAGGCATACATTTCATAATACATGCCTTCTCTCTCTCTCCCTCTATCCCCTGACTAATAAATGCCTAAGACTGTGTTAGGTTAAGAGAAAACTTCTTAAATAATTTCTTGGAGATATTAACAACACTTTTCCTTGTCCTACTCAAGTCCAGGCTGGCTTTCCCATTCCTCATATTGTCTGAGGGCAAATATGATACACAACAATACACTGTATGCAGGTGAGCAAGACAGGGTCCCTTCTTCCAGTAACCTGTTCAGTTTATCAGGGAAGACAGAAAACAAGCAATCCTGTTAGGCTAAGGGAAGTGCAGATTATGACAGAGGCACAAAGTAGCCACAGCCGCCCCAGTCTATAGAACCATGAGAAGGTTATTTAATGAGTCTGGTATTTAGACTGAAATTTTAAGGATTGTATAATGATAATAACAATGAATTATTGAATGTGTCTTCTCTTCTTAGAACTTTATAGGTATCACCTCATTTAATCCTCTCAATAACTCTACAAAGCAGATGCTATTATATCTCCCTATTTTACTGATAAGAAAACTCGGGCTAATGCAGAATAATTTACCCAAGGTTACTAGCACATGGTAGGAATAAAATTCAAACCCAGGCAGGCTGGCTTCCAGAGACCACACCTTTAACTGGTATGCTAGCCTTCCTCTCAAGTAGATGAGCCACTGAAGCGAGAGAGAAAGATTGTTCCAGGGAGATGGCCCAGGGTTTGCAAAGGTCATGAGAAGAATTCAAGCAAGATATGTAGAGAAACTAAAGGAATTTAACACAGGGCCCTGACAATTCCAGATGAGTCATTGGGCACCTGAGATGGACATTTAGCCATTTTCCAATGAGGATGTAGGAAAGCACCTGTCCCTGCGGGGAGGTTGGCAGTTCTGCCACAGAGAGGCCTTTGTTGTACTTGGATCACCAGGGATTGTGCTTTCCTGGCCTCAAGAGCCAGCAGAGTCCGCTCCATTGTGCATCAAGAGACAGGTCTCTGACTCTCCTTTTTAACATCAGTCTGTCCCAACCCTATGGAATCAGATAATCCTCAAAGATCCTCTGGTTCTAGAAGAGAAGAGAACTAGAATGGCCTGTTCCTCTGTTGCCAGGTTTCCACACCATCACATTCCAAAGAAGATTCCAGAACTCCCTTAATCTCTCATTTTAATGTCAAATTATCCTTTCCATGAAGACAGTCTTACTTAGATCTGATGTAAACCCTTCATGCTAAAAATCTAGCCCCAATCTCAGCTCTCTTTTCATGTGTGGCAGAATAGTAGGTTGTCTCTTCTGAGGAGACCACCTCAAATGCCTGTGACACAGCCATGCCTTGGGCTTGCAGTCACCTTGGGCCTCCTGGCTTGACCACTTGTGAGCTGTGATGTTAGGCAGATTACTCAACCTCTCAGTGATCCCATTTCTCATCTGTAAAATGGGAACAATAATTGGGCTTATACATGAATTTGTTTTGAGGATTAAAAACAGTTGCCTAGCTCATCATAAATGCCTATCAAATTTTAGTTTAAGAAAGAAAAGAAAAGGTATAATTCCATCTTATCTTGGGCTAATGTGCATACAGATTAGGGACTAACAAATAAACCTCTGGTCAACTTTTCCAGGGAGAGTAAAAAAGATCAAATGCCTAAAAGTAGTAATTACACTTTCAGTCTTCTTGTTTTCTACAAGTATGCAGATGAATAGAACATCCACTTTTAAATGGCAGGTATAAATCAGTTATAAAAGTGTTAAATAGATCTGTGAAGGCCAGGAAAAAAGAAAAAAGAAAGAGACAGGAACCATCCCGCTGTTGCCATGACAATGAGGCACGTTACCTGGACAAAGATTTTGGAAATCTCTTAAAAGAATAGCCAGAGATGCTTCTGTCTATTTTGGGAAGGACAAAGTCTTCTTTTATCCTGCACTAAAGACACACATCCACTTGTCTGCTGAATATCTCCCAATTAACACAGGGCAAGATCTGAGAGGAGCGAGGATGTCATGAGCAGGCAGGGGTGGCATGGAAAGGGACTTGGCAGGGGGCTGAGAGGTGAAGGCAAATATCAGTGGAAAATGCAAGATCAAACTGCCCGGAATCTCTATTGTTTCATTTAAAATGCCCAAAGAACATTCATTAAAAAGCATCATTCTCACGCATGAAGGCCCCCAACTGCTGCAGATGAAGCTTACACGAAATGGAATCCTAAACCAACAACATTTTTATTTTTATTAACAGTAGTGACATGAAGAAAGTGACTGAAAACTCTGGTGGGCAAGGCTTTCCCTGAAAGTCATTTTTATGTGTAGAGGAATAGAGAGCTTAAGATTCATACAATATGTTTTCTCCTCCATCTCTTTGGGTGTTTGTAAGTAGATCGTGTGTGTGTTTGTGTGTGTGTATGTGTTTCCCTCCTTCAATCTGTAGTTTACACTTAACATAATAATCTTGCACACCTCTCTCATTTTTCAGTTAATCGATAGTATTTTTAAAGCAACAAATAGAGGCTATTTGTAATAGTATTTCCTTTAATTGCATATTTTTCAAACATGAGACTATTAAAGTAGCTGTCCCTGAAAGCAGTCATTCAATTCTCCTCTGAGGTGCCCCTTCATTCTGAAAGGGCCTCCCTCATCAAGCTCAATAGCATCACTTGGCTGCCTGAGAAAAAGCACTGGAGGAAAAAAAAAAAAGAAATCTATTTTCCAGATCAAAGTAATCCCTGCTCCATTGCCATGGCTCCAGACGTCTCTTTTTTCTTTTCATTGACCAGACAAGTTTCTTCTCAGCTCCCTGCTTCATTTTTTTTTTTTTTTTTTTTTTTTTGCCTGAATTTGTTTTCTCTTTGGGAAAAGTGGTCATTAAAGTATTAGTTTAGGTTGATTGGTTCTTCAGCAACAGAAGAGGCTTCTGATGCTTTGTTATCTTTGACATGATCTCAAAACAGTTGCATGATTATTATACGATATGGAAATAATAACTCAAGGCAACTGGCCTCCCTCTGAGACCAATGCAGGTGCCGGGTACAGGATTACACACCTAATCTACTAGTCTTCTCATGGGTGCTTTTAGGGCCTGAGTGTCTGGCCACACCCCTGGATGTTACAGAGGACTTCACCTCCCTGCCCTAGCCATGGAGGCCCCGCCCCCACCCATGGACTTGAGTTCTTCCCAAGTGGTCGAGACTACTCAGCACTTGTCTCCATTTATACCAACCAGTGGCGCATTCAGTGGGAAGAATGAGGCGGAGGAGAGGAGGGCTTTGATGTTTCCCGGGGCAGGAAATCACTTGGATGATCTTCCAGGGCCACTTGGCAGCAGGTAGAGGGTGTGACAGCTGGTGGGAAGGTCGGCGGCTGGGATGTGACCACTCAACCATAGCAGGGAACTGCTCTGCCCTTGCAAACCGAGAAGTTTATTTCTATAGTCTGGTGGGGGGTAGGGATGAGGGAGAAAGATCAGAGGGCCTGGCACATACCACCTGGGAAAATGAGAATTCAGAAACAATCAAATAATATGCCAGAAGAGTTCACTACTTTTAAAGACCAATTGGCCCAAGCCTTTAAATCCAATCTAATAATAATGTATGACTGCCAGCGCGCAAGAGGTGGTACAAATGGTGGTTAGCCACATCAACTCTGAATCCAGACTTTAAGCCTCTCTTTGCTCATCTGTTAAAATGCAGTTAGTAACAGGCTTACTGTGAGGATTAATAATAATAATAAGGCTTACTGCATACTTTGTGTCAGGCACTGTGCATGTTACTTGGCATGCATTATCTTATTTCCTACTCACAATAACTCTTCGGAATAGATACCAGTACAACGCCCCCACTTTCTTATCAGAAAACAGGCACAGAGTTCGTTATCCAGAGTCACACAGCTGGTAAGTGAAGCCAGAATTCAAATCTAGTCAGCCCAAACTCTAGCACCTGCACTATTAGCCATTACTTAGGAATGAAATGGAATAATGTATAAAGTATTGATTCTGCTACCAGACACTCAGCAACATTACCCATCATTAATTTTACATTGCTGACATTATTATTAGACTCCCTCTGTTGCTTTGGCCAATTGAACTAAAGTAAGTGAGAGTACTTCAATAAGTGAAAGGGCTTTATTAAAGCATGCACATGAAATACAATGAGGATGACTGGAGCTGGCTCAAAGAGGTGGTGATCCAAAAGTTCCATAGACATAATCACACTTACAGAATTTGCTGGTAAAAATGGCAAAAGGAAAGGCAGTAAGGAAATGGCGGTTGTGGGTGGGAATGGCAGCTCATTTCTAGAGGTTGCCCAAACAAGAGGTATGACCAAAAGGTCTGGAGATACTGGTATCATTCCTGCCTTAGCTGGGTGGAGGTATAGATGTAGACAATATCTCAGAATTAGACAGGGAGAGAGAGGATGTCCAGATGACAGGTGCATTCTGATTAGCCAACTAAATAACACCTAACCACATGCTCACTCCCGTTCGTATTCAGAAAACGCATTCACAGAGGAACTAAATCTTTCCCCACTCCTATCTGAAGACCCCAAGTAATCAAGTGCTACTGCCATCTGCAAATTTTTAAGGAGACCCAGAGAGCTTATTCAAAAGCCTCAGTTATTTATTCATTGGAGGAGTATTTATTAAAAACCTTTTATGTGTCTTAAGTGCAAAGAATGTAAGAAGAGCTTACTCAGTCCCTGACCTGTAGTAGGAGAAGATCCGTGTGCTATGTCATCTTAGGGAAATGTGTGCAGACAACTCTGGGAAGGATGGCAAGGCAAGGGTGGCCAGGTCTGGCTTGAAGGTGGAAGGAAGGTGGGATTGTGCATAATTCAAAGCAGTTTTTTTCTCCTCCCAGATAAGGAGTATCTTGTTTGTTATTAGAATGGAACTTATCAGTAGAGAAAAATTGGAGACAGTTTATGAAAGAGGAGAGAACATGGAGAGCTCGCATGCAGTGGTTCCAGCTGGGAGCCCTAGTCTCAGCAAGAAGCAAGACACTATATTCTCTGATTCAAGTAGAAGAAGGAGAAGACAGATGAAGATACAGATAATTTTGATATGGAGGGAAGTTGAGGCAACTCATGTCAGATGGTCCCAACCTTCTCAGCAAGGAGATTTCATCTGTTGAGAGTTTTAGGAAAGGAAGTGAGGATGTTGCTGGAGAATGCCTAAATAAGTCACTGTGGAAAATGCCATTCCTCATTTCTGTCTGCTTGGCAAACCCCAATAATCCTCCAGGACTCAGATGAAACAACATCTCCTGTAACCTCCCAAGTCTCAGACAGAGTTGGGAGCTCTGTTCCCTGCACTTGTTTGTTTTTCTATTACCTTATTAGTCATATCATATTGTAATTCTTTTCATTTCTGTCTCTCTTTTCTTCTTGCCTGAAATCCTTGAGGGTGGAGACCATATTTTACTCATCTTAATTTCTCCATCTCTAATCTGGTACAAAATGATATTCAGGAAATGTGTGTTGAATGCATAAATAAATTACTCCATAAGCCATACATAAAAGAATTGCAATTCAGATCCAGAAAGATTAAGGAATAACATTTTAGAACTGGCATCCTAAATGTCTAGTTTCATTTCAGAGCAAAACAGTCTGCTCTTGGGCAATTACCCTAACCTCGCTGCATCTAATAACCCAGGCTCTGAAAAATGGAGACAACAATTCATGGAGCTGTGAGTTTCAGCATGAATGCCTGTAAAGGGCTTTTTAAGTGGCAAAGCAGATAATTACAGAAAAGGCCCTTGAGGAGGAAGGATGACTAAGACATGTCTCAGAGACAATGAAAGACCATCCTTTCAGGATTTCTACCACATTTCACTCTGATACAAGCAGTTACAGAGGATCTAGAGCCCTCTCAAAGGCCTTGGCACCACTAGATTCCAAGATTATGTGTTCACCAAGTTCATGAACTGTTGTGAAAGAATAGTGGTTAGAAAGCACCAGAGTCCTGCTGCTCAGCACCTCCCAGCTCAGGGCCACTGTGCTCTCTGTGGAACTTTCAGCTTTTTCTATTGTTCTGTTTTGCCTTGGCTCCTAGTTTTCTCTCTTACAGATCATCAACAGATCACTCAAATGTGCTTGACCTTTGGAAATACACTTGTGTTCCTGGGAAGTACATGATCATTTATCACTGCCATTTACCAAGTATTAGCAAGATAAATAGCTGCCTGGGTAAGCTTGAAAGCAGCCACTAGCCCATTTGCACAAGATGTGATACAATTTATCCCAGAAGAGCCACAAAAAGAGTAAGATGCTGAACAATAAGATCTGTTAATAGATGCATACATTCTGGAGCTTTATAAAAACAACAAATAGATGAATAAGACATTTTATACCTATTTCTAAGACTGTAGAAACCTAAGGCATAATCTACACTAGATTGCCTGTTCTAATTTACAGTAGCATTCCTATGAATAAAATAAGAAAATTGATAATTCTAAAACATTGTTTGATTCATAATTCCCCTCTACACACACAAATGCACATAGACACACAAACACACACCCAAGTGCACGTGTGTGCACAGACACCTGCATCTAAAATTGGATTTTGTTGAAGATAAATTTTAATTAGTTTGCCCCCCAATACACATACTCTAGGTTTAGCAATATGTGTGATAATGATCGGTAAAGATAGCCTGGGGTTTTTAATTGTCATAGTTAATCAAAAGGTGACTATACACAGAAGAACAGATTAGAGTTGGAAAGAGTAGTAGAAGACAAAAAAAGAATTGGGACTAGAAAAGAAGAAAAAAATATAAAACCAAAAAAGAAGGATAGGCCAACTGCGGTGGCTCGCACCTGTAATCCTAGCACTTTGGGAGGTCGAGGCGGGCAGATCACAAAGTCAAGAGTTCGAGACCAGCCTGGCCAATATTGTGAAACCCTGTCTATACTAAAAATACAAAAATTATCCGGTGTGGTGGCGCACACCTGTAGTCCCACCTACTTGGGAGGCTGAGGCAGAAGAATCGCTTGAACCAGGGAGGCAGAGGTTGCAGTTAGCTGAGATTGTACCACTGTACTCCAGCCTGGGAGACAGAGCAAGACTCTGTCTCAAAAAAAAAAAAAAAAAAAAACAGAAGGATAACAATCTTTATCACTGATATGAGTGTCAGTTAGTGGTCTCAATTCTTTCCCAAACTGATTGTCAGTACATATTCAACACATAAACACCTCCAGAGTAGGGGCAGTTCAGATTTGAGGAAGCCCTTAAATAGCTATATACATTATCCTAAAGGAGCTTTTATATTCTGAAACTGCAGGCTGCTTTCTTATCACCAGAGCCTGCAGTTATGCATCAACATTAAACGTAGAAAGTTTGCTACAGCTATAATTAAAACTCTGGTTAGTATCTACATTAGCTAGTTGATATTAATATTAGCCACTCAGAGTTCTTTTGAAACTTAAAATTAGTTGGAAGAGAAACAAAATGACAACATTTCTTATTATTGATATAACTTAAGGGTTCACACAGAGCCTGAATTGACTTTACTCAAGGATTCCATATATAGAAGCCTTTCAATTGCTGGAAAGTTAGATCACTTATAACTGTGAAGTATGATTGAATGACCTTGTGTGAAAATGGCAAGATTATTCTCTGATGTAGCCTTCATTGGAACGTTCCACCCCTGCCAGAAAGGCCACTTGTTCATTATGTGGGAGAAATTGCTAAAACAATAGTCAGTCCTACCCTCACTGATCAAAACATCTCCAGGGATCCTCTATGCTGCTTGGGCCCAAAGGACCCAACTCTATGTGCCTTGATTAACTTTCTTTGGCCCTAGTTCATCACTCAGAAACGTCTGTCTTTAGTGGAATCTTAGCTTGTGACTTTTTTTGGGAAAAGTCAAGGTAAATGATTTTGGAGCCCAACATACTTTAGAAATTGTGGGTCACTATTCCATCAATAAAAACATAAATAAAAGAAAGCCTCATTCAGAAGAATAAACCAGTATGTCTTCAATGTAACAGACACAAATTAGAAGAGTTAGAAAGATATTGTCTTTTTTGAGGTCTAGATCTTCAAATCTCTCTCCTCAGTGTCTCAATTCCTTCAAAAAAAAAATTCAAGTACTGAATTTGGAAAGATTAAAGTCTAGGGAAGAAAGAGTAGGGTGAAAGCAAGACCAGTAGCTTAGGAGAAGGGGGGAGAGGAGAAGAGGGGCCATATCATGATTAAAGCTTCCATCATGCAATCAATCAAATGCAGGATATAAAAGGCAACCATAATGAAAAGTACAAACACTCGCTGCATACACTTAGAATCTAACACTTGTAGAAAAAAAGTAGGATATAAGTCATCACTTCAACTGTCCATTTATAGATTTATAGAAACTAAGGCTCAAGGCTCTCAAGTGACTAATGAGCTGTTTTAGAGTACAGGAGAAGCCAAGCCACAACCAGAATTTAAAAGCCAAGATCTGAAAACCAAGCAAACATATAAAATTCTCTTCTTTTTTCTTTAAAAGCATTCAAAGAGAGAAAAAAGTAATCTCTTCTATGGCAAAATGCATAAGTATATACAATAACTCATACATAAGGGTTTTTTTAATCTAATAATCTAACTGCCTCAAATTCTTCTGCTTGTGGACGCTGCATTTATATCCATGCTTTGTCAATTACTTTATGTTTCTTGGTTCTGTCTCCCAAACTAAACTCTAAATACTTGAGGGTAATGTCTTTTTCTTTTATCAATATCAATTTCTTACCATGCTCACTATGATTGATAGTGTCCCATAGAATCACTGAAAATGCTTAACACAAGTCTAACTTTGGTTTTTCCTTAGGTAAGAGGGATTTGTTGAAGTGCAACACTCTTGACCCACTGCAAATATCACTACCAAAATTCTCCATTTGAGATATTGATAATAATTACTCTGTACCTTCTTTCATTTGGATTGTAGTAATTGTAACATTTCAAAGCATATTTTATGGCTACCATTTCACTTGAATATTTGTTTCATGAGTGGACCTCAAAGAACATTACAACTACAAATCCACCAATTGCCCCACCTGCCAAAAAGATTATATCCTGGGTCTTGGTGTGTTTTGCTGCACTGGTAATTGGTTATTCCTCCTCCAGGCATGGAAATCTTGATTCACAATTCACTGGGTTAGAATATAACAGTCAGCACTAGAGACAGACAGTGCTCAATTGACAAAGTATATCAACTCCAACTGTAAAAAGATCCAGAAGGCAAAAATATAGACCTTCTGAGTCCTTGTAGTGTAGAGGGAAGAGACCTCAGTGTCCTTCCATGACCCCCTCCTCCAGTAATGTGTCCTTAGTGTTTATAGCATCCTCCCATCCTGACATTTCCTCATAATTTAGCATTCCTGGTAAGGCTTAAAGGAAAGCTGAATTTTTCACTGGAGGTAGGTCATGCTGACAGTGATAGCAACTGACAGGAGATTAAAAGGAACCAAAGATACAGTGTTGAAAAAGTCTCATCAAGGTCACCCACTCATGATAAGGCAAGTGAAGAGTGAGGGAGAAATATAGGCTTATCACTTAAGAACCAGCAGGGACAACTACATTATCTAATTATTCCTCTTCATTTCCACCTCCTGTAGTCTCCCACTCCTACACACGTGCTTTTAAGCCAGTCCATTTTAAAATTACTTTATAATAGTTCTCCTTATCAGTTCAAGGTACAGCTGCCTTTAAAGGCAGTGCCACCAGCAGTCCCAACCCTGCCAAGTAGAGGTAGCTGCTCCCCAGGGCACTCAGCTCATCCTTTACTATAGCACGTACATGTTTACATGACTTTCTCCCCCCAAAACTGTGAACCCTTCATGTGTTACAAGCATGTCTTACTCATCTTCCTACCTACCTGCATGGTGACAGAGCTAGCCAGCTATCTATTAAATTCAGAATTCTCTCCTAGCACTCAGTTGCTGCTGGGAAGTGGCTACCAAGCCAGGGACTACATTTTTCAGCTCAATTTCCATCCAGATGTGGCCATGGGATAATAATTAGCCAATGGAAAATGAACAGATGTGAGGTATTTCACTTGGAGGCTTTTATAACACATCATATATATATACATGTATACATATATAGTATATATATGATGTATTATATTTCATATATATAATGTATACATATATATATGATGTGTTATATTTATATATATTTATATGACGTGTTATAAAAGCCTCAATATATACAACTTTTTTTTTTGAGATGGAGTCTTGGTCTGTCATCCAGGCTGGAGTGCAGTGGTGCAATGTTGGCTCACTGCAAGCTCCACCTCCTGGGTTCACACCATTCTCCTGCCTCAGTCTCCCAAGTAGCTGGGACTACAGGTGCCCGCCACCACGCCCAGCTAATTTTTTTGTATTTTTAGTAGAGACGGGGTTTCATCGTGTTAGCCAGGATGGTCTCGATCTCCTAACCTCATGATCCACCCGCCTCGGCCTCCCAAAGTGCTGGGAATAATTTTTTTGTTTTTTGAGACAGCGTCTCGCTCTGTTGCCCAGGCTGGAGAGCAGTGGCATGATCTCGGCTCACTGCAACCTCTGCCTCCCAGGTTCAAGTGATTCTCCTGCCTCAGCCTCCTGAGTAGCTGGGCACTTGCCGCCACACTCGGCCAATTTTTTGTATTTTTAGTAGATAAGAGGTTTCACCATGTTGGCCAGGCTGCTCTCGAACTCCTGACCTCAAGTGATCCACCCACCGTGGTGTCCCAGAGTGCTGGGATTATAGGCGTGAGCCACCATGCCCAGCCATATTTTTATAACATGCCATGGTCTTTGGCCTGCTGTCAGGTAAGTGGATGCAGAGGTTGATAAACAGTAAGGAGCTGGCTGACCCCTGTGATGGAAAGAACTTGGACTCCTGAATCACTGTATCAGCTACTACTGACCAGAAACAATGTATTGGACAATTACAAGAGAAGAAAATAGGCTTCTATCTTTAAAAATCTTTATATATTTTTGGGTCTTTTTTTTTTTACTGAAGTATACTCTATTTAATACATGAATTTAATACAGTAGCATATATAGGTGTTCAAGAGATGGTGAATAACTGAATAAGGCACTTGCCCATTTGCCCACGGAAGAGCCTGAATATTTCATAGTTTCCGAAGAAAGATTATTTATGGATTGCAGCTCATGAAATTATATGCAATAATTGTTATTATGGAAATCTTCCCAGAATGCTATATGAAACAGACTAATATGACTAGGGTTTTATTTAATCTTATAGTTGTTTTTTACAAATTCATAGATACAAATTTAAATCTTTTTTTTTTTTTTTACTGTGGGAGAATGTTGAGGTTGCCATAGCAACAAGTTAAAGCAATAGAGTGTATGTGATGTACTAAGATGCTTGGTGCTAGCCATGCCAGCAAAAAAATAAAATGATTGTATCATACAGAAAACTAGACTAAGGGCTATGGTGTGATAGTCAACTATTTGTCTTTCACCTTCTATTTATTATAATTTAAGACACTGATTAGTTAACAATTTTGACAATATTGCTAGTTTATTGCTAGTTCTGTAATGAAATTAATTTTAGAATAAAGATCATCATTCTAGCCACCCTAACCCCACCTGCCTGAGGGGAAAAAATACACACACACACACACACACACACACACACACACATGCAGACATCTACTGCATAACAACATTTCGGTCAACAACATACCACATATACAATGGTGGTCCCATAAGGTTTTAATGGAGCTGATAAATTCCTGTCTCCTAGTGATGTCATAGCCATCGTAACATCGTAGCATAACACATCACCTTTTCCATATTTAGATATGTTTAGATGCACAAATACTTGTTTTGCAGTTGTTTACAGTGTTCAGTACAGTAACATGCTATACAGGTTTGTGGCCTAGGAAAAATAGGCTATACAAAATAGCTCAGGTGTGTAGTAGGTTATACCATCTAGAGTTGTGTAAGCATGCTCTATGATGATCACACAACAATGAAATCACTTTATGATGCGGTCCTCAGAATATATCTTCATTGTAAAGTAAAGTAAAACTATATATGATGCACGACTCTCTCTCATATCCATTTATGTATCTATTCATGAGAGGTTTGGGAGCAAATTTTTAAAATAATTACCCCAACTCTCTGATTTACTTTACCACACAGACAGGGTCTTTATTGATCCCTTCTCTGTGGACCGGGAGCCTATTTTTCTGCCACATATTTGCAACTCATTCAAATGATCATCATTACCTTACAGAAAATTAAAAAATTCAAGTGGTGCTATCCTACCTTCCCCCAGAGATATTATTCTCCTCTCCAAGTGACCCTAGGCTTCAAAGTGCCTAGAGGCACTGACACTTGTCTTGAGACAACAAAAAAGACAGGTGACTTGGATTATCATGCAGGATCCAGAATAAGCATGTGGTCAGCTAGAGTAGAGTAGTTTGGCAAGTAAGGGTGATTTGGGGTGACTAATATTCCTAACTGTTCTTTGAATGAGTAAAATAAAATAAGAAAAAAAATTTCTTATTTTCAGATTTCTTTTCTCACTGAAGCCATAGAAGGTAATTCAGGAAAACCTTCAACTCTTGTGGGGGGCTAGGGGGAGAAGAAACATGACATCTCCACTTTTAGCCTAGAGTCCCCCTTTTCTCCCCATCTCATTATGTCATTTCGATTTACATGTGCTGATTAAATAATTTCTTCTCCAGCCCCCTCCTTGCTTCATTCAGAAACTGTATTGACCCAACTTCCTGGAGAGGAAACCCAAGCTTTGAGAGCCCTTCCCTAACTGGGACAGCAGGACCCATACAGAGAACAGATTCTGACCCTGAAAGAAGTCATTACTATATTGAGAAGCATGACACAAAGGATGTAGACCCTCAACTCCACTGCAATAGTATGAAGCATTTTAATGTAGAACAGGAAGGCATATGCAAATGTAAAGAGGAATTAAATTCAGCACAATGCCAGACAGTCTCCAGAGCCCCCACCCCCTTGACTGCTCCTGCTACAAACCAGGGTCAAAGGCAGAGGAGATCAATAATGCTAAAGAGTAGTGTCTGCAGTAAGAAACAAATCATTGCAAATAGACAAAATGGTCTCTGTGCTCAGGGTTCCTGATGAAAGCCCCACATCTGCCATTTGACATTAGCCTAGTGACACCCCCTCCATAGGAGAGGGGAATAAGCAAGAGAGATAGGAAAAGAAATAGCAGGAGCCGGGGGTGATATCTCAGGATTGTGTTGTCTTCAACTGAGAAGCCCCAAATAGCTGTGTCCGTCTGGCCAATTCAAGGACAAATCACTGAGGTTGTAAACTATTTTTAGAATCACTGGGGATAAACTATACATCAATTTCAAGAGGTCATAAGGTAGCTTAGTGAAGTCAACAGAAGGATAAACAGAAAGCTAATTGTATTTAATGACTTATATTTGTTAAGTGCTTATAACACAAACCATGCATTTTACTAATAAGAAATATAGGCTGGGCTTGGTGGCTCACGCCTGTAATCCCAGCACTTTGGGAGGCCGAGGCAGGTGGATCACCTGAGATCAGGAGATTAAGACTAGCCTGGCCAACATGGTGAAACCCATCTCTACTAAAAATACAAAAAATTAGGCAAATGTGGTGGCTTATGCCTGTAGTCCCAGCTACTTAGGAGGCTGAGGCACGAGAATCCCTTGAACCCAGGAGGCAGAAGTTGCAATGAGCCGACATTACGCCACTGCACTCCAGCCTGGACAACAGATTGAGACTCGGTCTCCAAAAAAAAAAAGAGGCTGGGAGTGGTGGCTCATGCCTGTAATCCCAGCACTTTGGGAGGCTGGGGTGGGCGGATCACGAGGTCAGGAGATCGAGACCATCCTGGCTAACACGGTGATACCCTGTCTCTACTAAAAATACAAAAAAATCAGCCGGGCGCAGTGGCAGGTGCCTGTAAACCCAGCTACTCGGGAGGCTGAGGCAGGAGAATGGCGTGAACCCGGGAGGCGGAACTTGCAGTGAGCCGAGACTGAGCCACTGCACCCCAGCCTGGGCGGCAGAGTAAGATTCTGTTTCGGAAAAAAAAAAAAAAAAAAAAAAAAAAAAAGAAAGAAAGAAAGAGAAAGAGAAAGAGAAAGATGAGGCTCAGAGAAATTAAATCACTTTCCCAGTATCATAAGATTATAAATGGTAGATCCAGGACGAAGGTCTGCTTCACTATAAAGCCAGATAGTGCTCTTAACCCCAATGTACCTCTCTCAAGGTTCATTTGTAAATACAACTAAATATCTTTCTCAAAGCATTTCTGTTCTCGTGGTCTTCAACAGGTAGAGGTCATTAGCGTGCACGTGACCTATCTGGATTCCTAGCCCCTGATGAAATAAGGAGAAAAGTGTCTCTAAAGGTGGTTATGCTATCTGGTTACAGGGTAGAGCCATAAAACAATAACTTGTAGGGAAATGCAGTCAGCATAGAGATTTAAGCCTAGTACTATACCATTTGCTTCCCTTGGCTAAATATGTTCAGAGAAAATTATGCTGTTGAATTAAAGCCATAAACTGGTGAATTCTACTGTTGGTCATTAATCTTCTGTGTTTTTGTTGTTGTTGTCAATATATGACATATAATGGTGAGAACCTTCACTGATAGAAGCAAGAATAGTATAGGAGACAGAGAACTGCTTGCCAATAAATAAATTCCATATTGGGAGTGCACTTTTGCCTTTTCTATAGGCAAAGTGGCCTCAGTATTCCCAAGTCTCTTGACTCACTTCACAGATGCTACCCTAGTGGTAAAAAAGGAAAAACTCTAAATGACAAACATCCACTTTATTTTACTTGTGGTTGAAAATTATTTTTCTGCTTTATGAAGGAAAGTAAGATTTATTGAGCAGGTACAATATATTTCTTATTCTAGGTGATTTATACACACACTATCTCACCGACTTCTCACAACTGTCTTTTGAGATACTACATGTCCACCTTCCAGCTAATGGAACTGGAGTTAGAGTGATCAATTTGCCTAGAGCAGCAATCTATGTGGCTGCATAGGAATTCAAGTCCACATTCTTGGGACTTTCCAGTCAGTACTCTTTCCTCTACTCTCTTCCTTGATCCTCTTTAATGATTTAGTCCTTGTCACACCTCTTTGGGTTATCATTCTAAATTTCAACAGTCATAGTTCAATAGAGTAGGAGGTATAGATCAGAGGTGCCCAATCTTTTGACTTCCCTGGGCCACACTGGAAGAAGAATTGTCTAAGGCCACACATAAAACACACTAACGACAGCTGATGAGATTTTTTTTTTTAATCGCAAAATATCTCATAATGCTTTAAGAAAGTTTACAAATTTGTGTTGGGCCACTTTCAAAGCCATCCTGGGTCACATGTGCCCCATGGGTCATGGGTTACACAAGCTTGGTATAGAAGATTAAGCTGAAAAAGTGTACTAAAATAAATGTATATTCTTGAAGTTAATGCTTTGTCTAAACTCTTAAGCTAATTGGTTTATCTCTCTTTATCTCTTCCAACTAAAGTTGGAATATAGAAAAATCATTTTAATTACTTAAAAGTTTGGGTTAGCTGATTCTAGATTTCTGGAGACTTAAAGATAAGCATCTCATGTCAAAAAAAAAAACCCCTCTATTGGATAATGAATAATTGGCAAAGAATGTGAGAGGAGGAGATATAATGCGTCTTCAACCTCTGAGAAGCATGCATGTAGAGGAAAGAGCTTGACCTGAAAATCACCCAGTCCCAAATGAGAATGCTGGATCCACCACTGGGTAAAGTGGAGCAAGTTATTTTATGTCTCTGAGCCTCTATCTCTTCAGCTTTATAATCTAAATGATGCCACCAACCTTAGAGTGTTGTTATGAGGGCCAGATGAGATGAAATATACAAAATGTCAAGCATTCTGCCTGGCACATAGACACCTTCAGTAAAGCTTAGTTTCTTTCCCAATCCCTTCTGATACAGCTTTTTATTAATATAGATTTTTTTAAATTTTTTTTTAATTTTTGAGATTTTAAAAATATTTTTACATTTTGGGGGGTTCCATCATGATATTTTGATACATGTCATGTGTAGCAATCAGGTCAGATGAATTAGCACATCCATCATCTCAAATGTTTGTCATTTCTATGTATTGGAAAATTCACTATCCTCTCTTCTAGCTATTTGAGAATATATAATATTGTTAACTATAGTCATCTTACAGTGTGCTAAAGCACTAGAAGTTATCTCTCTCATCTGGTTGGTGAGAGAGCCACTATGAAGAACAGTATGGCAGTTTCTTAAAAAACGTATCTAGCAATCCCACTACTGGTTTTTTTTTTTTAGATGGAGTTTTGCTCTATTGCACTGCTGGAGCACAGTGGCGCGGTCTCAGCTCACTGCAACCTCCACCTCCCAGGTTCAAGTAATTCTCCTGCCTCAGCCTCCCAAGTAGCTGAGACTACAGGTACCCGCCACCATGCCCAGCTAATTTTTGTATTTTTAGTAGAGACAGAGTTTCACCATGTTGGCCAGGCTGGTCTCAAACTCCTGACCTCAAGTGATTCACCCCCCTCAGCCTCCCAATGTGTGGGGATTACAGGCATGAACCACCATGCCTGGCACAGTACTGGGTATTTATCCAAAGAAAGGGAAATTGATATGTCAAAGAGGTGTCTACACCTTGATGTTCACTGCAACACTATTCACAATGGCCAAGATATGGAATCAACCCAAGTGTCCAACAACAAATGAACAGATAAAGCAAATGTGGTATATGTGCCCAATGGAATACTATTCAGCCATAAAAAAAGAATAAAATCCTGTCATTTGCGGCAACATGGATGAGAGCCTGGAGAACAATATGTTAAGTTAAATAAGCCAGGAACAGAAAGTTAAACACCACATGTTCTCATTCATGTGTGGAAACTAAAGAAGTTGCTCTCATAGAAGCAGAGTAGAACAGAGGTTGCTAGAGGCTAAGAAGGGTAGGGGGAAGGAGGACAGAGATTTATTAAACTATGCATCTGTTTATTATACTTGGATAAGACGGATTGAGGGCATGTGCAGTGCCCAGTGCAGTCCAGTGGAGAGTCCATCTAGGGAGGAAATTGTTTCTTATTCTCACTTTCTGCAAATTGAATCGGTTGGAGGAAGAGGCCATTTATAGCCTTGCCGTTTATAACCATGGCTACACTGGTATTCATGGCTGGGAAGGTGGCATTTCAAACAAAGAATGTCTGACAATTGTAGGCCCAGATGATTACTTTACTACTATTTGTTGTGTTGTAGAACAGATCTCCATATTGTGTCATTCGGAGTCACTCACAACTGCCTGGATCCCACAGATGGTGTCTCTGCTTTTATACTGCCCTACTTTCCCAGAATTTCTCCATCTCCAGGGCCATTACCGCCTCCTGACTCTCTCGCACTTATCTTATTATGCTATTATCCTGCACCCAGCACTGGCTGTTTTATTTTCTACTTTCTGCCACAATATTATGGTCCTGAGTTGCAGCCTCCTAGATAGTGTCTGTCTGCTCACTGTTTGTGTGCTTCGCTGGGGAGAAGGGTGGTACGCAGGCTCCATTTGTATACACATTATCAGAGGAGAGACAATGTCAAAGCATTCAGGGGAGCGGGAGCATGCTACTGGGGATGCTGCAGGCAGAGGGAGAGGTAGAGCACTCCAGCTAAAAGAATTAAAACCCATAGTTTAAAGTCACCACATACCCTGATACACAAACAATCCAGACTGAAAGGGAAAGTTAGCAATTAGCTGGTAAATTATTTTTACATTCGTTCTCCTTTTTGAAAAATCACTTTGGAGTATTAATATCAAGAGCGACTGCCTACACAGAGTTCTCTGCCTCAATTACAGCCATGTTTGCATATAGATTGAACAGAATGGAATTCAAGAGTTGTTTGGATCCAGTGCCAGGTTCAAATTACAGCTTGAGTTTCAAGTATTAGTTGTGTCGTCTGGATTATAGTCTTAGCTCTGCAATGAGTCTGCCAGATTACTCAATGTCTTTGAGCCTCCATTTCCTCATCTATAAAATGGGAAAAATACTGTCTATCTTGCATGGTTTTAGGAAAGATAAATGAAATATATATGAACTTCTGATTTTGTGCCTGATCCATAATCAGAGCAACTGATGTCTCTTTACTCATCCCTCTTCCTTCTTTAACACTCAAATTCATCATCACTCCATCAATCCACAAGCAATTAATTATCACATAACCCTGATGGCCTATCTTACCAGCTAAAATGAAGTTTCCATGGGGCTGGAATCATTGCATTTTACTCAGCCCAGGGACTTAGACTAAAAGCTCAACAAATATTAGTGGATTTAGGAGAGAGTGGGATGATAAACCTGTACAACGACTGATGAGTTCAAGGGAAGAGAAGATTATAGTTTTCTTAATTTGATTTTTTAGCTACATTCTTATACAAATTATCATTAGTAGTAACCTCTTCAAAAATATTCCTTCTCTATTTTTATGTACAGAAAATGAGAGAGAGGAAGAAAGAAAGAGAGAAAGAGAGAGAAGAGAGAGAGAAACAGAGAAAGAAGACAATCCTTAGAAGCTTCCTATGCCAAGTAGCAGTCTCTGACCCATATTAACCAAATGCTCACAGAAAACAAACCAATCACTTCTAAGGATAATTACTACTAATTATCTTTATTAGTAAAGATATTGTAAGGCCAGATGATTACTACTGTTTGTTGCAGGCATGATAAAGTTTGAATCAAACTCTGATTTACTATTAATTCTCCTTATTAGGAAAGATAACTAGCAGTAGTAATATTAGTATTACCACTAGTTTAGTATCAATACTACTAAATACTAGTAGAACTAGTATTATTACTACTAATAATTACAATTAACTACTAACCACTTCTAGAGATAATTTAGAAGGAAGATGTAATTTGGGAAAAGAGGGAGGGAGAACCCCTGCCTCCCACAGCTAAACAAAAGTGACTTTTCAATTTTCTGACATTTTAATATTATCAGTGTTAGTATTATATTCCAGTGATAAAATAGATTGAAAGTTGACAGTGTATCTTTCCTGAACTCTCAAGTAGATCATAATCAGACATCATCTTTATTTACTGAACACCTACTACGTGTCCCTAGCTCAGCAGCCCAGAAACTAATTCAGATCAGCTTAGCCCCCACGGGATGAAGTTTGAGCCATGCATGATGAAGTTTGAATCAAACTCTGATTTAGAAGGAAGGAACAAGCGAGCCGCCTCAAAAGGAAGGAAAAGGGCACCGGCCCCCATTCTGGGAGGGACATCATCTCGACCTCTCCTCAAAGGAAGTCTTAAGTGTGGACCCAGGTGCTGCTGAGGGGGGCCTGGTAGGGCGGGGGAAGATAAAAGGCTTTCTGGAGGCCCTCTGACCCCAGCCATCCCACGGGAAATGAGCGAGGAGGCTGCTGGCTGGCAGACAAGCAGGTGTGCCCTTCAGAAGCCACGGAGATTAGCTGGGGCTTATCCAAACCTCTGCAGGAGGCAAATCTCTCCTGGTTCTCTCAGGAGACCTCGATGCTCCTCTGGCATCAAATAAGCCAGATGCAGAATGAACGTCAACTTGGCCTTTTGTGAATCTAGGGCCCCAGACTGGGAATCTGGACACTATCATACTCACCAGGGCCCCAAAGAGAATAAGTTTTTAGAGAGTAAATTTAAAAAAGGAAAAGGGGGAGAAAAATGACTTCAAGGCAAGATCACAGATGAAGCTTCACTTGCATTTGAATCTTTGTCTTTGAAGCAATTGTCTGCCACCCATATTAGACCAAAAGCTGCTTTTTTCTCTAGAAAACAACTTCTGGGGAAAATTGGTGATATTTGTTCTTTAGCAAAGGTAAAAACCAGAAGACTCAAAAGTTGAGAGCTCTCTTTCAGAAACTCCAAAAGTAAAAAGCAAATTAGCAATTTCAGCAGTGAGAGGAGGGGGAAGTAGGTCCCCATGGGTGTAGAATATGTCAGCTTTGTACTGTGTCAAAGTATATGGATGTCCAAGAAAGATCAGTGGTGTTAGATCCAGCCGATCAAATATGCATTGAAATTCTGATTCTTCTATGTATCTGCTGTGTTATTTTAAATCAGTCACTTAACCTCTCTGAGCATCAATCATCCCATCCTAAGATGAGCCCAGCAATGGCTCCTTCACAGAGCAGTTTGAGCATTAATGGGATAACTTATGTAAACACCTGGCACAGCAACTAGCACATAGAAGACGCTAAAGAAAAATTAGCACCTTCTATTTTTCCCCTTCTTTCAGCAATCCAATCATATATATATTATCTATACAGATAGATATTATATATCTACTATATATTACATAAAATGATGGATTACATATTTTATATATCTACAATGTATATTATATAATTGATATATATTATATGATATATAATTGATATATATCAGTGTTACTATTATATTCAATGATGAAACAGATTGAAAGTTATATATAAATATGATATATAATTATATTATACAATATATAAGAGATATATATTATATGATATATAATTGATACATATCAATTAATATCATTTATATCATAAGTCACAGGTATCAATTATATATCATATATCATATGTCAGATATCAATTATATATTTTATATTATAGATATATATTGTATATATCTATATATATTTTATATTATAGATATATATTGTATATATCTATATATATATTTATATATATCTCCCTCATATGAAACAAAAGATAAAATCCTTACTATTTTGGACCTGTAGAAACCCATTCTCAGCAGGATAAGTCACTTGCCCAAACTTCACATAGACAGAAAGAGCAGAGGTTAGAACACAGATCTCCCTGATGCCCTTGCTAGAACTTGCTGTTTAATTGGCACCATAAAGACAGCCTAATACTCAGTCTCAGAATGATCCAATAATGGCCATAGTAGAAGACAGACCTCAGAATCAGATACCAGTATACCACAGGCCACTTCCTGCAGAGGTGTGCATCAGGGAGATGGTAGTTGTAATTGTCTCTCAAACATGGTTGAAACTGGCTCACAAAACATGTGGGGCATATGGAGTATAGGTGGGACTGGTAGGGTGTGGTACTCATTTTTTTTGTTGTTGTTGTTTGTTTTGAGACAGGGTCTTACTCTGTCACCAAGAATGGAGTGCGGTGGTGCAATCTCAGCTCCCAGGCTGAAGCGGTTCTCCTGCCTCAGCCTCCTGAGTAGTGGGATTACAGGCACACACCACCACGCCCAGCTAATTTTTTTGTATTTTTAGCATAGATGAGATTTGGCCATGTTGGCCAGGCTGACCTCAAACTCCTGACCTCAAGTGATCCACCCGCCTCATCCTCTCAAAATGCTGGGATTACAGGCATGAACCACCGTGCCCAGCCTCAATAGTTTTAACTAGTAATGTCACCAAGAGCTCTTTTATCTTTTAAACTGGTTGTGCCATATATATATATAAGACAATTCACTCTGGTGAGGCTGAAAATGTGGAGCTGTCCCTGATTCAATAACAACAACAACAACAATAATAGTAACTTTATTTTATTTTATTTTCAAAGCCCCCTTCTTCACGAGCACTTACGGCAAAAGCAGGAATATAACTCTGAGGACAGATCCACAGCCTTCCCCCAAACTATCCCAATTATTTTTGTGGTAGGAAGTTTCTCTGTGAGAGATCAGATTGTGGTAAACCTCGTCTTTGTTTGTTCCCAGAAATAGTTGAATTTCTACTGCTGTTAGAATTGTCTTATCACCAATAGCTAAACTTTCATAATTTTAGAACTAGAAGGAATCATGTACAGGTTCTAATTTTCCCCTCCTCCTTTCTAAATGAAGAAATTAAGGGAGACTCAGAGATGTGGAATAACTCACCCAAACACAAGAAACAAACGTGGCCAGCTCTTCACCTCATGCTTTGCCCAGAGTTTCAGGGACCCATGTGTGGACAAAAGAAACAATCAATCTTCTTGGGCAATCTTTATTTTCCCCACAGAGCTAACTGTGCACAGAGCCCATGATAAAGGCACTTAAGTCCAAAAAAGCACAATTATTATGACAAATATCCCAATATTTCATTAAATATCCTCAGGAAAAAGTAAATAAATAAAATGCCAAAAAGTCCTTCAAAGATTTGAAAGCAGCATTACCTTTTTAATTTAGAGCTTTCTTTGTGGATCATCAAAGCACTTAAAATTTTTGAAACTGCTATAATTAATTATTATTAAGTTAGAAAATCACTAAAAATATAATCTTTGGTTTATTTTCATTATAACTGATGAAATTGTTTCATATAACTAAAATTAACTGAGCACTTACTATGTGCCAGGTAGATGCTAAGTGCTTAGAATACAATAATGAAAAGCCATTGCCTCTCTGCTCAAGAAATTCACAGTCCAGGGTGGGGTAAAACAGGTACTACATAAAATAGATAAATAACCTAAATGTAAGACCTAAAGCTATAAAACTCTTAGAAGAAAACATAGGAGAAAAATTTCATGACACTGGATTTTTGCAATGATTTCTTGGATATAACACCAACAGTACATGCAATAAAAGAAAAAGTAGATAAATTAAACTACATCAAAGTTATAAGCTTTTGTGGACTAAAGGACAGAGTTAACAGAGTGAAAAGACAACTCACCAGATGGAAGAGAACATTTGCCAATCATAGATCTGATAAAGGATCCAGAATATATAAAACACTACCAAAACTCAACAACAAAAAAACCAGACAACCAGATTCAAAAATGAGTAGACTTGAATAAATGTTTCTCCAAAGATATACAAGTAACCAGTAAGTAACAGAAAAAAACAGCATAACTAATTATTAAAGAAGTGCAAATCAAAACCATGATAAGATATCACTTTACCCCTATTAGGATGGCTACCATTAAAAAAAAAAAAAACACAGAAACTAATAAGTATTGATGAGGATACGGAAAAATTAAAATCCTTATTGGAATGTAAAATGGTGCCACTGCTATGGAAACTAGTGTAGTGGTACTTGAAAAAATTGAAAACATAGTTACCATTTGAACTCTCAATTCCAATTCTGAGTTTGTATCCAGGGTACGAAAGCAGGGACTCAAAGAGAGATCTGTAGCAGTATTATTCTTAATAGCCAAAAAATGGAAGCAAACCAAGTGTCCATGGATGGATGAATGGATAAATAAAATGTGGCATATACATACAATGGAATATTATTCAACCTTAAACAAGAAGGAAGTTCGAACATATGCTATAACATGGATGAACCTAAAGGACATTATGCTAAGTGATATAAGCCAATCACAAAACAACAAATATTGTATGAATCCACTTATATGAAGTATCTAGAGTTCAAATTCATAGGGATAGAAAATAGAGTGGCGGTTTCCAGGAGCTGAGGTGAGGGAGTAATGGATAAACATTTTTAATAGATACAGAATTTCAGTTTTGCAAGATGCAAAGAGTTCTGTGGATGGATAGTGGTGATGCTAGCACAACAGTGTGAATTAGTTTACAACTACTGTACATACACTTAAAAGTGGTTAAGATGGTAATTTTTATGAATTTTTTTACCGAAATTTTAAAAATACACAAGTACTACAATCACCATTATTAGTGAACTCACCAGATGCCAGCATAGGTCTCCAGGGACTATATTAGGTGGAACCCCTATAGAAATCCACTCAAAAAGAAATCTTCAGATTCTATTGAAAGTATAATATGATACACTGAGAGTAAAAGAGAAGAAGCTTTGTTGAAAAAAGCTGGTAAACTGCAGAGCCCTATCTAGTCTTTTTTGGAGACCATAAAGCTCACTAGAACTTTATAAAACCAACAGTGGTAAATTTTTCCATTAATAAAAATCATTTTAAATGCCATTTCCATCTCTATAGAATATACACATTAGGACAGACAAACATTAGTTTTTGCCATTGACCATTGAGAGGCTGTGCTTCATGGTATGTGGCAGGGGCATGGGTACTGTTTGCCAGGCATGGGGGATCCTTGTTGTTATTTGGTACATTTTAGAAACAAACGTTAAACTCGCTGGTAAGGACTTACCAGTTGTACTTCCTCAAGGAGATACTCTAGATCTCAGTTCCTCTTAGCAGTGAAGGTTTCCTGGAATGTCATTGTCTTGGAAGGAGGTGAACGATTGGATGTGTAACACCAGGGTCTTCACTGAGAGTGAATACAAGAAAGATCAATTATCTAAGATGCAGGTAAAATAATTTCCCATGACCCCAACATTCATAGATGTCATCCAATCTATCAGTGCCTTTAAAAAGCCACAACTTTACTCAGAGCATTTAACAAGCTCTCCTTTTATGTCTTCTCTTTGCTGGATACTGTGAGAGGTTAGGGGTATGCATAAACAAGATACAATCCCTGTATTTGATAATCTTACATCCTAGAGTATGACAAAGCATAAAGAAGGAATGACAATGTCATTATATAGGATATATTTTGGTTTCGTCTGCATAAGCTAAAGAAAGCACACACACCTCCCCTCACACCACTTTCCAACAAAACAGCCAAAGCCTATAGAAACAAAAAAGTGAGTCAAGTAATGTCACTTCATGCATTTTGTCCAATGAGGTGACTGTCTTAAATCCATAGTCTCTGATGCCCAGTGTCCCCCTCATGAGATGCCCCATCTCCATCTGAACTTGGTTGGAGCCAGAAACTAAGACTGAGATTGTAGTCTCCCATTCTCATTCAAGCTCGTGAGCCTCTCAAATAGGAAACATTCCCTGTCCCTTGGCCACGGAATAGGCAGCCATTTGATCAGAAAAGCAAGCAGCCAGCTAGTGCAAATGGCAAATCCATCAGCACCATTATCCAAATGGTAAGGTTGGCAGTATTGTCGTCACAAATTAAAAATGACACATCACAACAATTACATGGCTTCTCACTGCCTGACATGCTGGTTCAGCCTAATTCCCAGACTGTTTCAGACACCCAAACAAATTAACATGTTTTCTAATGATATAAAATTGTGTTGCTCTGTGTGTGTGTGTGTGTGTGTGTGTGTGTAAACCTCCATACAACCACATCATCATCAATTAAATATTTATCAGAGTACCACTGACCTGTGACAAGCATCAGCAATTGGCCCTTGGAGCATCAGTGTCGGCTATTTTTTAAAGCCAGCTTCTAGCCTCGGTCAGTGGAACATGTTAAACCTCAATGAACAGCTCTCACTATCTTTTGTACTGGATCCATACTTCAGGCTGAATGAAGCTTTTAGAACCAGCAAGAACCAGATGGCCCTCCAAGATCATTTTTGAATGTTTGGATCTGAGTCATTTGTATGCGGAAGCCTTCACAAAATAGCAATCTGGGGAACATGCTCCAGGCTGAGTCCAGCTTTCCAGACAGCCCATCTTTGCCTACAATTGAGAAGACAAGCACAATATTGTAGGGTTCCACAAAAATATTGCAGCATTTATCTATATGTGTAGCACCAAATACATGGAGTGTCCCAGTCAGGCTGTCACTACAATGGTAGTTCGCCACCACTCTTCCTCTTCACTCCCACTAATTATTTTTCTTTTTTCTATTATACCTACAGTTTCTCTTCTAGCACAGGCATAAAGCCATCTTTGCGAATCGGCCAGCAGAGGGTACTACAATACTGGTGCAATAATCCAAATCACAGCAAATTTACAGCTGAAAAAGATTTAGACTAATTAAAATGGGCTTTGGTTTTATGATGTGCTTGGAGCTCCTAGCCAGAAAGAAGAGAGTGGTGGGATGGAAGAGATGGAACCAAAACGGGTAAACAGGGACTGCTCATCAGAGGAAGAGGCAAGGCAGCAGTGTAGGTTCAGTATCACTAATCCAGGAGTGAGGCAAATGTAGATTCAAAAATGAGAAGGAATCAAAACTAAGGGGTCAACCACTTCTAGGTATTCACCCTAGAAAAACTTTTTAAATACCTGTACGTGAATATTTATAACAGTTCTATTTATAATCACCCCAAACTTGGAACAATCCAGATGTCTTTTAATCAGTTAATGAAGAAACCAAGTGTGGTATATCCATACAATGGAATACTACTCAAGGGTAAAAAAGAAGAAATTATGAATACATACAGTAACAGGGATGAATCTCAAAGGCATTATGTTGAGTGGTGGAAGTCATTCTTAAAAAGAAAGTTATACGCATATGACTCCATTTAGATGACATTCTCAACAGATCAGCAATTGCCAGAGATTGGGGCTGAGGAGAAGGTATAACTATAAAGAAATAGCATGAAAGAATTCTTTGGAGTTATGGAAATGTTCTGTATTTTATTATTGTTGATGATTACATCAATCTATACGTGTGTTAAATTTATAGAAACAGTACACCAAAAACTAATGTCAGTGTTTCAGCTTAATGTAAAATTGTTTTATTAATGGTATGTTAAATTTAAAAAAGAAAATTTTAAAAGGAAAAAAAAGACATTAAAAAAAGATGGAGCCTGAGGGCAGAATGGGATAAGCAGATAAAGAGTGAGGCCAATTTGAGGTCTCATCAAGCATGTATAGACGAGGTAAATTATGAGAAGACAGAGTTGAGTTGAGACTTGGAGGACAGGCTAACAGGAAATTGGTGAGAAGATCAGGTTCTTCACACTCACTTTGTTCTTGTGAACAGTGGTGTTTCACTGAGTATCAACCAGCAGCTTGAGCTGAAGGGACCACAGAAGCCACCTGGACCCACATGGTGTTGATGGAGCAAGAAGGTCACCAGTCAGGGTTGGTGCAGGATCAGAATCTGCCCACCCTAGGAGCCAGCACCTATGCTGGTGTAGAAAAGAATCAAGTTAATTCTAGGAGCCATCATCCATGACAGTATAGACAGCCTCAAGTTAATTCTTCACCTCACTCGCTGGTAGGAATAGGCTCATTATCTTTGCGCAGGGGTTTAGTTGAGAGAGGAATGATAAACAAAACTAGATAAATCTAATCTAACCCTCTCATTTACAGATGAGGAGCCTGGGAGAGCAAAGCAGTGTGAGTTCTCCAAACTGCACAGCTTGTGAGTGCCCTTCAGGGTTCTGTAAGTTGGCCCTGGACCAGGGACCAGGGATGGTATTTTTTCTCATCTGCCTTAGGTAGGTGAGATTGTGTTTTACATTTAAAATATAGCAAGACAAAGAAAGGTGACTCCATAGTATGCCATTAGAATCCATTGAAAAATATACTACCTCCCTTCAAACCTTTGTTGTTGTTCTTTTCTCAGATGAATTGCTTGAGAATTCCTGTGTCTGATTCTTATACCAGCCTTCTCTTATTCAATCCAATGATTAGACTGCTGATTGAAAAAAATAGTCCAAGAGTTCTTATCTATCAGATTGCCTCCTATGCCTATCTATGTTTTTTGTTTCCGTCTAACTTTGGAGAGCCCAGAAGAAGGAGGACAGTCTCACACTTTGCAAATGTGGTGCTCTCAGATTGAATGGTATGCGAAAAAAAGTCCTGGTTGAGAAGTTGAGGCACAGGTTTTGCTCCAGATTTGCTGACAACTGCATGTGAGATTTTAGGTAAGTCTCTTCCTTTCTCTGGGCCTTAATTTCCTCCTCTATAAAGTGAGCCAGTTGGATTTGAAGATCTTTAAGGTAATTTCTAGTCCTACAATGTTTCACTTCTATGTTTAGTCTTAAGTGTAAATGATAAATACTTAAACTGATGCACAAAAGAACTGATAATTTTCAGTTTAATTCAAAAAATATGTACTTAGAGTCTATTTTCAGGCTATATACTAGCCATGAGGGATATTAAAATAATTAAGAAATGAACCCTGCCTTTAAGGACATACAATCTATGGATTAGAACAAGAGTCTGGAGTTAAAGGTTACAGATTCAAGGACACTGCGCTACTTGAAATGACTCAGACCATTTATTTAACCTCTCTGAACCTATTTCTTCATCTATAAATTGTGAATAATAATAGCTCCCACTGGGAGTGAAGAATAAATGAAAGTATATTAGTTTGTATTATGAAGACATTCATATTACTATCCTGCCCTCTTCAAACAGCATTTTTCTTTCTCGCCCATACCTTTTGGCAAATGATCTCCATTTTTAATCTCTCAAAGCTGAATAAGCTATTAATACTTTCAGATGCAACTCAAGTTTCACTTATCCGAGAAGACTTATCTGTCTGCTCCAGACAACACAGATCTCCCTTGCTTCTGGTTTTCTGTTGCCAATGTTTAACACTTCTATGGTACTGTCTATTGCTTCTATTCTATTGCTTCACAATTGACTGGGGTATCTATGGTTTTAAGCTCTCTTGAACTCCAGTTCTTTATATTATCAACTGCCTATAGTGACTTCAAATTCTACCTGTATCAAGTAGAATCCACAATTATGTCCAGAAACCCTACTCCTCTTCTTGGGCTCATTTCAGTTTATAGTATCTCGGTCACTCAAACTAAACAACTATTTGTCATGTTTCTTCTCCATTACACCCTCATCCAATCCATCCTATGTAATTCCAACTCATGTGTCTCTCAAATCCATTCTTTATCATATCCATTGTCACAGCCTTACTTAAGTACCTCTTGGCTAAATTAAAGCAATGGTAGAGGGAAGGATTTATCAGTATCGTCTAGCAAGCATTTTTCAAAATGCTTACCTTCCCATAACCCCATATCGCATCAGAAGTGTGGTTGAAGGAGAAGACAGAAGAATGGAGGAAAAAACAGGCTTGTGTATTTTGCAAAAGCTTTTCAGATTATTCTTACAGATTTCCCATTCCTGTTGAGAATCACTGTCTAAATCTTTCTCCTTCCAATCCTTCCTGCCCCTCCTGCCTAAGTGACTTTTCAAAACTTCCAGTTAATCAATAAAGGCTTCTCATTGCCTTTCTTCAGGTTGGCTTTCACATTCTGCCCCAGGCCACTCTCTTGCCCTTGTTTTCTTCAATTTCTTCCATGCCTATACTAGTCCATTTGTATTGCCATAAAGAAATACCTGAGGCTGGGTAATTTATAAAGAAAAGAGATTTATTTGTCTCATGGTTCCACAGGCTGTACAAGAAGCATGGCACTGGCATTTGCTTCTGGTAAAGACCTCAGGAAGTTTCCAATCATGTCAGAAGGTGGAGGGGGTACAGGCACATCACATGGCTAGAATGGGACTCAAAGAGAGGAGGGAGAGGTCTCAGATTCTTTTAAACACCCAGATCTCATGTTAACTAACTGAGCATGAACTCACTCATCATCAAAGGGATTGCACTAAGCCATTCAATAGGAATCCATCCCCATGACCCAATATCCCCCACTAAGCCCCATCTCCAACACTGGGGATGACCTTTCAACTTGAGATTTGGAAAGGACAAACATCCAAACCATATCATTTTCCCCTGGCCCCTGAAATCTCATGTCCTTCTCATATTGCAAAATTCAATCATCCCTTTTCAATAGTTCTTCAAAGTCTTGACGTGTTCTAGTGCCAACTCAAATGTCCCAAGTCCAAAATCTCATCTGAAGATGAGATCCTTTGACCTATGAGCCTTTGTGATCAAAAACAAATTATTTATTTTCCAGATACAATAATGGTAGAGGCATTTTGTAGACATTCTCATTGCAAGAGGGAGAAGTTGGCCAAAAGAAAGGGGCAACCGGCCCTATGCAAATTTGAAACCCAGCAGGGCAGTCATCGAAACTTACAGGTCTAAAAAAATCTACTTTGACTCCATGTCCTGCATCCAGGGCACACTGGTGCAAGGGCTGGGCTCCCAAAGCCTTAGGCAGCTTGCTTCTGTGGCTTTGCAAGTTGCAGCCCTCATGGCTGCTCTCATGGGATGGAGTTGAGTGCCTGCAACGTTTCCCAGGCTCAGAATGTAAGCTGCCATTCTTGGGTCTGGAGGGCAACAGCCTTGTTCCCACAGCTCCACTAGGCAGTGCCCCAAAGGAAATTCTATGTAGAGGCTCTAACTCCACACTTTTTCTCTGCACTTTCCTAGTAGATGCTCTCTATGGGGGCTCTGCCTCTGTAGCAGGTTTCTGCCTGGGCACCCAGGCTTTTTCATACATCCTTTGAAATCTAGATGGAGGCTGCCTAGACTCCTTCACTGTTGCATTCTGTGCACCTGCAGACCTAATACCATGTGGAAGCTGCCAAGGCTTACAGAAGTTTGGCACCTGCTGGAGCTGCCAAGGCTTACAGAAGCTTGCACCTGCTGGAGCTTTGACCTGAACTATACCTGTGGCCCACTGAGCTGAGGCTGGACCCAGAGTGATTAGGATGCAAAGAGCAACTTCCCAGGGTGGCATACAGCAGTAGCACCCTGGGCCTGGCCCATGAAACCATTCTTTCCTCATAGGTCTCTGGGCCTGTGATGGAAGGGGCTGCCTTGAAGATCTCTGAAATGCCTTCAAGGCCTTTTCCCCATTGTCTTGGATATTAGCACCTGTCTCCATTTTAGTCATGCAAGTCTCTCTTGCAAGTGATTGTTCCACAGACCATTTGTATTTCTCTCCTGAAAATGCTTTTTTCCTTCTTTACCACATAGCTAAGCTGCAAAGTTTCCAAATTTTTATATTTAAAGTTCCAAATTTAAGTCGTTTATGTGCTTCTGTATATGATCATAGGCTGTTAAAAGCAGCCAGGTCACATCTCGAATGCTTTGCTGCTCACCAGATATTCTAGGTCATCACTCTTAAGTTCAAGCTTCCTCAGATCTCTCAGGCATAAACACAATGCAGCCAAGTTCTTTGCTAGAGCATAGCACAGGTGACCTTTACTCTAATTCCCAATAACTTCCCCATTTCCATCTGAGACCTTGTCAGCCTAGCCTTCACTATTTATATTTCTATTAGCACTTTGGTCACAATCATTTAACTAGTGTCTAATATGTTCCAAACTTTCCCTCATCTTCCTGTTTTCTTCTGAGCTCTCCAAACTCTTCCAACCTCTCTCTGCTCATTGCCCAGTTCCAAAGTCACTTCCACATCTGCAGGTATCTTTATAGCAATAGTAATACCCCACTCCCAGTACCAATTTTCTATGTTAGTCCATTTGTGTTGTCATTAAGAAATATCTGAGTCTGGGTAATTTATAAAGAAAAGAGGTTTAATTGGCTCAGTGTTCTGCAGGCTATACAAACACGGTGCTAGCATCTGCTTCTAGTGACAGCCTCAGGAAGCTTCCAATCATGGTGGAGAGTAAAGGAAGAGGGGTACCTCATATGGCAGGAGCAAGAAGGGGGAGGTCTCAGACTCTTTTAAGCAGCCAGATCACATGTGAAATAACTGAACAAGAACACACTCATCACCAGGGGGATGGTGGTAAGCCATTCATGAGGGATCTGACTCTGTGATCCAATATCCCCCACTAGGCCCAACCTCCAAAATTGGGGATCACATTTTAATGTGAGGTTTGGAGGGGACACACATCCAAACCATTATCAGTGCCCCACAAGTTCCAGCCAAACCAAAGTAGACCTTGTTTCTCTAAATACACCAGAGCTGTTCACAAACCCAAGCATTGGTTCATGCTATCTCATCTTCTTGGGATTTTCTTCTGTTCTCATTTCACTCTTCCTACCTGGAAGCATTCCACTTAATTTTCAGTGCTCAGATCAAATGCCGCCTCCTCCACGAAGTCTTAAGAAATTTCTACCCTCTTCCAGGCAAAATTAGTCACTCCTTCCTCTACATATCTTCATATCTCTCTATTCACAGTGCTAGTACACTGAATAGCAGCTTGGATAGGCCACCTTTCTTAACTCCGTCCAAAAGGATCTGGATTCCTCCTTTGGTTTCCTAAAACAAATTTTAGACCTCTGTTATAGTCTATACCCTATTCCACTTTGTGTGTACATGGTGTGTTTTATAACCTGTCTGTCTCTTAAATTAGACAACACTCCCCCTCAAAGATAGACACTGCCTTCTCCTTTAATTTCCCAGCATGAAGCAAAGATTCCACAGTTTTAATGGACACTAAATAAATAATTCTTTAGGCAAGATTCAGATTAGACATCATCTTCTCAGGAAGCCTTTCCAAGCCCTAACAAGTGGTAGTGAGCTGCATCTGTCACATCAGCATCCTACATGTAGCACATTCTACTGAAATTACCTGCTTATGAGCCTATATCCTTCACTAGACTGCAAGTTCCTTCTGGGCAGCAACAGTATTTTTCTCTCCCCTACCATGGCACATTACACAGTGCCTGGCAGACAGGTGTACTCTTCAGTGTTCTGGAACAACTATGCTGAATTTACTGTAATTTCCTTGCAGATGATAAACACTCCAAGTGCACTTATGGTATTTTTTACCACTCTCAAATTTTTGACAGCATCTTCCTCGAACCCTGAATTGAGAGCAAACATTCAAACAATATTTGTCAATTGACAAATTATTATTAAATATTCCTGAATAAGTTTAGGCCTGCATATGAGAGGATGGAATGTCCCACTTAGATGTGTTCCCAGGAAAGGAAGGATTCAGTCTTTTAATGGCCATACCCCAATTCTGTTTGTCGTCATGTATATATATCCTGATATTTCAGCAATGATTAGTCAAGTCTCTAGTACGTTGGATCTGTCACTGATTCAATCTCAGCTTATTGACTTGGTTCCATACTGGCCACTTTCCTCCTCTCCTCTGGTCCCAATATATACAGCAGATTGGCATATTAACCTTGTCTAGGAATTTTTAAAAATTAAAGGCCGGGCGCGGTGGCTCATGCCTGTAATCCCAGTACTTTGGGAGGCCAAAGCGGGCAGATCACGAGGTCAGGAGTTCGAGACCAGCCTGACAACATGGTGAAATCCCATCTCTACTAAAAATACAAAAATTAGCCGGTCGTGGTGGCGCACACCTGTAATCTGGCTGAGGCAGGAGAATTGCTTGAACCCGGGAGGCAGAGGTTGCAGTGAGCTGAGATCACGCCATTGCACTCCAGCCTGGGTGACAGAGAGAGACTCCATCTCAAAAAACAGGAAAAAGAAAAAAGAAAAAAAATTAAAAGGGACATGGAAATAAAATTTTGGGGAAAATTCAAAATAATGTCTACTCATGAACAAGTGCCATTCCAACAAAGCTGAGGGTTGGGTCACTGCTCAATGCATTCATAATACATAGACCTGCTGGGTGATGAAAACTTATAACATTATTTTATCTAAAACTGAAATGTTTTGGAATTTTTTATGTGAATGAAAATATCAGGATATTTGTGGAAATAATCCCAATCTCACATCATCATTATTAAAATAAAAGCTACAGTGCAACTATGTGATATGTTTTATTTTAAGCATAAAATAAAGCATGTTTTACTATTATGTTTTTTAAAAGCATAAACATGAAAAGAAGCTCCCTTTTTCTCCATTGTTTAAATAAAACAACATAAATCTCCTTTTACAAGTTTATAAATTAATCAACCATTGTTGAATGCCCGGGCATAATTTAGCTGACACCATATCCAAACATTAAGCTAGCTGCTGAGCAACCAATGAGAAGGTAGTTTTTCTGGAAGTTGGAAAATCACATCAACTTGATGTAAATAAAAAGAACAAGCTCAACATTGATCACAGCATATCAACTGGGAGGAGGAATGGAAGCACGGTTGCCATCATAACATATCACAATCGCAGATATGTCAAAAAATTTTAAGGGTTTTTCCAGATAGGTCTAGTATGAAATTACTTAGAGGCAAAAAATAATGACGCTTCACTTCTTACTTAAAGTAAAACTCATGGGATATCAGTGAACTTTAACTCACATCTTATGATTTTATTTAAAAGTCCCCAGAGTCCTGATTACTCCAAAATTCTGTGATCTAGGATTGATGATTTTCTCTCTGCAGTGAGGTCATTGACGTGATTAGCTGCAATGCAGTATTTTAAGGCTCCATTGAGAGGAATGGAATAAAGTCAAGAATTGAGGCATTCGTCCAGATTAGTCTTATAAAATCTGATACTAGATGAGAAAAAAAAAAAAAAAAAAGTTGGTGTGGACTTGAATGGTCCCAACTGACTACCTGTACAACCAAAATTCACTGATATAAAATGGGATGATGTGGAATATCCAAAATTATTAGTCCTACTCAGCGAAGGACAGGCCCCAGTAAAGGTCAACACCCTGCAGGCCTGAGTTGCCATTTCAAATCATTTCTCAGGTTGGTAAATAGTGGGGAAAAAATAAAACAAAACATTTTAAGGAGTTCTGACACTTCTCATATTATTCATTCTAATATCCCTATGTTCGACTTTTGTTGAAGTTTTACATAAAAGAAATAAAAATTCACAAGTATTTAAAATGTCTCAAATGTGCAAAAAGGTTGATTTTCTCTACCAAGAAATAGGTGCCTGAAACCAGCAAAGGGCATCATATTGAAATAACTTTCTTATTTGGTTGTGAGTTTCTTAAAGGGCAGTCCAGGTCTCAGGTCCTATTAACCAGCCCAGAGCAGCAACTGAATTCCTATAAAATCTCAAATATAACCTTGAAAAGTAATGCACACTAGCACAGGGATCTGGACCAGGGAGCACAGGTCTTAGCCTCAGTACATGCTCCAGCACCACATGTTTCTTAATCTTAGGTAAGCCAAAACTGTCTTTGTTGTTGTTGTAGTTGTTGTTGTTATGGAGTCTCGCTCTGTCGCCCAGGCTAGAGTACAGTGGTGTGATCTCGGCTCACTGTAAACTCCACCTCCCAGGTTCAAGCAATTCTCCTGCCTCAGCCTCCCAAGCAAGTAGGTGGGATTACAGGTGAGTGCTACCACACCCGGCTGATTTTTGTATTTTCAGTAGAGATGGGGTTTCACCATGTTAACCAAGCTGGTCTCGAACTCCCGATCTCAGGTGATCCACCTGCCTCGGCCTCCCAAAGTGCTGGGATTACAGGCATGAGCCACTGCGCCCAGCCCAAAACTGTCTTCGATCTTTAGTTTTCCCTTACGCATGTCAGGGAAAAAAAAAAAAAATCACCTTTCCAAGAGTACGATGATGAAATATATTGACAGTCAAATAACTTTAATTTCTTGGAAAAAAAGGCTTTGCACAGTAAAAATAACCTATTTTCTTCAAAAAACTGAATAATATGAATACATCACATTTACTTTGCCAGTTCTTGATTTATAGTTAGATACTCTGATCTTACTGGGTAAGGGCACTGGTATTCCTTGCCAGCACTTATTTTAGCTCTACCTTGCCAGTGGTTGGGGCAAGGGTAGAACGAGAGGACCCAAAGGAATGGGGGATAATAAAAGGGATTGAAGAAGGGTAGAGAGGCACTGCTAACTTTTTAAAGAATTGCTAATCTGAGATATCCCTGTTAATACCTGCCCACAAACTTTCTCCTTAGCACTTGTGGAGTAGGTATTTTGCATATATTCTTCTCATTCTTCCAGATTTACACTCACAGAAGAGTAGAGGGGGCATTTTCTTTAAGTCATCACTGTTTCTTTTACATAGACTTTCACATTAAATGAATATATATTCACTTAATAGGAATGAATATATATAAATATGAATGAATATTTAAAAATATATATCAATAAAATAAATATCAGCCGTGGATTACAACATAACTTCTTTTAGAATATGCTTGGGAGTTTTATAATCTACTTAACACACTACTTGTAAAAATAATGAGTTATTTTTCAAGGAAATTCCAAATTTCAGTCTATGTGAATGAAATAATACCTATCCTTGCCACACACTAAAAAAATATCAGGGAGGAAAACAGAACTTTGTCAGAGCATTCTCTATAACGCGGTCTTCATTTTGCATATTTGCTTATTTTTAACCCCAACTCCTTGAATATAAAATATTATATCCAAATGCTCCCCCTTTGCTAACTTAACAAACACTCATGAGAAGGTTTCTGTTTGTTTGCCCGAATATTACAAGCATTGTTTGTTGAGTTGGTTGATTAGCACTGTAGAAAGTCTTTGCTTTGCTGATACTTTTCACATGTTGTGTAAGTACTACCAGGAAACCTGCCTCAAAGTAAATTAAATGAGCATGTTATCTCTGAAGGCCTCATACAGTTAGGAAGTAGAAGGCATTCAGAAAGGGGAAGCTCAACTTTGTCCTCCCAATTCAGAGTGGAAAAAAGAAATCCAACAAAGTTTAAAAAGTAGGAGCTCTGAAAGCTGTGTCTGCTACTTAACTGTAGAGTCTCAGTGACATGCTTTTGAAAAAGAAAACTTTTTCAATTAATAGGGCCATTGAAAATAAATTTAGTATTTTTGATTGTGTGCTGCCATCTTAGTGATTATTTTAAATCAGCCTGAGGGCATTATGGGTAAAGAGAAGCACAACAGTTACATCCTATTTCATCTTCTGTCTACCTATACATGTGATCTTCTGCTTCATGTTCTTCCAAAATTCCAGAATGTGTGCTATATTTCCCTTTCTTTTTAAAAGATGTTTGTATTTTTAGGGCTCAGAAGATATTAGTTACAAACAAACAATATTTTGACCACATTATGTTCAGTATGCTAAATACTGGAGGTGGCCATTTTTAAGAAATGTCAGGGTTATGTCTTCAGTCTGATTTACAAGTTTCCTATTTATTGGAGCAATTACAGACACTTGTTGAAATGTCCGGATTAATGGTTGAACTTGAACCTATGCTTTCAAAATGTCTTGGGATGGACCTTGGCCACAAGATGAGTTGTTCTTTTCAAGTTGTTCCAGAAGTTAAATATCTGCAGAAGACACAGGCTAAGAGACGGGGTTCCCTCCAAATCTGTTCTCCCGAGGGTTTCAGCATTCCTTCCAGCTCCTTGGAGAACTACGCTATTTGTGAGTGCAAAAAGAACTTGTTTCGACTGCTTCAACCATAGAGACTCAGCTTTTCATTAACCTCTTTGTCTCTTCTAGCATTTTAGGTGGAAATACTACCCAGCCTTATAATATTTCAGCCATTTCCTTCCTTACCCCTTCATTTCACACCTTATTAAAGCATAATTGATCAGAAGATGGGACCATCCATTTTTCTCCATCCAAAATGCACTGAAGAATTTAGCAACGCCAACTTCTTCTTTCACAAAAGCTTCGGAATCGTTTGTTTAAATTTGACTTTTGAATCAGCCCCAAGTGACTGTTCCTTGGCAACAAAATATGTAACTTTATCACAGATAAATTTTCCTTGCTCACAATTCCTGGCCTGGAGTTGCTGTAAGGATCATCCAGGCACATGCTGGAAATTAAACAGTGTACTACCAGGGTGGCCGCAATTAAATTCAGACTTGTATTCAAACCATGGCCTGCTCCGCATTTCTTCGAGAAGTTTGCTTTCTAAAGACATTTCAGAATGTCTTTTCACAAAAGAAAGGCAGGATGGCTCTGCCCAAGTCCCCTAAATCAAGGCAATGAGAATGAAAAGGGAGAGATGTATTTGCAGCATGCCAAACTGCATGTTCATATACAGGAAGATCTGAGGCTTCTAATTTAGGGTGTTTTCTTCTGGAACCCAAAGGTAATTCTATCCACACCTTCACAGACAGACTACAATTATTATTTGAAAAATAAATAAATCATGAGTTCTCATCGGACATCAACCCACCAGCATGTGTTATAAAATGGAGTGGCTCCTTGAAAGAAAATATTTCCTCCTCTGCATGCAGACATATCCCCTTGACTTAAAAATATATTTTAGAATTGAAATGCTGAATGCTTAGCAAATTCTGAAAATAGTGAAGAGTTCTGCACTCAAGCCAAATGTTGTATGGCTTAAGGGAAAAAATGATCAATTTGGAATAATTTTTTCTAGATACTTATAGATAGTACAATATTTAGAAGGAAGAAAACTATGGAGGACCATTTATAGGTATGCGATATTTCTAGGCTAAAACTAAGTTTATAAAATGTGTGAATTTGTTTTTTAGCAAAATTGTTTAAAGATGGAGTTCAAATTTAATCTGCTCCTCTGTTTCTTTTTAGGTAGAATCAGTTTTAATCACTTGTATTGATTCGAAGAAATATAAATTGCATAAAGTTAAAGTGCCTGGAAGAGATCTCCACATTTTCATGTCATGTCAAATGCCCATTTGAAATACTTTCCTAAAAATCTGTTTTGAGGGTGTAACTCTGTAACCTTTGAAAACTTTGGGAGTTGTCAGGAGTTGGCCTGCTCATAGAAGACAATCACTCATGCATAAATGTCATTCAAAAGAACAGCTATGTTTAAGGTACAAAATAACGTAGTACCAAGACTTAACAGCCACACAAACGATAGTCAAACCTTTTTTTTTTTTCCTACAGAGCAGAACGTTACCACAGAAATTTCACATGCAAGCATAAATGATCTGAAAAAGACAATCACCAATTTAGGCTGAACTGATTTCAACATTTGAGCAAATTACAAACAGCAGACCTGGCCTTCCTTACAACTTCCATCTAGTTGTTGCACTGAACAAAAATAAACAAATGGAAAGCTTGAGAGATGAATAAGACTTTTCTCATAATTTTAAAAAATGAAAATGCAACAGGAAAGCAAATATCACCACCGAAGTTCTTCCGAAGAAACTGCCTTTGGTATGTAGGCTGGAGCAAAGACTCCAAAGCCTCCCCTCGATCTCCCATCAGAATCCTCCACTTTTGCTGTATTTCCTAATTTTGTAGACTCTATTGCTGAGCTCTTTATCAAAACAGTGTGCAATAAAAAAGCCTCCACCGTTCTAGTAACTTGCAATTTTCTCCCTCCTCCTGGACAGAGGCCACTAGGAAGGGAAAGCCTCAAAAAAAAAAAAAAAAAAGAAAAAAGAGCAGTGAAAGCAAAGAAACAATAGACAACCGTGGCTTTGACAATGGCTTCCCTCAACCCCCTTTCTGCTCCTGCTGTGACACTTGCATTCCAGAGCAAGGATGTCTGCCATCCGATACATGGACAATGGAATGAGGAATACAAGGCAGGGGGGAAAAAAGGAAATCAGATGAATTCTGAGCTAAGATGGCAGGGTTCTCACCTTTTCCATTTTGGGAAATTTTTTTGTTTTTTGGGTTTTTTTTTTTTTTTTTTTTGCCAAAAATAAAAAGTCTGGAGGGAGTCTTCCCACAGAGAAGAAATAAAAAGAGTGTTTGAATTGTTGGATGGTTCTGAAGGCTTCTGAATTTGCAAACGAATTTTAGAACTATTTGCAGAAGTCTACTTGCTGCCAGCCATCTCTCTCTCTCTCTCTCTCTCTCTCTCTCTCTCTCTCTCCCCTATGTCCTGCTATCTCCATCATGCCTCTGTTACTATGAAGACTTTCTGCCTGTGTAAGTAAGTGAGAGTGTGTGCATTCCTTAATGTTTGAATCAAGACACACGTCTGCATGCATTTCTAATCTAAGAAGCCTATAGCAGTTACTACAACTATCAATTAGTCAGCAATAGCTGAGAACTTAAACGCCTCTGAAGGAACAAAGGTGGAAAGACATGCAGATACTCCAGCATCTGGATCATGCAATTTGCTGGCTACAAATAACGGCACCTTCTCCAGCTTTTATCTGTGTTTAGTCCTCAAATCTATGTAATGTTATGGGTTATTAATGTATCTAGCCACATAATTAGGTATGGAGCATCTAAAACATATATGTTTCTTTGGCATTATTGGGAATAAAATGCATTAAGCTGAACTAAAAGGAAGTGCCTGCTGACAAAAAAGAGTTTATCGTATATGTGATCTACGTTCCATTTTAATCAACTCCCACTAGAACTGAAATTAACTATACGGTAGAGTTCTTTGTTCATTTCAGTGGTTTTCATGAAAGAAGCTAAGAAAATAGTGATTAAAAAAGGAAAGCTAAATATTTAGCTGTAGAAAAGCATATAAGAAGATTAATTTTCCTCCATAAATGAAATCATTTTGGTTTAAACTCAAGCCTGGATTTTGGTTAATGTTGAGTGGGTTTGTGTGGGGGGCTGTGTGTGTTTAGTTGCACGTGTTGTGAGTACCGTCTTACACTGGATATGTCTGTGTTAACTTGTATTGAATATATTCTGGGTTAACCACCTGAAACAAAATAAAGACTTCTTTTATCTCATTTTACAGAAACCTCAAAAAAATCAACCCTTCTGAAAAACAATGCTCTGCCTTTCAGTCTTCAAGGACATTAAAATATTGCTAACTTGAACACACAAGAAGAAAGAGGGTGGTATAAGTAACAGCTGGTCTCACTCACTTTTAAATATAAATCATTTCAAATGGAATGATGTCCTTTGCATCTGATGTTATCTGTGATTTTGTCCCTCTTTTCTGGTGCATGAAAAGCAATGCTTCTTTCCTCCGCACTTCTTGTTAGAATTGAAATAATTTTCAAGCGAGATATGGAAAATATCATGAAGGTTAACATTTGTCTCTAACTCCGTAAACACGACAGAAAGTCTCACCTGAGCACAGGTATTCACAGCCAAGCCGTAGCAGAAGCTGCAAAACAATATCCCCTCATTTCCCTCTGCTACTCATTCCTTTTCTCGGGACTATCACCCCAAAGAGCAAAATTTTTTTCTTCCTAAAGAAAATAGCTCAGACAATAATTTTACCCCTGTTAACTTGTGAGGTAACCACAGAAGCTGAGAAATTTGGAACTAACATTCAAAGAGAAAACCCAAACAATAGAGCAGAAAAACTGAGTTGCAGGGACCGGGAATGAGAGTCTAGCAAGCTTTTATAATGAGGAGAGGTGTTAGAAATCAGGATAAAGCAAGTCCTTATCAAGATAAAGCAGGGATAGACAGGGGGGCACAGGAACCCCCATCAAACCCTGTCACTTAAGAAAGAGAAAATTCTAACAAGGTTGAGGAAGAGAAAGGAAATGGTGCTAAATAGCTGGCGAGGTGACCCACCGTCCTGTTTGCTCCTTGGCTCTTGCCGAGGGGAATAACAGCCACAGCAGTGACAACGGAGTTCTAATGTGTCAGGTGCAACCTCTGCCCCGTGCTCTCTACCTCCCAAAAAGGAAAGAAAATCATGCCTCAGATAGAACACAACAGGAACGAGCAGGCGCCATCGTCAAGTCCCGGACCCCATCAGCACCGGCTGGTCTATGAAAGCCTTGTATCAAGGGTCCCATTCAAAGGCAACGAAGAACCAGAGACAATGGCAAATCAAAAACTGGCAGGGTTTCTGGAATAATTTAATTCCTCACTCCAGAATTTAGATGGGTATAGCAAGAAACACAGGCGAGAGCTCCTTCACACCAAGACGCGAGCATATGCCTGCCTCTCTGTGGATGTATTTTTAGACATAATATCATGGGGAAGGCAGCCTGTGCACTCATCAACAGCATTTGCTTCCTAACGTGGGTGCAGCCTCTTTTTCACTGTGAGAGTAGCTGATGAGCAGAGGAAGCAATCCACATTTCTCACCAAGCCAAAGGTCAGGAAGGAGGACCCCAAACCACAATCCATTGTCTCTGTGCTCAGAAAGCATTAAATACATTTTCAAGATGTGTTCCAGTATGAGGTCATGCCGCGTGGCAATTTGCTCACTTCCTATTTTTCCACAAATGACTTATTCTATCATCCAAAAGCATAACCAGAAAAAGAAATCACACCTTGACAAAGACAATTCAAACACTGTAGATGAAGGATAAAAATATTTGACAGGACATCTATTATTAATAACATGTACTAAACTTTTTAACATGTCTGTTAAAAGCAAGAGACGGATAATGATTTATGTCAGATTTAAATGTGCTTTAAAATTGGATATTCCTCGCATTCACTTCAAGCTTCAAATATTTAAAATGATAAACACACAAAAAAAATAGCTCAGCTCTTTAAAATGTGATCAACTAGAAAGGAACAACTCAGCCTTTGCAAACAAATTAACCATAATGTGATATATTCTTATCTGATCTGGGGAATTTTCCCTTCATGTGGAGGATTAAAAAATTTTTAAAGACTCCTTTAAATTTTTCATATTAAAGTAGTAATCAAATATGTATGTGGACTTATCTATACATAGACAAAATTCTCAAGTTAATTTAAACTTACGTGAGAAATCCAAGGACTGTAGGTCAAACCATCAGAAAAGAAAAATAACCATAAAAACAATCTTTAACCACATACCAATTTCTAGTTTCGCACTTCTGGAATAGAAATGGACTGAATGGAAATGAATGAAACTAATTTTTCACAACCACCATATTGCAAAATGCAATTACTTAAAATGAAGAACAAACAGCCCACCTTCCATATTTTTGAGTTAGAATTTGTTTATGTCAGAATTACGTTTTTTAAAAATATTGTATGTAAGTAATCTATAAAAGAGAGTTACAGGATGGATTATTTCTAACTCTACAAATAAGCATTCTGAGTTTTGATTTTCCTTTAACAATTGAAACAGTTTACAATTTCACATTGTAAATCTCACTAGGACTGAATAATGCTCTCACATGGATTGACAAAGAAAGAATAATTCATGTCAGACCAAAAGGCTTCTTTCAGTCAGTTTCATGCAGCTTTCTTCCAACCGATCTGGGCCAAAACAAATGTAGAATCTTGAGCTGAACTATCCATCACATTTTCCTAGTCTTTCAATTAATGACACTGCAATCAGATCGATAGAATGTAATAAGAAAAGAGCTTTGCATTTCTATACCTATTAATTCGCTGAGTAACTCCAGCAGTAAAACGTGACCTGAAAGGAAAACACTCAAGGAAAGTGAATTCTCTTAGCATATTGAGCAATGACTCCCTGACCCAAAAATGAACACTAGAGTTTCTATCTTCCAACCAAGGTTATTAAGATCTAAAGATCAGATTGCCTTGTCAAGAGTAAGCTTGTTCTTTTTTCACAAGATTCTCTGCAATACACTCACACCACAAGAGGTCTAGTCAAATTGGCCATTTTTTAGAATTTTGGAACAAACATCTCTGAAGTGCAGGTTAGAGTATCTGAAAGGAAAGGCATTGTTCTTCACTTCCTAGGCCACCCTGAAAGACCACATTTCTGATCTTGGTTTTCTGTGATGTTCTGCACCAAGGAATTGGGTTTAGAAAGGGTGAAGCAGGGAAAGAATCGTGGGAATGCTAATTGAGCTCAGCCCCATTCCAAATTATTGCATTGGTTTGAGTCTATGCAAACAGTGACAGACATAACAATGCAACACGATGTCTGGATACTCCATATTTATCACCAGAGACAGAGAACCAGGAACACACAGGATGAGCTCTCCGTGGGAAGGATGAGGCAAAGAAAGGCTGGCCTGAGATGTCCTCTATTATCATGTGCGTGTCTAGATTTTAATGTCACTGGAGGTTCATAAACAGTAACTTCAGTCATAAAAAGTAGACTCTTTCTACTAAATTAAAGTTATAAGGTAGTTCAATCAACGACTAGTGTAGCAGAAAGAACACAGGTTTTGTTGCCAGACAAATCAGAGTTTGAATTTCAATTCTATCATATACTAGTTAGCACCTCTGAACCTCAAATTTTTATTAGCAAAAAATAAATATTATTGCTTACTTGAAGGGCTACTATGAGGGTTGAGTGAGATAACGTATGTAAACTTGTGGCACATAATAGCTAACCCTTTCCCCTCACAATCCTTGTGTTTCCAAATATAAACTAGCAGTAAAAATACAATCTCGGCTGAGCACAGAGGCTCAGGCCTGTAATTCCAGCACTTTGAGAGGCCCAGGAGGGTGAATCGCTTGAGCCCAGGAGTTCAGTACCAGCCTAGGCCACATAGTGAGACTCTGCCTCTACAAAAAAAATTTTTAAAGTTAGCCAGGTGTGGTGGATGTGCCTGTAGTTCTAGCTAATTGGGAGGCCAAGGTGGGAAGATAGCTTGAGCCCAAGGAGGTCGAGGCTGCAGTGAGCTATGATCACACCACTGCACTCCAGCCTGGGCAAGAGAGTAAGATCCTGTCTCAAAAAAAAAAAGGAAAAAATGCAATCTTGTACAAATTAAATGAAATAGTGTATATAGAACTCTCAATAAACTGTTCACCAATGCACAACTGAAGGTATTATTATTGTTGACAAAAATAACAATAAAGCCTTAAAAATTGAATATGTTATTTCATGTAAGACATAAAGAAATAGTAGGGTCTGAGACCTCCCTTTTTTGCAATTATGTATTTAAATCCAAGGGGAAATATTGCTGCTGGAAGAGCTGTATTAAGTGAATTGGCCACCAGCAACCAGTCTTTCAGTGCACGCCAATCTTAGTTGCCAATGGTAGCACCATCTTTTGAAGGTTAAAAAAAAAAAAAAAGTGCTTAAAATTCCAAGATGAAACCACAAGAAGAAATCTAGCAGCGAGTTGGTGGAAACACCTTTGATGAGAAGTAAGAATAGCACAGCTAAGTGTTCCCTGTGTTTGCAATAAAAGAGGAAAAGATCTGATTATTCATTTAATAAGTTTTTGTCTATCAGTAGAATATTCATAAAACAGTATAGGTGGGAGCTGTAGGGAAGATAAATTGCCCTCAAAGAGCTTCAAGTCTAAAGAAAAAATATTTATGTCATAAAATGAAAATAATTACAAAACCTGAAGTGAGAAAAATACTACTAGTCTTGGAATAAAGTTTGGCAGTAATTGATGTTTGACATCTGCAGTATCAGAAGTATTTTAAAAGGACCTCTTTTATTACTTTGTCATGACAATCATTAACTAATGAAATCAGACAATAGATGAGAGAGCTTAAAATAATTGCTGCAAAATATGCTTTATCAAGACATCAAGTTCATTACCTATGCATGGTCTGGATAGAAAATATTGGAAAGCTTGTAGAAACTAAAAAACCAATTCGATAGGTATAATTAACTGAAGAGGATATCTGCTGCTTTTAGGGGAAAATAATAATAACAATATCTACCACTTACAGAGTACTTATACAATGCCAGACAACGTGCTAAGTGTTTTATGTCTAACAACCCACTTAATCTTCAAAACATCCCTAAGAGGTGTGTGCTACTGTTATCACAGCTTTACAGACGAAGAAACTAAAGCACAAAGAGGGCAAGTGACCTGCCCAAGATCACAGAGCTAGCACATAATACAGTCAATTTCACACCCAGGCAATTTGATGCCTGAGCCCTTGCCCTTGACCACTCTCATCATTTTTTCCTCCTTAGAACCTCTTTAATCTGATTTTCAGTAAAAGTGGGACCAAATGGCCAATAAGCTAAGTTTACTGTGGTTAAACTCTAAGGAAAAAAGAGAGATAACCCACTTGGTCAAGTGTAACTTATGGTCAGAAGCAAAATATAGCAGTGTAAATTTATTCATTCCTTGAGTGCATTCATTCATTCAACAAATATTACTGAGCAAGACTCTACTATACTGAGCAGATCTCCACCCCATCAAAGCTCACAGGCTAGTTTATGAGACTGCCACTGAAAGAAGCAATTGGGCCAGGTGTGGTGACTCATGCCTGTAATACCAGCATTCTGGGAGACGAGGCAGGAGGATTGCTTGAGCCTGGGAGTTCCAGACCAGCCTGGGCACATAGCGAGACCCTGTCTCTACAAAACTTAGCTGGGCACGGTAGGGTGCACCTGTGGTCCTAGCTATTCAGGAGGCTGAGGTGGGAGGAGCATTCAAACCCAGGATTTTGAGGCTGCAATGAACTATGATCCTGCCACTGCACTCCAGGCTGGGTGACAGAGAAAGACCCTGTCTCAAAAACAAACAAACAAACAAAAACCCACAAGTAATCACAATATAGGGAGTAAGTGCGCTGTTAGAAAAACTAACAAACAAAAACCCACAAGCAATCACAACACAGGGAACAAGTGCTGTATTAGAAAAACTAGAGCTGAAAACTCAGAGTAGTATTTTTCCATATGAGATAACTGTTAAGAGAGCAGGTTCAGGAGATCAAAACTGGCTGGATCCAGATTTCCCAGACAGGAAGAGTTATCAGTAGTATTTTCATTTGGTTTCATGCTAACCACAATCATTTCTTCTAATTTGGGGCTTTGGAAAGTGTCTGGGGAGGAGATGCTTTTTTGGCACTGTGTGGCATGTGCGACTCAACCAGGATGCCCTTTTGAGTTCCCTGGAGATGCATGTTCTCTGCTTCTGAAACAACTTACTCTAGCTCAGGTACTACAAAGGGAAGAAAGACACCTGCGTTTTTACCTCTCTCCCCGATACTTCACAGAAATTTAAAAAGAAAATTCCGTAATAATTCAAGGAGTGCAGGTACACACAGTTTAATAATGTTATTATTTTTCCTCATATTTCCTGATATTTCCTGATTTTCCTGATATTTTCCTTGGTATTTTAATAAATTTATTTCTAGTCTTTTACATATGTGAATGTTTATTCATATTTATATAATTTTTACAATGTTTGGATCATAACGTAAATATTTATTCTTTCTATTCTCTTAGTTTAACATTGTATCAGGAACATTTTTGAAGTTTAAGTATCTTTCAAAAACAGTTTAAAGGACAATATAATATTCCATTGTACAGATATAAGTTACTTGACCATTCCTCCAATATTGAACATTTAGGATACTTTCATTTTTTTGCACTATACATAAGATTGTAAGAGACATTTTTTACATGAATATTTGACTGCTTTCCTTAGTACAGGTTAGGAGTGAGATTATCAGATGAAAGTGCTTTTTTTCTTTTTTTTTTAAGTATTGCTAAATATCTTTCTAGAAAGTTTTGCCAATTTGAAGGGAGTTGAAATCTCACTAGGTTTGAGTTTTATTTAGCAGTGCTTTTTAATTTGCTTTTTTTAAATTGAATTCTAGTGAGATTGGATTGATATTTCAAGAGTTCATTGATCACGTCTCTTTTTTTAAATTTTGTTAATTACCTGTTCGTGTTCTTTGCCATTTTCTCAATGGTGCTGCTATTTTTTTCTGATTGATTTGTAAGACACACACATATATGTATGTGTATATGTGTGTTTGTGTATATGTACACACACATGCACAAACGTACCTCTATGTATGCATGTATTTGAACTCTTTTCCAATTATTGCAAATGTGTTTTCTACTTTTTTTCAGTTTACAGAACTTTTATATTCTATATATGCAGGTGTATTGATATTTTCTTTGAGGACATCATCACATGCTTTTATATCTTGAAGTATTTTTTACTCAAAATCAAATATTCACTTATATTGTCTTCAAGTTATTTATGTATACAATTTTTGCATGTAATCTACCTGAAATTAATTGTGGTGCTTTTTGTGAGGTGAAAATATAACTTGAGGGTTTTGTTTTCCTTTCAACAGGTAATTTTCCTAGGATCCAGTCCTACTTATATTGATATTTTAAGTGTGACAAAATTGTTTATATATTCAAAACTGTTTTGGGGCCACCACCTATTCCATTCAGATGTTTGTATCTAAATTCCTTCTAGTAAATGAAACCATCAAAACATTTCTATTTTGTCAACACTAGGACTATCAGTGTGAGAGACAATAATATCCTATTGGGCCAAGTTGTATTGCTGATTATGGATGTGATAAGACAACTGCAAAAACTTGCTGGGTCTCAGGAATGGCCTTGGTGGCAAAGGGGCTGAAATTTAATTCAGAAGAGTTGAGATTAGGACAGGTGATTCCACCTTAAAGCAACCAGAGACGCAAGAAGTCAAAGGGGTTAATCAAATAAAAATCTGCAGAAGAAAGCCAAGGCCCAGGTACTGACAAGAGCACTATAAATTAAAGTTTGAAGAGATCAGACCAAACTTGAGCTCATCTTCACAGAACCAGGTGACAACAGGAGCCAAGGCATCTCAAAGAGGGAAAGATAGAATATGGGGTGGGGATTCAGGCTTATCTTCTAGGCTAGCACGGGGACAATGCATGGATGGAGAGAGTGGGTCCACGGCAAGGAGCACCAATTTATTTGGGCATCTTGTTTGCAGAAACTTAACACCAGTTTATATTTCCTCAACATAATGCATAATGGTGAATTTATTACAGAAAGCTGACTTGGATAATTTAAATGCCTCCCCACCTTTTTTTTTTTTTTTTTTTTTTTTGATTGGTACAAAGACAGAGTTTTGACTGAAATAAACAGAGGGAGATACCTGTTTCAGTTCACCTTCTTTGGCAGTGCCAGAAAGAGATTCAAATGGACAGAATGAAAACTGAAGCAGCTCATTTACCAGGAGTGTGCTAGGTATTGAAAATAAGAGAGTTTTCAATTCTGAAAAACAGGTCAGTTTAACTAAACAGTATTGTCAAAAGATCACTTCCCCTATCTAAAATACAGTGAGGAGGGGGCTGTACCACAATGATAGAAAAACTTGCCAGTGTATATTTCCTGCTGCAGCTTTGATGAGCCACTGGCATGGCACACAGCTAACTAGTCCCACAAGGCCACCACGCTCCACTGTCTACACAAGGGCATTTCTGGGAGTGCATAGGGAGTAATGGGTAGCGGCTGGAAATGCAGTCTTTAGTGTAAGATGATCAAAGCTTGAGTCTAGCAATGCCAATAACTAACTAGCTGTGTGATCTTGAGTAATTTCCCTAACCTCTCTGAGCTTCAGTGTCATCACCTGTAACATGGGCATAATAATTTTATTCACTTCATAAGGTTGTTGCAACAACTAAATAAGAAAATGCATATGTACTATATGTGGGCCTGATTCATGCGTAGAGTTCAATTAAATATTAGACTGTGTTCAGAGGCAGTATAGTGAATGCAAGTGGTAGAACTAAACCTGGTTTCAAACGCCAGCTCTACTACTTGTTTATTCTATGGCTTCATCCCTCTATGCGTCCTCTAGAAAATGTCCATATTAATACAGTGACATCTATTCCATAAGACTGTTGTGAAGATTAAGTGAAATAATATGCACAGGCACTTGATAGTGCCTATCTCTGTAAAGACTGGCTGTAGTTATTGCTATCATTTTAGTATCCAGAATGTAAAGCTAAAAATCCTCAGGCCAAAAGTCAATAAGAAACTGAAAACATGAAATAAGGGAAAATTTCTTTTCCTTTGGAAATCTACTACATAACTAAAGCTGATTTTCTGAATTGGTTTTCCCCTCTCTAATGGAAAATCCACATTGCAATAAAATGGATTCCTGTGGCAATGCTAGAGGCATCCAGCATGTAATCACAGACAAGGCAGCACCTCCAAAACAGCTGGGATGACACTTGCAAGCCTCTGCTGAGTTCATTCAGAGGGCACAGGATGTCTTTTCTCCAGACTGTGACAGCAGGCATTCTCTCTCAAGGCTTTCTTGGGAATCCTGTGGGTGATTTCAGAGCCAGCAGCCAGGAAACATCTCTGGCTATGATAAGAATCCCAAAGAGACCTTAGGTGTCCTGATTCCTAGGGCCGTGCAGCTCTACCCACTCAAGATTTTAGTTTTAAATCCTTTCATCCATCCATCAAGCATTTATTTTTTAGTATCTAGGCTAGGGGCTAAGTGTAGAGTGGTGAACAAAACAAATTAGGGGCCGGGTGTGGTGGCTCATGCCTGTAATCCCAGCACTTTGGGAGGCCAAGGTGGGCGGATCACTTGAGGCTAGGAGTTTGAGACCAACCTGGGCAACATGTTGAAACCCTGTCTCTACTAAAAATACAAAAATTAGCCAGGCGTAGTGGAGGATGCCTGTAATGCCAGCTACTAGGAAGGAGGAGGCACAAGAATCACTTGAACCCAGGAGGCGGAGATTTCAGTGAACCAAGATCGCACCACTTTAGTCCAGCCTGGGCGACAGAGTGAGATTCTGTCTCAAAAAGCAAAACAAAACGAAAAACAAATTAGGTCCCTGACTCATAGAACTTACATTCTAGTGGGAGAGTCAAACATGAATCAGGTAAGCACACAGATTGACATATAATTGCAAATTGTGATATAAGTACTGCAACTGAAAAGAAGGGGAACGATTATGTCTATCTGTAGGGGAAGACTTCCTTGACGAAGGGGCATTTAAGCTTATATGAAGCATGAAGCCAAGTGTGGTGACTCACGCCTGTAATTCCAGCATGTTGGGGGGCCAAGGCAGGAGGATCATTTGAGGCCAGGAGTTCAAGACCAGCCTGGCCAACATAGTGAAACCCTGTCTCTACTAAAAATACAAAAATTAGCCAGGCGTGGTGGCAGGCACCTGTAGTCCCAGGTACTTGGGAGGCTGAGGCATGATACTCGCTTGAACTCAGGAGGTGGAGGTTGCAGTGAGCCCACATCTTACCATTGCACTCCAGCCTGGGCAACAGAGCAATACTCTGTCTCAAATAAATAAATAAACAAATATGAAACATGAGATATAAGAAGCGCCACCAGCTTTGAGTATAAAATCTTCATGAACATTGGCTGGGAGAAAGCTGCCACCAGGTTGAAGAAATTACCAATACTGCTCACCGGAAGTTATGCTGCCACTGGTGAGCACCTCGCTAGATGACCAGAGATCCCTGGGTATCTGAGCTTGCCAATTCTTCATTAAAGGAGGCAAAGGTGAAGGCAAATACCAGTTTAGTCCTGCCCACCACGAGGAAGGAAGGCAAAATGTGTAGTCATGAATCCTTTTCTGTGAGCCTATTCCTCCTTCAGCACCTAATATGTGTGTCTCATAAAAGGGGTGCTTATTGGAGAATGACTAGCACAAAGCTCTGTCAGTATAAATCACAGAAGCTTTGATCATTGCTGAAGATGGAGGATATGGGTTATAAGGTGGGCAGGATGGTCCCTACAACCTGCATAGGAGCAGTCTCCGGGGGGAGAAAGGAATGAGATCTCAATTCCTACATAAGCTACGCAGACATTAAGATGTTTCTCCCAAGCCCTCTATTTTCTACCAGTTTAAATCCAGCACATTCCTCAGAAGCCAATTCAAGACTGGCCTCATTCCATGAAACTTCCCTACATCCCAGAGCATGTCGTCTGCCCCCACAGTATCATCCTTCCACTGCACTGTGCTGTATTGTTCTCGAGTCACTCAGTGAATTATTTTCTTGCCCACTCAATAAGATGATATACTCCTCAAGGACTAGGACTATTCCTTTACTTCTTTTGTATTCCCCACAGTGCTGTGCTTAGTATTGTGCCCACTCTAGGCACTTAACATATCAATGCCTGTTGGGTAAATGAATGGTTTAATTAATCCATATATCTGTAAGATTTCGGTAGGTGGGGAAAAATAAAAAGAAGTGGCTCTGAGTATAACAAGATTGAGCCATCCCTCGCTGCGGCTGGAGAGTTATCTTTAGGAGAGTGTTTAATACTGTATATTGGTTCTTATTTAAACAAAGGGCTTAGGGTCCTATATCTGGAGATTTTCATCTGTCTAGGGTAATTGAAGGGCACCTCTGCCTGGCAATAAGCGATGGTCTAGGAAGACCTTTCAAAGCCCTTTCCATTTCTAATTCTGATTCTGTAGATTCGGATGTGTTACCATCTCAGTCCAGAAAGTACATGGTGTGAATGTTAGCCAGTCCTTACAACAGTCCCTGAACCATCTCCTGCAAAGATGCTCTAGAAACTCCAGACTCCTCTGTGAGCTCTGGAATGGAAGATGCACCCCAACCCCCACCAAATAAAAGCATATTCCAGGGACCACCAGAGTGCAGCCATTGGTTTAGCCTCATTAATGCTGGGCTTCTATGAAAGAGTGGGGAAGAAAGAGGATTGTTGCATTAAACTATTTGTCTAAAAATGAAACAAGGAAGATTCAGCCCAGAGTGCAGTGCTGCTTTACTTTCTTCCTGTTTTAATGGAGGTACTGCATGAGGTAATCTTTTAAGAAAGTCTTAACGGGTTGGAGTAATTTTATTGTACGTTTATTATTATTCTCATTTAGAAGACTCAGCTCTTTTATTCCCAGTTAGGATTAAAGGGCTTCTTTCTATTTACTTCTAACAAGCTTTAATATAAAACATAGGAACATAAAACTTGCCTCTCTAAAGGCGCCAATAGCCCATCAAATCTGATGTCACTGGTTCAGAAGACACTGAAACAAAAGGCCAGTCTCTGCCAAGCCAGGCATCTCAAACGGCCCAGCAGCAGCAAGGCTGCCGGACAGGAAGGTCTGAGCCTCCATGCATAAAGCATCCATCACTCCCTGGACTCACCCCAGCACAAAGGACTCGGTTTTCTCCCATTAGGCAGCACGGTATGCCCTCTTACAGACCCCTTGTCACACTCTATGACCTCCTCAGTTGGTGTGGTCTTTGTTTCCTGCTCTTATTTTAAAATAACTCAGCTGGCATAGCATTGAAGCCCAGCCAAGTTTTTAATTTAAAAGTTGCCACTCTCTTGAAAGCCTTGAGTGAGTTTGCTGCTAGGCAGGTGCCACGCTTTAAAGCTATAAGAAGGCATTGTTGTCTTAAGTATTGTCTACCTGTAGAATTGCTTGGAATTATTTTGCTCACTTTGGCTTTTCTAGTCTCACTTGGCACCTTCTCCAGTCTGTCTGGCCCCCTCAACCCTAAAACCCCAGTTGGAGTTCAGTGAAATCAATTCACCAGTGAAGGAAGAAAGTATTTAGAGACACAGAGTTCCCCCACGCAGCAGTCACTGACAGCATAAATCACAGGAAACTATAGGAAGGGGCAGCAAAAACCCAGTGAGCTTTGTCCATTATGCATTCAGCCTGGAATAATGACCTCTAATTTATTTTAGCTATGTTGCTCTTTGGGAGGGATGCCCTAATCTCACTCTGAAGATTTCAGAATATTTTTCAGTTGTTCTTCTTGCCTTTAAACCCAGGAATATGGCTTATTCTCTATCTGTGGAGTAGTTAATCTACTCAGACATTTCCCCCTACATTACCATCTGTTCTACCTTGAATTTTTTACCTCTTCACACTATCCCAGCCTTAGCCTGCTCTGCTGGCTCATTCAGTGATCTTTAATTTTTCCTCTGCCTTTATGTCTGGTTGCTTATGTTTTGGAGCAGACAATAGAGGTGATATAGGCCATTATTCATGAGTAGCTTCAAGGGTAACGTGAGAAATGCCTCATCTCCTGACCTCTTTTAGCATAAGAATTGCTGATAAAATTCTGAACTGAAAAGAAAAGTTCTTCTAAGAAAAAATATTAGAGAGCTGCTCACTCTGGAGCAGCTTCCTGGAGAAAAGACCTGAGGTGGGGAGGGCAGCCATAAAAATTTTTTAAAATAAAATAAAATAAAAATATTTCACACAAAGGAAAATATTGATTATAATTGACATCATCAGTTTATTACAATCCATGACAGCATCTGGGAATGGCAATGTAAATTCAAAAGAACTAAAACATCATGACAGCCAACAGTTGAATGGGACTATCTCCAAACCTAATAGACTAGGAGTCTCTCATAGGAAGCTGAGTGGGCCCTTTTGGTTTCCCTCTCCTCACCTTCATTCCATCAGCCTCAGGTGAGCAATGGCATCGCAGAAGATACACAGTAGGAGAAGGAAACTCAACTACCTACCAGCGGCCCCATCACTCTCTATGCACTCTGGAGTTGCCAGTAAGAGAAATGTGCAGCCCCAGTGAAATGCCTGAAACTGTGGTTCTTAGAGGAACTTTATTCAACAATTACCATTTGTGTAGTAAAATCCTCTGGTCTCTGCAGACACAGACAAAACTAAGCAATTTCTCACTGCCCATTCTCCCTGTGACATCTTTTCCACAGCTGACGCTTCAACTCTCCACTTCACTGATATTGCTCATTTATATTCTCTTTGCCATCCCAAGTCTCTCTCCAGAATACCAAACACTTCCAAGACTTTTGCCAATGGTCCCCAGAAACTAAAATTCAACATACCTAAACAGAACTCCTCATCAGTACTTAACCCTATATGGCTGGTGTTGATGATAGCCAACCATTCACCCAGTCACCAGAGCCAGAAACCTGGGAGTCACCCCAACTCCTTCTTTCTAAATGGGTCTCCCCTCCCAATAACCAACCCTCCCAAATATATCCAGAAGATCTCACCAATCTGAGTTGCTTTTCCAGTGCCTTTGCTGTAGTTTTAATGTGTGTCTTCAGTTTCTCTTGCCTAGATGATGGTAGCACCTAAAACCAGCTTCCAGTAATCACACTCTCCAAGCCTTTTCTACATAAACAACAAGTGCTCTCTTTTAAAAAAAAAAAAAAATCAGCATGTCATTTTATGTTTGAAATCATGCAATGTTACTCTGTTGCTTTCAAGACAAATAAATGTTCATCCCTTTGGCGTGTCATACAGATTTCTTCACAATCTGACTCCAGCCCACTTCCTTCAACTCAACTTCTGCCAAAGCCTCAGATTCTCACTGTGCTTTAGCTATGTGGAGACACTTGCATTCCCTGGATGTTCTCTCACAATTCTTTACACTCTATGCACCATTCCCTCTATTCGTCCTGTCCTTACTTCCTCTGGCTTTTTGTCTAGGTAATGCCAACTCCTCAGTCAGAACCCAGTTCAAGGATAACTTTGCCAAACTCCCCTGGCACTTGAGTCTTTCCTTCCTTGTGCATACCAAAGCACCTTGCTTTCATTATTCACCTGAAAAAAAATTGTTAAATGCTTGTACATTGTTTATTTTTTATACATCTGACTTATCCACTACGTGTGAGCTCTCCAAGTGCAAACACTATACCACTCATATTCCGGTTTCCCTCGTGTCTAACACAGTGCTTAGCCCAGAGTAGGTGCCTATAAGAACATATTAAATGAAAATACTTGTCATATATAGACCCAGGGTTAAAGCCAACGTTCCATCCTTCCCTCAAAGAAATTCTCTTTCTGGTCTCCCACCCAGATCTTGGAAAACAGCACAGTGTATGACTTTGAGCATTACCCTGAGTTAGAGCACCTACGTTCTAGGCCAGGTCTGTCATCAGGAATGTGTGAGATCTGGAGCAAAGCACCAAATAAACAGCCAACATATGTTCAACATTGATTATGTGACAGATTCCCTGCTAAGCATGCTACATGCATGATCTTTTTTCTTCACAGCTACCTGAGGCGACAGATGTTAATATCACGCACATTTTACAGGTGATGAATTTAAGTAACTCAAACTCATGTTTGATGCCACCTCCCTTCATCTGGGTTATGGAGAGATCAAATGAGACTTGGTGTGTAACACAGCTCTGTAAGCTATAGAGATCTACACAAACATAAGTCACCATAATTATAGAAAGCAACAAAGATTGTCTAAGTGTAATTGAAGCTTTGTGATTATATTGAAAAATAAGATGTAAAGATTTAAACCAGGTGCAGTGGCTCATTCTTGTGATTCCAGCACTTTGGGAGGCCGAGAGAGGCACATCACTTGACCCTAAGAGTTCAAGACCAGCCTAGGCAACATGGCGAAATTCTGTCCCTACAAAACATACACAAATTAGCTGGGTGTGGTGGCCTGCACCTGTAGTCCTAGCTACTTGGGAGGCTGAGGTGGGAGGATTGCTTGAGCCTGAGGTTGAGGCTGCAGTGAGCTGAGATGACGTCACTGCACTCCAGCCTGGATGACAGAGCAACACCTTGTCTAATATATATATATATACTTGTTTTTAGACCTTGGCTAAAAATATATAAAGATTTTAGACAGAGCAAGACTCTGTCTGAAAAAAAAAGATATAAAGATGTTATAAAGATATTAAGATCCATCATCTTACACAACTGAATTCAGATGACTCAGCTGAACTAAACCCCCAAATCAGAGATATATTGTAAAATCACAGGCGTAGGAACTCAATGTGTCCAAACCCTTCTCGTTTTGCAATGGAGAAAAAGCTACACCCAGCAGCCGCACAGCTAATCTGTAGAAACCCAGGACTCCTTAGTCAAAAACCACACTATTTGTCCCAGTAGAAATAGAATATGAGGTTCAGAGAGTGGGACTGATAGACCTGAGTGTCCAAGTCAGAGAGCGCCTGAGTGTTTCAGAGCCAACATTGAGCTCAATACATGTTCCTGACGTCTCTCCTCCCAGACGTTGTGAATGAACACATCTGTCCTTACCAGGCATCCAACTAGTACCACATCCAACAGCCCCAACATATAAAAAAACAGAAACGACATGTATCCAGGAAATTGAGTTTAATGAAAAGCATTAGGATGTAATAGAAAGAGTAAAGACATTTGAACCAAAAATGTGGGTGGAAATCCTAACTCTACCACTTACTGACTCTTTGGTAATTGAGCAAACCACTTTTCTGAGCCTTGACTTTCTCATCTGTAAAATGAACAAAATGATATCCCTTTATTGAGGGAATAAAATATTTGTCCCTGTGTTCAGTACCTTTTGGCTTCTCTTCTATTCGTTAAGGTGTGTTGATGCAATACATGAGCCTTGGCCAATTTGCCAAGCCACAATATAATTTCATTTTTCTACTTTTAGGAAGTGACAATGTTTGTCTGGTATAACTACATATAAATGTAGACACATCAAAGACATTAAATATGTTTCTCCTTTTTCTTGTCACAAGTATCAAGTCTACATTCAGCCAACATGAGTGCCAAGAACACCCTTATTGAATGATAGATTTAGTGTGTGGTTTAGTGAGGCTAAGTTCTCCTGCGTGACTCTCAGCAGTCTAAAAAGAATGATCAAATGTGGGGAAGAAAAATTAACACCAGTTTAATACACTTTCGTGCCATATCCTACTGCAGGTAGTGAATAAGAGTCTGGGCTCTGAAGTCAAAACAACGTGGGTTCAAATTTCACTCCAGTATATACTAGCTGTCTGGTCTTGGGCAAGTTACTTCTCTTTAGTTGTGGAATTTTCTTATCTGTAGAATGGGCAGAATAATAGCACCTACTTTATAGACATATGATGAGAGTTTAATTAATGAATGTAAAGGAGTTAGCACCAGGCCTGACACATTGCAAGAGCTTAATAAATGCAAGCTGTTGTCAATACTTACTTTAGATGCATTGTTAAGTGGGGAAAGAAAACATTAAAATAAAAGAAATATAAACCTAATTTTATTGAAAGATCTCTGTTTTTGTTATCCTTTAGTTCTGCTAATTTGATAGTTGGTATAAAATACTTTCAGGTGCTTTGTATGAGGAATTTCTCCAGAAGGTACCGTGTTCAGATGTCCTTCCACATTTCTCAAATTCCATCATCTAATCCTAGTCTATCTTCATCCATTATGAAGCCTTTAAAATATGACCTAATGCCACTGTTTCCTTGACTCTATGAAACATTTCTGGAATCAACAAGAAAAATGGCAATTTGTTCCAATGATGCCTAATTTAATAATGAAGTTCTAAAGACTACTCCACTCATTCGAGGCCCCATCAATGCAGTTTCCTTTTGTAGCCATACATATTTAGACAATGCCTACTACTTCCTATTTGAAGCAGCTGTAGATTTGTGAAACCAGCACTCAAATTGGCACCAGGAGATTTGAAGTTCAAACCTCGCTGTCTGCTCATTTTAACTTTGGTGGAGGTGCTTTATCTCACTGAGCCTTATCTTCCTGATGTGAAAATGTATATAATAACATCCATGTAATGGAATATATTCAGCTCTAAAAAGAAATGATCTATCAAGCCAGAAAAAGACATGCAATCGTAAATGCATAATGCTAAGTGAAAGAAGTCAACTGAAAAGGCTACATACTGTATGAGTCCAGCTATGTGACATTCTAGAATAGACAAAACTATAGAGACAGTAAAAGATCAGTGGTTGCCAGGGGTTAGCAGGGAGGGAGGGATGAATAGGCAGAGCATGGAAGATTTTTAAGGCAGTGAATCTATTCTTTATGAGACTATAATGGTGGGTACCTGTCATTATACGTTTGTCAAAACCCATAGAATGTTCAACACCAGGAGTGAACCCTCATGTAAACTATGAACTTTGGGTGATAATGATGTGTCAATGTAGATTTATTGGTTGTAACAAATGTACCATTTTAGAGGGGGTTGTTGATAGGGGGAGTCTGCGCATGTGTGGCAACAGTGGGTATATGAGAACTCTCTGTACTTTTCACTTAATTTTTCTGTGAATTTAAAAGTACTCTAAAAAATAAAGTCTATTTTTTACAAAATGCATGTAAACTTGCTCACAGAGCATCTAGAACATTGTGTGTGCTCACTAAATGTCAACTGAATCTAAATGTTCCCTCTACAATAGCCTGTTGGATTGTAAATTCCAAGAAGAAAAGTATCACATATGACCAGAGCATTCTAGAAAACGCCTAGCAGAATTCTAAAAACAATCAGTCAGGAAATGTTCATATTATGAGGATAATGATTCTGTCATAATTTTGCAGGCTAGATTGTACACATGCACTATCTTCTTAATCTATGCTTCTTCAGGAAGTGTGCCTTTTTAAAATAATTAAGACAATATTTTTAAATGAATTCTCTTGTCACTGGTGCACACACAGACACACACACACATATAAAAGAATTAGGGCTAGGATTAGTGAGATGAGTGAGGTACTTGCGTCAAGTACAAATAAAGGTGGAACCAAAAATCTCAGTAAATCCAGATAAACAATGTATTGCATTAAAACATTTTTTATTACTTTATAAAAACATGTAAAAATACATTATTACATTATTACATTTAATGCGATATGTATTATAAAAAACATGATTCATGCCAAAAATTCATGATGAATACAATATCTTTTTTTAATACAGAATCAATATAACTAATTATTTCCTTTTGACTTAGTTTTCAACATGGCTTGGTCCAGCACTAAAATTGCACTGAGGCAACTGCCACACATTTCACTAAGGTAAAGATTAAGTAGTTATTCAGTGGCGTCAGGTGCGTCGGTGGTACTAGATGCATTACTGGCCCTTTCTTTTGAAGACCAGACACTTCCTAATAATGTCCAGAATTATTCTTTAACCTTTCAATGGTGTCCATTAGAAAACATGTTTTAGAGGGTGATTTTAATAAGACACTAAAACCCAAAAGCCATGAAACTAACTGTCTCCAATTTCTCACTCCAGCTCTTACTCTCCTCCCATAATACTGTGGCATAGTTGACTGGCCCTCGTAATTATATTATAACCAAGACAACTGTACTCAGATTCATAATATATTCTAGGTCTTTGACTTGGCCAAAGGGTCAGTGGCTTACCTAAGCATGAGTACTGAAATTAAATGAATGGCAGAAATTCATGGTTCTCTTTACTTCCTAAAACATGATGAAAACAGGGACGAACAGGGAATAAGTAAGTATGAGAATCAGTATGTTGGGGAGGCTGGTGGGAGGAAAAGTTTAAAGGGAGGGTATCAGAGAACCCCTATGATCTCACATTTCTAAAGGATACCTTGTCTCATTTGTAAACAAACACAGTCCTACAAGAACAATTTGCTAACCCACTCTCCTTCCTGTGGAGATGATTCAACATTCATTCAATTGACATTTCCTGAGCTCTTGTTATGGGCAAGGCATCATGCTTCAAACTATTCAGGACACAAAGGAAAAGTGTTGGTGTGCAAAATGCAGCACTGGGGTTCCTAAGACTTGCAAACTAATAGAAAAGATAAAATATAACAAGAGCCTCTTTGCAGTGTGTAACACTTTCACATAAATATCATTTTCACATTTGACCTTCATCCTACTCTAACAAAGGTTAGCTAGGCATCCACACCCTCATTTCAAAAATGAAGAAATCATTCCAAAAATGGTGACACTAGAGCTACATCATAGCTAATGCTATGTCTTCTTTGATATAAGGCAGTAGATGACAAGTTTGAAGTGAGTAGGATAAATCACCAAAGTGTTGCAGATTACAAATGGTAGGATTACTTTTGAATGGTGTGGTACAAAAACGAATTACAAAGTGGGTGTGAAAAAAAGAGTAAGGCCAGGCAAAAGAACGTGGAGAAAGAGTGGTAGTGGGGAGGATAGAAAGGAAGAAGGTAGACATTTCTACACAAGGGGACCATCACAGGCAAAGAATAGAGGTAGGCAATCACCAGGTGCCTTTTGGGATAGTCGGCAATCAGATAGCTACAGCATAAAGTTTTGCTTGGGAAGTGGTGTTAGACAAAGCAGTAAAATAATGTCATGGAGAGACTGGGAAGCCTTACATATCAAGCTAAGGAGGTTGAACTTTATTGGGTAGAGAAAAAAGAGATTAAATTTTTCCATAGAAAAGTGGGGCAAATGTTAATTTTAGAAAGACTAATCTGCTTATACATTGGATGCAGTGTGGTTTGGTGGAGAGATACTATTCTGAATCAAAGAAAACTTGTTAAGAAGCCATTTCAGGGGTCTAAGTAACAAGATCCTAACTTAGTGATGGAAATGAAGAAAAATAAAAGGGAGTTAGTGTCAGAAAACCTGGTTTCAATTCTCTTCTACCTTACCCATTTCCAAATGGACAGTGGAAAACGAATGCTGACCCACTTTTCGATGCATATTTTAACTAATCAAATATTATAATTCACTACATGCCAGATGCTATATTAAGCATCAAGATACCAAGGTGAAGATCAGTCCTTGCCTTTGAAAGGACCACGAGAATGAGAAAGCAAGATGTCCTGGGAGAGTCAGGGAGGTCTTCATAGAAGGATAGATGCTTGAAGTGATTCATGAGGCATGAGTAGTGCTATGGATAAAACTGTGTCCCCAAAAATTACTATAATATGTTGAAATCCTAACTGCCAATGTGACTGTACTTGGAGATAGGGCTTTTAGGAGAATGATTAAGGTTAAATGAAGCCATAAAGGTGGGGTCCTAATTCAATAGGATTATTAGGCCTTATAAGAAGAGAAAGAGAGTGGGGGTGGGAGGAGACAGATCGCCAAACACACACCAAGGAAAGGCCATGTGAAGTCATAGCAAAAAGGCAGAAGTCTACAAACCAGAAAGAGAGGCCTCAACCAGCAACCAACCCTGACAGTTCTTGATCTTGGACTTTCCAGCCTTCAGAACTGTGAGAAATAATTTTCTGTTGTTAAGCTGCCCAGTCTATGGTGTTTGTTATGGAAGCCCAAACTGACAAATACAAGTAGAAAGTTTCTGAGGCAGAATATAAGTAGTGCGTGTACTTTGCAAAGAGGGAAGAGGGTGGAGGTATGCAGGGAAAGAGAAAGAGATAATATGGAAAGATGTTAAAACAAAATGGCATAGTGTGTTTTAAGAATTCCAAGTAACTTGGTAGGACTGAAATAATGGTGGATTTGAAGAAATGAGAAGAAGCCCAGTAGGATAGTGAGAAGAGGCCATATTGTTCACACGTTCACACTAAAATGTTGGGACTTGTTTTGGGAAAGGAAGTGAGGCCATTTTAGGATCTTTAGCAGGGCAATGGCATGCTCAGAGAAACGTCTCAGAAAGATAATTCCAACAGGAGAGTGAAGAATGGATAACAGGAGATCAAGACTGGAGGCAGGGAGCTTATTAGGGGAAATTTATCAATCATCCAGACAAGAGCAAATAAGAAGGTAGGGCTGTAGAAGAAGCGGTGACTGAGAGTGATATTTAGGAGGAAGAATCATCCACTCCTTAAGGAACATTGCAAAATCTGCTAACCATGGAAGACAAACACTTTTTTAACTTGTCTGCCCACTTCAATCATCTAAAGTTTCTTGGAATTTCCTAAAATATTGCCTTGACTATCTGCAGCCAGACCTGGCCTCAGAGGAAAAGGGGACCATGGCCATTGACTAACACCATTTGCCATGGGCATGTCAGGGAGGAGTGGTGATTGACAGAGTGACTGCCAATCCACTCTCCTTTGGAGCAAGATTAACCTAAAACAAGATACATTAACACAATTCAAGTTTCTTTTAAGGACCTCTACACAAGAAACACATGTTTTGTCATAAAAAGCATTCCAGGGCCTCACAATCCTGATTGTTAAAAGAAAAGCTTAATCTCTGAAAATTCTTCTTCCCTCAGACTTCTTTTCCATAAGGAATAATTCTCATCTATTGAGTCTTTCCTTCAGAGCCTTATTCTTCCTTGTCACAGCTTTCTTGGAAGATTACAGCTGCTGCTAACCAGTTAGATGTCTCCCTACCCGTTCACCCTGAATCCTTCCTTTCTTCCTAAGTCTATGAGAATAACTGTGATCACAGTCCATGCCCTGTGCCCTCTGTCCTGCTCCACATTGACAATGGTCTGACTATGAAAGCCCTCTACCTCCCTGCAGCCTGATCACATTGCTAGTAGCCTCTGGTCTCCTTGTGCTTACCACACATGATCATGGCCTGCTATGGGGCTAGCTAACCTCAGCTAGAATTTTCCCTCCAGCTTCCTCTCTGTAATATCACATCCTTCCCCTATTTCCAAGCTAATACTCAAGATTTATTTTTCTGGGGAAGACTTTCTTCTAAGACATCCCCAGTCAACACACACACACACACACACACACACACACACACACACGTGTACGTGTAATGTAATGCTGTTGCATTATCAAAGCCACACCTCTTCCATGGTTATAAAGAACAGGATTACTTAATGGTTAAAAGCTTGACATATGGAGTCAGATGGCCTGGGTTATAATCCTAGATCTGCCCTTCACTGAGCCAGTTATTTACAATTGTTGTGATTCAGTTTCCTCATCTGTGTAATGTAGATCATAATAGTAGAGTATCCACCTCATTGATTTGTTGTGAAAATTGAATGAGCTAACATATGCAAAATGCCTGGACTAGTGCCAGGCACATGACTGGTTATAAATGTTCCTAGTATTATTATTGCTATAGTGCAGTGGTTAAGAGCAGGGTGTTGGACCTCTCTGAATTTCAGCTTCTTTATTTAAAATATGGATGGAAAATACCTACTTTATAAGCTTATATGAAGATGAAATGAGATCACGTCAAAGATTTTAGCATAGAGCAATCAATAAATTGCATTAATTATAATTATTGTTATTATAACTCAATATTGTCCACATACTAAATGAAATTATATTTATTTTCTAAAATGCCCAGACTTTCAGAAACCTCAGAGACTGCTGACTTCAATCTCTTCATTTGCACAGGGACCTGTCTAATAGAAAGTTGACATGACTTGGCAAGGCTGCACTTCCATATGGTGAGTCAGAACTAGAACTCAGTCCTGCTGACTCCCAGACCTTCTTCCCACCACATCACATGGCATGACACAGTTTGTCTTTTTTCTCCTCTGTGTACTGTGCAAACCCTTCTAAACAGCACAGTGCACACAAACTAGAACTCTTTCTTTCTTTCTTTACTTGTAACTTTTATTGTAGGTTTGGGGTACGTGTAAAGGTTTAATACATAGATATACATGTGTCATGAGGGTTTGTTGTACATATTATTTTATCACCCAGGTATTAAGCCCAGTACCCGATAGTTATCTTTTCTGGTCCTCTCCTGCCTCCCTACCTCCCTGCTCAAATAGACCCCAGTGTCTGTTCTTTCCTTTTTTGTTGTTGTTTTTTTTGTTTGTTTGTTTTTGAGATAGAGTCTCACTCACTCTGTCACCCAGACTGAAGTGCAGTGGCACCATCTCAGCATACTGTAGCCTCCACCTCCTGGGTTCAAAAGATTCTTGTGCCTCAGCCGCCCTAGTAGCTGGGATTATAGGTGCACACCACCACTCCCAGCTAATTTTTGTATTTTTAGTAGAGACAGGGTTTCTCCGTGTTGGTCAGGCTGCTCTTGAATTCCTGACCTCAGGTGATCCACCGCCTTGGCCTCCCAAAGTGCTGGCATTACAGGCATGAGCCACCTTGCCTGGCCTGTTATTTCCTTCTTTATGTTTTTAAGTTCTTATCATTTAGCTCCCACTTATAAGTGAGAACATGCAGTCTTTGGTTTTCTGTTCCTGTGAGAGTTTGCTAATAGCCTCCAGCTCCATCTGTGTTCCCACAAAAGACATGAACTTGTTCTTTTTATGGCTGCATAGTATTCCATGGTGTATATGTCCCACATTTTCTGTATTCATTCTGTCATTGACAGGCATTTAGGTTGATTCCATGTCTTTGCTATTATGAATAGTGCTGCAATGAACATTTGTATGCATGTGTCTTTATGGTAAAATAATTTATATTCCTCTGGGTATACACTCAGTAATGGGATTGCTGGGTTGAATGGTAGTTCTGCTTTTAGGTCTTTGAGGAATCTCCATACTGCTTTCTACAATGGTTGAACTAATTTACACTACCACCAACACAACAGTGTGTACGCATTCCCTTTTCTCTGCAACCTTGCCAGCATCTATTATTTTTTGACTTTTTAATGACATCCATTCTGACTGATGTGAGGTGGCATCTCATTGTGGTTTTGATTTGTATTTCTCTAATGATCAGTGATATTGAGCTTTTCTTCATATGCTTGTTGGATGCATGTAGGTCTTCTTTACCTTTGAAGTTCTTCTGTGTCCCTGTTCATATACTAAATCCTCTCGCACACACCTGCCAAAGACGTGCTACAGTTCTCAGTGCACAGCATGTGCTCAAGTATGGCAATGACCTTCTTTAATATTTTAACATTTGTCCTTTGAAGGCTTATCATAAGGAATCTTCATATATGCGTGACTATTTGTAATGTCATATTTTGTATCTGTGATGAAAACAATGGACTTCTTCCTGGGTGCAGCATTTGATTTTCCCTATGTTCTGGCTAGCAGTGTTCTATTAAACAATACACTGCCTCCTGTCTAAAGCTATAAAAGAGGCATACACAATAATCTTAAAAGCAAGCGGGGCTGGTTCCATGTCATTTGCGTAGCCAAAAAGTTCCCCTCAGCTGCTACAAATTCAGTAGAACCATCAAAGGTAAGTTCTGATCATTGAATAGTATGTCCAACCCAATCCAGTAATTTACAGCCTTCTAGGCTAACGCAATCCTTCTTTATCAGATTCCTCATTATTCCCAGTGTCACCTGCACCCTTCTGCACTATGCAGAGAAGGTAGTGTGATTCAAGTGGAGTGTCCACGTGATGTGTTTCATTGTATTCTTTTCTTCTCTTCTGTTCTGTTTCTTTCCCTTCTCTTTCCTTTCCCACCTCATTCTCTCTCAGTTTTTCACTTTTTTCTTCTTCATTTCTTTCTTTCTCCCTCCCTCCTTTCCTTCCTTCCTACCTTCCTTTCTCCCTCCTTCTATCCCTTTCTTCCTTTCTTCCTTCTCTTTTTCCCACCTGCCTGCCATAACGGTCATGTCTTGCCTGAAAGGACAATGATTAATAGCATTTCCTTACATTTGTATAGTTTTTTCAAGTACCGTCCTTTATTCATTTCAATTATTTCCTGTGTCTTCTCACTTGATCCTTCACACCAGCCCCCATGAAATGAAGCAGAGCAGCCATTTCTAAAATTATTGAAAAGGAGGTCACACAATGAGTTAGTAACAAAGCCAGGGCAATGAGCCATGCCACTTATTTGTTTATTCATTCATTCGTTTATTCATATTGAGTTCTGCACTGTAAAATTCATTACAGATTCTTACAGGGAGCCAGACTTCATGCATGCCAGAGTTCTGTACCAGAGGGCCTCACCAGTGGCAGGTGCTCTCGCCCAGCACAGAGAAGTCAGTGGGACTTTTCATAACAGTTACTAAGAAGTAGGAAAGGAATCTCACACCAGTTAGAATGGCGATCATTAAAAAGTCAGGAAACAACAGATGCTGGAGAGGATGTGGAGAAATAGGAACACTTTTACACTGTTGGTGGGACTGTAAACTAGTTCAACCATTGTGGAAGTCAGTGTGGCGATTCCTCAGGGATCTAGAACTGGAAATACCATTTGACCCAGCCATCCCATTACCGGGTATATACCCAAAGGATTATAAATCATGCTGCTATAAAGACACATGCACATGTATGTTTATTGCGGCACTATTCACAATAGCAAAGACTTGCAACCAACCCAAATGTCCAACAACGATAGACTGGATTAAGAAAATATGGCACATATACACCATGGAATACTATGCAGCCATAAAAAATGATGAGTTCATGTCCTTCGTAGGGACATGGATGAAGCTGGAAACCATCATTCTCAGCAAACTATCGCAAGGACAAAAAACCAAACACCGCATGTTCTCACTCATAGGTGGGAATTGAACAATGAGAACACATGGACACAGGAAGGGGAACGTCACACTCCGGGGACTGTTGTGGGGTGGAGGGGAGTGGGGAGGGATAGCATTAGGAGATATACCTAATGCTAAATGACGAGTTAATGGGTGCAGCACACCAACATGGCACATGTATACATATGTAACAAACCTGCACATTGTGCGCATGTACCCTAAAACTTAAAGTATAATAATAATAAAATTTAAAAAAAAAAGAAGTAGGAAAGGAATGTCTGGAAAAGTGCAGACATTCCATGTTTATCCTACTTCCTTGGTGGGACCAACCAGAGGAAATGCTAAGTACCCTCCTGTCTCCAGTATCCCTCATCCAGCTGGAGATCCTTTATTTCTCCCCATTGTCTCTACGTATATCTATTACAATATGCACAACACTTCAATCCATTTATTTATATACTTGTTTATCTTGAACAGCTAAACTACTAGCTCCTGAACATTAAGACTTAGCTTAGCACCCAACACACTATGTGTGGGCACCTAGACATTTTGCGTGAGTGAATTAATGAATGAAATTCAGGATTGTACTATAGCATACTTCCTCCAGAACATAGCAGGAACCTGGAGGCAGAAGAGCCAGTGCACTGACTACATCGGCCTCTTTCCTTCTGCCCCTGAAGTCTAGACTGAATGACATTGGGTCGATTTTCCTGGTCAGACTTAGTAAGAGACTTGTTAGGGGCAACAGCAGAGGAGGGCTTGATATTTGGCTCTTTGCTGATTTGGAGACAAAGAGGCAAAGGGGAACAGTTCTTATCAAAACATTTAATTATCTAGACTCTCCTAAGACATAAATTCTTCCTGCAAATATCTCTACATGCTTTAAAAATATTCAGAGTAACAGGTTTCCACTTATAAGTTATGAAGTTTAAGAATGTTTAAGTACTCTCTGCAGTCTGAAAAAAAAATAGCATTGAGTCTAAAGGAAGCTAACTTTCTCTAGAAGAACAACTTTAACAGTGGGGGAATCTGTCCCCACACCTGGGCCAATGTTTATGATAAATCATCAAGCTCATTAAAACTCCCAGAGAAGAAAGCAGAGGATGGTACTTGGTCCTTGATTAAGGCTTTGCCAATGAATCCTTCAACCTCCTACCACTGCTTCTAGCTGTCAATTCCAGAATTTGAAACGCAGTGGAAGAGGCTAGTGGGTGTACAGAAAAACCTTCCTTGTGAAGCAGGGCAGTTTCCTCACACTCTGGCCACAAATAACATTAACTTACAAAAGACACAGGTTGCAAAGCTGAAGAGAAGGAGAATTGTATTCCCCAAGACAGCCCGAAACAGGCAAAAAAAAACCAGGGAGATGAATTTGCTAGAGAACGCAAATAAGATTGCCTGTGTGTTGAAGCCCCAGGAGAACAGAAAAAGATATAAATTATAAAACTGTTTATACTTAATGCACAGATCTCTCCAGATGAGGCAGCCCTAAAACATTTCCACAAGCTAGTGATGGAGAAAATTTTTTAAAAAGCAACTTTTGCAGAAACCCACAAGTGAGTACTTGATCTTGCTCAATTTCAATTTGTTTCTTTAGGAACTTTTTTCCATAAACGCAGGCCTGGGAGCCGAGAAGTACGTGCAGAGGGCCCATCTTCTGAGGGCTCAGGGACCTCCAAGTTCCATTCCCATGCCAAGGAAAACACAGACGGAGAAAATGATCACCTCCAGAGGACTGCTTTTCATCACTGTACTCCATATCAGGAGGAAGTGTGTGTTCACAGAGACCGAGGGACCCAGACCCTGCCTTAGAAGGGTCCAGGGAATGTTAATCAGATTTTCTTGAGCCACAATTTGACCACCAACTCAGGTAGGAATACCTGAGAGTTTTAGGCACTCCTTACGTTCAAAATGATGGTAATTTTGTGTGCTTTTATTGGCACAGGGTCTCCATCAGTCCAAATCCCAAAAATGACATCGCTACAACAGATGGTTCAAAGTGCAAACAACTTTGCCAGCTGAAGTGGTGGAATCTTTGAAACCAAGGAGCAAAAAAATCACAGAAACAGAATTCTAGAGCTGGTACGGTCTTTAAGAAATGATCCGGGTCAGCACCAGCATTTGCAAAAATAGTGTCTAAGCGTTGCCCAAGAGATGAGTATTGGTCTAACTGTAACAGTCGTTTGCAGAGTTAAGGTAAGAGAAGGTCACTTTCTTTGCTCCACTCTTAGGCACAGTGTGTATCTTTTCTTAGATAAGCATAGCTTGGAAAAGTTCACACAAGTGGGATTGTTCAATCCCACAGAACCAGCCTTGTTACAAAGTTCCGTTTATAGCTATTAAATCTTTTCTCTTGACATCAAACAGAACAGGGCAAGCAGGTACCCAAACAGAATGGCTTTAAAAGATAAAATAAAATAAAATAAAAATGAAAAGATGTTTGCTGTAAATGAATTCCCAATTCTGTAAGAAAATACTAAGGGAATGTTCTTTAGAAGGTCATGGGATATGTAAGTAATAAAGAAGAGAAAAATGTTTTAAGAAACAGAATAATGGCATGGGAAATGGATTGTCAAAGCATTATTTGAAAGCTTTCTTAAATTTAGTATAATATTCAACAGAATATCTCCTTCATGGTGATATTAATCTCTCTTTGAAAAGAATCAACACAAAATCTCATTAATTTGAGTCACACTATTTCAGAATTCAGGATAATTCAAACCAGACAGCTAAACTTACTTTTGTAAATTACTGCCAATTCTCTTGAAAAACTCAGTGCCAACAGGAAAAGACAGAAAAATAGTTTTAGCACTTTACAAACATCAACTTACATACAAATAAATATAATATTATAATTTTTATACATACATGAAAAGTTACATGAAAATTCTAAATGGCAATACTTTGTTAATTCTGACACAGCACAGAAGGGAGCAGCCAGGTTTTCCCTGGAAAGACCTGATTTCCACATTTTCCAGGCCGTTTTCTAGCTGTGGGAGCTTGGGAAAAACCACCCGATCTCCCTGGGTCTCCGTGGCTTCTCTATAAAAGGACAGTTAGTTTAGTAATACATCACCCAAGGACCAGAGGCTTTCTTGAGCCCTCCAGCTTTTAGGTCTCTGTTACAACTTTCACGTAAATACCAAGTGTTTTCTTTTAGATCTCTTTAGTTCAAATTTCTTTATAAGTTTAAACTGATCCATCCACAAATTAATTCAAATGAACACGATTATGTTGCACAACACACATCTTTCAGGCTACAATCTGAAACATATGTTGACCAAAGGAATATATTTATCTTCAGTGCTGCTGTGAGCACAAACAGAACAGCAAACCAAACAATGGATGACGATGTTGATGATGCACTTGCTTCTCATCTTGTTCATTTCTGTAGCAGTCTCTGCCTTTTGGAGCCTAATCATCATGGAACAAAACCGTGCTGCTTACTATCTGTCTCTTTGCTATTTCATAACCAACTTGTAGTTTACTAAGAAACTTCTTCATAACCCAGCTGAGGTTATATGACTAATTCAAATGAGACCTTGAAGTCAAAGTACCCTGTGTATATAGTAGTATATGGTGATATTCTCACTTGAAAATTGATACCATAATATTATTGTTATCTCTCAGAGAGGAGAGCCTCAACATCTAATGAATTATGATGTTAATAAGAAAAAAGGGAGGAAAACAAAGTATGGGATTTAAGTCACAAAAATGATTTTAGAATCTAATTGTTATTTACTTAACTGAATTTGTTAACTATGTGGCTTTGGGCAAGTTACCTAACCTCTCCATGCTTCAGCTTCTTTACTCATGAAGTGGGCATAATTATTCCTAATTCATCACGAAACTGAATGACTACATGAGATAAGGGATGAGATAGTGCCTTGCCTGTTATCTGCCACACAGGAAGTATTTGTAAATACTTTGTACTTCCCTTTCATACAGACATTCGTAAGCCCAAAGAATGCAAAAATATTCATCTTTACCTGTGATAGACAGACGATTCTCACTTATGGCTTTTTATAAAGAGAAAGTCATTTTCTGAAGGTTTTCCATTAATATAATCAGAAGAATTTCAAATATCCGTAAAACACAGAGACAAGAAAACAAGTTTCTTGACTGTTTTCAGCCCTGGCTGTTGGTATTGGTTTCACTCCCGCCGCTTCCAGCAACTTGGCTGTTGTCTCCTAAAGGGCAGGCACAGGGGCTTATCTTGGCGTCCCCTGCCAAGCCTTGCAGAATCCTCACATGGAGTATGTGCGATGCGAATATTTGTTGAGCCAAATTTATCTCAAAATTCTTCTGTCCATCAAGACAGATTGTTTTTAACTCATATGGTATTTGGATACAAAACAGTCAACTTTCATGACCCCAGATGGGTCAGCAGATCAGAGACTGCACAAGAAAAACACTTGACATCTGTGAATTCCAACTAAGATATTCACGTTTCCTGGTTCTGTCAAAATACCCTTATCTCTAAGTAGAAAGAAAGGTTAGTATTCTGAAGGCATGTCAGAGGTTTCCTATTTAAGTCTCTCCCTAGATCACAGTGAGCATTCCATTCACTGGTGACAAAAAGACTGGTACTAATTTATTATAGAATTCTTAGCAACCAACACTTTAAAGAGTCATGAAAACCACATGTTCATTCCCTTGGCCTTTCAAGCACCCACTTCCATGGGGAAGAGCTTTTGCCCTCAGCCAAACGAGTACCCTTTCTTTTTCAAGTATCATCAAAATTTATATTAATGAAATTTTGATGATGTTTGAAGATCGTTCATTGACTTAATAGAGGTTTGCATAACTACCACATGCCAGACAGTGTTCTAGATGCTGGTGCTTATTAGTACTAGTAGTATGAACAAAGCATCTCCCACCCACTACCCCCCGCCAACACACACACACCTGCTCTCTTGTACTATACATTCTAGCATCAGAGGGACAAACCATAAACAAAGAAGGGAAATATAATATAGTAAATCTGATAGCGAGAAGTGCTTAGAGAAAAAAAGTAGGGGAGAAGCTTCAAGAGAACAGAGGGGAGTCAGGTCTTGTAAATGTCAAGATTACAGAAAAACATAACAAAGACACTGAACTTCTATGAATATGTTCACCCTATGATGGTTATAATAATAGTAATAATTATTATTATATATTAATAATCTTTCTAGAAAATGTACCAACTAAGCTGACATATAAGAATAGGCAGAAATTGGACTAATGATAATTAGGCTAATGATGATATATTGATCAACAGGCAGTCAGACAAGCAATTCCATATGTTATCCCATGAATCATCACAATATCCCATAAATTCCATGTGTTATCTCATGAATCCTCTAGGGAGGAGGTAGTGTTCTCTTTTAACCAATAAAAATAAGAAAACAGCACAATGAAGTTATTGGCCTGATGTCACAAACCTAGTAGCAGAGTTGAATGTGACTCCAGGCCCCAGGCTCTTGACACTAAACTGCCCTTTGCCCCAAGCCCAATATTGATATTCAACAGATTTAAATAAATATCTCCAAGAAATATAAAAAATACTTTATTTTCTAAAAGATAGAACATATTTTTGATGTTTCACTTCTGGACAGATTTACTAAATTTAATCCGATCACTTTGCTCTAAATTACACTAAATTGCATGTATGTCTTTCAGGGCAGAAAGTACCCAGTATTCCATAACTTTGAGCATTCTTAAGTTTCTGCATTTAAACAAAAAAGTTGTTCGAATTTATGAAGGCAAGATAAGGCAAACCTGCAGTGTGACTGACGAACAAGCTCAAGAGTAAAGAAACACAAGGCTGATTAGACCAAGGTTATTGGCAAAGATTTGTAAGGACTAGAATCTGAGCGTGTCCTCTGCTCCCTGAGCTTCACAAAGCCTGGACTGCCAACTCACAAACAAGAGGTGGGGTCCTAGGAAAGAGTGAAAGTATGTGGACTGACATGAAAATACACCCCTCAGCAGCCCATAGCAAGGCAAAACTCTCAAATTCCATGCTATGCTAAGGCAATTTAATTACATTTTAATTATTTATATCTTGCTTTATTCCAGAAACGATAAGATAAACTAGATGTAGAAGAGAAAAAGAAAGGAGAAAAATATGGATAACACTAAAGAATGGAGACATGAATGGAGCCATCAAGACCTAAACATTTGCAGGAGGTGTTGAGGGAGTAAAAATTTAGCTCTAAACTGGCTGGCAGCCAATCAAAGAAGAAAACCTAATCAGTTACATTACTCAGTGTCTGGGAGATAAAATATGTCTGTTGTGTTCACATAAAAGGAAGTGTTATTAAATGATATTCTAGCTCCCCACAAAGAAATTTCCAATTGATAAAAGGCAGAAGAGAGCGGAGCTTCATCCTGCACAAAAAGGGAGACAAGATGGACTGGGCAGATTATGGGCTCCTTCCTCTACAGATAATCTTGATTGTTGTAAGGATTAAATGACACCATATTTGTAAGCGCCTGGTAGGCTCTAACCCATGGTAGGGGCTCAACAAATGGTGGTCATTATGATGAAGATGAAGATCAAAAAGAAGATGACAAAGAGAAGGAGGAGGAGGAAGTAGACTTCTTCAAGACTCAACTTTAGCAATTACTCATTAAATAACCTTGGGGAAGTCATCATATCTCTGGGCCTCATCTATAAGATTGGGGAATATTATCTATTTCATGGGTTTAATGTGATAATTAAGAGAGATAACATGTGCACAAGAATTTTTTAAATGAAGGTACCTTTTACAAGGAGGTTATGATTGCTAAGCAATTATTCTGTGATCACTCACACAGAGCCATGCGTAGCTGGCCCTGAGTGAGTGTTTTCTTTCTATGATGATGGAGACCCACGGAGGTAAAACTCCCTACCCTTTGCACTGTCTGCTGTAGACACATCTGTTCTCTGCCATCTAAAGGCTTTCACATGTACTATTCCCTCTGCCTTGAGCAATCTTCTTCTCTTGCCACCCTTCACTTAAAATCACACACTCTTCATTCAGGGCTCAGCTCTTCTCCCAGAAAGTCTTCTCTGCCTTTCTTGACTGACTTCCATGTATCTCACACTGCCCTAGTTGTCTCTGGTCCTAACACTGCCTTGCAATATTCAGTGCTCTTGTCCAGACCCTGACACTGGACCACAAACTCCTCAAAGGTAGAGAATATGTCTCCTCCTTACCATTGTAGCTGTGACATGTAGCCCAGTGGCAACACATGGAAGGAATCCAGTAATATTCATTGAATCATGAAAAAGTAAAAGTGGATTCCAGAAGACCAGTCATGTGATTCTTCCTTTTTCTCCTAAGGTACTGCGATGCTGAACTGATTGTCATTCTTTCTTTCACTGAAGATGTAGCATCCACAGTCTCAACTGGAATTAACAAGCACTAGAATTTATACTTAAACCTGTGCTCATTCACGTTTCAAAGCCATCTTCCAGAAAGCTTAGCAACACTAAAAAAAAATTGTTTAGATCTGAATATTTTTCATCTGAGAGCATTTAGAAAGGTTCAATAAGTCAGTTTAACAAATATTTATCTTGAACCAAGTCCTTTTTTTCTAAGCTTTTTACAACTTTGTTCGGTTCAAAAGAAATGCAATCCCTTATGTTATTCCTTCATTTGTTTATAAATCATTAATATGATGGTTTGAATGAGCTTTTAAAGATGAAAAAAATCACTCTTTCATAGTTGTTTAAAGCAGCTTTTTCTGTTAAATATGGAGGTCATTTTTTACAGAAGAGAAACCGAAATATACCAAGATACTGTTGCCTCCTAATTTGTACCATTTGAAGTACAAAATTTGGCTAAATACATTTTCCTGTTATGTTTCTACATTTTCAAGATGTACCTAAGATTGCAGTGGGCCATTCGAAACTACTCAGCAAGTCAGCTATCAAAACCTTCAGATGTTTTCCAGCAAATAGTGAAAGGACATTAAATGTTTTGGTCATCTAAAGAAACAAAGAGCTGTTGAATGGAAAAATAAAATTACTTGGGCTACTCAGTGAAGCTAATACCCAACATATGACCTTTCTTCACAGTCTTATTAATATCTTTCACATCACAAGTGGTGCCAGAATTGAATAGAGAGACTTTAAAACAAGGCTGTTTATAGGCAATAAGCTATTATCCTCTAGGACTTAGTGAACTGGCTGTCAGCCAACCTTATATTTGGATACTCCTGGAAGGATAAAATATGACAGTTAATTGGTTTATGTGAGAAGAGTAAAATATCTTAAACAAAAATATAGCCCATGCCAGTCAAATGCTAAGGAAGATTATTTTCTCAGAAAACCACATTGACAATATCAGACACATGGAAGCAGAATATCTTAAATAATAGTTAATAATGTATTAATGTTTTCTCTGGGGATTCTCTTTCTCCCTTTACTCACTGGCTATAAGCCTATACAATTCCTTCAAATTGAGCCAATCTGTAGGCACTCCAAAATCACTGCAGTTGATAGATAAAGGTCTTATCTAATATATTTTACAATAAATACCTACATGGTACCCTAAATCCATGCTAAATTGATCTATCTCATATAGGCATAATGTGTAAAAGACTCTAGTGGTCAAATGATTCAACTCAAGTCATTTTGCAGCTAAGATTACTTGTCCCCTGTTACATAACACGGGGTTATTCATAGAGGTTATTCATAAACAGGTTATTCATAGAGTCAAGTCTAGAATGCAGGTCTCCTGACCCTTGCCCCGGGCTCTGTCAACTGCCCCATCTCAAGTCTTCAAAGCCTACTTCCCATCAAGAGTAACTCACTGTTCTGAAGCTGTGTTAAAGCATTGTATTACTCCGTTCTCACACTCCTATAAAGAACTACCTAAGACTGGGTAAATTATGAAGAAAAGAGGTTTAATTAACTCACAGTTTCACAGGCTGTACAGGCAGCATGGCTGGGAGGCCTCAGGGAACTCACAATCATGGCGGAAGGCAAAGGGGAAGTGAGCATGTCTTCACATGTCAGAGCAGAAGACTGAGAATGAAGGAAGAAGTGCCAGACACTTCTAAACCATCAGGTCTTGTTAGAACTCATTCATTACCATGAGAACAGCAAGGGGAAAATCCGCCTCTAATCAATCACCTTCCACTAATTGCCTTCCTTAACATTGGGAATTAACAATTTTACATGAGATTTGGGTGGGGACACAGAGCTAAACTATATCAACTATCTACAGTTTGCTTGATTAAGGGACAATTTGTACACATTCCTGAGGGGACTATTCTCTAAAAGCTTTGTAATTAAACTAGAGAGAAGAAACAAAGGTACAGCCAGAAAGGAAGCCCTGGTCATGGAATGTAAATAGTGTGTTCACTCAGAAGAACAAGGTTGTGTACCACAAGTATGACCAGTAAACTCAGTGGAGAAGAGGACTTAAACAATGGCTGGGAAATGTAGAGGGGTCACGAATCCTAAAACTCTGGACATGAGATAGAATGTTCACTTAATGAAAGTTCCATGCATCTCACTGGTATTGGTGGAGAACAGGATTTCCTAAAGGAGGCAATCTGGCCAGAACATACTCATTTGTCCCTGACATAGAGGAACCTCCATTTGTGTTCACATCTCATCACTGTGATTCTGTGATGAATGCATGATCCCTGCATCAAATCCCAACTGGAAGAGCTCCTGCTTCCACTTGCAGTTTCAGACTTGCCACGGTTTTCATTTAGCCCTCGTCTCCTCATCTGCTGAAAAGATTAATAGCCAAACACCAGTGAGACCCAGACCAAACACTAAGTCTAAGAACCACAGGCAGAATGGAGTTTAAGGTTGCCAAGCCAGGCATTTGGAGATGGGCTGAGATTAGACAAGGAAAAAAGCCACTGAAAAAAATTAATGAGGATATCTTTGCAGCGAGTGTTTGGGCTAGAATCAGGGGACAGAGGAGGGGAAGGTATGCAGTGGCTGGCTGAGTGTAGCTGGCATGATTGGCATGCAAAAGACACAAAAAGAGAAAATTTTTATTTATAATCATTCTTTTTGTTTGTTTTTGAGACGGTATCTCGCTCTGTCACCCAGACTGGAGTGCAGGGGCACGATCTTGGCTCACTGCAACCTCTCTCTCCCGGGTTCAAGCAATTCTCCTGTCTCAGCCTCCTGAGTAGCTGGGACTACAGTTGCCTGCCACCATGCCCGGCTAATTTTTGTATTTTTAGTAGAGACGGGGTTTCACCTTGTTGGTCAAGCTGGTCTTGAACTCCTGATCCACCCTTAGGTTCGAGATTACCTCTCGAACTCCTCAGGTGATCCACCCGCCTCGGCCTCCCAAAGTGCTGGGATTATAGGCGTGAGCCATCATGCCTGGCCTATTTATAATCATTCTACTCTATATTTTCAAAAGATATTTGAACATCCAGTTAGGCTAACTGCTATGGATAGATGCCTTTTCCTTTGTAATCTACAATCGGATAATGTTTTCCCAATTTGATGAATATTCTTATTAGTTCAGAGAAACAAAATAATATGTTTGATTCTATACCTTCAGTGGCCCTAGTAATTTCCAGCAAAGAATTCTAAATTAATCCAGGAAGATACTGTAGGGTTTCTTTCATTGTATGTCCTTCCAAAGGTAGTGGTGGCCCTGATGAAGCACAAGCTCAGTGACGCCCAATCACTTTACCTCTCCAAGTCCCTCTTGCATCATCTGCAAAATTAAGGCATCAGTTCCAAAGACCTCTCCATTCTCTCCTACTCTAACAAGACATAAATCTCGGAATATATTCTGGGTTTGGCCCGAGTACATCTTTACATAGATATTTTATCTATCTTGCTACAATAACAACCACATGCCCCAGATGGGAAAACTATGCTGGAAAAAACTCAAGGCTCTGTCAGCATAATGCATGGGTGTGGTGAAGACAGGCAACTAGATTGTGTGTGAGTCAAAAACATGATTAGAAAAAGGCAGATTCTGATAAACAGCTCAAGCTCATGGAATGTAGCTAAGAAAGACAGCATATAACATAGTCCATTGATTTAGAATGTCACAAGTCAGAGAGGGTGGTAAAAACAAAATAAAACAAGAGGAGGGAAAAGATGCTTTTAGAGTGACAATAAAGTGAAACATTGCTAATTACTGTTCAGTTATTGATACTAAGCCTACATTTTCATTTAGGTGGTTTTTAAACTTTCTTAACTCCATAATTTGTGGTCAAATCACACCATCGCTCACCCCTCTCACCCCAAAATGAAATTCTGTATTATCCTGAAATGTGTGATTTGCATTTGAGAAAATTTTGAGTTTTTCAAACATTAGATTAGGTTTGAGGAAAACAAAAATGGAAAAGAAACATCCCTTCTAATTATTTCCACTCTAGATATTTTTCTTAAAAAGAAGATAGTTGCTTCCTATGTAACAAACCTGCACATTATGCACATGTATCCCAGAACTTAAAGTAAAACTTAAGGCCGGGCGCCGTGGCTCAGGCTTGTCATCCCAGCACTTTGGGAGGCCGAGGCGGGCGGATCACGAAGTCAGGAGATCGAGACCATCCTGACTAACACGGTAAAACCACGTCTCTATTAAAAATACAAAAAATTAGCTGGGCGCCTGTAGTCCCAGCTACTCGGGAGGCTGAGTTAGGAGAATGGCGTGAGCCCAGGAGGCGGAGCTTGCGGTGAGCCGAGATCACGCCACTGCAGCCTGGGTGACAGAGCGAGACTCTGTCTCAAAAAAAAAAAAGTAAAATTAAAAAAAATTTTTTTTAAAGATAGTTTCGAAGAACACCAAAACTTTCATAATCTCCACCACTATCTAAAAATTTGCTCATAACTTATTTCAGAATTTGAAGGTACACAGAAACTACTTCTCACTCCCATTACATGACTGAAGATACATAGGTTCAAAGAAGTCAAGTAACTTGACCAAGGCCACACAGATGAAAACAGGAACGTAATCGTCCAGGCTGCAGGTTTCTCTAAGTCTTAGACTACGCTGCCTGGCTCGCCTCTTGTTTGGAGCAAAATGCTAGGCAACAAAGCTCCCACGGGCAGCCTTTTGGCAGAAATCTACTTCTGTTGGGGGTGAATTGCTGAACCCCAATTGCTAAGAATAGCTGAAAGCACCTTGGAAGGAGTGCTGGTTTCTAAAGAAATCCCCACTTAAGGAGTGTGCCTCCTTCCCCTCAGCCCATCTGTCGTTATGAATCTTGAGTAACGCATCAGAGATCATTCAATCTATGGAAACATATTGAAGGTATTATATATGTCAGAGATATCTTCTTTCATATTTCCATTAAAAGCTCCCAGCTATGCCAAAAATGTTTCATTCCCAAATGAGGTACATTTCAGTAAACGAGATGACGGATAGGACTTAAAGAATCCTCTAAGGAAGAAGGAAAGTTGCAAAAAGAAAGGAAAAACTTGCCAAAAAAGAAAAATGCAGGCAGTCTTATAAGAAAGGGTTTCTTTCTTTAATGATACAGTATCTTTTAAGGCCTGTAACCTGCGAAGTACAATTTTCCATTCATGTCACCTTTCCAAGATTCTATTTCTAAATTAGATAGCAAAGATGAGTGGGCCAAAAAGTGGACAGAAATGAGTCTATGTGGATATGCATGTGTTTGTGAACAAACGTGCACAAGTGCTCCTGTGATCACGGGATGCATTGTTTATTGGAAGAAATGCAGTGATTCTAAAAGTGTTCATTTCCAAGTCTTTTCCCGATTTCAACTAGTGGCCTCAGAGTTGTATGATGTACATTTAAACTTCAAAGGATCTTTCTACTTTAGGGAAGACTTTTTTCCAACAAACATAGTTTTTTTAATTTATGAAATTCCCAGTCTGTTTCAGATACAAAGTGAGAAACTGGAGATGCAGTTGTGACCAGGATAGACCAACTCCTGCCCACATTTAGATTTTATTCTATCAATAAAGTCTAAAACATATCTTTAGGACAACTTGTTACACATGTGTCAATGAGATCTAAAGAGAGTGCCCAAGTCCTAGAGACATGGCAGGGAGCAGCTAACTCATTCGCATCTCTAATTCTCTAGATAACCTCAACACTTACAACTTGGAATCCTTGCAAGGTCCAAGGATATCTGTGATACCACACTGCCAGAAAAGAGACACAACAAAAACTACTGGGGTGATTCTTCCTATTCATTTGAAGCTACTCTTGCCCCAGTGCTTTAGTAATTACCAAGCCTCTGGTTACTGTTCAGTTATGGTGTTGCTTGACCTCACTCTGACATTTGCTAATGAAGATTATTCTTATATATACACCCAGGACTCCACATAGTACATACTCAATTAATACAATGTATGATTAAAAAATAGGTAATACTAAAAAAATAGAAATCTTTATCATAGAGATGCAACATAGTCATAATACATTCAATTTTTTTTTTTTTTTTTTTTTTGAGACAGAGTCTTGCTCTGTTGCCCAGGCTGGAGTGCTGTGGCACGATCTTGGCTCACTGCAACCTCCGCCTTCCAGGTTTAAGCAATTCTCCTGCCTCAGCCTCCTGAATAGCTGGGATTACAGGCATGTGCCACCACGCCCGGCTAATTTTTGTATTTTTTTAGTAGAGACGGGGCTTTACCATGTTGGTCAGTTGGTCTCGAGCTCCTGACCTTGTGATCTGCCCATCTCAGCCTCCCAAAGTGCTGGGATTGCAGGCGTGAGTCACCGTGCCCAGCCAATACATTCAATTTTTTAATTATCATTTAGTTTCCATAGTACAGTTAACACTATTAAAATAAATGAATATTACATGCGATTTTATAAGCAATCCTTTTCCTTGCGAATTTTATCACTCTACATATTCAATACTCCTTTACCCTCCACCTTCATGGAAGGTAATTCAATGGCTTTCTATTGGAGATTCCAAAAGTGCTCAACTGAGCACATCAGCACATACTTGGTTCACTTAACAAACACCCAGGAATGCCTAGGACATAGAAGGGAGTTGGCATCAATATAAGCCACCATGTATTGTATGTAATATGTCATCAACTGAGCACATAAAATGCTAACAAAAACAAAATTGGTTGCCAGTTCAGTTTTAAGGCATCACAGGAGATCTGATTATTGTATTTATTCTTTTTCACCTTCCTCTGGTTCTAGAATCTATCTTCCTGTCACACACTCCTGACATTTTCCAACTCCCACTTGCTTGAGGGTCAAATAGCCTAATCTCCCCCTTTCTCTCTCACTAGCAATTGAGTCATGATTTCTATGCAAATAATCAATATGCTGTGTAGCCACAAGTTCACTGCCCACTCTACTTTAGAAAAGGGCCAGTAATGTATCCAATTCATACATATATTCAAAAAGCCAATTTTCCATTATTACAACACCATTTTTTTTTTTTTTTTTTTTTTTTTTTTGAGACAGAGTCTCACTCTGTCTTCCCAGGCTGGAGTGCAGTGGTGTGATCTCAGCTCACTGCAACCTCCGCCTCCCAGGTTCAAGCAATTCTCATGTCTCAGCCTCCCAAGTAGCTGAGAATACAGGCACACACCACCATGCCCAGCTAATTTTTGTATTTTTTGGTAGATACAGAGTTTCGCTATGTTGGCCAGGCTGGTCTCAAATTCCTAACCTCAAGTGATCCACCCACCTTGGCCTCCCAAAGTGCTGGGATCACAGGCGTGAGCCCCTGCACCCAGCCTTACAACACCATTTTCTACAGAAGCAAAACTCTTCTCATTAACAATGCCACTGCACTTGGCCTAACTCAATGTCTGGAAGGTTAGTATTATTCTTTCTACTGATAGAGATTAAGTTACATTATTTTAAAATAATTCTTCAGCATTCCGATCATTCTTTATTTGGGAAATAAAACAAATAAATTATCAAACCATTCTCCATTCTAGGTTCCAAAGACCTTTGCTGACTGTTGTCCAATCCACACAGCACTCTCATAACTATTTGCTATTCCAAAGAATTCAGACAGATTTTCTCTTCCTAATGGCAGGAATAATCATACTCGTTTCCTATCTATCTGTAAGTATCTCTCATACTCCTTTCCTATCTATCTGTAATTTTGCGCTGCAAAATCTGGAAAGTTTCAAAAGTATCATCTGTTATTTTACCTTTGTTAAAATCATATTAAAAGGTACTATTATGCCCATTTTACAGATAACAAAACTTATCTCAATTAAGTTTAATGACTTGCTCCAGTTAAAATAGCTACTAAAGTGAAGAGCCTGGGGTGCAACTGGGTCTCTTTAAGTCTCAGTCCACAGCCTTCTCCTATAATCTTCTTCCCACATTTTCTTGTCCCCAGCTGGTGTTCAGAACATGCTGTCTCCAAAACACACGTTCCTGAACACAAAACTTTCCTCTTTTTTCCCTGTGAACTCACTGCCTTCAGGAACGCTTTCTAAATTAAGAGGAAAAAGATATCTAAAGCAAAGAACTCAGGGAGAAATTGTAGGGGTATTTTGGTATGCGTGCTTTCTTTAAAATGCAGCTTCCTTGGAGATATTAACGATTTCACAAATGTTATCCAGGCTTGGCATATTTGTGGAGGCCCAACACAGTTTCTCCTCACCAAGGGATGGAATATCAGACAGCATGTCACTAACAGAGAGGGTGTTAGGGATAAAGGACAGACCTCAGAATCTCCTGTCTCTAATCACTAGGCACCTTTCCAACTGGGCTATAAAAGCGGTAGCACTCTCAGCTGTCTGATGCATTCCGACACAGTAAAGAATGGCCATAAGCAGGACCCTGCCTCACCGTCTTTGGACTGGCCTGGAGGCAGCCACGCTCTGCCTTCTACAGCAATTTCTCATGTCTACCCATTCATGAGAAACTTTCATGACTATATTACTGTCAGGAGTCAGAGGTTCCTATCACTTGTTCAAGGGAATCTCAAGCCACTTTACCTCTTCTTAAACTCATCTCCTGTACAACCTTCCGAGCCCCTCAATGCACACACGTGTGCTCACAATACCACCTCCATCACAGCTAAAATGTATCAGATTCTTTCTTCATTTATGTTGAAAAACTCTATTTCAAAAAGGATTTTAAGCATCCCAGGCCAGGGAGATGCTCTCGGCTCCACCTTCTTTCCTCAGTCAATTAGTAACTTTCTCGCCACCACAACCTGGCCCTCTCTATAATAGCAACTAAACTAAAATCGTCATTGATGTAGCACTTAAAAAAAAATAGTGAAAATTTTAATTTTCCATTCTTCATTATGAACGTCCACAAACTGAAGAAAAAACAACATGGTCAGATAATTTAAATCAAATATCCTAAGACAGAAGCAGATGATCCTGGAAGAATGCAACTTACAGAGGGATGGTTTTCCTCACGGTTCACCAGCTCCAGAACCACCTTTGCCTTCACTCCTACTCCTATTTCACTCCAAGCTGCCTTCCTCCCATTTTTCTGCAAGTGAATTCTATTTTGAAAACTCGCCTCATCATCTTTGCCTCTGAAGATCTGTTTCCAACTTGGACTGGAGGATAGAGTGTCTCCTTAATCTGTGTTTCTGGACTTTTGTCAATGTCTCCATTCTGTCATATCTCACATGGCATTGTAATCAGTTGGTTGTTTTTTTTTACCCACTTCTCACAGTAGGTTAGGAGATCCTCAGGAAGATAAACTATGCCTTCATTATAATTGTCTTTAGTACCTGCTAAATCTGGCGTGTAGCAGTCTCTGGTAGGATTTGTTTTCTGCATCTTACAGTACCATGGGGTCATCTGAGTACCTGCTGATACCTTTGTGTTAGCACTTTAGTGTCTTAGCTAGGACTCTATGTCTTGTGTTTATCTTTACCATCAAACTAGGCTTCTTGGGGGCAGAAGGATGGCATTTCTTTCTGGAACTCTCACAGCACCTACCACAGTGCTTTGCTCATGGTTGGTGTTCAAAGATAAATAATTATCAACAGCAATTATCATTCCCCTGTAGAGGTATGTAACTGCCAATAACTAAAGTCCCAGATAGATATTTGTGATATTGCTCCCAAGCAGAATTAGGTCTTTAGTCCAAGAATAGGATGCCAAGCCTTTGCAGGTATTCATGCCACTTGACTGCCTCTAATTTTGCAGGAATTCATGCCATTTGACTGCCCTTTTAGTCATAGCTCCTGCCCATAAGACCTCCTTTGGCTGAGTGGAGGTGAGAAACTGCAAGTATAAAAGGCATCCTTTTTCTTCACGAGAGCACAACCATGTAAAAATAAGCACAAAACATTAATATGAAGGATGATGGCATCAAAAATTAGGAATGTGTGGAAGCCATGTAAAGTGCAATGACTATTAGTATCAGGTTCAAATCAACTTGGTCAAATTCCAACCACTATCTGAGATCAACAGTCTTGTCATTTCTTGGTTCTTAGGTAACTATGAGCTCAAGTTATAGCAAAGCATGGAGCAAAATGAAAGTTAAAAATCATTTATGCTATGGTTAATTTTACTACTAACTGGTAACCACCAAAGTGAATGGTAAGTTTGACAAAACATATATTAACCCCTTCCCTGCTGGTAAATATTAGAATCCTCTAACATTCTCCCATTCCTAAAAAAGTAGGGGACAATTTCCTTGATAAAGAGAAAGCCTTGAAGAGAAAATGAATGGTAATTTATATCAGATTGTGACTTTGTGATAAATAATTCAGAAATACTTTTAATTTAAGAATATTTGTTAAAACATTGTCTATTCACCAAACAGAAAGCCAAATCATGAGTAAACTCCTATTCACAATTGCTACGAAGAGAATAAAATACCTAGGAATCCAACTTAGAAGGGATGTGAAGGACCTCTTCAAGAGAACTACAAATCACTGCTCAAGGAAATAAAAGAGGACACAAACAAATGGAAGAATATTCCATGCTCATGGATAGGAAGAATCAATATCATGAAAATGGCCACACTGCCCAAAGTAATTTGTAGATTGAATGCCATCCCTATCAAGCTACTGATGACTTTCTTCACAGAATTGGAAAAAACTACTTTAAAGTTCATATGGAAGCAAAAAAGAGCCTGCACTGCCAAGACAATCCTAAGCAAAAAGAACAAAGCTGGAGGCATCATGCCACCTGACTTCAAACTATACTACAAGGCCACAGTAACCAAAACAGCATGGTACTACTACCAAAACAGATATATAGACCAATGGAACAGAACAGAGGCTTCAGAAATAACACCACACATCTACAACCATCTGATCTTTGACAAACCTGACAAAAACAAGAAATGGGGAAAAGATTCCCTATTTAATAAATGGTGCTGGGAAAACTGGCTAGCCATACGCAGAAAGCTGAAACTGGATCCCTTCTTTACACCTTATACAAAAATTAATTCAAGATGGATTAAAGATTTAAATGTCAGACCTTAAAACTATAAAAACCCTAGAAGAAAACCTAGGCAATACCATTCAGGACATTGGCATGGGCAAGGACTTCATGACTAAAATACCAAAAGCAATGGCAAGAAAAGCCAAAATAGACAAACAGGATCAAATTAAACCAAAGGACTTCTTCACAGCAAAAGAAACTACCATCAGAGTGAACAGGCAACTTACACAATGGGAGAAAATTTTTGCAATCTACCCATCTGACAAAGGGCTAATATCAAGAATCTACAAAGAACTCAAACAAATTTACAAGAAAAAAAACAAACAACCCTATCAAAAAGTGGGCAAAGGATATGAACAGATACTTCTCAAAAGAAAACATCTATGCAGCCAACAGACACATGAAAAAATGCTCATCATCACTGGTCATCAGAGAAATGCAAATTAAAACCACAATGAGATACCATATCACGCCAGTTAGAATGGCAATCACTAAAAAGTCAAGAAACAACAGATGTTGGAGAGGATGTGGAGAAATAGGATCACTTTTACACTGTTGCTGGGAGTGTAAATTAGCTCAACCATTGTGGAAGACCGTGTGGCGATTCCTCGAGGATCCAGAACTAGAATTACCATTTGACCCAGCAATCCCATTACTGGGTATATACCCAAAGGATTATAAATCATGCTACTGTCAAGACACATGCACACATATGTTTACTGAGGCACTATTCACAATAGCAAAGACTTGGAACCAACCCAAATGTCCATCAATGATAGACTGGATTAAGGAAATGTGGCATATATACACCATAGAATATTATACAGCCATAAAAAAGGATGAGTTCATGTCCTTTGCAGGGACATGGTTGAAGCTGGAAACCATCGTTCTTAGGAAACTATCACAAGGACAGAAAACCAAACACCACGTGTTCTCATTCATAGGTGAGGACTGAACAATGAGATCACTTAGACACAGAGTGGGGAACATCACACACCACGGCCTGTTAGGGGATGGGGGACTGGGGGAGGGATAGCATTAGGAGAAATACCTAATGTAAATGATGAGTTGATGGGTGCAGCAAACCAACATGGCACATGTATACCTATGTATCAAACCTGCACATTGTGCACATGTACCCTAGGACTTAGAGTATAATAAAAAAAATTGTCTGTTCACAACTATACACCTGCACTGCCCAAGACACTAACCATTAGTCATATAAAATATGGCTATTGAACGCTTGAAATGTGCTAGTCCAAATGGAGATGTGTGGGAAGTATAAAATACACTTCAAAATGCATAGACTTAGTAAAAACATGTAAAATATATCATTAATAATTTTTATATGAATTTTATGATATACTTTGGATATAATGGCTTAAATAAAATATATTATTAAAATTAATTTTACCTGTTTATTTTTACTTTTTTGATGTAGTTACCATAAAATTTTAAATTGTATACATGGTCTGCATTTTATTTCTATTCGACAATACTACTAGAGATGACATGGCAGCAGAAACCCCGTAAAACATGGCTTATGCTACGATTCACACTGCTTTCCTCAAAATCTAGGGCAGGTAAGACAGTCTGGGATCAGCTTTAAGGATATATAGTGAAATTCACCACAGCAGAAACCATAAAACTTGTAGCCAAATTTAAATGGAACTAAGGGGAGGAAGAAACAACAAAAATACAAAAGAACGGCAAATTCCAAAACCGTAACTTTTTGATCCTAGAAAATAGCGTATGCACTCCTCTACTGGAGACACATACTGAGACACTACCTCCTCCCACCTCAACTCCTTCATATCCAGCTCCCTGATGAAGACCCATCAGGTCACTCCTCCCATTAACTGTCCACAGGAGACACTAAACAGTACTGAGCTTGGTAATGAGAGACAGACACTCCTGCTACTATGGATGGATAGTTACTGAAGGTCACTAATATCTGATGCAAATTTCCAGGTGTTCTTTATGGAAAGGATGGTAGTCTTTGGTCCTTTCAAATGGACAAGTATAATTTATTTCATATGTTTCCATTAGAAGCACAAGAGGTGAAGCCCAGAGGGGGATAATACTTACGAAATAGAAAGCAATTACCTTTCTTTTTCCTCCAACTTCCAAGACAGGGAGGAAAATTCATTGATGAGTATTTATTAGCTAATGATGAAAGGGCACTTCAAAAATGAAAATGGCTCTAAAATGCACTGCATTATCCTGATTGCAGAAAATGGAGACTAAAGAGAAAGGGCGCTCTATAAAATGTCCTCGGCAATTGGCTCTGTCTCTCATGAGCCACTCAGATTTCTTTGTCCCTCCCACGATAATAACTTGTCTTCATGGTCATAGCCAAGAACACATTCTTTGTTTGGTTACATAAGCTTCTAAAAATAGTAATTTATCATGGAAATGCTAAATGATCCTTGAATATAGTGTTTTAATGGACTATTAAGTTATTGCAGTGTCTATTTTCTTTAACATATTATAATTAAAGATAAAATCTTTTTTGGTGCTTTTCAAACTAAAAGCATATCAGTCTCATGCTTTGGATATTTTTTCATCTTGAAAAACATGAAGAAAGGTTTCCTGTGGTCAAAGAAGTTTCACCACAGGCAGAGAGATGAATTTTCTCCTCATTATTGAGGTCCAATAAAAAAAAAGAGAAGGCTAATTCAAAGTGTAATTTATTTTTTCTGTCTGTCTAACTAGATTTGATAAATGAATTCAAAGTAAAATAATCTGAGAAATTAGCTGGCCGAATATTTAAAGGTAACCTAATAATGCATTTCTCATTTCTTCTTAGAACTTTATAACTGAAAGAATCCCAAGAAATTATCTACTTAATGTCCCTCTAAAACCAGAAGGGTAAGGTACCCACCAAAGTTACACAGCAGGGCTGGTTCCCTGTCGTCTGTCCTGGATCACACGTTATCACTCACCTTAGCACCCAGTGAGTGAACGAGTGGATAAATGAATGAAAGAAAGAAAAAGAAATGATTTAAACAGAACTTGAGTACTCTTGGAGGTATATAATACCAAGGTGTTAAGATGGGGCTATGGAAGGTAGGAAAAAAAACATAAAGAAGTATAGGAGACTTTCTTCACCAAACTCACAAATGACCAAGACGATATAAAGAGCCAGGAAGTCTTCCTATACAGTCAACTTCTTCAGTGTTTTTTTTTTATAAATTTATTTTTATTTTATTTTGTATTTTTTGAGACAGGGTCTCACTCTGTCACTCAGGCTGGAGTGCAGTGGCGCGATCATAGCTCCCTGCAGCCTTGACCTTCCAAGCTCAAGCAGTCCTCCCACACAGGCTTCTAAGCAACTGGGACTACAGTTGTGCACCTCCATGCCTGGCTAATTTATTTATTTATTTTTTTGTAGAGACAGGGTCTCCCTGTGTTGCCCAGGCTAGTCTCAAGACCCTGGGTTCAAGCAATCCTCTCACCTTGGCCTTCCAGGGTGCTGAGATTACAAGCAGGAGCCACTACACCTGGCCGGGTGATTTGTTTTGTTTTGATAGTATTTTTTTTAATTGAGGTGAAATACCCATCACATAAAATTAGCTATTTTTAAGGAAATAAGTTGGTAGGATTTAGTAAATTTACAATATTGTGCAACCACCACCTCTAACTAGTTCCAAAACATTTTTATCATCCCCCAAAGAAAACCCCATACCCATTAAGCTCCCTATTTTCCTCTTCCATAACCCCTGGAAACCACTAATCTGCTTTGTTTCTGTAGATTCACCTATTCTGGAGATTTCATAAAGGTGGAATCACACAGTATGTAGTGTTTTGTGTCTGGTTCCTTTCACTTAGTCTGATGTTTTCGAGGTTCATTCATGCTGTAGCATGTATCAGTACTTTATTCCTTTTCATGGCTGAATAATATTCCACTGTACGTATATATCACCATTTAGTCAACTCTTTCTTATCCATATATAACTTATGTGTGGTAACTTTCGATTTTCAGTACTCACTGAACTCCCTGCCATCAATTAACATACTCTTAAGGGTCTTCACTCAGACGCCAGTCATTGTTCAAAAAAATGGAAAGCTGTTTTAATATTGCATCAAGTCAACATAATGACACTCTTTGTAAAATCTGTTATATTCTACAAAGCATTTCTAACAACAACCCAAGGAAATTAGTACTATTATTATTATCTTTCTTTCGGAGATGAGAAGACTTTGCTGTAGTGAGCTGAAGTAGCCATTCAGTGTCACAGCTGGTAAATGGCAAGACCGGAACTGGATCCCTTCCCTTTCCATTCACTGCCCAGGATCTGAGCTCGAACCATGTTCCATTTTCAGAGTGAAGAGATCTGAAACTCTGAGGGACTCACTGCACATTGCCCAGCCCCACTCACTCTACTTTGCTCCAGTAATTGAGGAAATTCCAGGAGCAGTGAGATGGAGTCCTGCAGATGAGGGGCTTGAATTAAATAAGTTCCCAGACAAATCTCCAAAGAGGGACAGGAGTGGATATGAGAATTGAGCAAACTCTCAGAGCAAAGCTGCAGAATATTTCAGAAGTAAGGAGAGAGATAGAATGGAGCAGGGATGAGGTTTGTTTGATGTTTAGTGGTGGGTTGGTTGGTCCAAGTCATAGCTTGACATAAATTCCAGTGTTAAATAGAGACAATCTGGAAGGTTGATCATTATGACAGCATAGATAATTGAGATGACAATAATTGTACATGCATTTCAAAAACTCAAATGATACAGCATAAGTTCTCCCCATAGGCACAGTGCTTTAGAGTTTATACAACACTTTCACATCAATTATCTCCTGAGGTCCTCATAACAATACCATTAGGATAGCTATTGTTATGCCCACTTTCTTAATGCAAAAATTGATAAGGACAGTTAAATCCTGTAGCCACACAGCTAGTAAGTCATGAATCTGGGACTCAAATGAAAGTTTCTTAAGCCTGTACATTTTGAATTCTCTCTGCAACACCATGCCACCTCAGGCCAACTTCAAGGGAAAAATAATTATCCTAAATCAGTTTGCAAAAAGGAAAAGAGCTGAGAAATAAAAATTGCTCCAGGCAGGAGAAATAGCAAAACACAGCATCTCACACTGTTGATGGGGAAGAGAATATGACTCGTCTTGAGCGTTTCTAATTTTGTAGCTCACACACATCCCATCTCAAAATCATAAATCATGAGACAAAGTTTACCTCTGAGACAGTAGGAATGTAGCCTGCCACCTGTAAAGGAGGAGTTTAAGGTTTTGCCAAATTCCAGATTTTTTCAAATCAAAATAGCTTCAGTTAATCCAGGGATATGCACAGTTACATTTTATTCCTAAACACTGGGTGTTTTATTTTGTTTGTAAGGTTACCCCTTCTTCTTTAATTACAAGCACTTAGGAAAGAAGCCTTTCTATGACACCATCATGTTATTTTTCTAAAAATAGAATAAGGCTGGGTGTGGTGGCTCATACCTGTAATCCCAGCACTGTGGGAGGCCGAGGTGGGCAGATCACTTGAGGTCAGGAGTTTGAGACCAGCCTGGGCAACATGGTAAGAGCCCCATCTCTACTAAAAATTCAAAAATGTAGCTGGGCGTGGTGGTGCACACCTGTAATCCCAGCTACTCAGGAGGCTGAGGCATGAGAATCGTTTGAACCCAGGAGGCAGAGGTTGCGATGAGCCAAGATCATGCCACTGAACTCCCGCCTGGGTGACATACATAAACAAAATAAAATAAAATAAATAGAATGACTCAAATCTGGGGACTCTTTATTGGGCTGTAGGGCTCTGAGGCAACAGCTTGGCCATCGGTCAAGAAGAAATGGTCTGCTCTTCCCCAGTTAGAGGAGTCCAGATAGATGATGACCCAGTTGTGGAAAGCCCACCAGCTCACCATCGCTATCATTTTGTCCTTTTACTAACATCTTGGAAGCTCCTTACACATGCTGTGGAAATGGGAGAGGATCTTACAGTATCTGGGATTTATAGGCAGAAATTCCATTAGCCAGCCTCACAACTAATTGCTGTTCTAACACTCAGCACGGGATAAATTATAATTGATGGTAATACATTAGGAGCAATGATTTATTTTAGTCTCTCTAAAAAATAGAATAATATCTGTGTGTTTGCTAAGGTGGAGTGGAGGGCCAGTGTGTGGGAAGGAGGGAGAAAATGGTCACTAGAGACTGTTTTGCCCTTCTTTCTAAAAGCTTATCAGACCTCAGGTGGACTGACCTTGGACATAAATCAGATGAGTGGAAACACAGGTGTCTGTGTGTTTGGTTGAGCTCTGATTCATTTCATTATTGTCTAAGTAGTTAGGCAAAGTTTGACCTATCACGTCTCCTACTCTCTAGCTTCTGCTGCTCAGCACTGGGTGACCTTGGTGAAACATTATGGCCCTTGCACTACCGTGGTGTCTGGTAATGCAACCTGAATCTGGAATCAGGTGCCCTAGACTTGAATCTTGCGTTTGTCATGTATTAGTCGTGTGACCTTACCTAGGCAGCAAGCAGGCTAATGAGCCTGCATTTCTTCAACTGTGTACAGAAAATAATACACCTACTTCTCGGCACTGTTAAGGAAATGAAATAAAATAATGTATATTTTAAAAACTTGAAAGCTTTAAAATGTCATTCAGATATGATTTATCTACCCACTAAACAAATGCAAGTCACTATTCAGGTGAAAATAATAATCTACATCCTTCCTCGTGTGAGTTTATTGCCAGATTTTCTTAGTCATTTTCACAGGATAAAATTAAGTGGACATTCAAGTACAAACAGACCATGAAAGGGCTAACTTGGTATGTTCTAGGCATAGAGGGTAGGGAGGTTTATGTTAAGGTGGTTCGATTTAATATCTCACATGTCACTCATTGTGAAGGCAGTCGCAGGGACTGACCCACGAATGCCCTGTTGTTGAAAATCCCATAATGAAGAAGAGAATATGACTTCACCAGTCTCCTTCCTGCCCCTAGAAGGGTTTCCATCATTTCATTAAAAGAGAAAAAACCCACCACATACTGCTCAATATGGTGACTGGCTCCTGAACAGTCAAGATGTTATTTTCAAACACATTCTTTCCTTGCTTTTCCATCCCCATGGGGCCCTGCTCTAATTCCTGGCCTTCTGAAACCCCGTAGCTGCAGCTTCCATCTTACTGAGCAGATTTTCAAACAAAGTCCCCTTGCTGTGTGCACAGAACTGCCCTCCAGAGCTGCAGGCACGCCGGTCGGGGGGCTCAATGCTGAATTTATTTCCCACATCTTGGACACGTCGTCACTCTCTCTCCTCCCTCCCTCCCTCCCTCCATTCCCCTCTGCCCGCCTCCCCTTCATTCCTAAATCCTGCAGCCATGACAGAAATAAATTAGCTAGAGGTACAGGTCACACCTTGGAGAGCAGTAAACGTTCTGTGGGAAATCAATAGAGAAGATGGGATTCTCAAGCAGCTGAAGCAGAAGGAATGATGCATTGATGGCTATACATAAACCAAACAAAGGAGTCTGAGCACAGCCTTCCAGGAAGGGGCCCGTGCACTGGGCTTCATTTATTCTAACACCTGAACCTGAGACAGCACCGCAGAAAAAGATACTCTGCAGATACCTGGGCTTTTTTCCTCAGGAAGGCTCAACGTTGCTGGGCGAGTGTTGGTGAAAATGAAAAATTATGTTCAGATCGTGGATGTTAAAGCCAAAGCCCCCAGGAAACCCCTGGAGAACCCTAAGCTGAGTGTGTGAGACATACATCTGTTCCAGGAAGACCTCCTCATCCACGGCTGCTGACAGCAAAAGCCAGAGGGGGATTGGCTGGATAGTTAACTGAAGAATTGTAATTCCTAAAGTTGTTTAGTGTGATGTGTCGGAAACGCCTAGGCGTTAGGCTCTGACAGACCTGGGTTCCAATCTTGACTTCACCACTAGGTAGCAAAAATGGGAAAGTTGCATTTATAAAGTGGCAATAGGAGGTCTACCTTAGAGGCAATTGTGCGGATTAAATGAATAACACACATAAACACCTAGTACAAAATAGGCACTCAATAAATGCTAGTTGCTTTCCCTTCCATCCCCCTGCCTGATCGTAAGTGGCTTTGTCATGTCTCTGGAGTTCTACAACTTCTCCCCACAGAGCCTTCACAAAGGCAGGCCCTCATATAATTTTTCTCTGATGGCAAAAGCCATGTCTAGCGAAAACAGGTGTTCAGCAGGACTTTCGGTGCCCTATAGTCTCAATCAGCTGCCAAATGCCACCCCAAATAAGCCACCTAAGGTAAAGCAGTGTGCCTGCTATGCAAATGCAGGGATGGAATACAATCCTGCCCCTGAGCACCTCCTATCTAGAAATCCTGAAATTTTCATTGCTATATACCAAGAGCCTGTTTTTCTCCTGTCTTCTCTTGCTTTTTTTTTTTTCCTGAAAACTGCATTTTTATTATCTTTTCCTCCTCAGTTTGAGCCTGATTTCTTCCTCACACACAGCTGAATTTCAGTAATAAAACAAATACTTACAGTGAGAAGCCATTATAAATTATCTAGAAAATAAACATTTAAATAATCTCAATCCTAAAATGTTTAATTGTGGCAAAATGTAGACAGCATAAAGTTTACCAGCTTAACCATTTTTAAGTGTATGCTCAGTGACATTAAGTACATTCATATTCTTGTGTTAACATCACCATTATCCATCTCCAGAACGTTTTCACCTTCCTTACCTACAGCACTGTACCTGCTATTCATAACTCCCCATTTACCCCTTTTCACAGCCCCTGGAACCCGCCATTCTACTTTCTGTTGCTATAATTTTACTACTCTAGGAACCTCCTATAAGTGGAATCATATGATATTTGTCCTTTTAGTCCTGTCTTATTTCACTTACCGTAATGACTTCAAGTTTCTTCCATGTTGTAGCATGTGTCAGGATTCCTTCCTTTTTAACATCAAATAATTTTCCATTGTATGGATATCCCAACCACATTTTGTTTATCCATACCTCCTTTGATGGGCACTTGGGTTGTCTCCACCTTATGGCTATTGTGAACAACGCTGTTATGAATATGGGTGTGCAACTATCCCTTCAAGACCCTGCTTTCAGTTCCTTGGGGATATACCCAGGAGTGGAAGTTCTGGGTCAAATGGTAATTTTATTTGTTAATTTTTGAGGAGTCATCATAATGTTCTCTTATAGCAGCTGCACCATTTTATATTCCCACCAACAGTGCACAAAGGTTCCAACTTCTCCACATCCTTGTCAGCACTGGTTATTTTCTGTTTTTTTTTTTTTTTTTTTGAAAGTAACCATTCTGACATCTATTCATGGTTCGTATCTTCTCTGGGAAAGTGAGGGCCATATATGTGTGGCAACCATTTGTTTGATAGCCTGACTTGTTCATTTCTCCTTGCATACAGGAAATTCTTAAGGTCAACCAGATTCTGCTCTGGCTACAGTTTCTGTCTAATGTCTCTGTCTTTTCCAAGTCTTCTATCTTTCATTAATTCAGGAAATGTAAAGTTAAGTTGAACAATTCAAGAGTTTTCAGTACTCTAATATAAAGCAGTTTGCCTAGCCCAGTTACTCATGCTACCCTCAATCTCAGTAAATGAAGGAGAAAGCCTTTTTGTTTTGTTTTGTCATCCAGGCTGGAGTGCAGTGGTACGATCTCGGCTCACTGCAATCTCTTCCTCCCGCTTCTCCTGCCTCAGCCACCCGAGTAGCTGGGACTACAGGCGGGCACCACCACACCTGGCTAATTTTTGTATTTTTAGTAGAGACGGGGTTTTGCCATGTTGGCCAGGCTGGTCTCGAACTCCTGACCTCAGGTGATCCGCTTGCCTCTGCCTCCCAAGGTTCTGGGATTACAGGCGTGAGCCACTGCGCCCAGACAGGAAAGCCTTTTCAGAAGAGAAAAGGTAAAAACACTAGAACCTACTAGAAAACACTGAGATAGCTTGGAGAATAAAAGTAACAGCTCTCATATAGCAGGCTAAATTTTAAAACATCATTTAATTTTTTTTACTTCATTAATTTTATTTTATTGTATATGAGAACACTTAACATGAGGTCTACCCTCTTAAATTTTTCGTGTACAATACAGTATTGTTGACTATAGGTACAATGTTGAATAGCAGATCTGAGCATCTCACCTGAGAAAATTCCCATTGACAATTTCAGATGTGGAAACTGAGGCACAGTGAAGTGAAATCATTTATCCAAAGACAGACAGCAAGTAAATTCCAGGGTCAAGACCCAAAACCCAGTCATATCACTCCAAATCCCTTTTTTTTTTTTTTTTTACCATACAATACTACCTAATGATTACTAAGCTCTTTTCTTCTGAAACTGCAAAAGTTTTAAGGACCTATTTGTAAAAGACAAACAAAAAAGAAATGTGGTTTGAGCTTGCTGTTGAAGAGGAATGGTTCCCTAAAGGCAGGCAGTACATAGACTTCACCAAGCACTAACTTCATGGGACGTGACTTGCTCAACTCTGGACAATACATGTTAATGGACCCAGAATGAGGCAAGACATAGGCATCACCCATGAAAGGAACGTAGTCTATTGGACAACAGCAGTCCTTGCCACTTAGAATGTTTCTTGAAGGCCTTGTGTGACACATGACATCCTATGCTCAGCTGGTGAATCATGTGACTCCTCTTTGCCCGGGGGGGAAACCTATCTCCTATGGGGATAGGTTTCCTCCTCTTTAAACTTTCCAGGGGTATTGTGAACTTTAAATATAATATTGATAAAGCATGAAACCTAGCATCAGGTGTGTAATAGATGCTCAATAAACCAAAACCCATTGCCATCTCGCTGCTGTATCCCCAGAGTAGCTTTTCATTCCCAGCAGGGACAAGTGGGTGAAGACCATGAAAAGGCATCTGAAAGAGAACTCTGAACTGAGTGGTAAAGAATTTAAGAATTTTAGGCCAAGTGAGGTGACTCACACCTGTAATCCCAGCACTTTTAGAGGCTGAGGCAGGCAGATCACCTGAGGTCTGGAGTTTGAGACCAGCCTGGCCAACATGGCGAAACCCCGCCTCTACCAAAATTACAAAAATTAGCCAGGTATGGTGGTGCATGCCTGTGGTCCCAGCTCCTTGGGAGGCTGAGGCAGGAGAATCGCTCAAACCCGGGAGGCAGAGGGCCCAGTGAGCCGAGATCACACTGCTGCATTCCAGCCTGGGTGACAGAGCAAGACATCTTCTCAAAAAAAAACATTAAGAATAGACACTTAGAGTATTTAACCATCAACTGCTGTCCCTGAAGTTTGCCTCACACTTCTGCACCAACAGACTTGTTTTACTGGTCTGCATTTGAGTGCTCCGTGCACTTCTGTGTACCATTTATTCATTTAGACTGCACATGCTCTGAGGGAGTGACCCCTCCTTCCATTTGGTCTTACAGCCCTGTGTGCACTTACAGTTCCCTGTTCTCTACAGAGAACAGTCCATTACGGATCACTGATTTGGTCAGAAGCAGGCCCTTGAGATTCATCTCTCTAAAGGGATTTCTCTAACGTAATGATATGTGTAAGCCAGGAACTTCAGAGCCCAGACAGTGCACCTCAAGAGCCTGGTCAGCACTGGTCAGAAGACCCCCCATAAAACCCGAAATCTTGACATTTCTAAAACCTGTCTGCACATGTGCCTTTACTTCTTTTTTTCTTTTTTTTTTTTTTTTTTTGAGACGGAGTCTCGCTCTGTCGCCCAGGCTGGAGTGCAGTGGCGCGATCTCGGCTCACTGCAAGCTCTGGCTCCCGGGTTCACGCCATTCTCCTGCCTCAGCCTCCTGAGTAGCTGGGACTACAGGCGCCTGCCACCATGCCCGGGTAATTTTTTGTATTTTTAGTAGAGATGGGGTTTCACCATGGCCTCGATCTCCTGACCTCGTGATCCGCCCGCCTCGGCCTCCCAAAGTGCTGGGATTACAGGCTTGAGCCACGGCGCCCAGCCTTTACTTCTTTTTTGACTCCCACTGAACCTTTGAGACTGTAATTGACTTCCTTCCCTTCAGAGAGGCTCCTCACTTCCCAGCAGCCTGCTTAGCCGCATTGGAAAGTCACGGAAGATAACTAAATTTGACTCAACAAATGTGCGCTTATCTCAGACACATCTGCCTGGATAGCCTCCCTCTGGTCTCTCCGTGGACTAAGAGCAAGAAGAATAAGCGTTCTGCCTCAGTTAACTCTCTGTGCCATTTAGCACATTTTTGTATTTTCAATAAATATGCCTTAAGCACTACTCGTCTTGTGGTGTTAATTTACCAACACAAGTGCCCTGAGGATCTGTGGGTTGAGCTAAGAGCTGACTGGGATTCACAGTAAGAATAGTTCATGCTTACCTTGGGTGATACAACACAAGCAACAAATAAGAGCATATGCCAATCAAAACATTTTAGGGTTTAGTCTGCTGTGTGAGGCACCGTGCTAAGTAATTTACATGCATCCTCTCATATAATCCTCATAGCAACCCCTTGGTATCCCCATTCTACACATGATGAAAAAGAGACGCAGAGGAATTAGCAAAGCCCATGTGCATAGTCACTATACCATAGAATACACACTTTGGGATTCTACGGATAGGATTTAAATTCAAGTCTCCAACTCCTTGAGTGTGACTGTGGGTGCACTAATATACCTTCTCCAGCCAGAGTTTTCTCCTTCATAGTGTGACAATATCCAAAGTCCCTGGTGCTGCCACACTTTCCACCTTCATGAATCATGGAACTCCTCTTTTATATCCTATCTACCTCAGTAACCCAGGGATTCAGGATGGTCTAGAATTTCAAATCCCCAGTTGGGCAACCTGAATTCCCATGTAGCCTCTATTCTGACCTGAGGCAGCAAGTCATTCCATCTTTCAGTTTCATCATTTGTCAAAAGAAAATGACAACACTGGCCCAATCTATTTTAACAGGTAGTGTTGAAGATAAGATCAAAGGAAATATGTCAAAGTCTTCTGAAAAGCTTCAAATACTTCTCAAATTATTACAGTAATGGATTCAGTTGGAGAACTTACTGCACAGAATGCCTTTGTCCAAAATCCTAAAATGAATGGGGAAACTGAGTTCAAGGTGCAGAAATGGAACCCAGATTATTTCTATTCTTGTATAAGTAGAGGCTTGGACTGGAGCTCCAGGTATCTGTATGCTTGCTCCAGCCTAGGCGCTGCTTGGGGCAAATCACTGCACTTCACTACAAAATATGGATGTGATACCTACCTTCTCCCGAATCCTGTCTGAGCAGGAGACAAAAACACTCAGAAAGCTTGAGACGAGAAAAACTCTAGAAAGTCAATTATATGCCTTTTTTTAATGTGGTGTCAGATTTTTTTTTCTCCCACTCATTTTCCCTTGTCTCAATCTAAATTTTATCCAGATGTGAACATGAAGAGGCCTGTCTTTGTTCATTCTCTGCTTCTTTGGTTTTCCTTTGTGCCTCAAAAGGTTTCGGTGCTATGCTTCAAGACAGGTCATGAAGGGGAAACAGTTGGGGTGTTGTGGGGAGAGCGCAGTATTAGGAACGAGGACTCAGGGTAAAGAGTTACAGCATGCTCCAGAATGTGCACCTCCTCTTTACCAACGCAGAGACAAGGTGATGAAAAGATCCCTGGCTCCAGACAAATGCCCTCAGGCTTGCAAAGCCTTCCAAGAGGCAGCGTCCCAGAGTCCAGACTGCAAGTGACTTGCATGCGCACACATACAGACACACGCTCACACACACACACACACACTTCCATGGAAAATTGTGCTCTCGCATCCCAGAAAAGGTTTGTTGTTTCAATTAAACCTCATCAATGCCACATGTCAGAGAAGAAAGAAAAAAACAAAACAAGACTAAATTACTTCAGCTATCTCCTTAGGGATTGATCTGTATCAAATAAACCACCATCTACACATGGGGAGAAGCTTTTACTTATGAAAAACAGAGACAGGTGCAGAAGAGCAGGATTTGGTACTAAATCAAAGCTCTGGGAGCAGAAGGAAGTTGATTTAGATGCATCCACTTAACTCCTCCTGATATCTAACTTGCAGGGTGGGGAACAGATCACAGCCTTGGCTGGGTCTGGCCTCTGCTTCCTGGTCGCCCCTGAGGTCCTGTCCCACTTTGCTCACTGCTTCAGCTGCCCGGTAAGAACAGATGGACAGAAGTTAAAAGAGCAAGGTCAGCTCATTGGCTAAGTCTCATTTCACACCCTGCCCCACCTCTATCATCCCTTTCTGGGACATAAAGATGAAGAAAGCAGGGCAGGGGTGCTGCTGCATTTGATTCCGGCTGAAACTATGGTGGTTTCATTTACATCCCCTGAATAGCTGGTGAGTCCGATTTACACATTGATAATATGTGATGCTTTGTATTCCAGCAAATATTTAATCCCTGACCGATCAATAATCCTCGCCTGGCTGTTCTTTTTTGAAAAGAAATAAATCCCCTCTTACTCTTAAAATTCTTGAATAAAATTAAAGTGCTTTAGCCTAGGATGCACGCTCCTACATGAAGCCATGTGGTTTCATAACCTCAGTCCTCAGATGTTTTAAAGGGGCCGCCTTTGCTAACTTGATATTTTCTGAGATCCTAACATCTCTCCAATGAGTCCTCTGTGTTATCAGTTGATATTATAAGACAGCCCTTTAAGGCCTGGTATACTTTTTTTAAATTAAAAAGTAAAATTATTAACCTAAACTGAATCAGTACGTACATAGCATGCAGTATTTTTTTTGCATTTTTTGCTTATATTCACCATGGCAGTCTTGATTTAAATTCTTTATTACAAACCTTTCTATAAACCATTTCCCTCCAAAACTACATTTTTAAGAAAACTCTATTCCTAAACAGATTCTTAAAAAGCTATACTCCCGTCTTAGAGTTAAAGTTGAATATTTTGAAAAATGCATATTAAACATGGAAAGAGATGGCTCTCCTCTCTATAAGGGGCTCCCAAGGCAGCCTCAAAGCTCACCAAAAGTTCCAAAACAACATCCACAACAAAACAAACTCTCTTTCATCTCTGGCAGCAACAAAAGCAATAACTTTCACCAAACCTACCCAAGCCAAGAATTAATATAACACAGAACACATCCACATTCAGACCATTACGGCTACATCAGCTCACCACAATATTTGTTTAAAAAACACATAATTTGTGGTAGAGAGAAAGAACCTTTCATACAAAAAGAAGTTCTTTCAAATGCAAATTAACCAAAAGACATATTTTCCCTGTGTTTGGGAAATCACTCCAATACATGAAAAACATAGTTTTTGTGTGGAAAAAAAAAAGTCAGTGTACACTCACTAATTGAAAAGGCAATTACATTAGCTGTAGATTACCTTAACAGTTAAGAAAAGTTAACTCCAAGTCTTTAATAACTTTATTAGCATTTACTGACCTAAGCAGTCTTCAGTTCCCAGGTAGCAAAGTTTCTTTTCTTCTCCACTGAAATGCTCATATAGACACTGAAGGACATTGTATTACTGAACTGATCGGAAAAGAATATTGTTTCCATTCTTCTGGAGGAAAAAAAATGGAAAGAAAGAAAAGAAAGAAGGAAGGAAGGAAGGAAAGAAAGAAGAAAAAAAAGAAAGAAGGAAAGAGAGAAAGAGGAAAGAAAGAGAAAGAAAGAAAGAAAGAACGAACGAAAGAAAGAAAGAAAGCAAGAAAGAAAGAAAGAAAGAAAGAAAGAAAGAAAAAGAAAGGGAGAAGGAAAAAAAGGGAGAAGGAAAAGCAAGGCAAGGCAAAATGCAGTCTAATCGAGTATTCTTCCTGGTGGGGAAAAAAAAGTAAATCCACTATTCTGGAACGAGTTCAAACATAGCTTGACAGGCTCCAGGAGAATTTACACTGAGCATGCTTAGCCCCGCACTGCTTGCATGAGACACTCTTAATGAATATTACTTCCTTCCCACTGGCTATTCCTGCTGGAAGTCCACACCCACCCCTCTTTCAGAAGTCAGGAATTTAGCTTCAGCCAAAGTCCAGAAAACATGCTTATGCGGAGACAAGGCCTCACCGATCCATAAACTTTCAGGTTGTGACCTGCAGGTCAGTTTGACAAATAGAACATAGGGGTGAATTTTTTTTCTGCCCTTGGTTATGTTGCCAGCTTTATGCCTGTCCTAAGCTGCAGTTCCTCTGGAGAAAAGAAAAACAGACAGCTTTCTTTCTAAAGAACATGATGTCCCAAACACCACAGTAAAGACCTTTCCTGATCAAGCTTCCAAACCGAAATCAGAATAATACACAACACTGCATATTAAACACACAACTGCATGTTAAAACACAACACTCGATGATTTTTAGCTTCTGGATAAAATAAAAGTCCTACCCCAAATGTATGCTTTTTGATAACTTACATAACACCTCTCTCAAATATGCTGCATGCCAAAGCACACTCTGAAAATATGTTCAAAATCCAGCTTTAACCTGCTATGCTATCTAAACACTGGACTCGTACACATTTAGGTCACACTAAAAACTGACTTTCTTTTTCAAACAATGCTTTCTCTTTCCCTAAATCCCTCTGTCATGTTTAATGACAGGAGACCTGAAATTCTGAAAATTTAAAAATAGATTACTTTTCTGACGGTCTGAGAAGGCAAGATTCTTGCTCTGCCAAAAAATCAGGGGAGGGGGGAAAAGGGGAGGATAAGCAGGTGAGGGCCTGATATAGACCGCATAGTAAAAGAAGGGCATTTTAGATTTTAAAATTAATAATAAGGTATCTTTTTTGTTGTCCATTTGATATTTCTAGGATGCCATTTATATGTATCAAATTACAAGTTATAAATATTATTAAATACTCATTTGAACTGTAATGCTTATTTGCCTAGACACACATACACATACATGCACACAACACAAACACACACCCCAATTTGTGGTTTGAAAAAAATGATGTCACAAAGCATCAAAAGGCAATAGAAATTTTCTAAGTCTCCAAGAAATATGGTGTGCCCAGTGTCTATTACAAAGCCTGCCTGGCCAGCATTGATTCTTTGGATTAATAAAGGATGCATCTATGAGCCTGATATGTAAATCCGTTGCCTCTCCCTGCCTGTAACACTTTACGCAGCCCACTGCTGAGCTGCCATGATATGTTCTCCCTATGGAAGGTCTTTGTAGCATAAAATACGTCTTTGCCCACTATTCAGTAAATAAAATCTCCACAGACATATTTTCCTTGTGGTAACTATGAGTTTTTTGGAGACTTTAGGCATGGTGGTTGTTTTGTTTGTTTTTATGGTTTGCCTAAGGGAAGAATAAAATGTAGCCCCCTGCCCCAAGTGTGCTTATTTATATTACAAGAGCAAACTAAGTTTTCAGCAGTTAGATGAAGCCCAAGAGAAATCAGGCTTTGAAAGGCTAAGTAATCCTTGTGACCACACATAAGGTAAGTATAAAATAGGAAGGACATTTATTCATTTGACTCAAAGAGATTGCCTAGAGACAAGGTCCCGCAACACAGAGGACAGGGACCCTTCCCTGTAGACAGCTTACCTCCCTGCCATCGGGGTGCAGTTTCTTTTGTCTCCTTCCATGAGGATGACTCTCTCCCCTGGAGCTAAGGGGAGACACAGAAGCCTGTGTAGGAAACACAGGAGCCTGAGTAGAACCATGCTGTTTCCAGCTTGAATGTTAAAATCACTCTGTGCAAAGCTGAGATACTCTTTACAGTGCCATCACACTCATTAATTCAATTAGCAAATATTCATTGAGCCCCTACACTGACATTCATTTGGGTGCTGGAAATTGGGACGTGACTAAGACAACGTTCCTGCACTCAGGGAGTTTACATTCTGGCAATTAGATATTTAATGGAAAACATTAGATGTTTAATGGAAAAAATTCAAGATGTAGGCTGGGTGCGGTGGCTCACGCCTGTAACCCCAACACTTTGGGAGGCCGAGGCAGGTGGATCACCTGAGGTTGGGAGTTCAAGACCAGCCTGACCAACAGTGAGAAACCCCGTCTCTACTAAAAATACAAAATTAGCTGGGCGTGGTGGTGCATGCCTGTAATCCCAGCTACTGGGGAGGCTGAGGCAGGAGAATCACTTGAACACATGAAGCGGAGGTTGCAGTGAGCTGAGATTGCACCATTGAACTCCAGCCTGGGCAATAAGAGCAAAACTCTGTTTCAAAAAAAAAAAAAAAATTCAAGATGTAAATAAGTAAATAGTAAATACATTTACAAACTGTGATAAGTCTAAGAAAGAACTAAAAGGGAAATGATAAGAAAGAAACAAGCCATGTGTGTTGGGGGCTGAGGGACAGAGCATCAGGGAAATGGAATAAATATTTGGGAAAATCATTAGTAACCAATCCAATATAAGTTAAAATGAAAAAAAATGTGGCATGGCTGGATTAAAGCCTTGAATGCAACACTAACACATTTGGATTTCATATGGTATATAATGGGAAACTATTGAGGGCTTCTGAGAAGAATTATTATTACTAATTTGACTATAACTATTCTTTATAGCAGTTTGTAGGCTACAGTGGGGATGAGCATGAAAAGACCAAAGCTTTTAGAAGAGCCAAGATTGGCAGAGGTGGGGAGGACACCTAATCTAGGACAATGCAAATAGTGATGGAGGGGAGAAGACAGCAATGAGAGATATTATTATTATTTTATTTATTTATTTATTTATTTATTTTTTATTTATTTTTTTTTGGAGTTGCAGTCTTGCTCTGTCACCCAGGCTGGAGTGCAATGGTGCCATCTCGGCTCACTGCAACCTCCGCCTCCTGGGTTCAAGCAATTCTCCTGCCTCAGCCTCCCAAGTAGCTGGGATTACAGGCACCCACCACCATGCTCAGCTAATTTTTGTCTTTTTAGTAAAGACAGGGTCCCACCATGTTGGCCAGGCTGGTCTTAAACTCCTAACCTCAGGTGACGCACAGGCCTCGGCCTTCCAAATTGCTGGGATTACAGGTGTGAGCCACCGCACCAAGCCGAGAGGTATTATTGAGACAGAATGACAGGCTTTGACAACTAACTGGATATGCAGATGAGGATGAGAAGGCATTTAAGGGGAAGGCTAAGATTTTTGGTCTCAGTAGCTCTCAGTAGATCAGGAGCTCAGACATCTCTTCACTTACTTCATGCCTGAACTCATGCAGCTGAAGATAGCTGGACCAAAATGTACAAGCATGTCAACTGTTCTCACATTACACTCTTGCTCACTAAACCTCACATGGGTTCTTAAGCAGACGGTGAGAATGGAGAATGATGGTGTCTTAAGCAGAAATGGAGAAATCTAGGGAAAGAAATGTCTGGCACATGGTGAACTCAAATATTTACTGGATGTATGGTATATGGAGTTTGAGGGTTAGGGGGATATCCAGCCTACACTATTATTTTAGTTGGGAATTTTATTTAGCTGTTAATAGGGACCTGATAATAGTCAAACACCTAAGGGTATATTTTTCTCTCATTAAAAAAAAAAAAAATCAGCAATTGAGAGTTCAAAACGTGACTACTGGGGACCCAAATCGTTCTATCTTTTTGGTTTCCCATTCTTAATGCAAGGTGTCCATCTTCAGTTTTACCTTATGGTTCATTGTGGACTATGCCTAATTTTGAGTAAATGGACAAATGTAACAGTCAGCTCTAGAAAATGGTTTGGTAGCCAAGGAACCAGGGGCTCAGACACCTCTTATATAAGAATCTGGGTCATACCACCAGGTAAGCTACCTAGATAAGCAGAGGTGCTAGCCAAGAAAGAGGAGAATCTAGAATGCATAGTACATTGAGGTAGTACAAATGAGGAGTATCAATGGCAGCCTCTAGACCGGTCATAGAGGCAGGATTAGTCCCACTAACCTTCCTCACGTAATAAGACTTTCTAGGAAAAGAAACTTATCAGAATGCAGGAAGAGGTCTTCTTAGAAGGGGTAAGCTTAGTACACAAGCAAGCAGTGCAAATGGCGAACTGTAGCAGATTCTGTGGTGTGCCATCTATTACCTTCCCTTCAGGACTAAGGCACTCACTACCACACCTACTAGGAGCGTTAATTTCTGTCATCTCACAGCCAAGTCCCTCTTGAGGAATTACCCTCACTTCTTGGGAGCCTCTGTGACCACAGAAATTCCATGTCTAAATGTCTACAAAGGGGCACAAATGCCAAGCCTCCTTGTTCCAATTTGGGACAAATCAGAGGGTTGTTCCAGCTCCACAGCTCCCTGTAGGATTGCCTGAGACCTGTTACAACTGCACTTCTGTTTAACCCCTCCTCTGCTCATTCCTCCTGCTCTCCGTCCCTTATAGATGTTGCTTCTGAAAACACTCTCAGTAAACTCTTGCATACAAATCTCGATCTCACAGTATGTTGTCTGGAAACCCAATATAATCCAGCAAAATAAAAACCCTGGATAAATTCAACTCTTCACTTACTCCATGCCTGAATTCATGCAGCTGAAGATAGCTGGAGAAAAATACACAAGCATGTCAACTGTTCTCACATTATACTCATGCTCACTAAACTTCACAAAGGTTCACCCCAGAAATCATCCTTTTCTTCCCTAATCCATTTTTTCTTTCACTCTCCAGAATAAGTATTTCAAATTTTCTCTTCTAATTTCCAACACTTGTTCCTCACCATCATTCTCAGTAGTCAATCTTGCTTTCTACTATAATGAGAAAAAAGAAGCAATTAGAAGAGAATTTTCAAAAACCTCAACCTAAAATCTACACACCTGCCAGAATCAGAGTGAATATACTTCACCTCCCCTTCTATTACTATGGATGAACTGTCCATCTCCCGTAGAGCAAATCCCTCCACCTATGCACTACATCTTCATTCTCTCTTTCCTACTTGAAAATATTGCTCCACGAAGTCTTCTCTCATTCTTGCTTTATCAAACTTTCCTTTTTTATTAGATTGATTGCAACATCATAAAATACACTGGTATTTCTCTCATCTTAAAAACAATAACCTTTTTTTAATCCAGATTTCCTCTTCAACTAATGATGTATTATTACCACTTTCTTATAGCACTCTTGAAAGCATTCTCTACTAGATCTTTCTAATATCTGTCTTCCCATTCTTTCTTCTTTTAAAAAATGTTTCATGAGATATAATTCTCATACCATACAATTACATAAAATTCAAACTTTTAGCATGCACAGAGTTGTGTAAGCATTAGCACAGTCTAAGTTTAGAATATTTTTATTACCCCCAAAAAACCTGCCAATTAGCAGTAATTTCCTATTTATCTCCATCCTCTATCCCCCAGGCCCAGGAAATCAGAAATATACTTTCTATTTCTATAAATTTTTCCTATTCTGGTCTTTTCATATAAATGAAAAGCATACAATATGTGGTCATTTGTGACTGGCTTCTTTTGCTTAGCATAGTGTTCACAAGGCTCACCACTGTAGCATGTATCAGTTTTCTTTCATTTAAATTCCCAAATAATATTCCATTATAAGAATATACTACATTTTATTTATGTATGCATCAGTTGTTGGGCATTTAGATTGTCTTCCCTTGTTAGCTCTTATAAATAATGCTGCCCTGAACATTCATGTCCAAGTTTTTTGTGTGGATGCATGTTTTTATTTCTCTTGAGTATATACTAGGAATGAAATTTTTGGGTCATATGGTAACTCTGTGTTTAACTTTTTCAGGAACTGTCAGACTATTTTCTAAGTTGTTGAACCATTTTACATTCCTTCAAGAAGTGCATGAGTGTCCCAATGTCTCCGTGTCCTTCTCAACTCATGTTATCACCTACACTGTTTATCACAGCCATCCTGGGTGGGTATGAAGTGGTAGCTCATTGTGATTTTGATGTTTCCTTTGTGTTCCATTATGTTGGACATTTATCTTTTCATGTGCTCCCATTCTTTCTTAAACACACTCCAATTAAGCTTTTTTCTCCATCACTATACTGAAATGATTCTTCACAAGGAGACAATGTAACAGCCACCTTGTTACATTCTAAGACCATTTCTCAGTCCTTACTTTTCTTTACCTATCAGTAGTTTCCGACATGGGTAAAAATTCTCTCAACAAAACACTGTATTCTTGGCTTCTAGAACACCACATTGTCTTTGTTTTCTGCCTTCACTTCTGGTTGCACCCGTTTAGCTCCTTTTCCTGTTTGTTTGTTTGTTTGTTTGTTTTCTCATCTCTCTCACCTCCAAATGTTAGATTTCTCCAAGACTCAATTCTAGAATATATTCTTTCTTACTATCTACACTCAGTCCCTATACAATCTCATCTAGGATCTACATAACTTATCCTAGAATCATGACTTTAAGTGCCATCGATATGTTTATGATAACTCTCAATATTATATCCTCAACCTGGATCCCACCACATATTCGAAACTAACTATTTAACATCATCACTTGGATGTCTAAGAGGCAAAATTAAACATGCCCCAAACTGAGCTCCTATTGTTTTTCCTGAACTAGTTCCTTTCCTTTCTCAATTTCTGGCAACTTAAAATTTGAAGCTAAGACAGAAGTGGAGCAAGATGGCAGAATAGAAGCTGGACTGAACATACTTTGAACAGAGTACCAATTCAACAACTATCTACACACATAAAATAAAAACACCTTCATAATACTCAAAAATTGCATGAGCACTCATAGTACCTGGTTTTAACTTCATATCACTGAAAGAGGCACTGAAAAGGTAGGAAAAACAGTCTTCAATAGCCGACCCACCTGTCCTCCATCTCCTGGTAGGGGTGGCATGGTGTGGACAGTGTTTCTGTGCACTGGGGAGAGGCAGAACTCAGTGATTGTGAGGCATTGAACTCAGTGCTGCCATGTTATAGCAGAAAGATAAACAAAACCAAGCTCAGCTGATGCTTGACCAAAGAGGGATCATTTCCCCAAGAAAGAGGGGAATTACAGATTCCAGCAGTTGGAACTTAAGAGTTCCTGCAAGCCTTGCCATCGTGAGTTAAAGTTTTCTGGAGCCCTAAAAAACCTTGAAAGCCAGTCTAGGCCAGAAGTATTGCAACTCCTAGGTAAGTCCTAGTGCTGAGCTGAGCTAACAGGCAGAGGACTGCAGGGGCAGTGACCTACTAAGACACCAGCCAGGGCAACTAAGGAAGTGTTGGCATCACCCTTCCCCTAACCCTAGGCTGCACAGCTAGTAGCTCCAAAAGAAATTCCTTCCTTCTGCATGAGGAGAAAAAATGGAAGAGTGGGGAGGACTTTGTCTTCCATCTTGGATACCAACTGAGCTACAGGAGGATAGAGCATCAGTCAGAGTTTTGAGGTCCCCATTCTAGTCCTTAGCTCTAAGACAACATCTCTAGACACACTCTGGCCCAGAAGGGAACCTGCTGCCTTGAAGAAAAGGATTCAGTCCTGGCAGCATTCTTCACCTGCTAACTGAAGAGCTCTTGGGCCCTGAATAACCAGCAGTGATACCCAGGTACTACACTGAGGGCCTTGGGTGAGACTCAGTTTTGCTGGCTTCAGCTGAGACTCAGCACATCCCCAACTCTGGTGACTATGGGGTGAGATTTCTGCTTGAGAAAAGTGGAGGGAAGAGTAAAGAGGACTTTGCCTTGCACCTTATGTACCAGCTTGGCCACAGCAGGTAGAGCACCAAGTAGGCTCTTGGGGTCCCTAGTTCCAAGCCTTGGTTTTTGGATGGCATTTCTGGACCTGCCCTGGGCCAGAGGGGAGCCCACTGCCCTGAAGCTTGAATCCCAGGTCAGGAAGCATTCACCACAAGCTGACTGAAGAGCCCTTGGGCCTTAAGAGAACCTCAGCAGTAGTCTGGCAGTACTCCCTATGGGCCTGTGGTGGTGGTGGCCATGGTGTGAGGCTGCTCTGCCTTTGGAAAGAAGAAGGAAGAGGGACAAGGACTGAGTCTTGTGGTTTGAGTGCCAGCTCAGCCACAGTACAATAGAACACCAGGTAGACTGTTAAGATTTTTGACACTAGTCCCTGGCTCCCAAGTGGCACCTCAGGCCTGCCCAGGGCCTGGGGGACCTCACTGGCCTGAAGGGAAGAACACAGACTTGGCTGGCTTTTTTACCTGCTAGTCACAGAGACCAGGGCATTGAGCAGACATAACCAGTAGCCAGAGAGTGGTTACAGCAGGCCTTGAGTGAGACCCAGTGATGTGCTGGCATTGGGTCTGACTCAACACAGTCCTAGTGGTGGTAACCACAGGGTGCTTGTGTTACTCTACCCCTAGCTCCATGTGGCTCAAAAAAGGGAGAGAGACTCCATTTGCTCGGGAAAGAGTAAGAGAAGAGAGCAAGAGTCTCTACCAGGTAATCTAGAGAAATCACCTGGAACTCGTCCAAGACCATCAAGGCAGTACCTCTACGAGTCTATAAAAGCCACAGTGTTACTGAGCTTTGGGTATTCCCTAAAGCACATAAAGCTTAGATCATGATACCCGACTCCATTTGAATATCTGGAAAGCCTTCCCAAGGACAGGTACAAACAAACTCAGACTGCCAAGACTACACTAAACATGTAACTCTTCAATGACCAGATATAGATGAACACCTACAGGTATTAAGATGATCCAGAAAAACGTGACCTCGTCAAATGAACTAAATAAGGTACCAGGGACCAATCCTGGAGAAACAAAGATAAATGACTTTTCAGACAGAGAATTCAAAAGAGCTGTCTTGAGGAAACTCAAATAAATTCAAGATAATACAGAGAAAAATTTCAGAATTCTGTCAGATAAATGTAATAAAGATATTGAAATAATTTTAAACGACTGAGCAGAAATTCTGGACCTGAAAAATTCAACTGGCCTACTGAAGAATACATCAGAGTCTTTTAATAGCAGAACTGATCAAGGAGAAGAAAAAATTAGTGAGCTTGGAACAGGCTACTTGAAAACAGGCACACAGAGAAGACAAAAGAAAAAAAGAATAAAAAACAATGAAGCATGCCTCCAGGATCTAAAAAATAACCTCATCAGGGCAAATATAAGAGATATGGACCTTACAGGGAAGGTAGAGAAAGAGACACGGGTAGAAAGTTTATTCAAAGGGATAATACCAAGGAACTTCCCAAACTTAGAGAAAGATAACAGCATGCAAGTACAAGAAGGTTATAGAAAACCGAGTAGAATTAACACAAAGACTACCTGAAAGCATTTAATAATCAAACTCCCAAAGGTTAAAGAAACTATCCTAAGAGCAGCAAGAGAAAAACAAACAACATATAATGGAGCTCCAATGCATGTGACAGCAGACTTTTCAGTGGGAACCTTATAGGCCAGGAGGGAGTGCATGACATTTTTAAAGTGCAGAAGTGCTGAAGGGGAAAAAAAAAAAAAGAAAAAAAAATCACTTTTACCCTAGAATAGCATATCTGGAAAAAAAATATCCTTCAAACATGAAGGAGAAATAAAGACCTTCAGACAAACAAAACATGATGAATCAACACCAGATCTGCCCTGCAAGAAATACTAAATCAATCAGAAAGAAAAAGACATTAATGAGCAATAAGACATCATCTGAAGGCATAAAACTCACTGGTAACAGTAAGTATACAAAAAAACACAGAATATTATAACACTGTAACTGTGGTATGTAAACTATTCTTAAGTAGAAAGGCTAATCAATAAATCAATCAAAAATAATAATTACAGATCATCATGGCAGACAGGAGGCAGGACTAGATTGCAGCCCCGATTTGGACGGACAGAGCAGAGTGCAGAGGCTCATATGATGAATTTTAGCTCCAGAACAACTGCAAGAACAAATCAGGAATCCCAAGAGGACGCACAGACTCTCTGAAGGAAGCAGACTGCTCCTGCAGGATCTGGGACAAATACTGTGAGTGCCCAAACTGTAGAACTGGGAAGGGAGACCCTCCACTCCTGAACACACACCACCACTGGGGAAAATGAAGGTCTAGTTTGCAGGAGAAGTTTCTGACCTTATCTGGGGCTGAGTCAATTTAGAGAGCCAAGCAAAATATAGGGGTAGAGGAAGCAGCTAGAAAGGCCCTGGGAGCTCACTGGGTCCCCAAGCAGGCCATTCCTGCCTGGCACCACAGGGGCCCTTCAGGACAGTGGCCAGAGGCATGGGGGAAAACGCCACAGGAGGAACACAATCTCCATCAAATACCACCATCATTCTTCACAGAATTAGAAAAAAAAAATTATAAAATTCATATGGAACCAAAAAAGAGCCCACATAGCCAAAGCAAGACTAAGCACAAAGAACAAACCTGGAGGCATCACACTACCTGACTTCAAACTATATTATAAAGCCATAGTCACCAAAACAGCATGGTACTGGTATAAAAATAGGCACATAGAATGGAACAGAATAGATAACCTGGAAATAAACCCAAATACTTACAGCCAACTGATCTTCAAAAAAGCAAACAAAAACATAAAGTGGGGAAAGGACACCCTTTTCAACAAATAGTGCTGGGATAATTGGGTAGCCACATGTAGGAGAATGAAACTGTATTCTCATATCTCACCTTATGCAAAAATCAACTCAAGATGGATTATGGACTTAAATCTAAGACTTGAAACTATAAAAATTCTAGAAGATAACATTGGAAAACCCGTTCTAGACATTGGCTTAGGCAAGGATTTCATGACCAAGAACCCAAAAGTAAATGCAATGAAAACAAAGATAAATAATTGGGATTTAAACTAAAGAGCTTTTGCACAGCAAAAGGAACAGTCAGCAGAGTAAACAGACAACCCACAGAGTGGGAGAAAATGTTCACAATCTATACATCTGACAAAGGACTAATATCCAGAATCTACAAAGTCAAACAAATCAGTAAAAAAAAAAAAAAAAAAAAAAAACCATCAAAAAGTGGGCTAAGGATATGAATGTCTAGACAATTATCAAAAGAAAATACACAAATGGCCAACAAACATATGAAAAATTATCAACATCACTAATGATCAGGGAAATGCAAATCAAAACCACAGTGTGATACCACCTTACTCTTGCAAGAATGGCCATAATCAAAAAATCAAAAAACATTGGATGTTGACATGGATGCAGTGATCAGGCAACACTTCTACATTGCTGGTGGGAATGTAAACTAGTACAGCCACTATGGAAAACAGTGTGGAGATTCCTCAAAGAACTAAAAGTAGAACTACCATTTGATCCAGCAATCCCACTACTGGGTATCTACCCAGAGGAAAAGAAGTCATTATACAAAAAAGAACTTGTACACACATGTTTATAGGAGCACAATTCATAATTGCAAAATCATGGAACCAACACAAATGCCCATAAATCAACGAGTAAAGAAACTGTAGTATATACATACATACAACATAACACTACTCAGCCATAAAAAGGAATGAATTAATGGCATTTGCAGTTACCTGGGTGAGATTGGAGACTATTATTCTAAGTGAAATAACTCAGGAATGGAAAACAAAACATCGTATGTTCTCACTGATATGTGGGAGCTAAGCTACGAGGACACAAAGACGTAAGAATGACACAATGGACTTTGGGGATTTGGGGGGAAGTGTGGGAAAATGATGAGGAATAAAAGACTACAAATAGGGTGCAATGTTTACTGCTCAGGTGATGGGTACACCACAATCTCACAAATCACCACTAAAGAACTTACTTATGTAACCAAACACCACCTGTACCCCAATAACCTATGGAAAATATAAATAAAATAAATAAATAAAATAAAAAATAAAAATATATAAAAGTAACATCAAAGATGATTAAATAATAATAACTACAACTTTTCAAGACATAGATGTACAATAAGGTATAAATAGAAACAACAAAAAATTAAAAAGTTAGGGGAACAAAGTTAAGGCATAGAGTTTTTATTAACTTTCTTTTCGCTTATTTGTTTATGGAGAAAGTGTTAAGTTGTTATCAGCTTAAAATAATGAGCTATAAAATAGTATTTGCAAGCCTCATGGTAATCTCAAACCAAAATCATATAACACATACACAAAAAATTAAAAAGCAAGAAACTAAATCATATCACCAGAGAAAATCACCTTCAGTAAAAGAAAGAAACAAAAGAAGGAAGAGAAATCTACAAAACAACCAGAAAGCAAATAACAAAATGGAAAAAGTAAGTCTTTACTTATGAATAATAATATTGAATGTAAATGGACCAAACTTTCTAATCAAGATATAGAATAGCTAAATGGATTTAAAAAACGAGACCAATGATCTGTTGCCTACAAGAAATACACTTCACCTATAAAAACACTCATATACTAAAAATAAATTAATAAAGAAAAGGACATTTCATGCCAATGGAAACCAATAAAGAAGAAGAGTAGCAACATTTAACTCAGACAAAATGGATTTTAAGACAAAAACTACAAAAGACAAAGAAGGTCACTGTATAATGATAAAGGGTTCAATTCAGCAAGAGTTTATAGCAATTATAAATATATGTGCACCCAACACTGGAGCACCCAGATATATAAAACAAATATCATTAGACCTAAAGAAAAAGAGACTGCAATACAATAATAGCTAGAGACTTCAACACTCCACTTTCAGCATTGGACAGATCTTCCAGACAGAAAAATCAACAAAGAAACACTGGATTTAATCTGCACTATAGACCAAATAGATCTATTAATAATATATATTTACAGAAAATTTCATCCAATGGCTGCAGAATACACATTCTTCTGCTCAGCACATGAATCATTCTCAAGGATAGATTATATGTGAGGTCATGAACAAGTCTTAAAACATTCAAAAAATGGAAATAATATCAAGCATCTTCTCTGACCACAATGGAGTAAAACTAGAAATCAGTAACAAGAAGAATTTTGGAAACTAAACAAATACATGGAAATTAAATAATATGCTCCTGAATGAAAAGTGGGTCAATGAAGAAATTAAAAAGGAAATTGAAAAATATTTTGAAACAGATGATAAATGAAACAAAACATACTAAAACCTGTGGGATACAGCAAAAATGGTCCTAAGAGACAAGCTTATAGCTATAAGTGCCTACATCAAAAAAGAAGCAAAATTAATGATACATCTTAAATAACTAAAAAAAAATCGAACCAAACCCAAAATTAGTAGAATGAAATAAAAAACAAAGATCAGAGCAGAAACAAATACAATTGAAATAAAGAAAACAATACAAAAGATTAGTGAAGCAAAAAGTTGTTTTTTTGAAAAGTTATGCAAAATTGACGAAAAGCCAGACTAAGAAAAAAATAGAGAAAATTCAAATAAATAAAATTAGAAATAAAAAAAGAGACATTACAACTGATACCACAGAAATTCAAAGAATCCTTAGTGACTACTATGAGCAACTATAAGCCAATAAATTGGAAAATCTGGAAGAAAGGGATGAATTCCTACACATATAAAATCTACCAGGATTAACTATAAAAAAAATCCAAAACCTGAACAGACCAATAACAAATAATGAGGTCAAAGATGTAACAAAAAGTCTCCCAGTAAAGAAAAGCCTGGGACCCAATGGCTTCACTACTAAACATTTAAAGAACTAATACCAATTCTACTCAAACTGTTCTGAAAAAGAGAGGAGGGAGTATTTCCAAACTCATTCTATGAGGCCAGTATTACCCTGATACCAAAACCAGACAAAGACACGTCAAATAAAGAAAACTACAGGCCAATACTTCTGATAAATATTGATGCAAAAATCCTCAACAAAATACTAGCAAATTGAATTCAATAACACATTACAAAGACCCTTCATCATGACCAAGTGAGATGTATACCAGGGATGCAAGGAAGGCTCAACATATGCAAGTAAATCAATTTGATACATCATATTAACACAATGAAGAACAAAAATCATGAGATCATTTCAATTGATACTGAAAAAACATTTGATGAAATTCAACATCCCTTCATGATAAAAGCCCTTAAAAAACTGGGTATAGAAGGAACACACTTCAACATAACAAAATCCATATGAGACAGACCCACATCTAGTATCATACTGAATGGGGAAAAACTGAAAGCCTTTCCTCTAAGATCAGAAACACGACAAGGATGCCCACTTTCACCACTGTTTATTCAAAATAGTACTGGAAGGCCTAGCTAGAGCAACCGAACAAGAGAAAGAATGAAAAGGCATCCAAATTGGAAAGGAAGAAATTAAATTATTCTTGTTTGTGGATGACATGATCTTACATTTGGAAAAACCTAAAGACTCCACCAAAAAACTATTTGAACTAATAAAAAAAATTAGTAAAGTTGCAGGATACCGAGTCAACATACAAAAATTAATTCATTGCATTTGTATACCCAAACAGTGAACAATCAGAACAACAAATTTAAAAAGTAATCCCATTCATAGTAGCCACAAGTAAAATTAAATACCTATGAATTAACTTAACCAAACAAGTGAAAAATCTCTACAATCAAAACTACTAAACACTGATAAAAGAAATGGAAGAGGTCATCAAAACATGGAAAGATATTCTATGTTCATGGATTGGAAGAAACAATATTGTTAAAATACTCATACTGCCCAAGGCAATCTACAGATTCAATACAATCCCTATCAAAATACCAATGACACTCTTCACAGAAATAGAAAAAACAATCCTAAAATTTCTATGGAACTACAAAAGACCCAGAATAGCCAAAGATATCCTAAGCAAAAAAAAAAAAAAAAAAAAAAAAAAGGAGGAATCACATTACATGAGTTCAAATTATACTATAGAGCTATAGTAATTAAAACAGCATGATACTGGCATAAAAACAAACACATAGACCAATGAAACAGAACAGAGAACCCAGAAATAAATCCCCACACCTACAGTGAACTCATTTACAACAAAGGTGCCAAGAACATACACTGAAGGAAAGATACTCTCTTCAATAAATGATGCTGGGAAAACTGGATATCTACATGCAGAAGAATGAAACTAGATCCCTACCTTTCACCATACACAAAATTCAAATCAAAATGGATTTAAGACCTAAATCTAAGACCTTAAACTATGAAACTACTGAAAGAAAATATTAAGGAAACTCTCCAGGACATTGGACTGAGCAAAGATTTCTTGAGTAACACCCACAAGCATAGGCAACCAAATTAAAAATGGACAAATAGGATCAAGTTAAAAACCTTCTTCACAGCAAAGGAAACAATCAGCAAAGTGAAGAGACAACCCCAGAATGGGAGAAAATAGTTGCAAACTACCCATCTGACAAGGGATTAATAACCAGAATATATAAGGAGCTCAAACAACTCTATTTTTAAAAATCCAATAATCCAACTTTTAAACGGGCAAGAGATTTATTTATTTATTTATTTATTTATGTATTTATTTATTTATTTATTTTTGTGACAAGGTCTCCCTCTGACACCCAGGCCAGAGTGCAATGGTGCAATCATGACTCAGTGCAACCTTGACCTCCTGGGCTCAACTGATTGTCCCACATCAGCCTCTCCAGTAGCTGGAACTTCAGGAGATACACACTCAGATAATTTTTGTATGTTTTGGAGAGATGAGTTTCTGCCATGTTGCCCAGGCTGATCTCAAACTACCGGGCTCAAGTGATCCACCTGCCTCAGGCCCACAAAGTGCTGGATTATAAGCATGAGCCACCATGCCCAGCCTGGGCAAGAGGTTTGAAAAAACATTTCTCCAAAGAAGACATACAAATGACAAACAGGCATATGGAAAGGTGCTCAACATCACTGATCACCAGAGAAATGTAAATCAAAACTACAGTGAGATATCATCTCACCCCAGTTAAAATGGCTTTTATACAAAAGACAGGTAATAACAAATGCTGGCAAGGATGTAGAGAGAAGGGAACCCGTGTACACTGTCGTTGGGAAAGTAAACTACTACAACCATATAGAGAACAGTTTGGAGCTTCCTCAAACACCTAAAAAACTAAAAATAGAGCTACCATATTATCCAGCAATCCCACTGCTGGATATACACCCAAAAGAAAGGAAATCAGTATGTCAAAGACATCTCTGCACTCCTATGTCTATTGCAGCACTGTTCCCAATAGCCAAGATTTGGAAGCAACTTGTGTTCATCAACAGATGAGTGGATTTTTAAAAAACATGGTACTTATACACAATGGAGTAGTATTCAGCCATGAAAAGAATGAGATTCTGTCATTTGCCACAATACAGATGGAAATGGAGGTCATTATGTTAAGTGAAATAAACCAGGCACAGAAAGACAAATATGGCACGTTCTCACTTATTCCTGGTATCTAAAAATCAAAACAATTAAACTCATGGAGATAGAGAGTAAAAGGGTGGTCACCAGAGGCTGGGAAGGGTAGTAGGGGCTGGTGGGGCAGGGGTAGTGGAGATAATTAATGGGTACAAAAAACATAGAAAGCAGTCGGGCGCAGGGGCTCACACCTGTAATTCCAGAACTTTGGGGGGCCGAGACAGGTGGATCCCCTGAGGTCAGGGGTTTGAGATCTGCCTGGCCAACATGGCAAAACCGCATCTCCACTAAAAATACAAAAATTAGCCAGATGTGGTGATGGGTGCCTGTAATCCCAGCTACTCAGGAGGTTGAGGCAGGAGAATTACTTGAACCTGGGAGGCAGAGGTTGCAGTAAGCTGAGATCATGCCACTGCACTCCAGCCTGGGCAACAGAGCAAGACTCCATCTAAAAAAAAAAAAAAAAATAGAAAGAATGAATAAGACCGAATAAGACCAAGTATTTGCTAGCACAACAGGTGACTATAGTCAAAATAACTAAAAGAGCATAATTGAATTGTTTCTAACACAAAGAATAAATGCTTGAGGGGATGGACACCCCATTTTCCATTATGTGATTATTATACCTGTATATAATGGATGCTTGCATCAAAAAAATCTCCTGTACCCCATATATACCATGAACCCACAAAAATTTAAAATTTAAAAGACCTTTGAGCTATTCTTGACTCTTCTTCCTCTCATACCTCATGTTCAAAATGTTATTAATTTATGTCAGTCACCTTCAAAATACATCTAGAGTTTGAACCGTTCTCACCATCCCCATATCTCTGGTTCGAATTAACATAATTTCTGACCTGGATTGTAAAACTAGCCGCCTAAATGATCCTCCTGTTTCTGCCTTTGACTCCCTGCAGTCATTTCTCAACATAACCACCAGAGTGATTCTATTAAAATCTTAGTCAGAATGTATTTCTCGGCCTGGTGCAGTGGCTCACAGGTGTAATCCCAGCACTTTGGGAGGCCAAGGAGGGGGTGGATCACCTGAGGTCAGGAGTTCGAGACCAGCCTGACCAACATGGTGAAACCCCATCTCTACTAAAAATACAAAAAATTAGCCAGGAGTGTGGCGGAGACCTGTAATTCCAGCTACTCAGGAGGCTGAAGCAGGAGAATCGCTTGAACAAGGGAGGCGGAGGTTGCAGTGAGCTGAGATTGCACCGCTGCACTCCAGCCTGGGCAACAAGAGCAAAACTCTGCCTCCAAAAAAAAAAAAAAAGAATGTATTTCTCCTCTGCTCAGTACCCTGTAATGGCTCTTCAATCTGCTCTACGGAAAAGCCAAAGTCCCTACTGTGACCTACAAGGTCCCAGGTTCTCCCCTCTCTTTACCTTTCTTATCTCACTTCCTCCTAGTCCCCACTCCTCAGTCTTTCCATTTCTCTCATCCTGACCTCCTTGCTGTCTCCCAAAGACCCCAAATCTGCACCTGGCTCAGGCTTCTGCACTTGCTGTTTCCTCTGCTCAAAGCATCCTTATCCCTGTGGGCCATATGATTAGTTCCCTTACTTTCTTCATATCTTTATTCTGAAATCACCTTCTCAGGGAGGCTTTCCAGGTCATTCTACTGAAAATATTAGTTCCCCTCCCAGCATTTCATCTCTCTCATGCCTGCTTGACTCTTTCTCATTACCACCTACATGTAACATTCTGTATATTTTAATCATCAATCTTATTTATTTTCTGTCTCCCTAACTAGAATGTGAACTCCCTAAGTGTGGACCTTTGTCTGTTTGTTCATTGATATATTCCAAACAACTAGAAAAGCATGTAATGCATAGTAGGTGTCCAATAAATACATACTTGGAGAATGAATTCCTCTACAATCTTCTCTCCCTAGAATGCTATTCCTCCTGTTCTCCATCTGCAAAATATGTTTACCCATTCAGATGCAAATAAATATTACTTTCTCTCTGTAGCTTCTTGTTTTTCTTTGCTTTCTCTGCTTTCTCTTCTTTCTCTCTGTATTTACATCTTCTATAGAGTTTATTGCTTCCCACTCTATGCTCCAAAATCACATTACATTTAACCTCTGCTGTTGCTTATAATATTGCTTTGTGACTTACAGTATCAAATTTTCCTATTAGATAATGAGTTATTGCAATGCAAAATCATCATATTATTATTTTTTATCATCCCTGGTGCCTGGCCTATCATAAAATTCAATAAAAGTGTTGAATGAATCACCAAACACATTCTCTCTTCTTTCAGCTCCCTCCTCCCCCTTTTCATCACCCCTTACCACTACCCAAAAATGACAGCTAACTCTTCCACTCCAAAATTATCCATGAGCCTCCTGCTGACCAGACTTTATTGGAAGTGTCTGTTTCCTGGTCCCAGATTCTGCCTCCATACCCCCCTCCTCCTGGTCAGACAGTTATTCCCTCAGGCATTTGCTAAGATAATACAGCCAATTAATTGTGCCAAGATTCCAGTAAAAGTTAATGGATTGATGATTGAATATTAAATTGTAAGTTACTACATAGTTTTTAATTCAGGCAACTAAGTAACCTCAGCTGTGGGAAGAAAATTTAAGGGTAAGAAACCCAAGCAGAAAGTACTGTTTAGTGGTTCCCTGATTGCTATGATATAGAAGATTTTGACCTCAGGGTGAATTAATTTATCAGATTACTTCCTGAGACTAGAAAGAGGATTTCTTAAGAAGAGAATTAAGGAGAAGGGCATGGATATACTGGATGCCCAAGAAGAGGTAGCTCCACTAAAGGAATGAAATGGGCATCAGGGTGACAACATCACCAAAGACAGTTTTGGGGAAAGCCTTGGTTCCCTTCCAGCCACTCCATATTGCCCTTCACAAGGATCAGTTCTGGGTAAAAGCATGATCCACAATCGAGGTAATCCAATACAGAAAAGGCTGAGTGAATAGAAGAGGCCACACAATATGAATCATGTGAAAATGTTTGGAGACTAGAATACGCCATTCTTCAACACTCACTGAGCCCAGAGAAGTAAAAGGAAGTCCAAGCATATATTGTATATTGAACACTACCTCTGTGAAAGAATTAAGCACCAGGGCTACAAAGATGAGTAAAACAAATTTCTAATCTGAAAGGAACTTATAATCTAATATGGGAAAAATCAATGCCAACAAGTAGGACAAGTACTAGATAACAGAATTATGAACACATCATAGTATAGAGGCAGCATTCAGCTCTGGTTAGGTAGTGCTGGCTAAATGAGATGGTGTCATGCAGTAATATTTGAGGTAGGTCTTAAAGGATGAGTAGTTTTCTGGACAAATGAGAACTGGTAGAAAGAAGGCATATAAAAAGGATAGGGTCACAAAGCAGCCTGGGTTGGGGAAAACTATTAGCAATGGGATATGGCTGAATCATAGGATTGGAGAGGATGTGTAATGATAGATGAGATTCACAGATAGTAAGAGATCAGGTTATGAAGGACCTTCAAGTCCATGCTAGAAAGTTTACATTTTGTCTTTTTAGACAATGATAAGCCATTTAAGAACTTTAAGCAAGGGACTAACATGTTCAGAATTTTATTTTTGAAAGATGATTCTAGCTGTAATATAGAGAATGGATTGGAAGGTGAGGAAGATTGAACTCAGAAGGACCAATTTGTTGACAAGTGCGTTATGCAAATGAAGGTGAATGAGAGTCTAAGTTAGGCAACAATAGTAAAGAGGGATAGAAATAAATAGATACAAGATACATATAGGAAATAGAAAAAGGCTTCATGACCAATTGGCTATGATGGGGAGGGGTCATGGATGGCACAGTCAACTGTTTTGATGCTCTAGTGGATTTGCTGATATGGATAATACAGAACTCTTTTTACTGACCAAGTTTTTGTGGGACTGTTATAAACTTGTGCTGGGTCATACTGAGTTGATGTTGCATGAGAAGTTTGAAGGCAAATGGAATATGGGCAGTCAAGCAGGAGACAGATCTATCTGGAAGGTGTGAACTTCAGAACCACATCAACATATAATGTTATGTGGAAACCATGGGTAGAGATAAATTGTCCTAAGAGAGTATATTAAGAGACAACCAGATATGCTATGCCCAAACATGAAGACTGGTTGAAAAAGGAAACCTATGCAAGAGACCAAGTGTATCTGGAGGCAGAAGAGGAGAATAGAGTGACCATAAAGATAAAGGAAGAGAGTTTCAATGAAGGAATGCCAAACACATAAAGAGACCAAGAATGAGATTTTCAAAGCCTGAACATGTTCGTTGAATTTAACAATATAGAGATCATTGAGACCTTGTTAAGAATACATTTAATGAAGTGATAGGGCTAAGTGAGTCAAGTAAGGCACCCAAGGAGGAAAATTTAAGGTGGCACTCACTCTCAAAGTTGTGCAAACATGGGGTCAGCACCTGAGAGTGAGGGCAACCTTAAATCTGGCACCCAAGGTGCCTCACTGGCCTCACCCAAGTCCCATGCAGGCTAAGGAGTAAATGAGAGGAGAAGAAATAAAGTTAACAAGTGTACTCTGACTGCACTGACTCAGGCCTTACACTCCTTTGTCCTGTAAATCACCATGAAGAAGTAGGCTTAAGCCACCATATTTTGTCTTTTTTTAAAAAATTATTATACTTTAAGTTCTAGGGTACATGTACACAACATGCAGGTCTGTTAGATAGGTATACATGTGGCATGTTGGTTTGCTGCACCCATCAACTCATCATTTACATTAGGTATTTCTCCTAATGCTATCCCTCCCCCAGCCCCCCACCCCCTAACAGGCCCCAGTGTATGATGTTTCCTGCCCTGTGTCCATGTGTTCTCATTGTTCAACTCCCACCTACGACTGAGAACATGCGGTGTTTGGTTTTCTGTCCTTGTGATAGTTTGCTGAGAAAGATGGTTTCCAACTTCATCCATGTCCCTGCAAAGGACATGAACTCATCCTTTTTAATGGCTGCATAGTATTGCATGGTGTCTATGTGCCACATTTTCCTAATCCAGTCTATCATTGATGGACATTTGGGTTGGTTCCAAGCCTTTGCTATTGTGAATAGTGCCACAGTAAATATATGTGTGGATGTGTCTTTGTAGTAGCATGATTTATAATCCTTTGGGTATATACCCAGTAATGGGATCGCTGGGTCAAATGGTATTTCTAGTTCTAGATCCTTGAGGAATCACCACACTGTCTTCCACAATGGCTGAACTAATTTACACTCCAACCAACAGTGTAAAAGCGTTCCTATTTCTCCATAACCTCTCCAGCATCTGTTGCTTCCTGACTTTTTAATGATTGCCATTCTAACTGGCATGAGATGGTATCTCATTGTGGTTTTGATTTGCATTTCTCTGATGACCTGTGATGATGAGCATTTTTTCATGTCTGTTGGCTGCATAAATGTCTTCTTTTGAGAAGTGTCTGTTCATATTCTTTGCCCACTTTTTGATGGGGTTATTTTTTCTTGTAAATTTGTTTGAGTTCTTTGTAGATTCTGGATATTAGCCCTTTGTCAGATGGGTAGACTGCAAAGATTTTCTCCCATTGTGTAAGTTGCCTGATCACTCTGATGGTAGTTTCTTTTGCTATGCAGAAGTTCTTTCATTTAATTAGATCCCGTTTTTCTATTTTGGCTTTTGTTGCCATTGCTTTTGGTGTTTTAGTCATGAAGTCTTTGCCCAGGCCTGTGTCCTGAATGGTACTGCCTAGGTTTTCTTCCAGGGTTTTTATGGTGTTAGGTCTTACACTTAAGTCTTTAATCCATCTTGAGTTAATTTTTGTATACAGTGTAAGGAAGGGATCCAGTTTCAGCTTCCTACATATGGCTAGCCAGTTTTCCCAGCACCATTTATTAAATAGGGAATTCTTTCCCCATTGCTTGTTTTTGTCAGGTTTGTCAAAGAACAGGTGATTCTAGATGTGTGGTGTTATTTCTGAGTCCTTTGTTCTGTTCCATTGGTCTATATATCTGTTTTGGTACCAGTGCCATGCTGTTTTGGTTACTGTAGCCTTGTAGTACAGTTTGAAGTCAGGTGGCATGATGCCTCCAGCTTTGTTCTTTTTGCTTAGGATTGTCTTGGCTATGAGGGCTCTTTTTTGTTTCCATATGAAGTTTAAGCCACCATATTTTGTCTTATATGTACGGTAACTCAGGCCTCATTTGACTGACCCAAGGACATGTGTGTGACCCTTGGGTATGGTATGGACATGTGACACAAGGACAGCTCATTTTAAACTCTCAATATGCAGGGAAATCCTATTTTCTCTGCTGAGATTTTAAGCAAGAGAATACCATAAGAATTTATTACTTGGCAGTAGAAAAAAACTGAAGAAATCTTATCTTTTAGAGGCTAGAATAGCCATAATGGGCCACACATATGCCAAAGTTATGAGAAGACTGAGCTCTTAAATAGCGAATCCTTTGGTAGAAAGAAAATGGAATCCAGGCTGGGTGCGGTAGCTCACTCCTATAATCCCAGCACTTTGGGAGGCTGAGGCAAGCAGATCACTTGAGGACAGGAGTTCGAGACCAGCCTGGTCAACATGGTGAAACTTTGTCTCTACTAAAAATACAAAAATTAGCTGGGTATGTTCGTAGGCGCCTGTAATCCCAGCTACTTGAGAGGCTGAGGCAGGAGAATTGCTTGAACCCAGGAGGTAGAAGTTGCAGTGAGCCGAGATCTTACCACTGCACTGCAGCCTGGGAGATGGAGTGAGACTCCACCTCAAAAAAAAAAAAAAGGAATCCCATAGAAGAGAGAAGATAGGCAATAAAAAAGGCACAAGGAATCATCAATCTCTACAACTCCGTCAGATCCAGAGAGCTTTTTGTGTCCTGTTCAAATGCTTTCACATTAAGCTTTTTTTCACTCAAGTTACTTTGAGTTGAATGTTTCTTCCTTGCCACTGGAAGAGCCTAACTAAAGTTATTTTTAAAGGAAGCTTGTCAGAGAAACAAGCAAAAATAGACCAGTGGGATTCCATAAAACTAAAAAGCTTATGCAAGCATAGAAAATGATCAACCAAATGAAAAAGCAACTTATGGAATGAGAGAAAATATTGATGAGTCATACATTTGATAAGGGATCAGTATCCAAAATATATAAGAAACTCAACTCAATAGGAAGAAAACACGTAACTTGACTTTAAAATGGACAAAAGACCTGAAATGGCATTTCTCTGAAGAAGACATACAAGTGGCCAAGTATATGAAAAAATACTCAACATCAATAACCATCAGAGAAATGTAAATCAAAACCACAGTGAGGTATCACCACACATCGGTTAGGGTGGCTACTATCAAAAAGACAAGACATAACAAGTGTTGGTGAGGATGTGGAGAAAAGGAAACTCTTGGACACTCTTGGTGGGAATGTAGACTAGAACAGACATTGTGGAAAACAGTATGGAAGAAGCAAAGTCAGCAAGTGTATGTTTAATTTCTCAAAGAATTACAAGTACAACTACCATATGATCTGAGTACACATTCAAAGAAAATAAAATCAATTTGTTGAAGAGATATCTCAGCCTTATGTTCATTGGAGCATTATTTACAATAGCCAAGATAAGGATGCAACCTGTGTCCATCAACAGATAAACAGATAAAGAAAATATGGTATATATACACACTGTATACTATTCAGCCTTTAAAAGAAAAGGAAATGCTGTCACTTGTGAAGCTGGAGGACATTATGCTAAGTGGAATAAGCCAGGCCCAGAAAGACAAATATTGCATGATCTCACTTACAAATGGAATCTAAAAAAGTTGAACTAACGAAGCAAAGAGTAGAACAGTGATTGGGAAGATGCTGTCAAAGAATACAAAATTTCAGTTAGACAGGAGGAATAAGCTCAGGAGATCCACTGCACTCTGTGGTGACTGTAGTTAATAACAATGTATTGTATACTTGAAAATTGCTAAGATGGTTGAGTTTACATGTTCTCACCACAAAAAAAAAGATACATATATCAGGTAATGTGTATGTTAATTAGCTGATGTTGCCATTTCAAATTGTAGGTATGTATCAAAACTTCTTGCTGTATACCATAAATATATGTAATTTTTGTCAATTGAAATAATAATAATTTCTAAAATAAAACAAACTTTTTAAAAAGGGGGCTTGTCTGTGAAATAAAGGAAAAAGCTCAGATATTAGAACAAGGCTCATTTGAGCGATATATAACGGAATGAAAGGAGAAAATATTAATGAGCTACTCTGACTAACTTGACCAGCTTATTTGTCCTATTGATTTGTTTCTAAAGAGCTCTGGACTTGCAAGACAAGAGGTGTAATGCTTGCCTAACAGTTGGTTGTTCAATAAGTCTTAGTTTTCTTCCCTAAAATGTGGAAATGTAAACATTTATCTACTTATCTCATAGGATGGATGGTTATATTGAAAGACAAGTTATTACACTGAAAAGTGAAAATGTGAGATGTTAATAATTGTGAGTCATATCAATTATAAGAGTAATGATTTATATTTACTGAACAGTACTGCACTCACCCTATATCACCCACCTGCCTCTCCCACTTCTTTCTATCTCTTTCATGAGTGCTTGAAGCTCTTTGCTTACTCTGCCATTGCTATCTTTTACTTTGGTTGAGTTTTACTAATGTCCGATCACTGAATAATGAACAAACCTCACCTGGAAAAGCTCTAACATGTTTGTTCACCTTCAAAAAAGTATTCCAGCTATAACAGAGCGCTTTAGAAAAAGAAAACGTTCTGTGGTAGCGGCCATAGTAGTGATAATAGTAAGTACTGGTGGTGTAGTAATAGTTGTCTACACTATAGGAAATTATATTTATTAATCTGAAATTGAGCTTAGCTCTTACATCTTTGTACCTTACAGAGAGTCCTATGTTGACCCTTTTGCCATACTTTTTAAACCAGAGTTTTTGCTTGCCATTATACCAAGTTTTAATATAATTTGAGGGCATCAAAAATCTAATTCATCAGCAGACAGATGAGAATAACATTGTTATAACACAGTCTCATGAACTGCATAGACCCCAATTCCATGCTAATGGAGGCCAAGAGCTAATTCAGAAGGAGATTTAGGGTGCTGTGAAAACTTTTACAGCAGTAGCATAATTTTGGAATGCTATTAGAAAATGGGCACATTTTGTTACTTCACGTGGAAACATATTGCTTTATTCAAAGATAAGAGCAATTTTTGGAGCCCTCCTCTTGGTCAACACAGGAAGTCAATTGGCTGATTCGGAAGAGATTACTTGGTGATACAATCTGTGAGGCTAGTCTCATTCAAACTAGGGAAGAGTAACATCAGTAACAGCAGAATGGCTAAGAAGCCAGCCACCGTGGATCCCTCACTGGCTGGGCAGGTGGGTTCTCTGTGCATTCTCAGGTCTCCTGACGGCCCAGGGATGGGGAGAGGAAAGCACTAACATGCAGTCCACAATCCAGTGCTCTAGAAGTGCCCCAGCAGTGCCCAGGACTCTATTCGGTGTCACCCTTAGAGAAATCTTCATCCTTGGGCTGTTGAGCAACTCACCCTGGCTGAGGCTGAGGTGGGGAAGAGAAGGGTAAGAGCACTCCTTTCGGCTCTGAATTTACCTGTCAAGCAAGGTGAACATTGTAAAGAAGGCAGTTGAAGTGATGGGTTCACAGGGGTTGTTATACTATGCTCCCTACTTTGGTGAATGAAATTTTTCGTGAGAAATGCTAAAATAGAAAAGGCAGCTTCTTCACTACAAAAACTAAGGGTTTTGGAGAAGGAGATCTTTCTTCTCCAAATTTTTTCCATCATTTTCCTGGACAATGCTTTTTGTTCCACAGTTGGAAATAGGATTGGACATACAAATACAAATTAGAATTGGGCAGCAAATAAAACTCACTTTCAGACAGAAACTACTGAAAGTAAATCCTTTCCCAAGAGGGAGTAGCAGGGGACCAAGCACCTAAAAGGAGAGAGCGAAGCACCGAGGAAGGGACATGGGAGAGTAGAAACTGGGACCCTCAGAGACACATTTTATTGACCTCTCAGCGTGGCCATCTCTCTGCCTCAAAGTTGTTCATTGGAGGACTCAACCTTGTGCTTCCTAAGGTCCCCTCTTCTTCTATGAGCTCCCTATCCTACCCCATCTCTGACACAATTACCCTGGGCTTCACAGACAAAGTGCTTCACTGGCTTTTGACCCCTGCCCCCTTAATAATATTAGACTATAAAGTTGCCTAGCATGGGGAGTTGCCATGACGACGGCACCCAATCCCTGTACAAGTGCCAGCACTGAGACCCGGGGGCTTGGGCACATGGCAAAAGGACAGCTTGAGAGAAACAATGGAGGGAGCCGACTGCAGATTCTTTTCATGCCTAATTACCCATGAGCACATGGCACAATGGCTTATTTAACTCTGCCTTGGCTCAGAGTAGAGACAGGTTCTCATTCCAGTTGGAAAGGATTCCAGCTCTGGCCCATCGCAGGGAGGGGCAAAAGGAAAGGGAAAGTAAGTTATTGAAATGCATAGACCTTGTCTTCTTAATTATTTTGCATTTGGCCATCATTCCTTGTCTCAGAAGCTAATTATTCCAAGTCAGGGGAATTGTTCCACCTCAGAGTTAGCTGCAAGCGAAATGCTGACAACCGGTGCTGGGAACAACTGTTTCCCATGCCTAGCTAGGCAATAGAAGACTGTTCTTTCTCAGAACTAACTCAGCCAGTCAGAGGGTGGAATGGCTTATTAAATCCTCAGGATGTGTAAGGTAACCTATCTACCTATCTTCCTTCTTTCTTTCTTATAATAGAATTCAGGCCTCACCACCCCCTGGAATTTTGCAGACTGTGGAGAAACAGTCTCGCCAGAACCATGCTGTAAGGTGATCCCAGGAAAAAGAGACAGAATGGAGACACAGGCAAAGAAGATTCTCTGCCCTGTACAGACTCAAGGCCATGTGACCTTCTCCACACAGTGAGCCCACAGGTAACCAAAAGTGCTTCTGAGTCCTCAAAGATGGTGGGAGAGCAAAGGAGACCATGGCCTTATAAGCGTTAGGAGGGTGAGTGTTTTCAGAGATGTAATGACATTGGTTTTTTTTTTGGGTTCTCGTCATGGCAGCTAAATACATGTGGTAAGAAATATGTGGAGAATATTATACATTTTTATTGATTACCAGAATTTCATCCAAGTCAATCCAGGTAACATTGCTTTAATTATCTGTTTGGATTCCTACTTCAGGTCCTGACCCCTTCTACTTTCTTCCCAATGTGATATGCTATTTATCATCTGACTCAAATAATGATAGGCAGGAGGTCAAAGGCTTTCCAACTCTCTTTCCTGACTCAGCAAAACCCAGTGGGTCCGCCTGTATACCCTCTGAATATTTTTGCCTCAGCAGTGAAGGTACTGGAATATAAGATTTTGGAAGCCATAATTCTGGGAGGGTCCAGAACATATTCTTCATTATGGCAAAAAGAAATGCACAGTTACAGGGGTCACTTGCATCTCTGAGGAGCTCAGTGGTGACTGTCTTCTGTAGAACAGGACTGGCAGGAGATGTAACCATGAAATTGAACCTCTTGATATTAAGCGGAGTTTCAAGTGGGGTCCAGAGTAAGATAAGGCTCTGCTGCAGGTTCAGGCTCCAGTTCAAACCGTCTTGCCACTCAGGCCTAGATCCAATGGTATAGAAGTGTTGGAGGTGGATAAAGAAGATATGTAGAATTGCAAGCCACATTTGGAGACTCAAAGCACAGATCTATGATTGTGGAGGAAAACCATGCCTTCTTCAGCAAAAAATTATTCTTATATGAAAAGAAGCTCATAAGTAACTGAATGAGAGCAGGACACCAAGTGGCTTTGTGACCAGGGCTGCCCATCAAAGTTGGAGATTGCCTGGTCAACTGATTCATAAGATCAGGTGGTCAAGGAAGTAATATCTATGTAATAGAAATTGAGCATCAGGCCTACAGAACTCCAGAAGGTACAAGTAAATGATATGAGCAAGTGGCCCGACTTCTACATCCCCTTGCTCTGTTTCTCTCTCAACTCACATCTATAAAGAGTAAAAAATAGTTCAAGTCCAATTAAAAGACTGGGACTACACTATATTGGGTGCTAGCAAAAAAATGAACTGCTGATACATTACAGCATCACTCAGGAGTGACATTAAGGGATCTTAGCAAAGGAAAATTCTCCCAGAGGTCAGAGCTTTAAGCACTACTCTGGGCTATTCAGTTCCTAAGGAAGAAAATTTGAAATGTGTGTATGTATGTGTGTATATATATATATATATATATATATATATATATATATATATATATATATATATATGACTCCTGAGAAGTGACAACTTACTTGGCTCAAGAAAACAAGACTAGAATGTTTGTGTATTAGTTTCCTGTGGCTGCTATCAAAAACTACCAAAAGCTTGGTGACTTAAATCGGCAGAAATTTATTATCTCACAGTCTAGAGTCCAGAAGTTGGAAATCGGTATCACTGGGTTGAAAGCAAATTGTCTGCACCTCTTCCAGCTTCTGCTTGGCTGCTGGCATTTGTTGGTCTTGTGACCACATCACTCCAGTCTGTCTCCATCTTCATATTACCTGCTCCTCAGTGTGTGTGGAATCTCCCACTGCCTCCTTCTTCTAAGGACACTTGTGATTTTATTTAAGGCCCTCCTGGATAATTCAGGATAATCTCCCTATTTCAAGATCCTTAACTTAGTCACATCTGCAAAGACTACTTTTTCATATAAGGTAATATTTACAGGTTTCAGGGATAAGGATGTGATATCTTTGGGGGTTGGGGTGCATTACCAACCTACCATGATCTGGGACAGGTAGGTTTTTAGGAAGACATTTGTTGGGGGCATTATCAGCCTACCACAATCTGGGTCCGGTAGACTTTAGGAAGACATTTGTAGCTGAACCTACGGAAATGGACGCAAAAGGTACAAGGATCTTTGTGTCTCATGTTGCTGCCCACCAAGATGTATTCACCTCAGAAAAGGTTCTCAGTCCCCAGGGAAGTGGCATAACGTTCTGTGGACATCAACCAGCCTCTTTTCATGGTTTAATACTGTCTTGGGCCTTTGAGTCAGTGGCTATGATGGCAAAGATGGAGAACTGCATGGCTGCAACAGCCTGGGCTCCCTCTCACCAAGGCTCTTGATACTTGGTGATACTGCTCAATCTGCCAGCATTAGAGACTGATTATAATCACTTGACATGGTTCTATTCCTTTCGGACAGAACATCTTAATCTTTGGTGAGTAAACAGTTTTTATATTTGCTGTTTTAAAAAACTTCCAAATACTGGCCAGGCACACTTTGGGAGACTGAGGTGGGCAAATTGCTTGCTCCCAGCACTTTGAAAGGCCAAGGCTGGGGGATTGCTTGAGCCCAGGAGTTCAAGATCAGCCTGGGTAACATGGCAAAGCCCCATCTCTACAAAAAAAAAAAATACAAAAATTAGCTGGGCATAGTGGTGCACACTTGTAGTCCTAGATACTCAGGAGACTGAGGTGGGAGAATTGCTTGAGCCTGGGGAGGTTGAGGCTGCAGTGAGCTGTGATTGTGCAACTGCACTGCAGGCTGGGCAACAGGGCAAGACCCTGTCTCAAATATATAAATAAATAAATAGCCAAATACTATGGAAAATACTTTTATATAATTCAATGAAATCATCAAGGAAATAATCAGAAAAATTATCAGATGCTTAGACATTGTAGCAATGTCAAATTACTTTAAAAATGTTCCTAAACATTTACAATTTATACACTTACAATTTATATACTTATCACAGATTGGTAAAAGTGTGCAGACCAGCCCAGATCCACGGATTATGTTTTGAAATCACTGCCCTAGAAAATTATCCAGCACCTATTGGCAGATCAGGTACATCAGATCCTTTCCAGCCTGAAATGGGCAGTGATTTCTCTTTATCCAAGTCTATATCTATTCTGAAAATGGATTCTCCTCCCCCACTCCTCACCATGTAGCTTTTACCAGCACCATGGTCTAAATGCCTAATCAATGGACATGGTATGACACTCAACATTGCCTCAGGCCAAGAGAAATATTTTACAGCCAAAGAGGTACAACCATGGACATATAACTATGGGACTTGTGGGTGTTACCATGTACCCCTCACCCAGAGGCAGCCAGCCAAACACAAAGATGAAACTGCCTGTGTCTCTAAAAACTGGAACTCATTAATCTTGAAAGCAAAGGATAGTAGTAAGATTGAAACCTCTCTGAATCATTCCCAGTGACCTACTTGCAGAATTTGTGCTTCTCCTTCTTACATCACTGGACTCTGACAGATTAGAGGTCCTGACTCCTGGGAGGGTATGTTTCCACTAGGAGTTTTACTGAATTGAAGGCAGAGACAGCAGCTAAGCCACTCTTTACTCCTCATCCCAATGGACAAAAGTCAAAGAAAAGAATTACTGTATTCCTAGTGATAATTGAACCTGATGACTATGAAAAGTTAGGAATGCTGCCCCACAATAAAGGTAAGAAGTCTAAGGAATTCCCAGAATCCAGAGATCCACTGAGACTTCTCTCTGTGCTTCCATGCCCAATTATAAGAGCAAATGAGCAGCTGGATGCAATGGCTTATGCCTGTAATCCCAGCACTTTGGGAGGCCGAGGCAGGCAGGTCACCTGAGGTCAGGAGTTAGAGACGAGACTAGCCTGGCCAACATGATGAAACCCTGTCTCTACTAAAAATACAAAAATTAGCCAAGAGTGGTGGCACATGCCTGTAATCCCAGCTACCTGGCAGGCTGAGGCAGGAGAATCGCTTGAACCTGGGAGTCAGATGTTGCAGTGAGCTGAGATCACGCCATCATTGCACTCCAGCTTGGGTGACAAGAATGAAACTCTCTCTCAAGAAAAAAAAAAAAAAGAAGAAGAAGAAGAGCAAATGAGCAACGTAGCAGCCATAACTCAAAAAGGCAAGGCAATTTAGGCTGTAAACCCCTCGGGAGTAGAACTGTAGATTACCCCACCAGAGAGAAAACTCAGCAGCTAAAGTGTTGGCTGATGGGAAGAAAAATCTAAAATGAATGGAGGAGAGGAGAGATGACGATTATTAAGGAGGGCTTTGGGACCAGATGCAGCTTGTTTCCATATCCTTCTTGCTGTCAGTCCTCTCCCAAATTGCTGCTAGCCACTCTCCTGAAGGGGTCTTTGTCATTGGTTGGGCTTGTCCCTCCCCATCAGAACATGAGTGAGGATGTTTTGTTTTCACAAAAATTGAGGTACTAAATTGTAATAGTGAGCCAGATATAATAGGAGGCCCCAAACAGACTTTAATGGTGCAAGGGTTACACTATTAGTCACTTATTTTGCACCATCTCAGATCCTCTCAGCCTCATCAGTTTTGGATCTACCCCAGATCCCACTGCAACAACAAATACTCTGAGTTTCAGTTCACTTAATTACAAGCAGCAGACACCTTGGTAACATATCCTCATATTGACTCACCCTCTTAATCTGCCTCACCACTCCTTCTTCCTTAACATTGTATACCTTAATCAAGTGGTAGTCCAGAAGCTTTTGCCTTAGCCTCTGTTTAGCCAAGGGCACTCTGCCAGTGACTGCAGAGTTCATGTTATCACTGCCCTTCTTCCTAGGTAGGTCACCAATTATTTATGCTACTAATAATGGTGTATATTTTTTCTGCTAAAGCTGAACATCTTTCTTTACCTTTGTTTATCAAACAGTTAAAGAATTTCTGGACAAGCTGAAATGCTGGAGTCAAGTAGAAAGAGTTTAAGGAAACAGAGACCAATCACAAAGGTCAAGAGTTTGACATGGGGCAAAGCGAAAGGAAGAAACTCTATCATTGGAAGAATGCCATGAATATGAAAGTCTTCCCATTGACACTGAATTGAAATATTCTGCAGAAGATGCAATATTGCATAGGAAAGGCAACATGCCATCTTCCATTAAAACAGTAAGAAGGATTAAACGGAATTAGCAATGTTGAGAAAATTGTGCACCTTGAAAAAGATTCTCTCTAATGAATCTAGTCCTACTAAATTTGGTGACAAATTTCCTCAATATTGAGTTCTTTCAATGGCAAACTACCTCATAGAGAATTGCTACAGGCATAAGATATTGCAAGTGATGGACCCTACAATGTGGAATTGTCTAAGTCAAAATTAAGTAGTGGGCATATTTTTATATAAGAGGATTGATTTATTTTGTTGTTGTTTTCTCACTTTTCAACTCTACTTTCAAATAATGTCAATATAATCTATTTCTGATTTTTTAATATTTGCCTGAAAAGAAAGAAATAAAGCGTATTCACATAAGAAGAGAAGTCAAATTGTCTCTGTTTGCAGATGACGTAATCCTAAGAAAACCCCATCATCTCAGCCCAAAAAATTGCTAGCTTTCCTATACACCAACAACAGGCAAGCAGAGAGCCAAATTATGAATAAACTCCCATTTAAAATTGCTACAAAGAGAATAAAATACTTAGAAATACAGCTAAAAAGGGAAGTGAAGGACCTCTTCAGGAAGAACTACAAATCACTGCTCCAATAAATCAAAGTACACAAACAAATGGAAAACATTTCATGCTCATGGATAGGAAGAATCAATATAGTGAAAATGACCATACTGCCCAAAGTAATTTATAGGTTCAATGCTACTCTCATTAAACTACCATTGACATTCTTCACAGAATTAAAAAAAAAATTTTAATTCATATGGAACCAAAAAAGAGCCCAAACAGCCAAAACAATCCTAACCAAAAAGAACAAAGCTGGAGTCATCACGCTACCCGACTTCAAACAGTACTACAAGGCTACAGTAACCAAAATAGTGTGGTACTCATACCAAAACAGGTATATAGACCAATGGAACAGAGCAGAGGCCTCAGAAATAACACCACACATCTACAACCATCTGATCTTTTACAAACCTGACAAAAACAAGCAATGGGGAAAGGATTCTCTATTTAATAAATGGTGCTGGGAAAACTGGCTAGCCATATGCAGAAAACAGAAACTGGACCCCTTCCTTACACCTTATACAAAAGTTAACTCAAGATGGATTAAAGACTTAAATGTAAAACCTAAAACCAGAAAAACCCTAGAAGAACACCTAGGCAATACCATTCAGGACATAGGCATGGGCAAAGACTTCACGACTAAAACACCGAAAGCAAATGTAATAAAAGCAAAAATTGACAAATGGGATCTAATTAAACTAAAGAGCTTCTGCACAGCAATAGAAACTATCATCAGAGAGAATAGACAACCTACAGAATGGGAGAAAATCTTTGCAAACTATCCATCTGACAAAGATCTAATATCCAGAGTCCATAAGGAACTTAAACAAATTTACAAGAAAAAAAACCAGCCCCATTAAAAAGTAGGACTGTAAATGTTCATGTCTGACATTTCTCTAAAGAAGACATTCACGTGGCCTACAAACATGTGGAAAAACTCATCATCACTGGTCATTAGAGAAATGCAAATCAAAACCACAATGAAATACCATCTCACACTAGTCAGAATGGTGATTATTAAAATGTCAAGAAACAACAGATGCTGGCAAGGTTGTGGAGAAAAAGGAACACTGTTCTTCCACTTCCACTGTTGGTGGGAGTGTAAATTATTTCAACCACAGTGGAAGACAGTGTGATGACTCCTCAAAAACCTAGAACCAGAAATACCTTTTGACCCGGCTATCCCATTACTGGGTATATACCCAAAGGAATATAAATCATTTTATTATAAAGCTATATGCACACTTGTGTTCATTGCAGGACTATTCACAATAGCAAAGACATGGAATGAACCCAAACTTGAAAACACCATGGAATACTATGCAACCATAAGAAGGAACAAGATCATGTCCTTTGCAGGGACATGGATGGAGCTGTAGTTGTTTTTCTCAGCAAACTAACTCAGGAACAGAAAACCAAACATGGCATGTTCTCACTTATAAGTGGGAGCTGAACAATGAGATCACATGGACACATGGTGGGGAATAACACACACTGGTGCCTGTCATGGGGCGGGGAGAGGGAGAGCATCAGGAAGAATAGCTAATGGATTCTGGGCTTAATACCTAGGTGATGGGTTGATCTGTTCAGTAAGCCACCATGGCACGTGTTTACCTATGAAACAAACCTGCACATTCTGCAGATGTATCCCAGAACTTAAAGTTGAAGAAAATAAAAAGATAAATTTTTTTAAAAGTTTTTGCTTTTAGTTTTATAATAGCAATCCATGTTATGCAGCAAAGTTGCTGACTTCATGTGTGCCCTTTTGTGTCTTGAGGATTAATTAAACAATGCTTCCTCCAAAGCTGCTGTTTTAGGAGGCTCGCCACTGTTCATGCAGTGCTACATTAGAGACAAGCATCAGTCCAAACTAGCTGGATTTGAAATCAGAAAGGAACAGCACAGCAAAGATATAGCTTTATTAAGAAAATTGCTTTCTGCCTGTGGCCCCTGCTCTAAGATCATGGAAGGCCAGAGCACTGTGTACTCTGTAGAATTACAAAAGCTACTGCTTCACACCTAAGTTAGGGTAAAGAGGGAAGAATATAGGAAGCCCTTGTGACATAAGTTGGAGAAAGAATTGAAGGAAACTTGATTCCTGAGATTTCCTTCAAAAACTTCTGCCTTAGGCTTTATAAATCAGATATAATCGCTACTCCACTCCCTTTGTAAAACGCAACTTGCTGGGGAGCAGTGCAGCAGCAGGGGCCATATTTTCTCTGTCCACCATACCAGTTATTATTTCACACTGCAGTGAGGCAGAGAGGCCAGGCAGGGAAACCCTGGACAATGGGTACATCTCTTAGGCCTATTGCTGAGGGAGAGAAATCACAGAGAGCTCCAAGTTCAAAGATTGAAATTAAAAAATAGCATTTGTTACTATCTAATATAAAACTTTAAAAAATAAAACAAAGAAGCTATCTGTTTTTCGCTTTTTGAGACAGAGTCTTGCTGTGTTGCCCAGGCTAGAGTGCAGTGGCATGATCTCAGCTCACTGCAACCTCCGCCTCCTGGGCTCAAGCAATTCTGAGGTTTCAGCCTCCCGAGTAGCTGGGATCACAGGCGCCCACCACCAGGCCCAGCTAATTTTTGTATTGTTAGTAGAGACAAGGTTTCACCGTGCTGGCCAGGCTAGTCTTGAAGTCCTGGCCTCAAGTGATCTGCCAGCCTCAGCCTTCCAAAGTGCTGGGATTACAGGCATGAGCCACCACGCCCAACCAAGAGGCAGTTTTTTAAATTTGTGTGTTTTGACAGAGAAAATTCAAATCAGGCAACCAAATTTTTTTTAATTTTTAAATTTATTTTCTACAGCCCACACTTTCTACACTTAAAATCAATATTTTTTATCCTTTTCCTATAAGTTGATTGATTGATTTTGCTTTCAGTTTCCCACGTCTCACCCTTGCTTCCAAATATTGCCAGTATAATCTAGATTAAAAAGCTGTCTCCTTGCTATAAATTTGTTCTTACAATATATTTTATTTCTAATTGTTTATATTAGATTTCATTTTATAATGGCACTTATAACAATTGTATAATAAATTTATGTTTACTGGTTTGGGTGCTCACTACTTTTTTTTTTTTTTTTTTTTTAGACAGTCCCGCTCTGTCTCCTAGGCTGGAGTGCAATGGCACCATCTCAGCTCACTACAACCTCTGCCTCCCGGGTTCAAGCAATTCTTCTGCCTCAGCCTCCTGAGTAGCTGGGACTACAGGTGCGTGCCACCACACCCAGCTAATTTTTCACCATGTTGGTCAGGCTGGTCTCGAACTCCTGACCTCATGATCCGTCCACCTCAGCATCCCAAAGTGCTGGGGTTACAGGCATGAGCTACCGCGCCTGGCGCCAACATTCTTATGACTGTTTGTTGATAGACAAAAGCACTCATGTTTTAGGGAAATATATTCACTAATTAATTATAGAATATGTGTGTTTAGCTTTATTAGATACTGCCAAACAGTTTTTTTGAAGTAGTTGTGCCAATTTACTAACCAGTCATGTAGCAGAGTTCCATTTGCTTCACAATCTCACCAGCATTTAGTACTGTTAGTCTTTTTACTTTTAGCCATTTTATGGAGATGTAATGGTGTCTCCTTGTGGTTTTAATTTTAATGTCTCGATAAGTACTGAGGCAGAGGACATTTTCATATGCTTAGCATTTGGATATTTTTTTCAGTGAAGTGCCTATGGAGGCTTTGCCTTGAAGAAAGAAGGCCATTCAAGCTAAAGGAACAGAAATGTCCAAGTCACCACCAAAGTGAGAAATGTGCTTTTCTCTACATTCATTTAGCTTGAGGCTCATTGACCTTTTTGGTGCTTTGGTTTAAGTATTTTTTCATCAAATTTGAATAGTTTTGGCCATTACTACTTCAAATCTTTTTTCTGCCTCAATATTTCTCTACTATCTGATATAATTACAGGTGTACATTACAGGGGCACAAGTGAGCAACATTAAAGAAATGATAATGAGGCAATTGTGACTATTGCGTAGACAGTGTGAGGAGCTGTGGTCAGAGATAAGGGTGTACACACAAGCTTGGGCCATATCACAAAAGATTCAATGCCTAGATCTCTCACTTCCATGTCCCTGTTTTACTCAACCAACTTTTATTCAATACTATTTATTAATTATTTTCTATGTTTAAGGCACTGTCTTAGTCCATGTGTGTTGTTATAACAGAATACCTAAAAGTGGAGAATTTATTAATAAAAGAGGTTTATTTAACTTATGGTTCTGCAAGCTTGGAAGTTTAAGGGCATGGCCCTGGCTTCTAGTGAGGGCTTTTATGCTGCGTCATAACATGGTAGAGAAGGTCAAAGGGAAAGCAGACACCTGTGAAGGGACAAAACTCAAAGAACGTGCTGGTTTCAAAACAACTCACTCTTGCGGGAATTAGTCCATTCCTGTGGGAATTAATTCAGTCTCACTAATTTAGAACAAGAACTTACTACAGCAAGAATGGCACCAAGCCATTCATGAGGGATCCACTCCCGTGTCCCAAACACCTCCCACCAGGCCCCACCTCCCAATGCCACTACATTGGGGATCAAATTAACATTTGATAATGGGATAAACGAACCATTTCCAAACCATAAGAGACACTATTATAGAATATTTAGGAAAGGCAAAAAACTAAGTCAAGGACTTGACTGTCCAGAAGGTTAAAATCCAGATGGGATGGTTTGGGATATGACATTGAACAAAGAAATGATTCTGTAGATAAAGCTGTATCTGCAGTGGGACTAAAGTCTTTTGCAGAAGGAAACTGACTCCTCTTCGGTCCCATAAGGACAGATCAGGAACAAAAGCAAGTAAACATATACAAATAATTAGGATTAAAATTCAGAAATGATATTAGAATTTTTTTTGCATGCCTCATATTCTGCATGTCTCATACTCTGCTAATTCCTTTGCTTCCTCTGAATTAAACACAATTGCCAGTAGAAACTAGAAGAAATTTTAGTCTGCCACAACATCCTGACCTAGCAAAAGTTAGGGGCACTCTTACATCAATCTCCAATCTGATGAAGAAAATTGTTTACTTGAATCATAGAAACACATATTTTGCTGGAACACAGTGAAAATGTAGTAGTAACAAAAATATCTAAACTCTAGCCTTTATTCTCTGAAAAGTTTACACAGATCTTTTCCTCATGACGTTATTAAGTTAAAGTTTGTGTAATTAGACAGTCTGAAAGCATAAGCAATTTCAATGTGACGTGTGTATTTTAGGGGAGACGGACAGGAGAAGGACTTTTGGTGGAATTTATTACTACTTCAAAAAAGTAAACTTGGCAAATCCATCCCTTCTTGGCATTAAACAGATATTGTCTTCACAGTGGTAAATGGTCTCCATGACTCAGCCTCCAGTTGCAAGGCAGATGATAGGTCTCTAAACCTGTCAGAGAGCCCACAGGGTTATTTAAGTCAACTCCCTGCCCCAGTCAGCTATCTATCTACTCCCCACAATAAATGGCTGGTCAGTTCCACTTTAAATATCTCTCAGATAAAGACCTATGCTCTTTCCCAGTAGATTTCTTCAGTCTTTTCTTGTTCCAAACATACTTTCTGTAAGAAGATATTACTGCTTCTTCTGTCCTCCACACATGGCAAATACTTGCTCAGCGTCATCTTTTTAGTAACAGAGGCCACATTATCTCAAAAAGTATATTTATTAAAAGGCTGGATTCTGCAATAAAAAATGTTTACTTGGAAACATTCTTTGTTTCCAAGCAAATCTCAGTTATTGTAGGCTTTTTATAGTCATTTCTGTCACCTTCAATCAAGCAGGAAAATTTGCCCTACACCATCTATTCTTCTTCTCTTTCCATTCAAATCCTAGTCTGGGATGACATAATGCCTGGTATTTAGGTGCATGCTACAGCCTCCGGGCTGTTTTTCCTGTTTCCAACCTCTCCCCAGATCGATCCTGCATGTATATGCCACCTTTATCTTCTTAAAATACTGTTTTTTTCCTCAATATGCTTCCAAAACGGAAGAAAGGAAACATAAGAAATAAGAGAATATGTTCATGACTGAGGGACAGGCAAATATTTTTAGACAAAAACCAAAAAGAAAAAAATGATATATAAATTGACCTATATTAAAATCAAGAACTTCTGTCCCTCAAAAGAAGCATTAAAAGAATGAAGGGCTGGGCCCGGCGTGGTGGCTCACGCCTGTAATCCCAGCACTTTGGGAGGCTGAGGCGGGCGGATCACAAGGTCAGGAGATCGAGACCATCTTGGCTAACACAGTGAAACCCCGTCTCTACTAAAAATACAAAAAATTAGCCCGGCATGGTGGTAGGTGCCTATAGTCCCAGCTACTCGGGAGGCTGAGGCAGGAGAATGGCGTGAACCCGGGAGGCGGAGCTTGCAGTGAGCCGAGATCGAGCCACTGCACTCCAGCCTGGGCGACAGAGCGAGATTCCGTCTCAAAAAAAAAAAAAAGAATGAAGGGCCGGGTGCGGTGGCTCACGCCTGTAATCCCAGCACTTTGGGAGGCCGAGGCAAGCAGATCATGAGGTCGGGAGATCGAGACCATCCTGGCTAACACAGTGAAACCCCATCTCTACTAAAAATACAAAAAATTAGCTGGGCGTGGTGGCAGGCGCCTGTAGTCCCAGCTACTCGGGAGGCTGAGGCAGGAGAATAGCATGAACCCGGGAGGCAGAGCTTGCAGTGAGCCGAGATGGCGCCACCACACTCCAGCCTAGGCGACAGAATGAGACTCTGTCTTAAAATAAAATAATGAAAAGGCAATCATAGAGTGGCTTATGTGTATAATACACATAAATGACAGAAGAATAATAATCAGAATATATAACAAATTCCTCGAACAATAAAGAAATAATTTATTCAGTAGAAAATTGACAGGCATTTTATGAAGGAAGATATCCAAATGAACAGTAAATCTGTGAAAACATATTCGTTATTCATTAAGAAAATAAACATTAAAACCACAATAAATTGCTATTGCACATGTCACCAGAAAGGCTAAATAAAAAAGACAATACCTAGTGATGGTGTGACAGTAGAGTAACTGGAACTCTGAAACCCACTGATGGGCATGTAAATTAGCGCAACCATTTAGGGAAAACTGTTTGCCAATATCAACTAACCTTGCTCATGCACGTAACCTATACCCAGAAATTCTATCCCTAGGTATACATCTAAAGAGACTTGTATACATATTCAATGAAGTACATATACAAGAATATCCATTCATTCAACATTTGTGATATCCAAATCCAGAAAGCAACACATATGTCTATGAAAAGTACAGTGAATATTGTGCTGTAATCATATCATGAAATACTAATCAGCAACAAATGTGACTCAAGTATTACTATGTGCTGAATCTCAGAACATGAATGAATCTCAGAAACATGTTGAATGAAAGTAGCCAGGAACACAAAGAATACTTTCTGCAAGATTTAATTTATATAAAAGAATAAAACAGACAAAAATGAATCTATAATGCACAGATTCAGGATAAGTGGTTTCCCTTACAGGAGATATCAACTGGTCAGGGTTAGAAGAACAGCTTTTGGGGTTCTGGTAATGTTCTGTTTCTTAATCTTGGTGCTGGATGCACAGGCATGGTTACTTGGTGAAAATTCAACAGGTTCTACACTAATGATTTGTGCCTCTTTCCATATATAACTTATACTTTAGTAAAAAAGTTAAAACAAAACAATGTGTACATTTTCCTCCTATTACTCAATAATTTGCATGGCTTTCCAGGATCTACCAAACCAAGGTTCATTTTTCACACACACAGACACACATACACACACACACACACACACACCCTCCTTCACATCTTTATTCATACAGTTTCCCCTTATTGAAATATTCTTTATTCTCCGTATGCTGGTTTGGTAAACCATATCTCTTTGACATGTACTAATTTCCTCAGGACAGTCCTACTTTGAAGCTGTTGCCCTGGAGTAATTACCAAAAGTAACTAGAATAATTAGAAATATTTAGAACATGTCCCTTACCTTTAGAGTTGTCTTTACCATACTTAATTCAAAAACAAACTTTTAGTGACTCTATTTTCCCATGTCTTTGCAAAGCATTCAGCATAGTTTTTGTAGAAATAAAATTTCATGTAACATGTAATTAAGTTATATCTACTTAGCAAGTAAAACTGGCAGAAACAGTAACAAACATTAGTGGCTTTTGGGAACTCAACTGATGGAGAGGCAAGCTGGTGTACTGACTGCACTGCATTAGGTTTGCATCTATAGCACCCACTTAACGTTTTGCAGAGAGAATGGGGCACCTTATTTCATCTGTCTAGCCAGTTAATTGGAGGTTGGATGAGAGAGTTTGTACTATATATCAATTTGTTAAGAAAACTACCAAATACATCAGGTATAAAAGCAAAGATACCAAATCAACAATGAGTGAAAGGAATTTTTTTTAATTTGGTCTAGAGTCAGACTCTTAGCTTCCTTCAAACTAAGTATGGGTTTAGTCAAGACATCAAAAAAGCTTCAGGTTAAACTACATAAATCTCTTTTGGAATCTAAAAGCCATCACTTGTAATCAGAAGCATTTTTCATCCTTATACAGCCAAATGTTCGGTCCGAAACCATCAAGGAAAGAACAGCACTAGGACATAGCTCATCCTGAGGGTACTCAGAGTTTCCCTATCACCTGCAGGTTAATGTTGGCATGACCACAGAAACCTGCCACCTGATCATTAGCCAGTTCCTTGATGGGGGTGTAGGTGAAAGGAAGAAAACCTAATGGGATTAGAAAAATGAAAAAGTAGGCTGGAGCCAAGATGACATTAGACTAGGAAGGCTAGAGATAGGAAAATATTGCAAGAAAGGACATACTTAATTCATGTCATCTTCAGAAAATCCATTCATCTTGATGCTAAATTCCTTGGCAAGGTCTAAATATGAAATTTAAAGAAGCTTTTTCCATTAAATTGCCACTTGGCATTATACATTTGGAGGTAAAAAAGTCTCAGAGATGGAAGTTTTGTCATCTAGCTGGCCAACTACTCAGCAGAGTGAATAAAGGTGCTCCGTTTCTCTGAATCTAGCACTGCTCACTGTGTCCTAGTCAAGTCAACCAGGAACAGCCTGACCCAGAATGTCTAGCAAGAAAGGAATTAGATCAAAGTGCTCTTCCATCCTGGATGCCTTTAAATAATTTTATGGGATTAAAGGTTTTACAAAAAATGTAATTCAATTAACTGGTTCCTCTTACTGTTTTCTTAAAGCAACAATGATTCAATAGATTTGTAGGCCCAAAGACAAAAGGGCATCATTTAACCCTATTTGGAGAATTTAACCCTATTTTGAAGAACTCTTTTTATGAGATTACTTTATGTTGGTAAAATCCATCATAATCACATTTTGGCTGTTCCAGTCTCAGAACGTGGTCAACACATTTGCTCATCACAAGTGGAGGAAAAGCAGAACCAACAAAGATAGACATGTGGTCAGAAGAGAATAAAAGGAGCAAAAATAATGTGATCAGTAGCAGATCCCTTTCCTCATAAGCTGTTTCTTTCAGAATAAAAAAATCACTACTACCCCACCCCAAACCACCCAACACATAGAGCTCCCAAGCTCACTAGCTTAGCTGCCTGTCTGCTAGGACCTGCCAAGCTGGCAGAGGAATCTGGTGCTGGCCCTCAGTAAATGGTCATCACTTTCCCTTCATCTTGCCTTATGAGGACACTCCTCCTGTTCTGTGTCTCACAGCCTTGGGGCTACAGGCAGTAAGTTCCACACCTATTTCATATTCTAGTCATTTTCGAACTTTTAAAAAAATAGCTAAATGCCTTTTATACAAATAACAAATAAGTATATGAAAAGGTAGAAGACACGTCTTAGTCCATTTTGTGTTGCTATACAGAAATGCTGGAGGTTGGGTAATTTATAAAGAGAAGGGGTTCATTTGGCTTACAATTCTGATGGCTAGAAAGTTTAAGATAGGCATCTGGCAAAGACCTCAGGCTGCTTTCATTCATGGCATAGGACAAAGGGGAACCAGCTCATGCAGAGATCACATGGCAAGAGGGGAAGCAAGAGCGAGTGGGGAAGTGCCAGGCTCGTTTTAACAACCAGTTCTCAGGAGAACTAAGAGCAACAACTCACTCACCCACAAGGGAAGGCATTAACCTATGCTTGAGGGATCCGCCCCCATGACCCAAACACCTTCTATTAGACCCAATCTCCAACACTGGGGATCAAATTTCAACATAAGGTTTCAAGAAAACAAACATCCAAACCATTGCAAGGGGTCTTCTCTGGTTGAAGCAGAAGAGAGGCAAAAAATGTCCACATTCCCTGTGTCTCCCTCCCGTGTCATCCTCTGGGGACACTGTGTAAGGAAACCTGGCTTCTTAGAACAGAATGAAAAAACAACTGACAACAAACTGCCTGGCAGATGTGCTAATAGGAATAAAGGAAACCAAAAATATTTTACCCCAAAATATACTTCTTTAACATATTTTGAGATGGCTATTCAGAGGGTCTGCAAACACGAATAGCCTTGAAAAGCTGCCTTTTGTGGAGGAGATTTGCATCTGTAGAGAAAATCTAAATATTGGTGAAATAAATAGCCAGGCTTTCTCTGCCCCCTGTTCCCCATCTGGATCTAGAAAGGGCTGTCTCATGGGAGAGAGAAACTGAGAGTCTGACACCTTTGGAGGTCTGACAGAAACCTATTCTGAGAACCGTTACCTGTGAGGTTTCATCTGCACAACAAGACCACCTTTGCTAGCCTTGCCTTTCCTCTTCTCTCTCTCCCAAAACCTGTCTTGCCATGTTCCATGCCTCTACTTTTTCTATAACCTCAAGATGGTATAAAAGAATCAACTATCTGGGCCTTTGAGTTTTTCTATTTTGTATGACTTACATGCACGTGTGCATGTTAATACATTTTGTATGCCTTTTTTTTTCTATTAATCTGCCTTTTGTCCATTTATTTTCACTGAACTTTCAAAGAGGGAAGGGGAAGGTTTTCCTTGGCCCCTACAGTTTTTGGTACTGTGAGGAGGATAACCAGAACTGTCCTGCTCTTCTGAAAGCTGCAGTCAAGTTTACCCAGAACCTGACAAGCCAGAAGAAGGGCACAAATTTCTTACCAGTGAGATTCTTGGGTGTCTGTCTGTGAAATCCAGTGAAGCAGATGCTAAAAATTACTGTTTCTTTCTTTTCTCTTTTCCAAATTAATTTTTTTCCTTTATCTGTATCTTTCTATGGTATTTGTCATAAAGAGTCCCTCTCATTTTACGTCCTTCAGAGCTTGACTTGTAACCAAGTAACTCTCTCTTGTTCTCTGATCTCCATGGGGTCACATTTGGTGGCCAGCCTGAAAGGACTGGGAACCTGAAATGTTAAGCAGCAGACTCTGTGTTCTAAGTGTGCCAAGCTCTTAGGGGAATTTGACTTAATGAGGAGTTCCTTCTATAAGGGGCTTTTGTTGCCTTAATTCTTGTTGCCTGGTTAGAACTGGGACAGTTCAATCCCAGGAGGGCCTACCCAGTGTCACAGATTAACAGGTCCGTGACTGGTGGACCCTCACAAATTTGTGAGATGCTGGAGACACTATAGGCATAAATAGCAGCTGTAACTCTCTATGACAAGAGTCTTTTGCTATCTTAGCTTATTTCTGGGACTAAATTTGCGAGACGGGTATCACTGGGGAGGTGCAACTTTTGCATCCATTTTTAAAATGCCACTTATGACCATGGTATTGTAAACCTGGAAAATTATCCATGGGACTTTCCATGGAAAAGGCTTATTGGCTTGAGTCACTGATGGAATAAATAAATTGGCTAGATTTAAAAGAGAACTCTTAAGAGAGCTCTTGTCCTAAACAGCTATCTTATCAGTACCTATGAAAGAAATATAGCCTTAAAAACTTCCTTGGCAGGATTTGAAAAAAGCAGAAATCAGATTTAAAACTAAGTTAAAATCCTTCATACATTCAATCTGCCTGCTTTGGATCCCCCACAGGATCTTCAAGGAAGGGTAGCCAGCCTGCAGTCTAGCATCAAGGATTCCGCACATTCACTGCTGAGGCATGAGTTTAATTTCCAGTCAGAGAGTCAGTTCCTTCGGGATGTAAATCCTTTAACTCAGGAGAAAAAAAAAAAAGAAACATCTACAAGAATTAGTTTGAATTCTTTGTTTTGAATTTATATTTGTGTGACTCAACTTTTTAAGATATTCATTTGTTATTGATCCTTTTCCCTTCTGTGGACAGCTATTGTTTTCCTGTTCATCTCCAAGTCTCTTTTTTCTTCTAGCTTTCTTTGGAGTGGCTCTGGATCTTGTGGGCACTGCTTTTTTGCTGCTCTTTGGAGATGGCCAGTGCATCCATGGTGAAATTATAAAAAGCATTCTGGTTTTGGTTCTGAGTCACTTGATAGTGACCTTTGATTTAAAAAAAAAAAAAAGAGAAAAAGAAGTTCAAAAGCCAGGAATATTGGCTACTTGTCCTGACTAAAATCTGGTAATGAAAGATTAAAAATATATATATTTTAAGAGCTCTATGATCAAAAGTCAGCTTAATTAAAAGCTGATATTCAGACTGATTAAAAAAAAAGCTCCTCTTTTCTCTTTTGGATCCTATTTCTCTCGTGTATTTTTTCAGTCAACTGAACGCTTTTTAATTTTATGTTTGGCCCTTCTGTTAGCTTCCTTTCTTGTTGACAAGATTTTTGCTTTAAAAGAAAAATATAAAATTGTAGTGGCCTTTGTGAGAAGCTTAAGATCTTCCCAAATTGGCTCCCCTCAGACTCATTCGCCCATTTGCTTTTGCCCTTCCTTTTGCCACCTTTGTCACCCCCAACTTCCTCCATTTGGTAGTCAGTAGATTTAAAAATTATAGAAAGGAAATATGATGGGTTTGGTTGTTGCATAAAGAGATCTGAAAGAGGCTTCTAGAGACTCTAAGTTCCTATGAGGAACACAGCCAAAGCACCACTGACCTTTTTAGGGGTCCCTGTCTTCCTCATGGAGCCCCAAGAGTCATGAGTAAGTTCAGCACTATTTTTTAATGAGCTTTGCCCTGAACTCAGTAATCCAGTTAAAAACAGAAACTAAGTTAAAAAGCCACCTATCCAAATAAATCAGTTTCCAAAGTACAAATTTCTGGCATTTAGCTATTTTTTAAACTCTTTGTAAAAGAAATTTATATCTATAAAGAAAATCTCCATTTGTAAGGGCATCTTCCTCTACATAAACCACTAGAAACTGTTACAATGGGAAAGACATTTACTTAAAAGTTTACATAGAAAACCTTACCTTTGTTTAAAGCCCTTTTCCTGACCATCTTACCTTAACCGGGCTTTTACCCATACCATTCTTTGTCTTGGTAAATAATGATGTTTATATCTAAGTTTTGTGCCTTTGAGATATAAATTTTCTTCTTGTTTCACCTAAGAGTTATCCTTTTGGAAGTGTGAATTTAGAGTTGCCTAGTTAACAATTGCTTGGGGCAATGAAACAGGTAATTAGAAGTGTAATGATCTGAATGGGGAAAAACAAAAACTAACTAGAAGCTGGCAAATGCAGAAACTTAATGAAAGCTTTAAGATCTGCTTCTGTTTGTATATCTATATGTATATGTGATATTTCATGTGATCTGAAATAATCTTAGGTAAATAAAGCTAGTTTTAAGATTGTTGGTAAAATAAAATAGAAATGTTTTCAGAATTGTTGGTATTAAATATAATTCAGACATTTTTGCCTGGATCTACTGGTCAGATAGGTTTATGCTGTCTCTGATACATGTTTTAAGTTCATGAAACTACATCTGTAATATTTCATATATATGCCTGGTTTATCTGTAAGCTAAAGCTGTAAAGTCTGACTGCTAGGCTTTCCTGAATCCTTGCACACATCTTGCTATAAGCTTATGTTTTTTATTTTGAGCCTCTGAATTCTGTAGTCTGAACAGGGGGCCATGGTGGCGACTGGGGACATGAGTGTCCAGAGTGCCTTGACAATTAGCTGCAAGGGAAAGCCAAGCTCAATTTGGCCCCATCCTCCAAGGTCCAGCTATGCCTCCTGACCATGCTGGGAAGGGGCAAATCCTCCAGGCATTGTCATCACTCACAGCTCTGTCCTCCATCCTGGGCTGTATATCTGGTATGGGAATTCAGGACCTAGACAGACCCTGCTCTTCATAGGCATCCTGGATGGCATGTGGGCACTGGAGAAATGAATTAGGATGGGTATCTGTGTCATAATTTCAAATTTATTTTTAGAATTTAAAATCTTGGTCATGTTATATTAAATTATGTAATAGATTATCATAAAACGTCTGAGTCATTTCCAAGTAAGTTAAAATACTGAAACATTAATTACTAAACAAAAGTTAAGTTTATATACTTGGATATCTTGTTTTTTTAATGCTATAGAAAAGCTAAATATATTTAGATTTGTCAATAAACAAAAAATTGAGAAAACATATCTTTCTAAGATATTATGAAATAGTTAACTAAAAATTCTGATATAAAACAGTTCAAAAGCACAAACTTCCTAGATTTTCACTAGAAATTATGGTAAATAAATGTTAAGATTTATATTAGTATATGTAATTAAGACCACTAATGTGAGAATAATAATTCTATAGGCAAATTGCACCAAAAAGAGGGGAACAAGATATGTTTTTGGTGAGAAAGTTATTAAAAAAGGCAGGAGAATGTGGTTTTATTGTTAAAGAAAAAATGATTTTGTCTAGTTTAGAAGTAATTTAAAGGTTGTTTGAAATTGAAGGAATAAAAAAATGATATGGATAAAACTAAACAGATATAAAAAGAGAATAGAAAAATATAAGAGTTTATAAAAGTTTTATGGAAATCTTGTGTGGTCAAAGCTTACTGAGACTGGATAAATTTGTTTAGAAGGTTTTATTAAAATTAGGTTTAGTATGAATACACAAACACGTGTAAAATTTGGTGTTCTCCTTTGAAAAAGATGTTTGTGTAGTATTAATAGGAAGCAAAAACTGTAGTAGTAAAGAAATGATGTGTAACCTTCTTTGAGTTATCTTGTATACGCATATTATTAACAGGTGTTCCAAAATTATATGATTCCTAAAATGTTGATATGCCTTGGTATATTTTATGTCATAATTATGACTATTTGGTTAAATTTTTATAGAAAATAACCAAATTTCCTTGTCAATTGTGTCTTTAATCATGGCCATTTTAAGTCTTGTCATCCACAGTCAATTGCTTTATTTTGATGCCTTTTTTCCTAAAAGCTAGTTGCAAATCTTAGTATTGTGTCTTCAAGGACATTTATGGAAAAGACTGCAGCAAGTACTCTTTCGAGACGGAGTTTCACTCTGTCACCCAGGCTGGAGTGTAGTGGCATGATCTCAGCTCACTGCAACCTCTGCCTCCTGGGTTCAAGCGATTCTCCTGCGTCAGCCTCCCAAGTAGTTGAGATTATAGACACCTGCCACCACGCTTGGCTAATTTTTGTATTTTTAGTAGTGACTGGGTTTCCCTATGTTGGCCAGGCTGGTCTCAAACTCCTGACCTCAAGCGATCTGCCTGCCTCAGCCTCCCAAAGTGCTAAGATTGCAGGCGTGAGCCACTGCACCCAGCCAACAAGTACTCTTAAATACAGATTTCTGACAACTTTGAGATCATATAATTGAACTGGGTAACAATTTCAAAAACTCCAAGGAAAAAAAAATGGACTTTAAAATTTCTAATATAACATCAACCAGAATAAGAATGAATGACATGGGATGAAACTTATGGAAAACTAAAATGACTTTTTTGCCTTTGTTTTGTTTAAAACATTACTGATTCTTTTTATATTTTGTTTTCCAGAGTCAAGAAAACTTTTTTTCTTTCAAAGTTATCTATAGCTTGTAGCAATTGGGTAAAAAGTATCTGTGAGCAAAACTTCTTTTCTTTTCTCTCTACCTGATCCTTCCAGAATTTGAGTACTATTCATGAGCATTCTTATTTTATGGCAACATAAATGTTTGTATAAATTCAGTAAGAATCTGTTTTCTTTTGTAACAGAACACAATTGGAGACATTGGTTATTTTACCACGGCTCTGACTGGAAATGTAATATTCTCAAACATGACCAGATTGCTTTGAGGAACTGAGGTTGAATTTATAAGACCAATAGACTTGGGAAAACACAAGCCTAGTATCTTGTTCATGTGGTTCTCTAACAAGGTTCCTTGTGGCAAGTAAAGAATGTCACTTTCTGACAGGCCCAGGAAACTCGGGATATTTAGGGGACCTCAAAAAAGAGTAACTCATCCTATTTGTACAGGTATTACAGAACCTTTGGCTTGGCTTGTAAGCATCACCAGCTTTTCAAAAGTAAAATCTGAAATTCTTTATAGATTTGCTGGAACAATGTTCCAGCAAAGCCAATCTAAAAAGATCCTATATGGCATATCACTATTTTTGGTACACTTTATGCAAACAATCAGGCCAAGTATAATAATGAGACTAACACTTATTTGGCTAATAAAGGTCTTACTATTACTTATTCTTGGTAGAAATGGGGGACTGAAAAGAGAAAAAATTATGTTCTGGAAGAAAACCTATAATACACCCATTATTAGGTAACAATGCCTCATTTCTTCATTTGTTTGTTTGAGGTTTTATTATTTACCTCCTATCCAAACCAAGTTCTAAGACATTAGTTCCTTCAAATATCTGGCTGTGACCCTTCAGACTAATGATTCCCATTTTTCCCCCACCCTTATTACTTTAATTGACAGAAATTAAAACTGTGCTTTTCTTAAAGGCCTAAGTAGTAAAGCCAGATTATTTGATATAAACCTTGAAAGAAATCACTACAGCAATTTATATGTAAATGGCTTTTGTGCCTGCTGATATATGAACTATCCAGACAGTTCATTGGAACATCTGATTCAAACTGCAATCCAGAAAAATCTGCCAGTCTTCCACTGCCTGCCTACTCCAACTGAAGATGCTTCAGAGACTCTAGAAAAACTAGCTTATAGACAACTCCAGACATTAACTTTTATTTTTCTTCTGTTTTCATAGACATGCCTCTTATTAAAGATCTATTTTCCTGCATCACATATAGAGGCCAAGATTTGAAAATGTAGGAGCTCAGAAAATGACACCCCAAAATAAAGTCCCCAAAATCTGCTCTCTCTGACCTTCTCCCACCCTTCTGTCTCTGGCATCTCCTTTCCCAAGGTTAGCCATAGAAACCAGAATCCTTTTTCCCTGAGGTGGTTCATAGAAACTAGAATACCTTTTCCCCAAAGCCAACCATAAAATGTAAAAATATTACTCTAACTCTCCCAAACCTCCACAACACACACCTTTCTGTGTAAAAACTGACCGAAAAGAAATTACCTGACCTGTCTTGTTTCATTGTAGGTCCCAAGACCTCCATTCCAGAGAGGGCCCTGCCCGAGACTCAGAAGGAAGGAATGCTGTGCAGAAAGGCCAAGAAGAATCTAACCAGAAAGGCCTTGCTGCATTTCCCCGCTCAGTCTATTACCATTATATTACACCTCTTTTGTCCAATCACGTTTCTACATGACTGTCCATACATTGTTAAACCTAAGCATAAAAATGGACAACTTTCCCTGCATCTTTAGGTCTTCATTCAGAAGGCTCCTGTGTCACATAAAACTATGACCCAACTAATTTATATGCCTTTTCTTCTATTAACCTGCCTTTAGTCAGTGATTTTTGAGTGATCCCTCAGAGGGCAAAGGGGGAGTTTTTTCCTTGGTGCTTACAAAAGCCCATCTGCAATGCCATCATAGGGAACACAACTGTTTAACTGAACGGACCTATTCTCATGACTAAGAGACTGATTGAAGAAGATGTGGGATGCTTGTTCCAATAGGGATTTCTTTTCCCCTTTTGCCAACTTTGTATCTCACAATCTCTAACCCAAATCTCCCCAAACCTACCAACTTGGGCTTTAATATGTGACACTCTAAAAATTAAAGTTTCAAATGGGGGACTAAAGGAAAACAAAAATATTCACCCCAAAATACTTCCTTGACATGTTTTGAGATGGCTATTCAGAGGGTCTGCAGACAGAATAGCCCTGAAAAGCTGCCTTTTGTGGAAGAGATTTGCATCTCTAGAGAAGATCTCCATCGGTGAAATCAACAGGCAGGCTTTCTCTGCTCACCCCCTTGTCTAGATCTAGGAAGGACTGGCTCATGAGAGAAAGTGACTGAAAGTCTCCAACCTTTGGGGGTTTAACAGTAACTTATACTTTCTGAGAGCTGCTACCTGTGAGGTATCATCTACAATAACAAGGCCACCTTTGCCAGCCTTGCCTTTCCTCTTCTTTCCCTCCCAGTACCTGTCTTGCCATGCTCCATGCATCTATTCTTTCTGTAACCTCAAGATGGTATAAAAGTGTTAAAAGAACAAACCTTAGCCAAATTAAATTTAACAGAGTTTAATTGAGCAAAGAATGATTCATGAATCAGGCAGCCTCCTGAGGCAAAATAGGCTCAGAGACTCCAGCACAGCCACACAGTGGAAGAAGATTGTCGACAGAAAAAGGAAAGTGACGGTCCGGGCATGGTGGCTCATGCCTGTAATCCCAGCACTTTGGGAGGCCAAGGCCAGTGGATCACATGAGGCCAGGAGTTCAAACCAGCTTGGTCAACATGGTGAAACCCCGTCTCTACTAAAAATAGAAACACTAGCCGGGTATTGTGGTGCATGTCTATAATCCCAGCTACTTGGGAGGCTGAGGCACAAGAATCTCTTGAACCTGGGAAGCAGAGGTTGTGGTGAGCTGAGATTGCTCCACTGTACTCCAGCCTAGGTGACAGAGCGAGACCCTGTCTCAAAAAAAAAAAATGGAAAGCGATGTACAGAAAAATAGAAGTGAGGTACAGAAACAGCCAAGTTGGTTACAGCCTGGCATCTGCCTTATTTAAACACGGTTTGAACAGTTGGCCTCCTTTGATTGGCCAAACCTCTGTGACTGGCACAAGAGTAGGCTACAGTCTATTTACAATTGCATTTAGGTTATAGTTCACGATGTACAGAGAAATCTTTAGGCCAAACTTAAAATATGTAAGAAGGCAGCTTTGGACTAAACTTGATTTAACAAAAGAATCAACCATCTGGTCTTTTCTTTGAGTTCTCATATTTTGTATGACTCCAGTGCACATGTGTACCTCAATACATTTTGTATACATTTTTTTCTATTAATCTGCCTTTTGTCAGTTTATTTTCAGTGAACCTGCAGAGGGCAAAGGGGAAGTTTTTCCCTGCCACCTATGGGAGAACATCGCAGGGCCTTCTTCCTAGCTCCCAGAGCACAAACATTTCTTTAACTGGCTCTTGGTAGACAATTTAGGTCAACAGACAATTTCAACTGTGATTAGCACAAGAGTAGCAACTGTTTGAAATGTACAAAAATCCTATTACCTCTTCCTTGAAGCACACCCTTCGTAACACCTGTGCTCAAGGCACTGTTCTTAGTGTCAGAAGAGAAGGAATCAAATTCTAGAACTTTAAAATTACAAATGAGTATGACATGGAAAACAAGTATGCTGTCCTCAGAGTTAAATATACCTATAATAATCTAGATGGAAACTTTCTGATGGATATTCTGGGTTTATTGAAAAGCAGAGATCACAGCTCTCAATGTGAGCTTTGGTCTTGTTCAAATTATGCTGTTTCCCATTATAATTAGAGGCAAACAGATTACTTTCCTCCTCATTTATCCTTTTTAAAAAATGAGTATTCTGGCCAGGTGCAGTGGCTCACACCTGTAATCCCAGCACTTCGGGAGGCTGAGGCAGGTGGATCACTTGAGGACAGGAGTTCGAGACCAACCTGGCCAACATGGTGAAACCCATGTCTACTAAAAAAATACAAAAATTAGCTGGGCATGGTGGCATATGCCTGTAGTCCCAGCTACTAGGGAGGCTGAGGCATGAGAATTGCTTGAACCTGGGAGGTGGAGGTTGCAATGAGCTGAGGTCGCACCATGGCACTCCGGCCTGGGCAACAGAGCAAGACTCTGTCTCAAAAAAATAGAAATAAAAAGAGTATTTTGTTGAACAACAGGAACAAAAACCCTAATATCATTAATTGCTAACAACACTTGTAGGCAGATACAAAGAAATGCACTCACTGAAATACACTCTCACACATACAGAGCACTCACCACACAACCCCTTTGTACATTGAGACACCGTATACACAAATTCTTAGCTATTGCAGTCACTGATTAATCTATTCCAGATATTCTCCAAGTTTATATAGTAATTACAACTGGATCTCTTAATTTGAGACTAGACTTCTTCAATTGTCTCTGTTTTTTGAGGTTTTCAACAACTTCACCAAGCATAAAAACCCGGCAATATCTCTTCCATTATAGATTTGATTTGATTCCTGTAAAAGGAAGTAATTTGATAGCCAAGGCTGGCTCTCTCTCTTGCTCTTTCTCTCTATCTTTTTCCCTGTAGTGCTCAGCACACTATCTACACTTCTAATTTCTTTCTTTGAAAGAAGAAATTGCTTTTCTTGACCATTCAATTGCAAAAAAAAGAGAGACCATAGACCCATAGTGTGTATCCATATCAACAGTATGACACAAGTCCATATTTTGCCATCAGAAAAGCTTAATTTCCTTTATAATAAAGATTTATTTCTTCTTACCTGAACCATCTAAGACTTCCAGTGGCTAAGTGCTGGTGAATCTAAAAACAATGGCATCCCTAGCAATCCTCTCTAACACAAGACATTTTAAAACTTCCTTCTTTCTTTTTATAGGTATATTATCAGCCTGGGTGACAGAGCAAAACCCTATCTCAGGAAAAAAAAAAAAAAGAGGATATTCATTTTGAGCTTCAAATCCCGGTTAATGCAATCATTATAAATACATTTATGTCAAACCTGATGAAATCTGAAAATAAAATACAATTAAACAGAGCATAGCAGAAATTTACATCACAGTGTGAGATAATTTTACCATAAGTACTTGCACTTGAGGTCAAAGTCATTTAGGCATCTGTTCCTAGTGTTCCTATAGTTTCCTGAAATTGACAGCAATTGGAGAGCACAGTAACATGCTATCTGTTAACTATCTACAGCATTACCTCATCTAAAAACATTCAACATAACCATGCCCAGACTTGAAAGATCTGGCTGCCTGAACTCTTTCACAGCTCCTCCTTGGAAATTCATAAGTGACCTAAAGTCAAATTTTACACGAAACAGGCTTTTCTTTTTGTTCTTTGTGTTCAGTTGTTTTTTGTTGGTCTGTTTTTCCTATTTGAAAATTAAGGAAATTGAACCAAAGACCCACAAGTTCTCTTCTAGCAAGACCAGAGTACTAGGTTTGAATCTTGACTCTGCCACTTGGGACGTGAGTGGCATAGGCAAGTTAGTTGAGCCACCATGGCTCACTTTTTTCATTTGTAACATTCTCATCCCAGGGTGATTGTGAACATTAGGGAAAACATGCATAACAGGCTTAGTGCTGTGCCAATTCTTTGCTACTCCTATGGAGACCTGGAGGATAACTCCCCTCCCCTTGAATATGGTCTGGCCTTAATGATTTGCCTGAATGATAGACCTCTGAGGCCAGGTCATAAGAAGCCTTTTAGACTCAACCTGGGCTTCTGAGAAGAGTAACTCTGGAAACCCCAAATTGCAGATTCATAAGCAAAATAAACGATTGTCATTATTTCAAGTCACTGAATTTTGGGGTGGTTTGTTATATAGCAAGAGATAACAAGAGCACCCACGTAAGATCCTCAAGGGAGAGGCAGCTACTAATTCATCTTTATATTCCCCAGGAGTGTCAAATCCAGACAGGTGTCTGTTTACTCTTCATTGCCAAAGAAATATTTTGCCTGTCAGCAGACAATGGCTGAAAACTCAGTTTTGCACTTACCCAAGGTGGTGCTGAGCTGAATGAAGCCTTCCTAATGCTGCATTGATTGGCCTCCCATTTGAAGCGATGCCCTTCTTATCTTTAGCTAGAATTCTGCAAGCTCCATGAAGAGCCACAGGGACACAAATAATCCCACTGAAAAAACCTCACGGAAACTCCTGGCAGGATTAAAACATCAAGAGAACACACAAGGAGAGCACTCACCTTAATGGAATTTGCCTACGCAAGAATGACGCACTTGGGAACTAAAAAATGAACCCTGATAGTCAATGAGTTTTGCAGCATACATAATATTTCTTGCCAAATCACTAGTAGACTGAAGCACAGCAAATTCCATTTAGTTGCCTTGATAAAATACAGATAGGCTAACAGCACCAATGATCTTGTAGGCTAACAGCACCAATGATCTTGAGGCTACAGGCAGAGATCTTGGGGCTACAAGAGATCTTGGGGCTACAAGAGATCTTGGGGCTACCACAGATCTTGGGGCTACAGGCTGCCCCAGCATCACTTGGGCTGGCTAGGAGAGTTTACTCTTCCCCACGAACTCCAATGGGAGACTAGGCACTTTGAATGGATATACTGTTTGTGGTTTTCTTTAACTTTTTGAAAAAATTTTTCCAAAGAGCTCACTAAAAATGCACTCTGAGGACTGAAGAGGAGAGAAAACTTTTAGAGAAAATGATGGCACCTTTCTGTGTGAGATATTTACCAAAGAAAAACACAGGGCAAGGATACTTTGTGTGAACACCATGTCTTCTATACAGTCACATTTCCCAGACTTTTAAATCGGGTTTCACAATGTGAATTTACATGAAATTCCAGGCTTCCAATTATGCACAGTGGCATGTCAGCAAATCAGTCTTTAAGAGCTGGAAGAAAAAAAGTGACACCGAAACTCATCTCCTCCTCCGTTTAGAATCATCATAAATGATGTTCCCAGTGAGAATATACTGGATTTTTAAAAAAATAATAATTAGGTTAAATGTTTTCAAACTTGATTTTATAGAATGTATCCTAAAATCCTTTATAGAATGTAACCTTAAAGATCCTTTTTTTTTTTTTTTTTTTAACTAGAGCTATTCTTTGAAGGAACTCCACAGAGGAAGCCCCATTTGCAAAATTGGTGAAATGCAGAGATGCTCTTTGTTGGATGGTAGTTTGCAGTAACCCTTGAAATATCTGGCAGTACAAGAAACAACAGATCTATGCCCACAATCTCATTTTACAATTAGGAAACTAAGGCCTAGAGAAGTTTCATGTAAGCCCAAAGCCACACAGCTAAGTCAGTGGCATTGCCAAAACTAGAACCCAGGACCCCTTAATCCCAGGTGAGGCTCTGCAGGCTCACTCCTGGTAAGTTCAGACTGGTCACATAGCCTGCGGACATTGGCAGGTAGCGTAGTATGAGAGCAGTGGTTCATCACCTTCAGGGCAGGCAGGCAGCTGCCACAGTCCTGAGGCTGGCACCCCATACACACAGCAGGCCACCCTCGACCAGCCAGCTGAGACTTACCTAAAGGGAAATGTGCAGCATCACCAGCCAATTAGTATCACCCAGAGACATGGCTGTCTTAACGTGAGACAGAGAAAATGGACACCTTCTAGCTTTAAAAGGCCTGTTTCATACTTCTCTCCCGAATCTTATTCCCTGGAGTCTAGACTCTATCATACTGGGTTCCCTGCTTGAGAATAAACTTTTCCACTAAGCACTTAATCTTTGGCCTTGTAGTATGTTATTTCTCTTTAACACTACCCTACACAATGCCATATGGATATGAATGCACAGCCTAGCTGAATTGAAGCAAGCACTGATAAGATACTCAGTGGATTCAGGCAGAGTAGGTCCCAATTTTCTTGAAGAAAATTGTTAAATTATTTAGAAAATTGCCTCTAATTTCACTTCAAATTTTCTGTACAGATATGCCACTAATGTATTCCTAGTCATAATATGCAGTCAGAAATGAAAACTCAGATTTCTTGAGTTGGAAACTAAGGAAATTTAAACAAAAAATAAAACAGATATGGACCACACTACCCAAATCTCATCTTCCTCTTTCTTCCTGGGTTTGATTAATGATTTTCTGGTGCCAGTTGACTAGAACATTAAGCCTCACCAGTCCAAACATTTGAGTAATTCTGGAGTTTTCAGCTAAATTTCTCAGAGCAAGCCAAGCATCCACCCACCATACTCCAGACATGACTTCAGAACAGTATTTTTTTTCCATTCCCAGTCTTTAAAACAGCCTGATGCTGATTATAGTAGCTTCCACCCACCATTTAAATGACTGGGTAGTATTACAGAAGATTTATCAAATCAGAAACATATTTAGTAATTTAAGGCTTGCTTGGGACTATAAAATAAAAGGAAATGTAAAGACCAATGTATTTGGGTAGATATAATTTTTATGAACAGGAAATTTTAAAAAGAAGCTTGAAATGAGGTTTGCAACTGAACAGAACTGCCCCCACCGCTGCCCCAATCTTTACCTTACATTACTACTTAGTTTAACAATGTGATTAAAAAGGTAGACTCTGAAATTGAACCATTTGAGTTCAAATTCTGGCTCTACCCCTTAATACTTACATAACCTTGGATAAATTAAACCTCTCCATATCGCATAGGATGGAGATAAGGATTAAGATGAGTTAATAACAGTGTCTGGCTCAGAGTAAAATCAAAATAACTATTAGCTATTAACTATTTTTTTCATAGGTTTGTTGTATCTTAGGGTGGTTATGAGGATTAAATGGCATTATTATGTAAATCACAGTACATGATACAAAGGCTTAACAGATGTTTCTTCTTCTTCTGATTATAATTATTATTATTAAATAATACAAAATTACAACTGAAAGGAATTTTAAAAACTTAACCAGATCAAAACTCTCATTTTAAATATGAGAAAACTAAAGCCGAGAGAAGGGAACAAATGGTCCATGGTTACTCAATCAGTATATCACAAAGCTAGGATTTCATTCATTCATTCATTTATTCATTCATTCACATATTCAACAAGTATTACTGAACAGTCACCAGCCAAGTCAGTCAGCCCAGTTTTAGTTACAGGATATAGTGAGGAACACAATGACAAAGTTTGTGGGATTTGAATATTGGTCTTAGCCCAGTGCACTTTCCACTATGGTGCTTGTAGTATGAAGCTGAAATAGACCAAGAATTGACTTGGTATCAACAACAAAAAAATGCCTTTAACTAGCTTTATCTTCTTGGATAAACAACTTTAGCTCTATGTGCCTTGATTACTTCAAAGGTAAAATGAGAAGGATGTTTTAAGGGCCCTCTCAGATATGTTATACAATTGCTCTACCTATGCTTTTGTCTCTTAATCACTTATCTAATTCTTGATCCACTAGAACACACATTGTACTCACCAAAGATCTCATCTCTGAGAGAGAATGAATTTAGCACCTGTTGACAATCTAACAGATAGGGACAAACAAGTTTCTATTTCTATACTTAGATAAGTTCAGATGGTAAGAAAATATAATAATCCCTCCTGTTTATGAAGCAAACAAGATGACTTCCTATGTTCTGAGATACTTCACTAATTGTAAACCACTTGACTCATGCGGTGAAGCTGCTTCAAGGAGAGGTCTATAAACCCAGTTAATTAATTGGAAGGAGGCTGATGAGAGCACACACCTCATAGTGTTCAAGAGAAACAGTAAATACTGAGTAACACAACTTTTCAGACACTTCTGTTTTAAAACTATTTGATACTTCCCTGAGAAAAAGGCAATACTACTTTCAGACAAGTCTGGAATCTTGAAAACCAATGTGTGTATTAGTATTTCACCTCTTGTAGAACTTTGAGATAAAACTTTTATGAGTCTTATTTATTTATGATATTTTAGAGATAACTTTAAACCAAAGAAAAGCAATTCACTCTAATTTTCAAATTTCTATGGTTAATAGGATGGATGCAGTATTTTATTTAGGTATGATGATCATCTGTGGTAGGCAGTTTTCAAATATGGCATTTAAAGACCCCCACTGGCATTCACGCCATGTGTAATCCCCTCCCCTTAAGTGTTGGAAAGAGCTAATGACATATGTCTACTAAATAGAATACAGCAAAAATGATAGAATGTGCTTTCTTGATCAGATTACAAGAGACAGTGACTTCTGTCTTGCTAGACTCTGTCAACTTCTTAGTCTCCATCCTTTAATGAAACAACGTGCCATGTAGAAGAAACTCACATGGCAAGAAACTGAAGGTGGTCTGTCAACAACATCCAGTGAGGAACTGAGACCCTCAATCTGACAGCCCATGAGAAACTAAATCCTATCAAGAGCCATGTGAGCTTGGAAGCTGAGCTTCCCAAGTTAATCCTGGAGGTGACTACAGCCCAGCCAACATCTTGATAGCAGCCTGGAGAGGCCTTAAAGTAGAAGACCAGCTAAGATGTGCCACAGTAATACATGTGTGTAATTTTAAACCACTATGTTTTAGGGGAATTTAAAATGCCAGAATAGATACCTAATACATCATCCTAGACAACACACACACACACACACTCTCTCTCTCTCTCTCTACTTGTATACATTTAAAAAAAATCAATCAATCCTAGTCATCTATAGGTAGTAAGACTCTTCATATATGGGCTCGGCACTGACTATTTTTTAAGATCAAGATTAGATCGGATCAAGGCAATAATATATTGGTAGTTTTACATCCTTCTCTTCTAACGAAATTGATCTAAACTGATTGGATTTTGTTTTCTTTTTCCTTCTTTTTTTTTAAGAGATGGGGCAGCAGGTGGAGGAGCCTCGCTTTGTTGCCCAGGCTGGAATGTAGTGGCATGATCATAGCTCATGCAGCCTTGACCTCCTGGGCTCAATTGATCCTCCCACCTTAGCCTCCTGAGTAGCTGGGACTACAGGGGTCTGCCACCACACCTGTCTAATATTTTTATTTTTTATAGAGACAGGATCTCACTATATTGGCCAGCCTGGTCTCAAATTTCTAGTCTCAAGCAATCCCCCTGCCGCAGCCTCCTGAGTAGCTGGGATTACAAGTGCAAGCTACTGCTTCAGGCTAAAACTGATTTCTCTATAACCTTGGTCTCATATCCAGAGTGAGCCCCAGACATTAGTTTTTCTGGGCTTTTCTCTTACTGCTGACTTTGTGTAATTCCTGAAACAAGAATTATTTGCTTGTTATTTGGCTTCCAAAACAGCTGAAGATTTGTATTAAATGCTGGCTACCTGTTTATGCCTAATCTTTGCCTAACCCCTCTCTTAGAGAACTAGAACTGGAATCTCTACTTCTAGCTACTATGTGAAATCCTGAACCAATCATTATCTATCTATAATCAGAAGACCGATGCCTATCTAATGTTGAGGATAGAAAAGAGAATCAAAAATATATATTTTTTTACCCCTGGAAGGGATTTTAGTAATTATTTTGACCTTCCAAAAGACCACCAAAAAATCTGCAGAACAAGCAAATCTAAGTTTACTGGAACTACTACAGTAAGAGAGACAAGATGTGTCTCAAATGGAGTAATTCAGGGAACATACTTATGGGGTTAAAGGGTCTGGATTGCATGGTTTTAAAGTAGGTCTTATAAGGCGTGAAACTGGTTGAAATTGGGTGAAGTTTATGACACAGTAGCTTTGCAGTGGTGGGCACGATAAGTCAATGACCTTAAAATGAGCCTTGGTAAACATCTTGTTAGTTTTTTTTTTAGGTGAAATTCACATAACATAGAATTTACCGTTTTAAAGTAATCAACTCATTGGCAACTAGTACATTCACAGTGTTGAACAACCACCACCTCTATCAAATTCCAAAACTAATAGGAAAAGCCTTACCCACAGCAACTACTTCTCATTCCCATAGCCTCTGGGGTTTACCTATGGGTTTTATGTATTCTGGATATTTCCTATGAATGGAATCATGCAATATGTGACCCTTTGTGTTCAGTGCCACCTATTAGTTTTAATAAATAAACCCTTATAGTTGGTCAATGGTCTTATAATCCCAGAGGCAATATTACCTAGCTAAGTTATTTCTTTGCTGGTCCCACTGTTGTTTAGCACAAAAATGGGAAGATATGCTTAATCACAGAATTATTTAGCACAGGAACAGGAAAGCATATTTGTTTTATTTCTAAGTTCCCCATTTTTGTCATTCTTCATGTTTATGGAATGATGAATTCAGATCTGCAAGGTGTTAGATGGAGTTTCGATGGTAGTCCAACTCTCAGCATTTCTTTTTTTGTTATTGTTGTTTGGGAATATAATTTCTTGGATCATTTGACTGGTGTACAGTAGCATTTAAGACTCTAGAAACCAAACATCTGAGCACTGCAAGTTGAACAAATTCTAAGAGAAGGCACTATGATCTGAATGCCTCTCCAAAACTCATGTTGAAATTTAATTGCTTTTATGATGGTATAAGAGTACAGACCATTCAGAGGGGTTTAGGCCATGAGGGCCCTTACAAATGAATTAATGTTGTTATTGTGGGAGTGGGTTTGCTATCATAAGAGTGGATTGTTATAAAACCAAGCTTGGCCCTCTTCTCTTGTGCTCTCTTGCCCTTCTACCTTTCACCACAGAATGCCATAGCAAGAAGGTCCTCACCAGATGTAGCCCCTTCATCTTGGACTTCCAAGCCTCCAGAACTGTGAGCAAAATCAAAGTTTTTTCTTTATCAATTATCCAGTCTCAGGTATCCCGTTACAGCAGCAGGAAACAGACTAAGATAGAAAATACTGAGAAGTGGATATCGTGAAGTGGGGCTGTTGCTATAACAAATAACTGAAAATGCGGAAGCAGCTTTGGAACTGGTTAATGGATAGAGGTTGAAAGAATTTGGAGGAGCAGGTTAGAAAAAGTCTAAACTGAGCATTCAGGGCAATCCTGGTGAGGGCTCAGAAGAAGAGAATAGCTATAGGAAAAATCTGAATCTAGTTGGAGATTACCTAAGTAGTTGTGATTAGAACATTCATAGAAACATGGCCACTAACAGCCATTTTTTTTAATTATTATTATACTTTAAGTTTTAGGTTACATGTGAACAACGTGCAGATTTGTTGCATATGGGTGCAGTACACCAACTAACAGCCATTCTGACGAGGACCTAAACACAAGCAAGAAACATCTCATTGGAAACTGGAGTAACGGCCACTCTTATAATAAATTGGCAAAGAACTTGGTTGAATTGTGTTCATGCACTCCCATGTGTTTATGGGAGGCAAAATTTAAGAACAATGAATGAGGGTATCTGGCAGAAGAAATTTCTAAGCAAAATATCTAAGGAACTGAGTAGCTACTTTTAGCCACATGCAGTAAGATGCAAGGTGAAACAAATGTCTTAAAGGTGGAATTTATAATTAAAAGAGAACCAGAATAAAAAGATTTTGAGCCAACCACAGTGGCTCACACCTGTGATCCCAGCATTTTGGGAGGCCGAGGTCGGAGAATCACTTGAGCCCAGGAGTTTGAGACCAGCCTAGGCAACAGAGTGAGACCCCATCTTTAAAAAAAAATAAAAAGAATTAGCCAAGCATGGTGGTGCACATCTATAATCTCAGCTACTCAGGGGCTGAAGTGGGAGAATTGAGTGCAGGAGTATGAGGCTAAAGTGATCCATGGTCACACTACTACACTCCAACCTGGGCAACAGAGCAAGACCTGTTCTCAAAAAAAAAAAAGACTTTGAGAATTTTTTAGCCTATTTATGAAAAGAAATAAAAGGCATGTTTAGGAGAGCAAATGGTCACTTGTGGCCAAGTGACAATTTGTTAAAGAGATTGGTACAGATTAGAAGGAACTGAAGACAATGGAAGAATAACCCTGAAGGCATTTCAGAGATCTACAGGGCTGCTTCTCCCATCACAGGCCCAGACCTCTAGGAGCGCAGAATGGTTTCAAGGGATGGGCCCAGGGTTTGCTGCTCAGGGTCACCTCAGATCTCTGCTCCCTGCATTTCAGCGCAGTGCTCCTCAACCACCCAGCCCCGGCTCAAGCAGGCCCAAGAGTTGCTCAATCCACTGTTCCAGAAAGCATAAGCTATAAACTTTGGCAGCATCCACATGGCACTAATCTTGCAGGCACAGAGAATGCAAGAGCTGTGAGGGGACGGCTTCTGCCATCTAGACTTCAAAGGTTATCATAGACAGCCTGGGGGTCCAAGCAGATACTTTCTACATGAGCAAATCCACTGCTGCAGAGAATCCCTACTAGGGCAATGCTGAATGGAAACAGGGTCAAAGCCACCGCACAGTCCCCACTAGGGCAATGTCCAGTGGAGCCATGGGAGCAGGGCCACTCCCAAGATCCCAGAACTGTAGACTACCAGCTTGCAAGATCAGCCTGGGTGAGCTGCAAGCACAAGACTCCAACTTGTGAGAGCTGCTGGATGGAGCTCAGCAATGTCAGAGGGGTGGGCTGCCTGAGACTATGGGGGCTCAACTCCCAATCCAGTGTATCCTGGAGGTGGGACATGGAGTCAAAGGAGATTATTTTGGAGCTTTAAGACTTAATGTTCTTCCTGTTGAGGTTTGGACTCATGACAAGTTATCCTTTTCTTCTTGCCTATTTTTCCCTTTTGGAATGGGAATCTCTATCCTAAGCCTGTCCCACCATTGTGTTTTGGAAGCATGTAACTCAGTTTGATTTCACAAGCTCATAGAGGGAGAGAAATTTGCCTTGGTTTGAATCCCGCCTTGAGTCTCATCTATATCTGACTGAGACTGGGCTTTGAACTTTTGAGTTGACTTGGAACAAGTTAAGATTTTAGGGCTATTGGGATAAAATGAATGTATTTATAAGTGAGAAGGACATGAGTTTGGGGGGTCCAGGGGTGGAATGCTATTGCTTGAATGTTCCCTTTAAAACTCATGTTCAGATTTGTAACTGTGATGGTGTTAAGAAGTAATTAGGCCATGAGGGCTCCTCCCTCATGAATGAATTAATGTTGTTGTTGTGAGAGTGGGTTCATTATCACAAGAGTAGGTTGTTATAAGAGAGTTCAGACTTCCGTTACTATCTCATGCTCTCTTGCCCGTCTGCCTTCCACCATGGGATGACATAGCAAGAATACTTGCACCAGATGCAGCCCCTTGATCTTGGACTTCCAAGTCTCAAGAAGCATGAGCCAAGTTAATTTATTTTCTTTATAAATTATCCAATCTCAAGTATTCCATTATAGCAGCAGAAATAGACTGTGACAGAAGAAATTATACAATTAGTGTTTATAGTACACTTTCAAGCTAGAATCCTAGCATGCACAAATGAAATCAAGAAAATAGCTCCCAACACCAATCCAAAAACACTAAAGAATCAGATATGGAGGAATTCGCCTATTTACATAACTTCATGATTGTGTGTGTGTGTCCTAGATCTTGTTAGTAATATTAAAGACACTAGAGAAGTCTGAGGAGACATCCTCCTAGCATGCATTCCACCTCAAGGAGCCAGTATTATATAGATCACAAACCACCATGTGTCAAATTTCATGAGCCTTTAGGGCAAGAAGTCCTATGGTCCTGTTGACATTGCCTAGCTCTCCTATTCTTTTCTGAACCATAGCATGTATGATTCTCCCACTTTGTGAGTCTCTTGTAAAACATGAAATAAAGGGGCTTAAAGACAAAAGAAGGCAGTTCAGAGTTCCACTTGACTTGTTAAAGACTTTGAATGCTAAATGAGGCCCAGTTTTTCTCATTCTTGAGTTAAATTATTTAAAGATCTTTTTCTTCTAAGAAGAGAAAGTTATGCTTCAAGATACACTCTGGATGATATCAGGGGGTATCCTGAATGCAAATATCAGTTTAGGAAGAAAACAAATCTATGTCCAATGTGTGGGTAGTCACCAATACACTTTTACACTACAAATTTAGTAACAGACATTAGGGGTCATCCAATGCCCTATTTTCAAGTAAAATACTCCAATGAGTTTATCAAATAGTACAGGAATTTGCAATGTAGAGATTATCAGGTTAGGGCAAAGCAAAAGAATGTAGGGATGAGGGAATGCAGTGACCTTTATTTGTAAGGTCTGAAAAAAAGTGAAACAGTCTCCAAATACACACTATCGCTGCCTAAATCTTTCCCAAGCTCTATTTCTTAAAAATCTTGGTTATAAAGGCAAGCTCTTTTTCTAATACCCTTTCTTTTATAAGGTGAAGGAGTCAGTCATTGTGTTACTTAGTGGTCGTGCCATGAAACCCAAAGATGAATTTTGTTGAAAATGTATCTTAACAGTTTGATTGCTTTGATTTGGTGATTTTTACCTTAGAAATGGGAAGTCAAGAAGAGGTATCAAAGGCAACAAAATAGAAATATGTCAGGATATTCAAAGACAAAAAAATAGTTATAAAGAAATTTTTTAACTCACAAGAAAAAGTAACAATGATTACTAAAAAACTTAATTTTTGTCAACAAAAAAGGGAACTTTCTGTCTAAGCAATTCAAAATATTCCAAAAGTTTCAGGATTTAACAGAATATTTTTGTGACTGAAAAAAAACCTCTGTTATCTAGACACAGAATAATTTGGTCTTTTTTTTTTTTCTAAAGAAAGCCCAAATCCTCATTTTACACTTCATATATATATTATTATTGCTATGAACTGGATGTCCATGTTTCCCTGAGATGCATATGTTTAAGCCCTAATTCCCAGGGTAATGGTATTTGGAGGTCTTTGGGACATAATTAGGTCATAAGAGTAGAATTCTCATGATTGGATTAGTGCCCTTATAAGAAGAGACATAAAATTGATGATCTCTTTTTGATACATGGGAATACAGAGAGAAGAGGGCCCTCACCAGACACATAATTAGGACTCCAGGACTATGAAGTCCCTCAGTCTATGACATTTTGCTATAGCAGCCCAAACAGACAGAGACAATCATCCATACAACAACTTGCAGTAGAGGATTCATGAGCCTTTCCTTTCCATTTTTTTTTTTTTTTGGAATAAATGCATTAGCTTGGAGCCAACTTTGTATATAATTTTTTTTTAAATAATTGTTTCCTTCAAACTCATGCCAGCATTACCAACTTGGGCAAACAAGTTTTGCCTTCCTCAGACCTTTTACATTTAGGGTTTGTCTTAAAATTACATTTTTTTAATTTTTAATATTTTGAATTAATCTTAATATACCTTTATATGTATGTATTTGGAGTTATACAAATACTTAACTGTGAAAACAGATTATTTAATTAAACTTTTTAACTTTCTTAGCATATCAAATAAAACAATGCATGTATGTATGTAGGGGTGTGTGAACATATATATAATTGAATTTACCACACTAACAAACTGTAACAATTTTCTTAAAAAGCAAATAAACCACATTGATTATCTGGTATACATATTCATATTTCTCCAAAATTATTGTACCTAATATTGTCTTAACAATTTATATTGTAAGCAGCTTTTGTTTTTCTAGACCTGAGACAGGAAACAAAAACAATCCAGTTAATTTTTTCCACAAACATTTATATTACTTTAACAAATTTTAAGGTGGAAAAATAAGCATATACATTGCATCACTTAAAGACATTTGCATACCCTGTTAAGGTATAGTCATTTACATATATAAAATAAAGAGTAGGGGAAATTAAAACTATATTTAGTAACTAATATTTGCATATTTGTCTTACCTACAAATTGCCCATATATCCAAAGTTTATATATTAATTCAATTGAATATTAGTCCAAGGTTGGCTAAAGATCTGGAAATTACAATTTAAGCTAATATATTATGTCCATACAATTTGCAGTATTACAAGAATTCACAAGATTAACCCTTTTTGAAAGACATGCATTCTTATAAGTTCATATAGTTAAATATTATTCAATATTCTTTTACTTCTTAACAAATTTGTAGAAATAACTTACTGAACTCGTAGAATTTATGTAGAAATTTTTAAACTTTTAAGAAAATCTTGAGAAACTAAACCCAGATCTTATCTTAAATAAAAATTGTGCTTACATCATATTTACATGTCAATAAAATCAGAGAGAAAAAATAGTTTTTTATATGCTAAAGGTCAATTTCTTTAATTTGATTAAAAATCATCTATTTATCAGAAATATTACATAAATTATTTTAATACAAATTAACCTCATTTGTCATATATAAAAAAATGTGCACCTGTAAGCTCCCTCAAGACAAAAGGAGTCTGTTTCCCTCAGTTCAGAACTTCAGAACCTGGTACTGAGAAGGAGTACAATCTTTAGAATGGGCTGTCTCCAGTGTGTTTCTAAACTTCCAGGCCACACTGCTTCTGTTTTTCTTCATCCATAAGACTTATCAGTGAGCACAAAAGTATACTTTTCCCTCTCTTTTCTCTCCCTCTCCTCTCTCCCTCTCCTCTCTCTCTCTCACACACACACACACACACACACGTGGAAACACCTCCCTTATCTGCACAAACAGACCTTCTCAAGCAGTCCTGATTCACTTTCTAAAACCCTGATTCATGCGGGAACCAAGTGAAGAAAATCAAAGTATTTCACCCCAGAATATATTTGTTTAACATATTTTGAGATGGTTGTTCAGAGGGCCTGCAAACAGGAGTAGCCCTGCAAAGTTGCCTTTTGTGAGGGAGATTTGCACTTGTAGAGAAAATCTCCATTGATGCAGTCAGTCTTTCAATGATGGTCTTCCCTTGCCTGATCTGAGAAAAGTTAACAGAAAGTCTAATATCTTTAAAGGTCTGAAAGAAACATTCACCATCTATTTTCTCTGAGAGTTGCTACTGTGAGATTTCATCTACATAACAAGACCACCTTTGCTAGCCAGGCCTCCTCTTTTCCCCCTCCAATAACCTGTCTTGCCATGATCCAAGCCCCCATTCTTTCTGTAATCTCAAGATGGTATGATATATAAACTTCTCTACCCTACTGGAGTAATCACTCCATCGTTTTCCTCCATGTGCACGTTAATAAATTTGGATACCTTTCCCTTATTAATCCGCATGTTTTCAGTTGATTTTTTGGCAAACCTTTAGAAGGTGAAGCAAAGTTTTCCCTTGGTGCCTACATGAGTAATAATGGACGCCTGCCTGAAGACACCAGTCCAGAAATGGCACTGACACTTTGATTGTCCTTTCATAAATCAGTGTCATCTTGAGCTGAGCCCTAACCTGATGACAGAGCCACTGCTTCTGCACTACAAGATTGCATTTCACTTGGGTTAAAAGGTCTATTTTTTTCTGTGCCAAAAATGTCCTGTCTTCTCACTAGTCCCCGCACCAGCCCCCCGCAAAAGGTCAGATAACCTTTTTTTAAATACCAGAAGTACCACCATGTCCAACCTTCCTATTCTTGTATTTCACAACAGTGAAGATCGAACCCTCCTTCCCCCACCAATAAATAATTGAAGGAAACATGAGCTGAGTGCCTGTTAATCCTCTTCAAGCATTTATGAAATGTCCACCATGTTGTAATTATCATCCTCTTAATATACATTGTCACGTACAGTGACCACATATAATTCAGTCTTATACTCTTCAAGACAGGCATTATTATTTCTACTTTTATAGTTAGGAAAATTGAAGTGTAAAGACTTTAAGTGACTTGCCCAAATCAAAACACCACTAAGGGATTAGAATCCAAATCTGACTGAAGCCAAGTTCGACATCACAAATAGTGCTCTTTTTGCTGCATCTTCCCAGATGCCTGGATGTTTTCCAGTAAATGAATATCTTCAGTTGGCCAACCTGGGTCACACTCTGCCAGGTTTTCTTTCCAAAGAGAGTCAAGGGAGGAGGCTGCCATTAGCACAAACACTATTCATGGCACTGCCGCCAAAGTAGTGTTTCCTGTATATTCTTCTGGAACTTGAAAGTATGAAATGCAATATTCCCGAGCATGTCATAGTGATTGAACTCATGATCAAGTATATATTGTGGGTCAGCAATACAGGCAAGAATGTTTTTTATATTTACAAATGCTTGAAAAAAAAGAATAATATTTTGTGACATGTAAACATTCCAAGAAATTCAACTAACTTCAGTGTCCATAGATAAAGTTTTATCAGAACGTGTCCCACTCTTTCATTTACGTATTGGTCATGACTGGTTTTGCACTGCAGCATCAGAGTTGAGCTGTTGCAACGAGACTGTAAGGCCTGTAAAGCCTAAAATATTTACTATTTGGCTCTTTCTAGAAAAATCTTGCTGATCCTATTCACAATAGCAAAGACTTGGAACCAACCCAAATGTGCAACAATGATAGACTGGATTAAGAAAATGTGGCACATATACACCATGGAATACTATGCAGCCATAAAAAATGATGAGTTCATGTCCTTTGTAGGGACATGGATGAAGCTGGAAACCATCATTCTCAGCAAACTATCACAAGGACAAAAAATCAAACACCACATGTTCTCACTCATAGGTGGGAACTGAACAATGAGAACACATGGACACAGGAAGGGGAACATCACACACTGGGGACTGTTGTGGGGTGGGGGGAGGGGGGAGGGATAGCATTAGGAGATATACCTAATGTTAAATGAAGAGTTAATGGGTGCAGCACACCGACGTGGCACATGTATACATATGTAACTAACCTGCACGTTGTGCACATGTACCCTAAAACTTAAAGTATAATAATAAAAAAAGGAAAATCTTGCTGATCCCTAGTGTAAATGATTAATCATAGAGCCATTTTCAGAACAAGATTTTTTTGTTTTGTTTGAATAGGCTAGGGAAAGAAGAAAGGGAATGCCAGGACAAATGGATGTTTAAAAATAAGAGAAGTAGCGACATGGTGACAGAAAAACAGAGAGTTGAAAAAAAAAAGACTTATCAGCTTCACAATATAGCTTAGGGTCCACCCATGGCATGGGAAAGAAAATGTCAACTATCCATTTTAATCAATCAATTCTAATATAAATAAAAGTGATGATAATAATTCACATAATAATTGCATAATAAATAGCATTTCATATGAGTCAGGTACTGTGCTAAATGCTGTACATGTTTAATCTCAGGGTAATCCTTACCATGATCCTATGTCATAAATGCTACTATTCCTCCACTTTTCATGTGAAATTAAGGAATAATGGGGTCAGATGGGCAAGGTGGCCCATGCCAGTAATCTCAACACTTTGGGAGGCTGAGATGGGAAGATTGCTTCAGGCTAGGAGCTTGGGACCAGCCTTGGCAACACAGTGAGACCTGTCTCTACAAAAAACTTTTAAAAATTAGCAAGGCATGGTGGTGCATGCCTGTAGCTCCACATACTCAGGAGGCTGAAGCAGGAGGATCACTTGTGCCCAAGAGTTCAAGGTTGCAGTGAGCCATGATTGTGCCACTGTATTCCAGCCTGGGTGACAGAGCAAGACCCTGTCTTAAAAGAAAACAAAAAGAAAGAGGAATAGAGGGGTTGAGTAATTTGCCCAAGGATGCAGGGTCTGAACTGAGAACTTACTGTACAAAAGAGGAGGTCATAGAAAAACTCTTACAAATGACTATGATGCTTTTAAAAGCTCTCACCTTTGCCAAACAGGTCGGTATTGCTAGCAAGAGTTAGCAGCTCTTCTCTTGCAATGGCCCTAGAGCTAAAGGCTTGTTGTTTGATTTCAATGACAAATGTCTCCGGTCTTTGAAGATATGTTTGATTTTAAAAGTCATGTCAGGTTAAGTCTGGTAAGTGGTCAGGCTGAGTGGCAATGGTTTGAGTTATTAAAAGCAAGGTGTTCCCTTCACTATGAATGATGGCTTTCTTAGTGATAATCTTTGCCTAACTGGATGGATAATTCCAAGAAAGATATTACTGAAGAAAAAAAAAGACTCAGTTCTTGTCTTTAAGTCAGTTCTTGTCTTTAACTCTTTAAGTCAGTATGACTGTCAGTCACTGAAAATTCTAACCTTAACTATTTATTTATTTATGTATTGAGACAGAGTCTCACTCTGCGACCCAGGATGGAGTGCAGTGGCGTGATCTTGGCTCACTGCAACCTCTACCTCCCAGGTTCAAGCGATTCTCTTGCCTCAGCCTCCCACGTAACTGGGATTACAGGCATGTGCCACCACGCCAGCTAATTTTTGTATTTTTAGTAGAGAAGGGGTTTCACCATGTTGGCCAGGCTCGTCTCAAACTCCTGACCTCAGGTGTTCCGCCTGCCTCAACCTCCCAAAGTGCCACTGCACCCGGCCTCTATTTTTTTAAATAGTCAAATGGAAGTATAGAGCAATCTATTCATGCTATCTCAAAAGATTATAAATTTTTGAGTCAGGAAGGAAATTTCCATTATTGTTGGCATTGTTGGCTGTGTGATCTTGAGCAATTTCCCTGAGTCTCTGTTTCCTTGTCTGTTAAGTTAGGATACTTCACAACTTTCTCAAGAGGGACTCTGAGAGGGAATTAAAACTAATGCCTTCAAGCGTTCATTGTATAAAGGGAATCAATTTCTCTTCTATCATATAGAATGGTACTTGTTATGCACCATCCTTGGGGTAATTGAGAAAACAAGTCACTCAAATCATTTCCTATGTTCTATGGCTCAGATAAAACCAGGTACTACATGTGAAAGACTGCATGAAGATTCAATAGGATAATAAATAGCGTTTATTGTAGGTGTAAAATAGCATTTACTATAGGTTTAATAAATAGCATTTATTATAGGTGTTATTTATTCTATGTGTAATAAATAGCATCATGTATGGCATATGGAAGGAGTACTCAGTAATATTAGTATTTTTCCTTTTCTACAGCAGGTTGGAAATTGGGCTGAGGTTTTCACTGAAGATGATAGCAGTGCCCTTCCACAGTGTGACTCTCAAGGCAGCTTCCTGGCGCCCATCTGCCCAGAATGACAATTTTTCCTATAAGGAGGCACTTTTGAAGAAGGAAAGGAAAGGGATGTTGATTGGCATTCTGTCAGGCATTCCATGAACTAAGAAATGAATGGGGATCATGCTGGTGGCTGTAATGGATCTGGCAGCCCCATAGTCACTCCTTCTTCCCTGTATTTATCTGTTTACCTAATCCACTTCTTCACTGACAGCTCCTTGAGGGCAGGGGCTAAGAACTAGTCTTTAATTGTACCTTTATATCTGCAGAGACTAGCAAGTATTAATACCTATGAGGCATTAATGACTTCATGGTTTCCGAGGAAAGCCAGAAGGTATGAAACTGGGACTGTGGAGCAACCTCTTGCTTTTCATGGAACTTTCAGCCTATGAGGCACTTCAGGGAAAAGAAGTTCTTCCTGGAACCCAGGAAGCTGAGTTCCTCACGTCTCTGAGCTCAGAGCATCTATCTCACGTCAAGATCCCTTCGACAAGTGCAGGAGAGGGTGACAGGAAGGCTGCATAATCACCCCCGCCAGCTCACACGCAAGCTATGACCTCCAGAAGGGACAGGACACCTTTAGAATACTTTCTACCATTTCGCAAGCTTCTGGGCAGGAAGTTCTCTAATCTCAGGTCCCCACGTGACTCCATAGTCCATTTTTCTCTTCTCACATCTCATCTGGTCAAACTTGACTAAAATTATCTTGTGAACCACCCAAGTAAACCCTTGCCTTTGTCTCTTCAAATGGTGTCGACGACATGTCAATGTACACACACACCAAACTGATATAGTATCGCTAGCAGTGTCTCTTTAAAGAGGAGATCTTTTGGAAGGCAGGACACTCTACAATAAGAGCCTTTTGCTGTGCAAGGTTCACAGCTGTTGCTGTGGCAACTCCCACAACCTCGCTGAGTATCCAAATAAATAGTTTGTTCTTTTTTTTCCTCCCTAAGTAAGATGGGGGAGGGGGACGATCGATGAGACTTGCTATCGGCATCCATTTGGAGTTCTGGAGTCAGTGCAAAAATTAAGGTTTCCTAAAACGACAAAGAAATAAAGGCTTTGGGAAAAGCCCACACCCCTCAAAGGCTGCAGATGGAAAATGGAAGGGAACTGTGTGCGGGAACCTTAGCAGGCGCCGTGGCTTTGAAAAGAAGCTCCCAGCAGCAAACACCCAGGCAGAAAGAAAGAAAGCTGCGGGGTTCCGACCCCACATTCCGGCGGAGAGTTCGGGCCTCTCTGCGGGGGGGACGCCCAGCCTCCCCTGGCCTGCCCCACCAACCCCCCACTCTCCCTCCTCCGCTCCCCCCACCGCCAAGTCTAAACAGCCCAGGATCTCCGGTTAAACAAAGAGAGTGGTATGCCTTAAAAAAAAAAAAAAAAAAAACTTTTATTTTCGTGTGATAGGTGATATCTGGAAAATTAATTACAGGAAATAGCACTGCGAAAAGCAGCAGCATTCGTCTTTAAATGGATATGGTCCCGCCCTTCTCCGCCCCCTCCTGGCTCTTCCTCAGCCCTGCGCAGACAGACACCGCCCCTACCCTCCCCCCAAACTCTTTTATTATCAGTTGAATCACGTCTCGTGCCAAGCAAAAGGTCATTTCAGGTCATCTTGGAGATGAAAGGACGGGGTAATGTATATGAAGGTGCGGGAATTGGCAAGCCCAAAAAATATATACATACACATATACATATACATATACATATACATATACATATACATATACATATACATGCACACAGAGAGACAGAGAGAGAGAGAGGTGGGACAGCGGGGGGTGGGGGGGCGCGGTAGTGGGGATGTGAGAAACGCCAGCATTCTAACGAGAAGAGAGTGATGCCAGAAAGACGCAGGAAATGTTTCAAAGCATGACAAGCACTATCCAATCTGTAGCTAATTCCTTATAAAAATAAGAATGTGGCTTATAATTGTTAGATGCCTGGAGGGTAATTAAAGTTTCTAATTGTTCTCATCCAGAATCTCATTTTTGACTGTTCATCAGAGAGCGAGAGATGCCGCCCATTGCGAAAGTGCGCGTTCTGGAAACGTGCTGCATCTGCGGGGCTTTGGCGAACGTGCTCTCTGGGGCAGAGAGGCGGGACATATCAGACTTAGAGCCTCCACCAGAAGGGGATTGGGGGTAGAGGATTGGCCTGGTCCAGTCACCCTCTTGAAGGGAATTTAACCACCAGGGTATGTGGGCAGTATATTTAGGGTGTTTCAGTAGCAAGCACAGATCTCTTTGTTTGGAGATAAGAAGAGAAAAAAAACGAAACAACAACAAAAAAAATACCTTGCATAGAGTTGTTAATGTTTTCCCTACACTGTTTACTGGGTAGGGATGGCATGGTTTTTTATTTCTCTACTAAAGGAGACGCCACTCCCTCCTTTGAGTTTGTAATTCAATACCATTTCAATATAGACAATTGGCTCTCGCTCTCTCTGAATTCTTGCCAAGTGCATTTTCCCCTTTTTTTTTCCTTCCCACTGCTGTATTTGAATGTCCTGTATTTGCCTCATCAATTTTTTTTTTCTAAGAAGCAAGGTCTTTCCCCCACCCCCCCGCCAAATAACGCAGATGCCAACAGCAATCTATCAAGCGAGTGGGAGGTTTAGGTAATAAATCGTTTGCTCCCAGATACCAAAGTTTCTTACATGGAAACTCCCCCATGGCCTCCGCTGCCATGGGCTCCGCTCCACTCCCTCTTCTTACTAGTCAAACTCCATCTACCAGCCCCCATTCTTTCCACACCCACAGCAATTCAAACAGGGAGGCTTCTGAGGCAACCAGTTAAAGGTAAGCTGATTCTTGACAGGTTCTGTAATAGTAAAGCCAATGAGATTTGGTGAGATTCATCTGTTACCCCATCCGTCCTGGAAAATAGCTTTTTACAATGGTGATCATCTCAATGTGTGGCACCTGCTAGAGAAACTGGCCTCCATATATGCCCATTCCCCAACTCACACCATTATAAAGGCATACTCTACTAAAGTTATACTAGCTTCCTCATTACTAGAGTCATGTGTTTCTAAAGAAATACAAATCATTTCTGTAACTATTGTAGATGCTAGCAGCAGAAAGCTCAACGTCCTGAGGGTTTGAAGGGAATGGACTCAGTTCTTAACAAAATGGCATTCGTATATTTGGGGTATAGGGAGGTGATCATTGTGCAGAATGAAGGGAGGAAGGAATAGAGAGTAGTCCAGAGGGTCGGGCAAGATACCTTGATTTAGCCAAAGTCAGCAGCTGCCTGATTAATAATTGAAGTGCTGTTAATACGTGGATGAGGACTGGCTGATACTTACACCAATCAGAGGATGTGGCACCCCCAAGTAACCAATGAGACTTCTCAGGCATTGGTCCTTTTCCATTGGTTACATGCACCCTGAGGAAAAACCCCAAGGCAAATCTGATGATGTCGGCTGGGCATGCAACTGTCACACAGAGAAGATGGCAAGTTTCCTCTATTTATCATTTCTGTTGAGCAGTATTGTATTATACACACGAGCAAAGCAACAATATTCCATGTTCACGTCTTGCTAGATCACCTAGAAGTTCCGACAGACTTAAAATACAATCAGGCATTTCCCATGCCTTACTGAGAAGGAAGAAAGAAAGGGATCTAGTAGGGATTAAATAATCACTATGTATCATGTGATAGTCACTTTAAATCACTATCACTCAGTCCTCACATCAACTCTGTGGATAGTGTAATTATTTCATTCACTGACTAGGAAACTGACAATCAAGATGGGTTGAATAAGCTAATTAGAGATCACCACACATCTAACAAGAGAAGGGAAGAAAGATCACATTTAGTGAGCACCCCTTGTTTCAGAGACTATGCTTAACTTATTACACATCTACTTTCAAATAACCGTATGCTATGCATAATATTGTCTCCTTATGATAGATGAAAGTGAGATTCAAGAAACTTAAGTAACTTATTCAAAGTCACAAAGTTGGTAAATGCAGGAGCTGGAATTCAGACTCAAGCCAGTGTGAAGCCCAAAGCTCATGCTGTTTGCCTGCAACCGATGCCTCAAATATTAGCCTGGGATAGAAGAATGAAAGGTTAGTTATCAGCCTTACTCCCAATAGGATAGCACACAGTATGTCCTCAATCCCTATAAGCTTACCTCAGAAAAATTTACCTTGGCATGTATATAAAGACTGTCCATGATCAGGCATAATGAACAAAGTCCCATTTGTTTAAAGGAAACCGTTTCAGACAGTTTCACGGAGGATCACAAATCATAAGCCTTTAGGTCTGATCTTCAAGTCAGACCTCATGAGCGACGGTGGTTTGCTTAATGTTTCAAAGGCAGCAAAAGTGAAAGACAGGAAATTCCCTGGGCTTATTCTCATTCTAGCTTTTTACTATTAAGTCTGAGATTATTTCTGAATGTAATCACCAAATCTGTCATTTTCAACTGATTTGGCCATTTTAGTGTGTGGCATTTATTTACTCAATAAATATTAATTGAGTGCATACTAGGCACCAGGCAACGTGCTCTATGTTAACCATACACCAGTGTTTGTGCAATTGACAGAGTAATGCTGCCATTCACTGTTTAGGGAACATCAGAGGAGAAGGAGAAAAAGAAGGAAGAGCGGGAGGATGTAATGAAGTGGGTGGATTTGGCAGACTAAACTGAGTCTGAGGTGCCTGCAGAAGCACCTGCTGGTGCTTCCTGATAAGTAATTGGAATTATGGGTCTGGCTTTCCGGAGACAAATCTGGACCAAAAATATAGTCTCAGGATGGACTCACATATGGCAGACGGTAACTCAAGTCATGGTGGTAACCGAGATCATCTGGGGAAACAGGGCAAAATAGGAAAAGAACGGGACTTAGAACAGCAGAGACCAGAAGAACCTAATGTTTAAGGGATATTTGGGATCAAGTACATTCCCCAATTTCGTATGTGGCAAAGTAGGCCACCCTTTTCATTAATTCGCTAATTTATCCAACCAGCCCTTACCCATCACCTCCTATATGTTAAGTGCTCATAATGCAAGCATGAGTAACATATGATTCCTTGCCTTGAGGGGATATAATAGAGGAGAATTCAAATGTATTTATATACAAAGAGCTGTCTATATTCTTTCTGAAGGAAAAAAAGAGATTGGTGAGACAGGCTCATAGTGGTAATGATTTTTTTAAAATTTATTTATTTATTTATTTATTTTTCAGACAGAGTTTTGCTCTTGTTGCCCAGGCTGGAGTGCAATGGCACTATCTTGGCTCACTACAACCTCTGCCTCCAGGTTCAAGCGATTCTCCTGCCTCAGCCTTCTGAGTAGCTGGGATTACAGGCACCCGCCACCACATCCAGCTAATTTTTGTAGTTTTAGTAGAGATGAGTTTTCACCATGTTGGCCAGGCTGACCTGAAACTCGACCTCAGGTGGTCCACCCGCCTCAGCCTCCCAAAGTGCTGGGATTACAGGTGTGAACCACCATGCCCAGCCGATTTTTTTTTTAATTTTTTACTTCCATAGATTATTAGGAAACAGGTGGTATTTGGTTACATGACTAAGTTCTTTAGTGGTGATTTGTGAGATTTTGGTGCACTCACCACCTGAGAAGTATACACTGCACCCAATTTGTAATCTTTTATCACTCATCCCTTTCCTACCCTTTCCCCCAGAGTCCCCAAGGTCCATTGTATCATTCCTATGCCTTTGCATCCTCATAGCTTAGCTACCACTTATGAGTGAGAATATATGATGTTTGGTTTTCCATTCCTGAGTTACTTCACTAAGAATAACAGTTTCCAATGTCATCTAGGTTGGTGCAAATGCCATTAATTTATTCCTTTCATGGCTGAGTAGTATTCCATTATGAGTGTGTGTGTGTGTATATACGTGTGTGTGTGTGTGTATATATATATATATATATATAGAAAAAAACAGTTTCTTTATCCACTTGTTGAATTACGAGCATTTGGGTTGGTCCCACATTTTTGCAATTGCGAATTATGCTACTATAAACATGAATGTGCAAATATCTTTTTCGTATAATGACTTCTTTTCCTTTGAGTAGATACCCGGTAGTGGGATTGCTGGATCAAATGGTAGTTCTACTTTTAGATCTTTAAGGAATCTCCACACTGTTTTCCATGGTGGTTGAACTAGTTTACATTCCCAGCAGCAGTGCAGAAGTGCTCCCTCTTTGTCGCATCCCTGCCAACATCTATTTTTTTTAATTTTTTGATTATGGGCATTCTTGCAAGAGTAAGGTAGTATCACATTGTGGTTTTGGTTTGCATTTCCCTGATCATTAGTGATGTTGAGCATTTTTTCATATGTGTGTTGGCCATTTACATATCTTCTTTTGAGAATTATCTATTCATGTCCTTAGCCCACTTTTTGATGGGATTGTTTGTTTATTTCTTGCTGATTTGTTTGAGTTTGTTTTAGATTCTGGATATTAGTCCTTTGTCAGGGGTATAGATTGTGCAAATTTTCTCCCACTCTGTGGGTTGTCTTTTTACTCTGCTGACTATTCCTTTTGCTGTGCAAAAGCTCCTTAGTTTAATTAAGTCCAGCCTATTTATCTTTGTTTCTTGTTTTGTTTTGTTTTGTTTTTTGAGATGAAGTCTCGCTCTTGTCCCCCAGGCTGGAGCGCAATGGCATAATCTCAGCTCACTGCAACCTCCACCTCCCAGGTTCAAGCGATTCTCCTGCCTCAGCCTCCCGAGTAGCTGGGATTACAGGCACCTGCCACCACGCCTGGCTGATTTTTGTATTTTTAGTGGAGACGGGTTTTCACCATGTTGGCCAGGCTGGTCTTGAACTTGTGACCTCAGGTGATCGGCCTGCCTCAGCCTCCCAAAGTGCTGGGATTACAGGCGTGAGCCACCATGCCCAGCCTTATCTTTGTTTTTATTGTATTTGCTTTTGGGTTCCTGGTCATGAAATCCTTGCCTAAGCCAATGGCTAGAAGGGTTTTTCTGATGTTATCTTCTAGAATTTTTATAGTTTCAGGTCTTAGATGTAAGTCCTTGATCCATCTTGAGTTGATTTTTGTATAAGTTGAGAGATGAGGATCCAGTTTCATTCTCCTACATGTGGCTTGCCAATTATCCCAGCACTATTTGTTGAATAGGGCATCCTTTCCCCACTTTATGTTTTTGTTTGCTTTTTTGAAGATCAGTTGGCTGTAAGTATTTGGGTTTATTTCTGGGTTCTCTATTCTGTTCCATTGGTCTATGTTCCTATTTTGATACCAATACCATGCTGTTTTGGTGACTACAGCCTTATGGTACAGTTTAAAATCAGGTAATGTGATGCCTCCAGATTTGTTCTTTTTGCTCAGTCGTGCTTGGGCTATGCAGGCTCTTTTTTGGTTCCATATGAGTTTTAGAATTGTTTTTTCTAGTTCTGTGAAGAATGACAGTGGTATTTTGATGGTAATTGCCTTGAATTTGCAGATTGCTTTTGGCAGTACGGTTGAAAATAATATTTAAATTGGACCTTGGGTAATGAATAGGGTGGTAAATAAAAGAAGTCTGACTTCTGTATCTTTTATACAATGTAAATACTTAATAAATACTAACAGTGGGATAGACCAAAAACATGCTAAGAAAAAACAGAATATAATGGAAGAGTAAACTTGGGAACCATGCAAATGAGGATCACCAGGGAAATGTATAAAAGAAAGAAGAATGGAATTAAAGTTTTTTTTAAAAAAAAAAAGAATAACTGTATTCCTAGAGGAAATGATTTTATTAACCAGGGAAAAGCACTGGAAAGAGCAGTTTGGGAAAGCTTCCTTAGAATCCCGGGGAGGATAAAGCATCTAATTTTGGAAGTTGGAAACGGCATATTAGCCAAGGTTCTCTAATTTGGACTAATGAAAGCAAATTCAAAGTATAAGAAAAAAAGTGGAGATGTGGTGTTTGTTATATGAATGATGTGGTATCTCACAGAATTCAAAAGAAGGGATAGAGCTGAATCTCAGAAAGAGATTGGTAGTATGAACTGGAAAATTGTTAGGAAGCCAAGTCTGACTCTACCTCTCTATCTCTCATCCCTGCCTTTCGGCATCGAACTTCTCCCTTTGCTAATCAACTTTCTCTGCTTCTCAGTTCACATGTTGGAATGTGGGTGAAAAACAGCTTGGGAGTTTGGATGCTCCAATTCCTGCTCCACACAGTTCTTACTACATGATTTCTGAAACCAGATTCCAAATTAAAAGGCAAGAAAATGCAATAAACTTGCTGTGGGTCAGCTGTCCACCTATGGCACAATAACATGGCTGGGAGACAATGCACGTGATGGTAGAAATTAGACAAGAAGGGCAGAAAGAATGTAGATAGCTTTTTGTATGTAAATCTATTCTAATGGCTTGTGGATTGGACATATATTCCATATATCCAGCATATATCCAGAATATGCTCTGAAATTGTGACTTTGACCTGAAACCAAGCTTGTACATGGAACCTAACACAACAGGTATCATTTCCTTAAAGAATGGAAGACTATAATCCTTTGGATATATATACCCAGTAATGGGATCGGTGGGTCAAATAGTATTTCTAGTTCTAGATCCTTGAGGAATCACCACATGGTCTTCCACAATGGTTGAACTAGTTTACACTCCCACCAACAGTGTAAAAGCATTCCTATTTCTCCACATCCTCTCCAGCATCTATTGTTTCCTGACTTTTTAATAATCACCATTCTAACTGGAGTGAGATTGTATCTCATTGTGGTTTTGATTTGCATTTCTCTGATGATCAGTGATGATGAGCATTTTTTCATGTGTCTGTTGGCTGCATAAATGTCTTCTTTTGAGAAGTGTCTGTTCATATCCTTTGCCCACTTTTTGATGGGGCCGTTTGTTTTTTCTTGTAAATTTGTTGAATTTATTTGTAGATTCTGGATAGTGGCACATATATACCATGGAATACTATGCAGCCATAAAAAGAATGAGTTCATGTCCTTTGCAGGGACATGGATGCAGCTGGAAACCATCATTCTGAGCAAAGTATCACAAGGACAGAAAACCAAACACCACATGTTCTCATTCGTAGGTGGGAATTGAACAATGAGAACACTTGGACACAAGGCAGGGAACATCACACCCCGGGGCCTGTCATGGGGTAGAAGGCAGGGGGAGGGATAGCATTAGGAGAAATACCTAATGTAAATGATGAGTTAATGGGTGCAGCAAACCAACATGGCACATGTATACCTATGTATCAAACCTGCACGTTGTTCACGTGTACCATAGAACTTAAAGTATAATAATTTCAAAAAAAAAAAAGAGTGGAAGACTAAGAGTTGGAAGACTGAGAACCAACTGAACCACAGGATTAAATCAGGTGAAAGTAGGAGAAAAAAGACTTGTTATGATCTTGGCAAAAGTGGCCCCTGAAGCCATGGATAATTGTGTGAATTTCTACTTTTAAAATATTGCATAAAGGTATTATTTATCTTGATTTCCAAAGTCTTGGTGCCTCCTTAAGTTTTGCACCTGGAGCACGTGCCTCACTCCCTTCATTCTCATCCACCACTCAGCTATACAGTTGGAAAATCATGTGATGATATGGACAGCAACTAGTATAAAGAGAAGCTTGAAAGAATTTTGAAAAGTCAACTTAAGGTTTATTACTGTCCAATGAGTGCACAGTGAGGGCACTACTGCTAACGCCTACACAAGACACCCACATCAACTACAGCTTTGCTTTACTTTGGTGCAATTTTTGGAAAAATGAAAATCTGATTTTCCACAATAAAGAAAATAAAACAATAAATAAAATTTTAAACAAAGATTTATAGAGCTAAAACTATAAAATGCCTAAAGTAAAACATAAGACAAAATCTTTGTGATCTTGAGTTAAGCAAAGATTTTTTATATAGGACAAAAAAATTATGAACTATAAAAGAAAAACCTGATACCTTGAAATTTATCAAAATTTAAAACTTCTGCTTTTCAGAAGACACTGTAAGAAAATTAGTAGACAAGCTACATACTAGGAGAAAATATTGCCAAAACTTATACCTGATAAAGAACATATTTAGAATATATAAAGAACTCTCAAAATTCAATAAGACAATCCATTAGTAAAAAGTGCAAAATATTTGAATATACATCTCACCAAAGAAAGTATACAAGTCAAGTAAGCGCTGAAAAAGAGGCTCAACATGATTAGTCAAGATTGGAATCAACAGAAACATTTTTTTAAAAAAAACCTCGAACTCTATGGCAATAACACAAGAGAAGTGGTTAATATAGAGAAGCCTTTGCTCATATGTGGCTCTGGTGTTTTGTCAAAAGTAAACTGACTGATCATCTATATAGAAAATCCCAAATAATCTGCAAGAAAATATACGAGAACTAATAAGTGAATTTAGCAAGGCTGCAGGACACAAGGTGCTGTGGGTTGAATTGTGTCTCCCCAAAATATATGTTCAAGTCCTCACCTCCAGTACCTGTGAATGTGACCTTATTTGAAAACAGGGTCTTTGCAGATGTAATAAGTTAAGATGAAGACTTACTAGACCAAGGTGAGTCTTTAATTCGGGAACTGCTGTTTTTACAAGAAGAGGGAAATTTGGACACAGAGACTAACCCAGAGGGAGAATGCCATGTAGCAGTAGAGGCAGAGACTGGAATGATGCAGCTACAAGACAGGATTGTCAGGGATTGCTGACAACCACCAGAGGCTAGGAGAGAGGCGTGGGACACACTTCCCTCAGAGCCTCCAGAAAGAACCACATTTGCTGGCACTTTGATTCTGGACTTCTAGCCTTTCAGAACTGTGAAATAATAAATTTATGTTGTTTTAAGCCCTCCAGTTTGTGCCAGTTTGTGATAGCAGCCCTAGAAATTACAAGGTCAACATATAAAAGTCATTTGTGTTTCTAAATAGTAGCAATGAATAACTGAAAACTAAAATTTTTAAACATTATTTAAAATAGCCTAGAAACTATAAAATATTTCACGGTATATCTAAAAAAGTGTGTCCGAAGTTCATGCACTGAAGACTACAATATATTACTGAAAGGTATTAAAGAAGATTGAAGTCAATGGAAAGATATATTGTGTATATGGATCAGAAGGCCCAGTATTGTTAAGAGGCAATTCTACCCAAATTGATCTATAGGTTTAATGCAATCCCATGCAAAATTCCAGCAGTTTTTAGAAGTTGACAAGCTGACTCTAACATTTATATGGAAATGCAAAGGACCTAGGATAAACAGTTTTGGAAAAGGAAAATAATTTGGAAGAATTATACCACCTGACTTCCAGTCTTACTACAAAGCCACAGTAATCAGTCAGTATGGTAGATTATTGGCATAAGTGTAGACATATTGATCCATGGGAACAGTAATAGACCTACACATATACAGTCAATTGATTTGCACTGAAGGAACCAAGTTATTTCAGTGGAGATAGGATAGTGTTTTAAAGCCAAAAGCCACTAAAACTTCAACCTTTACCTTGCACTCTACACAAAAATTACCTTGAAATGGATTATAGCCATGAATTTAAAGATTTATAGAGCTGGCCTGGCACGGTGGCTCATGCCTGTAATCCCAGCACTTTGGGAGGCTGAGGCGGGTGGATCATGAGGTCAGGAGATGAAGACCATCCTGGCTAACACGGTGAAACCCCGTCTCTACTAAAAAAAAAAAAAAAAAAAAATACAAAAAATTAGCCGGGCGTGGTGGCCGACGCCTGTAGTCCCAGCTACTCGGGAGGCTGAGGCAGGAGAAGGGCATGAACCTGGGAGACGGAGCTTGCAGTGAGCTGAGATCGCGCCACTGCACTCCAGCCTGGGCGAGACTCCATCTCAAAAAAAAAAAGATTTATAGAGCTAACCATTCTTTCCTTGGGGTTGTGCTACTGTCCAGTCCAATGAGCGCGTGGTGAGGGCACTACTGCTAACACCTACACAACACACCTACATCAACTAGAGCTTTGCTTTACTTTGGTGCAAATTTTGGAAAAATGAAAACCCGATTTTCCATGACAATTAAAAAATAAATAAATAAAATTTAAAAATAATTTATCTAAATCTATAAAATGCCTAAAGTAAAGCAAGATAAAATCTTCATGATCTTGAATTAAGCAAAGATTTTTTTATATAGGACAAAAGAACTAAAAAAGAAAAAACTGATAACTTGAAATTTATCGAAATTTAAAACTTTTGCTTTTCAAAAGACACCATAAGAAAATTAGTAGACAAGCTACATACTGGGAGAAAACATTAGCAAAACTTATATCTGATAAAGAACATGTTTAGAATATATAAAGAACTCTCAAAATTCAGTAAGACAATCCGTCAGTAAAAAGTGCAAAATATTTGAATATACATCTCACCAAAGAAAATATATGTGTCAAATAAGCACCGAAAAAGAGGCTTAACATGATTACTCATTAGAGGAATGTAAGTTAAAGTCATAATGAAATGCCATTATACACAGCTAATTATTTATTTATTTATTTGAGATGGAGTCGTGCTCTGTTGCCCAGGCTGGAATGCAGTGGCAATCTCAGCTGACGCAACCTCTGCCTCTGGGTTCAAGCCATTCTCCTGCCTCACATTTGCGAGTAGCTGAGATTACAGGCATGCACAACCATGCCTGGCTAATTTTTGTATGTTTAGTAGAGAAGAGGTTTCGCCATGTTGGCCAGGCTGGTCTCAAACTCCTGACCTCAGGTGATCCACCCGCCTCGGCCTCCCAAAGTGCTGGGATTGCAGGCATGAGCCACCACACCCGGCCTACACAGCTAAAATTTAAAAGACTAACAATACCAAGTAGTGGCAAGGATACAGAGAAACTGGAATTTTTATGCTTTGCTGGTGAGAATGCAAAATGGCACAGCTGCTTTGGGTAACAGTGTGGCAGTTTCTGATGAAGTTAAACATACACTTACCACATGACCCAGCAGTCCCATTCCTGGGACTACAGAGAAATAAAAATATATGTCCTTGTAAAGACCTGCATGCGGCTGGGCGCAGTGGCTCACACCTGTAATCCCAGCACTTTGGGAGGCTGAGGCGGGTGGATTACCTGAGGTCAGGAGTTCAAGACCAGCCTGGCCAACATGGTGAAACCCCATCTCTACTAAAAATTCAAAAATTAGCCGGATGTGGTGGCACACACCTGTAATCCCAGCCACTCAGGAGGCTGAGGCAGGAGAATTGCTTGAGCCCGGGAGACGGAAGTTGCAGTGAGCCGAGATCCTGCCACTGCACTCCAGCCTGGCCGACGGAGTGAGACTCTGTCTCAAAAAAAAATAATAATAATAATAAAGACCTGCATGCAAATGTTTATAGAAACTTTATTCTTAGCAAAAATTGGAAATAACTCATATGTGAATCCACTAGTGAATTAATAAATTATTGTACATCCCTACAGTGGAATACTACTCAGTAATAAAAAGAAACAAATTACTGATAAATGAAACAACAGGGGCAAATCTCAAAAGCATCAGGCTAAATGAAAGAAGCCAGATTTGATTTACATAGCATTCTGGAAAAAAGTAAAACTATAGTGACAAAAAGCAGATCATTGACTGAGGATATGAATGAAAGTAGGATATTTACTGCAAAGGAGAATAAAGGAAGTTTTAGGAATAATGAAAATGACACTGACAGTGGTTATATGACTGTACACACTCATTGAAGTTCATTGAACCATATCCTTAAAAAGAATTAATTTTGTTTTATGTAAATGATACAATAAAACTGATAGAAAGAAAACTGACTAAAATGACCATGAAATGAACTGAATAAGTTCTTTGAACCAACTGCAAACTTAAAAACTGTTAAAGAGCTAATTATTTTACTCTGCAATCACAAAATAAGCACAAGGCTAAGAGCAGTCTCATAATTTTTATAAATTAATGTGATGAAATTTTTCTATTGTATATAGACCTGTACACTGGGCATAATCTGTACATTAATTAAAAATCTTATAACCAATCTGACCTGACCTCCTCCTGATCCAAAGGCTGTGGGATCCAAGAACACAGATGCTGAGAACTCACAGCTAACCCACTCCGAGCTGTATCCATTCTCCTATTCCCAGACCTGGGCATCAACCCAGGAAAAGTACACAAAGAGGAAAACATAATGAGGAAGGGTTGATTTTATTTCCAGCAGATTCGCTCTCTGATTTCTTTTGGAGAGTGGCTGATCTGACCCCTATTGGTGTGGTTTTTCAACACTGTCTACAAAACTTGGCATATCTCTCAGCAGTCAGTTCTCTAGGTCAGAATGGGGGACTATTTTTCTTTAACAGATCATTGACCCAGATTAAAAATCAGTTATAGACCAGACACCAAGTAGGCCTCCTGGTGGAGATGAGCCTTGAGCCAGGTTCTGAAGGAAGATTGGAACATGAGTTGGCAGAGAGAAAAGGGAAGGAAATCACCGAAAGCAGGGGACCAACAAGAGAACAGTGAACAGGTCTGCCTGACTGGTTTGATAGAATCTTCTTTTGGAAAGTGCGACAGTATCCCACAGAGTCTACTCACCCATGAAAACCACAGATTTTCTGTGCCTCCTGTCTCCTCCCCCTTCAAACTTCTCAGCATAGCCAAGCTGCCTTTTCCCCAAACATTTGTGCCTTCATTTTTTGCCTACACAAAAAAATTTCTCCCTTGCAGGATAACATTGAATCATTCATCCTGGCAGGTTTAAATTTGGTCCCAACCTGCCTCTCCACCCAAATCATTCAATAGCTACTATTTTTTACAAATTCACTGCTCTAGTCAAACTTCTCAATACATCATTTCAGGAAGACACCAAATAAATGGCCATTTTCATGCTTTTGTTCATGCACACACCCCTTAGGGAGAATGCTTTCTTTCTCATCCAGTCTTTATGTCCTGACCTTCCTTAAAGCACTTAGCAAATTCCTCAGGAAAACTCACTACTCTGGGTGTTTATCATCTGCTGTCTCATTCAATCTTCACACCTGTAAGATTTGTACTAATATTATTCTCTAAATAAGAAAACTAAGACAAGTAATTACATAACTTGCTTAAGGACAAGTAGCTACAAAGGTACAGAGTAGCAATTCAATAGAAAATCTTGATTATACCAAAGTCATGCTATTCTATATAGTAGTGCCTCCACAAGGATACACAGCATATGTGCACTACCTTGTAGTGATACGTGTGTGTCTGTGGAGATTTACGTAGTAAAGAGACCTTATCTTTACTTGCATTATCTTTGAGTTTTAAGGTTGCCATGTATAGGAGTACACAGTCTTCCTGGTACATTGTACAAGAAGATATTGGATGAATGGACCCCCTTCACTCCTACTAACAATTTAGGAAGTGAAGGTCTTTCTAGAGAAAATTCATGATTGGTAAAAATGCATATAGATTAAGCAGCTATTGCTACAAATGCAATCTTCCAGAGGATTTAGGAAATTATTTTTCAAAAACAAATCCTGGGTTTATGTCTACCAAAGACATGTACGAATATGTTCATAACAGATTTCTTTTTAGTAGCTAAAAAGTAGAGATTATCTAAATATCCATCAGTAATAGAAAAAATAAAAACATAAATTGAGGGCACATTTAAAAGATTATTCAACATAATCAAGTGGAATTTATCCAGGGATGCAAGGAGGGTTCTACATATGCAAAAAATAAAGGTGATACATTGCATTGTATGGACAAGAGCCATACAATCATCTCAATAGATTCAGAAAAAGCACTGAATACAATTTAACATCACTTCATAATAAGAACTCTCAACAAATTAGGTATAGACAATACATACCTCAACAGAATAAAGGCCATATGGGAAAACCCACAGCTAACATTATACTGAATGAGGAAAAGCTAAAAACTTTTTCTCTGAGAACTGGAAAAAACAAGGATGCCTAGTCTTACTACTTTTATTTCACATAGTACTAGAAGTCCTAGCCAGTGAAATTAGGCAAGAGAAAGAAATAAAGAACATCCACATTGGAAAATAGGAAGTCAAATTGTCCCTGTTTAAAGAAGATATGATCTTATTTCTAGAAAACCATAAACACTCCTCAAAAAAACTCTTAAAACTGATAAATGAATTCAGTAATTTGCAGAATACAAAATTAACATACAAAAATCAGTAGCATTTCTATCCACCAATAATGAACAAGCAGAAAAAGAAATCAAAAAATTAATACCACTTATAAGAGCCACAAAAGGTAAAATATGTAGGAATAAATTTAACAAGGAAGTGAAAGATCTCTATAAGAAAAACTACAAAACACTGCATATTCATATGCAGAAAAATAAAATTAGACCCATTTCTCCTCATATACAAAAATCAAATCGAAATGGATTAAAGACTTAAAAGTAAGACTTGAAACTATGAAGCTATCAGAAGAAAACATTGGAAAAACACTTGACATTGGTCTGGGTAAAAGTTTTTTGGGTGAGATCTCAAAAGCACAGGCAACAAAAACAAAAATAGACAAATGAGATTACATCAAGCTAAAAAGCTTCTGAAGAGCAAAGGAGACAATCAACAAAGTGAACAGACATCTTGTAGAATGAGAGAAAATATTTCAAACTACCTATCCAACAAGAGATTAAAAACCAGCATACACAAAGAATTTAAACAACTTAATAACAAGACAAATAAATACTTTGATTTAAAAATGGGCAAAAGATCTGAATGGACATTTCTCAAAAGAAAACATACAAATGGCCAAGAGGCATGTGAAAAAAAAATGCTCAACATCCTAATAATCAGGGAAATGAAAATGAAAACCTCACTGTATTTCCTCACCCCAGCTAAAATGGCTTGTACCAAAGACGAGTTGGTGGGTGCAGCGCACCAGCATGGCACATGTATACATATGTAACTTACCTGCACATTGCGCACATGTACCATAAAACCTAAAGTATAATAATAATAATAATAATAATAATAATAATAAAAGAAAAAAATAAATAAATAAATAGTCTAACTTCAAAAAAAAAATAACAGATGCTGGCAACGATGTGAAGAAAGAGGAGCTCATACACTGTTGGTGGGAATCTAAATTAGTACAGTCACTACAGAAAAGAGTATGGAAATTACTTAAGAAACTAAAACTAAATCTACCATATTATCCAGCAATCCCATTGCTGATTATATATCCAAAAGAATGGAAATGAGTATATCAAAGAAATATCTACATGCCCATGTTAATTGTGGCACTATTTTCAATACAGACAAAATATGGAATTAACCTAACTGTCCATCAATGGATGAATGGATAAAAAAAAAAAAACTGGAGCCAGGTATAGTGGCTCATGCTTATAAACCCAGCACTTTGGGAGGCTGAGGCAGGAGGATAGCTTGAACCCAGGAATTCAACACTAGCCTGGGCAAAATAGTGAGACCCCATCTCCACAAAAACAAAAAAAAAATTAAAAAATAATTAGCTGGCCACGGTGGCATGTACCTGTAGTCCCAGTTACTTGGGAGGCTGAGGTGGGAAGGATTACTTGAGCCTAGGAGGTCAAGGCTACAGTAAGCTGTGTTTGCACCACTTTAGCCTGGGTGACACAGCAAGACCCTGTCAAAAGGAAAAGAAAAGAAAAAAGAAAAGAGAGAGAAAGAAAAAAGAGAGAGAGAAATCGGGGGAGGGAGAGAGGGAGGGGAAGAGAAAGAGGAAGGAAGCAACGAAGGAAGGAAGGAAGGAAAAAGAAGATGAAAGAGAAGAGAGAGAAAGAAAGAAAGAAAGAAAGAAAGAAAGAGAAAGAAAGAAAAAAGGGAGGGAGGGAGGGAGGGGAAAGGAGGGAGGGAAAGAAGGGGAGAGGAAGGAAGGAAAGAAAGAAAGAAAGAAAGAAAGAAAGAAAGAAAGAAAGAAAGAAAGAAAGAAAGAAAGAAAGAAAGAAAGAAAGAAAGAAAAAGAAAGAGAAAAGAAAGAGAAAGAAAGGAAAGAAAAGAAAAGAAAGAAAGAATTTGGTATATATATGCAATGGAATACTATTCAGCCATAAAAAATAATTGAATCCTGTCATTTACAGCAACATATATGGAACTAGGGGCCCTTATGTTAGGTGAAATAAGCCAGACATAGAAAGACAAATTTCACAGGCTCTCATTCATATGTGAGAGATAAAAAAGTTGGTGTCATGGAGGTAGAGAGTAGAATGATGGTTACCAAAGGGAAGGGTAAGTTGGTCAGTGGAAATAAGTTGGTTAATGGATTCAAAAATAGGTAGAAAGCCAGGTGCAGTGGTGCATGCCTAGCTAGAGTCCAGCTACTCAGGAAGCTGAAAGAGAAGGATTGCTTGAGCCCAGGAGTTTAAGACTATAGTGTGCTATGATGGTACATTTGAATAAGCACTACACTCCTGCATGGGTAACACAGTGATACCCCATCCCTATAAAAGAAATACAATTAGAATGAATAAGTTCTAGTATTCAATAACACAATAGGGTGACTATAGTTAACAAAAATTTATTGTATATTTCAAAATAGCTAGAAAAGATTTGAAATATTTCCAACACAAAGAAATGAAAAAATGTTTGAGTTGATGAATATCTTAAACACTGTGATTTGATCACATTACACATTGTATACATACATCAAAATATCACATATACCCTAGTTCAACCATTGTGGAAGTCAGTGTGGCGATTCCTCAGGGATCTAGAACTAGAAATACCATTTGACCCAGCCATCACGTTACTGGGTATATACCCAAAGGACTATAAATCATGCTGCTATAAAGACATATGCACACGTATGTTTATTGCAGCACTATTCACAATAGCAAAGACTTGGAACCAACCCAAATGTCCAACAATGATAGACTGGATTAAGAAAATGTGGCACATATACACCATGGAATACTATGCAGCCATAAAAAATGATGAGTTCATGTCCTTTGTAGGGGCATGGATGAAATTGGAAATCATCATTCTCAGTAAACTATTGCAAGGACAAAAAACCAAACACCGTGTGTTCTCACTCATAGAAGGGAATTGAACAATGAGAACACATAGACACAGGAAGGAGAACATCACACTCTGGGGACTGTTATGGGGTGGGGGGAGGGGGGAGGGATAGCATTAGGAGATATACCTGATGCTAAATGGCGAGTTAATGCGTGCAGCACACCAGCATGGCACATGTATACATATGTAACTAACCTGCACATTGTGCACATGTACCCTAAAACTTAAAGTATAATAATAATAAAAATAAATAAATAAATAAATAAATAAAAATCACATATACCCAATAAATATGTATCAATTAAAAATAAAAAATAAATATAGGGGCTCTTTCAAATTGTGGGATATTTATACAATGGAACACTACACAGCAAATTTTAAACTACTTATATATACAACAATAAAAATAAATTTCACAGACATAATATTGAATGGAAGAAATTAAACCTAAAAAGAATAGATAACAGCCATGATAGACTCCCAGGAACAAAATACACCCTCCAATCTTAAACAATTATAAAAATGGTTACTGATCACTAAAAGAAGGTAAATAAATAAAGTGAGCCCTATAATTACCCAGCTTACTTCCCAGTGTGAGTTTCCAAGCTGCAGTTCGCTAAACTGAGGAGACAAAGTTCAGAATTCGGAAAAACTGAGGCTGCTAGAATTTATGAGGCAAAATAATAGAGATGAAGAAGCATCATAGAGAGAAGGTTTCAAAGATCTGCACAGAGGTATACTAAAGGTTTTGGCTAAGTACTGGTTTGGAATTGTGAGAGAGAAAATTGCCCAAGGCCAATTACAGAATGAACAGAAATCAGTAGGCATAATCATTCTTAAAACAAACATAGTACTCAGAATAGTTTATTTTTCCAACTAGAGAAAGTGAAAAGACTTCCTATGCATGAGGCATTTAGAATCCTCAAAACGATGTTATTTCAGGACCAGAGTCAAATTAGCTCCAAGTAAAAGATTATTTAGAAGCTGCCTAGCAAAACTTAAAATTAGGCCTAAAATATTATCAAACATAGGCCAAGCCATTTGTGCACATCTTAGAGCAAAGGTCCCATCATTAAAGGAATACAACAAAATCCAGCATGCAACAGGGTAAAATTAGTAATGTCTTGCCTGCAACAAAAAATGACTAGATATGTGTTATATGCCCATGTTTGTTGCAGCATTATTCACAGTAGCTAACATGTGGAAGCAACACAAGTGTTCACTGATGGATGAATAGATAAACAAAATGTGGAATATATATATAAAATGGAACACTATTCAGACTTTAAAAGCAAGAAAATTTTAACACATGCTACAACGTGGATGAACTTTAAGCTAATGAAATAAGTCAGTCATGAAAAGACAAATTCCATTTATAAGAGGTATCTAGAATAGTCGAATTTATAAAAACAAAGTAGAATGGTGAATGCCAGCAGGTGGAGTATAAGTGAAATGGGAAATTTTTTTTAATAACTATGGAGTTTCAGTTTTGAAAGGTGAAAAGAGTTCTAGCGATTATTGCACAATATGAATATACCTAACCCTACTCAACTGTATACTTAAAAATTATTAAAATGTACATTTTATGTCATATATATTTTACCACACCTAAAAATAATCCTTAAATGACTAGGCAGGCAAAGAAGCAGGAAATATATCTATAAACTGGAGAAAAATCAGTCAATAAAAACAGACCCACATGATACCGATGGCAGAATTAGCAAACAATGACATTAAAACAGCTAATATACATACAAATATATTATATATTACAAATATTAATTTATAAGTATAAATATATTTGTTATAATTTTATATAAATTATTAATTATATAATTTATTAATTTATAATTTATAAATTATATAATTTACATTATATAATACATAATTTATATATTACATATAATTTACATTATATAATACATAATTTATATATTACATATAATTTATATTATATAATACATAATTTATATATTACATATAATTTATATTATACAATACATAATTTATATATTACATATAATTTATATTATAGAATACATGATTTATATATTACATATAATTTATATTATAGAATACATGATTTATATATTACATATAATTTATATTATAGAATACATGATTTATATATTACATATAATTTATATTATAGAATACATGATTTATATATTACATATAATTTATATTATAGAATACATGATTTATATATTACATATAACTTTTATATAATACATAATTTATATATTACATATAACTTATATATTATATAATACGTAATTTATATATTACATATAACATATAATACATAATTTATATATTATATAAATTATATATTATATAATATATAATTTATATATATAATATATAATTTATATATATAAATTAATATATTATATATTATATATAATTTATATAATATATATATTATATGTTATATATAATATATAAATTATATATATAATTTATATATTATATATAACATATAATATATAATTATATATTATTATATAATTATATATTATATATTTTTAGTGTCCTCCATTCCTTCATGTAGAGTCAAATTTCAACGTGGTATTATTTTCCTTTTGTGCAAAGAAATTCCCTTCTTGTAGTGCAGGTCTGCTGCTGATGAATTAACTCAGCAACGAATGCATTAACTTCAGACAATCTTTGTTTGTCTGAAGAAGTTTTTATTTTGCTGTCATTTTTGAAATATATTTTTGTTGGGTGTGGAATTTTAGGTTGACAGTTATTTTCCTTCAGTACATTAAAGATGCCTCTCCATTATCTTCTCATCTGCCTGATTTCTGATAAGGTCTGTTGTCAATTATTTTATCTTTGTTCCTGTATTTGTGATACATCTTTTTACTCTGGCTGACTTTAAGATTTTTCTCTTTTGCACTGGTTTTCAACAATTGGATTATGACATGTCTTGGTTTGGTTTTCTTTGTTTCTTCTACTTTAAAAATGTTTTAAGATTTTAAATTTTGTGATTTTAAAGCTTCTATCAAATTTGAAAAAAACTTTATGTCATTAGTTTTAAAAATAATTTATATGTTCATTATCTTCCTCCCTTCTCCCTCTCCTTTTTTTAAACTCCAATTACACATATTTCAGACTGCCTGATATTTTCTCACAGTATACTAATACAATGTTCATATTTTTCCAGTCTTTTTCCTTTCTGTGTTTCACAGCAATTTCTACTGATATGTTTTTAAGTTCACTAATCTTTTCTTCTGCAGTGTCTAATCTCTTAAACTCATTCAGTAAATTTTTAATCTCATATATATATGTTTTTAACTTTAGCTCAACTTGAGTCCTCTTTATATCTATTTCTCTAGTCATCATGACCATGTTTTCTTCCACTTTCTTGACTACATGAAGTCTATTTATAATATAGTATAAATATATGTATATAAATATGTATATGTATATAAATGTGTATATGTATATATGTATATCTTATGTAAATACATGTATGTTTATAAATATGTTTATTTATATATAAACATATAAATGTTTATAAATATGTTTATTTTATAATATATAATAAATATGTTTATTTTATAAATATGTTTATTTATACCATACTATAAATATACATATAAATATATTTATAAATTAGTATAAATATATTTATACTATATTAATATTAATAATCATTATAATAAATTAATAATAATGATAAATTAATTTAATTATTAACAATAGTATAATATAATTTGTATATAATTTATATATTATGTATAATAGAATGATGATTATATAAATTATGTTACATCAATATAAATTATATATAAATAATATAATATAATTATATATAAATTATATATTGTATAATTGTCAATTATACATTGTCAATATAAAAGACACTCTAAAATATCATTTCAAAAATTTCTTTATAAAATAATTGATTCTTTAAAGTAAAAATAATGACAATGTGTGATGGGGTTTATAGCATTTGCAGAAGTAAAATGCATTACATCAACAGCACAAAGGACAGAAGAAAAATGGAAGTATATTGCTTTAAGAGTCTTACATTCTACATGAAGTACTTTAATATTATTTAAAATTCCACTCAATACATTGAAGATTAAGTTAAAACAAATCTTAAGAAACCTCTGGAAAAAGAAGTATAGCTAATAAGCCAATAATAAAGATAGAATGTAAAATGGAACCACAAAAAATTAATCAAAAAAGAAGTCAGTATAAGAGGGAAGAAGTACCAAAGAATATATGGATGAATGGAAAACAAAAGGCATAGAAGGAGCTTCAAGATAGCTAACTACTAGGATTTCGTGCTTGCATCCTCCACTTAGAAGAACCAAAATAGTGTATAAACAATCATCCTTCAAATACATTATCCAAGAGAGAACTCTGGAATTCAACAGAAAAAATGACTGAAAACATCAAAAGCAAGGAAGGAAAAAGAAGAGAGGCAGCCTGCTTGGCCAGGACTGGCAGGAGCCAGAGTAACTTTCCAACACCAAAGATAGTTGAGAGGCTTCTAGCAGCCCACTTCACCATGGATTCATGAATGCTTGGCCATGGAGGAGCACCTTAACATTCCTAACTTCTGAAACCAACATAGGGAACTGCTGGGAGATTGTGGCAGAGAACTACTCCAGAAACGGAGTTTGTGTGGGATTCCACACCCTTTCTGAAACCTAAGGAGCTACAAACCTAGCCTTTGGCAGACTGCATGCTGTCCTGCTGCCCAGCCCTGCTTGCTGGAGCATTAGGGAAACATGGACTGTTGCTGCTGGGATGGAGGTGCAAGCTGGGAGCACTCCCACAGCCAGGACCAAGAAGTAAGCAAGGCGTGGGCTGCAGCTGTCAGTATTGGGAAGTGTGTACCACCAGGACTAAGACTGAGATGTGAGCAGGGTACAAGTTGCCACTGGGACTTAGTTGTGAGTTGGGCAGGGGCTACCTACATCCAGGGCTGTGGCACGAGCTAGGTATGGGCTACAGCCACCAGGGGTAAGGGGCAAGGGCCACTGCAATTGGGACATGAGAGGGACATGCATTGCCCAACCACTGGCCCAGGCTGTGGCCACCAATGCCAGCCCCTACCTCTCCAGCTGCAGGGCCTCAGCACAACTGCTACCACACTTCACACAGGTACTCTGCCTGGGCCTGAATATTGTCCTGCTCCCTCTCACCATGGCTGGTGCCTGCTGTCATCACTGGGGAACCTGAGCACAAGCCCACCCAGCTGGTTTGTTTCTCTTCCCTGAGATAGAGCACATAGCCCATGATCCTTGGGTTTGCCCAATTCAATTCACCACGTTAGGTTCCTGAACACTGTCCCAGCAGCCTGAATTTAAGCCTAAACTCCTACCCGCTACCACCTCAGCTGGCACTTACCAGTTAGTGCCACCTGCACGCCTGGAGACTGCCATCAACACACACTGCTGGGGACCCAGAAAATTGTCCCACCACTGCTACTGTCATAGCCCATGCCACACTGGCTGCCTAGGAACCCAAGAACCTGCCCATCTGCCTGGATCACTCCTGCTACTATTAGTATCTAAGCAAGTCACCTGGAGGCCTATGACTTGGCTGGCCAGTAACCACAAACACTGATGCCAGTGTACATCATCCTGGGGCAAAAAGATAGGCATTCTCAGCCCACCACTGTCACCACTAGGGCCTGAAGACTAGCCCACATGGCATCCCAGTCCCCAGCACAACTTTACTACAGTTTTCACTAATAACTGCACCCTAACTCACTGAGGAAATCACAGATACCAATAACACCACCTACAGCCAAATAAATCATACAGAGGCTGTACTACTGCATGCACCCAGAATCAAAGCCAAAATGCCCTACCCAGCCAACACCTAAAATGCATCTTCAGGAAAAAGTCATCTCCTACAAAAGTAAATTCAAAAATAGGAGGAAGTGACTGCTACACCAAATACATAGATATCATCATAAGAACACATGAAAGATGAAAAAGCAAGGAAATATACCTCCAAAGGAACACAATAACTTTCCAGCAATAGATCTTAATAAACAAAATTTTCAAAATCCCAATTAAAGAATTCAAAATATTGATTTTAAAGAAGTTCAGTGAGATGCAAGAGAATTCTGAAAAAATAATACAAATAAATCAGAGCAACAATTCAGGATATGAATGAGAAATTTAATAAAGAGATAGATTTTTTTTTAAAGAATTGAATAGAAATTCTGGAAGTATTCTTGAAGGAAGTACAAAATACATTTGGAAGCTCAACAACAGACTAGATCAAGCAAAAGAAAGATTCTCAGAATTTAAAGAAAAGTCTTTTGAAATAATACAGTCAAACAAGAAATAAAGGAAAAAGAATAAAAAAGAATGAGAAAAAGTCTTTGTGACATTTAGTACAACATAAAGCGACTAAATATTCAAATTATCGGTATCTTCAAGGGTGAAGAGAAAATGAAAGGACTAGAAAAACCTATTTAACAAAATAATAGATCAAAACTTCCCAAGTTATTAAGAGATTTAGACATCCAATACAGGAGGCTCAACAAGCCCCAGGCGGATACAATGCAAAAGGGTCTTCTCCGTGGCACATTATAGTAAGAATGTCTAAAGCCTAAGATAAAAAGTAAATCCTAAAAACAATAAGAGAAAAGCACCTAATCACCTGTAAAGGAAACCCCATCAAACTAACAACAGATTTCTCAACAGAAACCTTACAGACCAGAAAAGAATGGGATAATATATTCAAAGTGCCAAAAGGAAAAAAAAAAAAAGCACTATCAACCAAAAATACTACGTCCAGCAAAATTATTCTTCATAAATGAATAACAAAGTCTTTCCAAGATAAACAAATGGTGAAAGAATTCATTATCACTAGGCCAATCCTAGAAGAAATGCTCAAAGGAGTCTTCAACCTGGGTGTTAAAGAATGAGATTTGTCATCATGAAAACACATAGGACTATAAAACTCACTGGTAAAGTAATCACACAAAAGAAGAACAAAAATGATTTAAATGGTACCACTTTAGTTATCCACCAAACTATGACAAACAATAGAAAAAGAAAAGAATAAAGCATAAACAACCATAAAACAATAAACAATATGACAAGAAAAAAGCCTCACATAACAATAATAACCTTGAACATAAATGAATTAAATTATCCACTTAAAAAATATAGCGAGGATGAATAGATTTTTAAAAATCCAACTATACGCTGCTTATAAGAAACTCACCTTACCAGTAAAGACACATATCAACTGAAAGTAAAAGGATGGAAAAAGCTACTCCATGTAAATGGAAACCAAAAGCGAGCAGGAGCAGCTATACATATATTAAATAAAACAGAATTTAAGTCAAAAACAGGAAAAAAAGACAAAGAAGGTCATTATATAATGAACAAGGGATCAATTGAACAAAAGGATATAGCAATTCTAAATACAGATGCAGCCAACACTGCAGTACCCACATTCATAAAGCAAATATTACTAGATCTAAAGAGATAGATATGCTTCAATACAATAGTAGTGGGGGACTTCAACACCCTACTCTCAGACAAATCATCTAGAAAGAAAATCAACAGAGAAACATTGTATTTAAACTGGGCTTGAAACCAAATGGACCCTACAGATATTTACAGAACATTCAACCCAACAACCACAGAATATACATTCTTTTAATTAGCACATGGAACGTTCTACAGGATAGACCATATGATAGGCTACAAAACAAGGTTCAACACATTTCAATAAATTAAAATCATATAAAGTATTTCCTCCAACCAAAATGGAATAAAACTAGAAATCATTACCAAAAGAAACTCTAGGAACTATACAAATACATGGAAATTACACAACATATTCCTGAATGACCACTGGGTCAACAAACAAATTAAGATGAAAGTTTTAAAATTTATGAAAACTGAAACACAATATACCCAAACCTGTGGGATACAGCAAAAGCAGTGCTAACAAGGAAGTTTATAGCAATAAATACCTACATCAAAAAAGTAGAAAAATTACAAATGAACAATTTAACAATGCACCTAAAGGAACTAGAAAAGCAAGATAAAATCAAACCCAAATTAGCAGAAGAAAAGAAATAATAAAGATCAGAGCAGAATTAAATGAAATAAGAGATATTACAACATGCAAAAGATCAACAAAACAAGAAACTGTTTCCTTGAAACAATAAACAAAATTGATAAACTGCTAGCTAGACTAACCAAGAAAAGAAGAAGAGGCAAATAAATAAAATCAGAAATGAAAAAGAAGACATTACAAGTGATACCAAAGAAATACAAAAGATCATCCAGAGACTATTATGAACAACTGTACACTGACAAACCGGAAAATCTAGAGGAAATAAAGAAATTCCTGGAAAAATACAGTCTACTAGGATTAAATCAAGAAGAATAGAAATTTTGAACAGAGCAATGATAAGTAAAGAGTGAATCCAGAATAAAAAGCCTCTTAAAAAAGAAAAGCTCAGGGCTAGATGAATTCATAACCAAATTCTAACACTTGTATAAACAAGAACTAATACCAATCTTAAAACTATTCCAAAAAATCAAAAAGGAGAGGATTCTCACTAACTCATTCTATGAGGCCAGCACAACCCTGAAACCAAAACAGACAAAGACACAACCAAAAAAAGAAAACTAACGCCAATATATCTGATAAACAAACACAAAAATCCTCAACAAAATACTAGCAAGACAAATCCAACAAAACATCAATAAGATTGATACATCATGATCAAGTGGGATTTATGCCAGGGATGTAAGGATGGTTCAAAATATGCAAATCAATAAATGTAGCACATCTTATCAACAAAATGAAAGATAAAAAACACATTATTGTCTCAATGGGTGCAGAAAAAGTATTTGAATAAATTTCACATTCATTCATGATAAAAACTCTCCATAAACTAAGTATATAAGAAACATACCTCAAAATAATAAACCCATAGCTAATATCATACTGAATGGAGAAATTAGCCTTTCCTCTAAGAACTGGAACAAGTCCACTCTAACCACTCCTGTTGAACTAACCCTAGAAGTCCTAACCAGAGCAATCAGGCAAAATAAATAAAAGGCATCAAACTTGCAAAAGAAAAAGTCAAATGGTCTCTCTTTACTAATAATATGATCTTATATCCAGAAAAGTCTAAAGACTCCCCTAAAAAACTCTTAGATTTGATAAATGAATTCAATAAATTTGGAGGACATAAAATCAACATACAAAAATCAGTAGCATTTCTATACACTAATAATGATCTAGTCAAGAAAGAAATCAAAAAAGCAATCCCATTTACAATGGCTATAAAAAAAATACCTAGGAATAAATTTAACCAAGGAGATGAAATATCTCTACAAAGGAAACTACAAAATGCTGATGAAAGAAATTAAAGATGACACAAATGGAAAAAATCCCATGCTCATGAATCAGAAGAATTAATATCATTAAAATGACAATATTGTCCAAGACAATTTTCAGATTCAGTGTAATGCCTATCAAAATAATATTATTCTTTACAAAATGAGAAAAAACATTCTAAAATTCACGTGCAACCAGAAAAGAGCCTGAATAGCCAAAGCAGTACTCGGTGGGGCAAGATGGGGACCTAAGCTGGAGGCATCACATTACCTGACTTCAAAATATATTACAAGGCTATAGTAACCAAAACAGCAGAGTATTGATATAAAAATAGACATATAAACCAAAGGAACAGAAGAAACCCATATTAAAGCCACATATTTACAGCAAGCTGATTCTCTACAAAACCAGCAGGAACTTATATTGGGGAAAGAGCACCCTCATCAACAAATGGTTCTGAGAAAATTGGATAGCCACATGCAAAAGAATGAAACCGGACCTCTATCTCTCATCATATACAAAAATCAACTCAAAATGGATTAAATACTTAATTGTAAAACCTGTAGCCACAAAAATACTAGAAGAAAACCTAGGAAAAACTCTTCTGGACATGTGTCTAGGCAAAGAATTTATGAATAAGACCTCAAAAGCACAAGCAACAAAATCAAAAGATAAACGAGTCTTAATTATACTATAAAGCTTCTGCATAGCAAACAAAATAAGAGTGAAGAGACAACATGTTGAATGGCAAAATAATATTTGAAAATTATTAATGTAACAAAGGACTAACATCCAGAATATATAAGGAACTTAAACAACTCAACAGGAAAACAAACAACAAATAATCCCATTTAAAAGTGGGCAAAGAAGATGAATAGACCTTTCTTAAAATAAGACATACATCCATTTACTGTACGGGGATAAAAAACAAAAAAGACATACAAATGGCCAACAGTTATATGAAAAAATGCTCAACATCAGTAACAATCAGAGAAATGCAAATCAAAACCACAATGAGATACCATCTTATCCCAGAATGGCCATTGTTAAAAAGAAAAAGATAAAAAAACAGCAAATGTTGGCAAGGATGTGGAGAAAGGGAAGGCTTATACACTGTTGGTGGGAATGTAAACTAGTTAAGCTGCTGTAAAAAACAGTATGGATATTTCTCAAATAACTAAAATAGAATTACCATTCAATCCAGCAATTCCACAACTCGGTGTCTATCCAAGGGGGAAAAAAAATCAATATATCCAAGGGATACCTGCACTTACATGTTTATTACAGCACTATTTACAATAGCCAAGATATAAAATGAACCTAAGTGTCCATCAATGGATGCATGCATAAAGAAAGTGTAGTATATATACACAGCAGAATACTATTTGGCCATAAAAAAAATGAATTCATGTCATTTGCAACAACATGAATAGAATGGAGATCATTATCTTAAGTGAAATATGCCAGGCACAAAAGGCAAATATCACATGTTCTAACTCGTATATGAGAGCTAAAAAAAAATTGATCACATGGAGGTACAGAGTGGAAAGATAGATAACTGAGACTATGAAGGTGACTAACGGAGGGAGAGAGTGAAGTGTGTTAAAGAATATAAGCACACAGTTAAATAGAAGGAATAAATTCAATGTTTGAGAGCACAGTGGGGTGACTATACAAAAATATATTGTATTTGGGTGATGGACACTGTAAATACCGTGACTTGATCACTACGCATCATATACATATAAAAAAATTTCGCATGTATCCCATAAATGTATACAAATTTTAAAATACTTTTTAAAAAGAAAACAAAAAGGCAAGATGGTAAATTTAAACCCTGAAGAGTATACACTACAATAAAATGTTAATATTAGAATCTGAGTGTAGACATATGGATGATAACTGTAAAATTATTTCTGCTTTACTGTATATTTAAAATTTCCATAATAAAATGTTGGAAAAATGCATTTCAACCAGAAGAAAATATGTTTATATTGTATGATTAAATTCATGCAAAGTTTAACAGGCAAAAGTAATCTTTACATAAGGTGGTCAGAATAGTTGTTACCCTTGGGGATGTGGTCTGGGAGAGTGCTTCATAAAGTGTTTTTGAGGTGCTAGAAATGTTCTATATCTTGATCTCAGTGATGCTTATGTGTGTGTGTGAGTGTAAAATTTATTATTAGATTTTACACTTTATAGTACATAAGTTATTCCTTACTTTTGAAAAATCCTACCAGGTAAGTTCAGAGGTCATTGATGATATTTAAAACCCATTATTTTTCCTTACTTATAGAAATACGTAGGAGAAAGCAGATTCTTTGCTCAGTTTATTATGAGAATAAAATCAAATCTGAGTAATTTAGTGACAGGTTGGATTTCATATTTTAGAGTGTTTGGGGTCTAAGTTATTCAGAATCTCTTAGTTTCACAGTTTCAAGCTGGCACAGGATGGTTTCAGCACCATCAGAATTCAGATTTCTGTACTTGGCACCTTTATACTTATCTCACTCCTGGACATCTCCACTTGAATGCTTCACCATCACATCAAAAATCTTAAGTCTACAAGTGAGTCTATTATCTCAAAGTACTCTCTTCTCTCCCTAAATTCCTTTTCCTTGTTCTATTTTTATCAAATAACCACTACTCTTTTTATTACCCACTTGAAAACTCATCTTTGAGCTTCTCCTGTCTCTAACTCACCAAGATTTTTTTATGCTCTCTTTTTAACATTTCTCACATGCATCCTTTTGGCCATGATCCTATCAGCTTATTGGAATAAATTCCTAACTAGTATTCTGGCTCCAGTCTCACTCCTTGGCTATCACAGCACCACGAGATAAAGTTTCCCTTCATGTTCACGGCACTCCCCTACTGCACATGTTTCAGTAGGTCACCATTCTTGGTAGGATAAAATTCAAATTTCTTAATATAACATTCAAGGCCTTCTGTGCTGTCCCAATCTGCTTTTCTAACCTAATCTCCTAATTGTCCCTAACATGTACCTGGCCCTCCACCAGTATTATTAATTAAATGTACACTGCATAATTCTCTCTCAAGACCTGTTTATTCTTAAAGACAAAAGTAAACCTTCACTCCCTGAGATATTTCTACAGAAACAACTTTCTCTTTGAAATGTTTTTGTAGTTCTATGTATCACATACCTGGCAGGTAACTCTAGGCAACATTTCTATGTTCTTCAACTTTTTCACTGTCCACATTTTATGTCTTTAAACGTGGAGGAAGCTCTTTGAAGATAAGAGCCATGTTGGGATTTTGAGTGCATATGAGATAAATCTGAGGATATTTTGCAAGAAGATTAGTTCACACATGGCACTGCAACTGTGAAATGGAAGAATGATTGTGAAGTCATCTGTGCATCTGTAGGCCAGAGTTGATTTTTTTAATTAAATAAATAAATAGAAGAACTCATCTGTGCAGACTCAGGAAAGCTTAATTCACAATTGCATCTCCAAATTACCTCTAAAACTGTTATGTGTCTATTCCTTTAATGTTAGGATATAATATTGTCATTGTTCAGATGACACATTGTTCACTCAGCCAGGGTATCTTGACTCAATTGAAAGTTATAGTTAAGAAATCTGGGTTCCTTCCTGTTTTCTAGAACTACCTGGCTGTGTAATCTTGGATCAATTCCTCTCAACCTCATCTTTTATATAGACAAAACAAGAAGTTTAGATTAGATGAGCCCTAAATCTCTTCTAATTCTAAAATTATATTGGTATTTATCTTCTATTTATTTTGTGAACTTCATATTATCCTCACTTCAGCAAAAGTTAGGGTTAAGCAAAGAAGCTTACATTTTTTGAACACCTATACTATCTTTGCCACAGTACCTGAAATAACTTTTGTTATATAGACTCTGAGGGTTTGAGTGATTTGTGTAAGTTCCCACAGCTATCAAGTGACAGAATAAACTTTTGATCCTCAGAATTTCCAAATTGATTAAATCCAAAGCCAAGTCTTTTTCTACTACTCAAGAGGCTCAAGTAAGATCTGCTAAAAAGAACTAATAAACAAATTAATAAATCTGAAACATTGGCCAAGAATAAATATTGGCGTATATTTATATTGCATTTAAATAATTTTGCTATATAATGTCCTTATTAGAATCCATGCCAATATTAGAATTATAATAGTTTACATTTGTATAAACTTTTATAATCTACCTACAGTATCTCATGACCCTCATACCTTTTAAGTGGGTGCAACAGGCATTATTATCACCATTATGTAAGAGAAGAAACCAAGACCTGGAGAAGTTAAGCAACTTTTTCTAAACACAAGGTAGCTAGTGTAGAGATAGCATAGTAGAGTGGTTAAAGGGCTGGGTTTTGAAATTCTACGGGCCTGAAATCAAATGCCAGTTCACTTTCTTCTTACCTGTGTAACATCACGTGAGTTGCTTAACTTCTTATCTGGGAAATGGGGTGGCAGAAGTGCCTGCCACATGGGATTTTTATGAAAAATGTATGAGGAAATATAAGGCATTGAGTACTATGTCTAGCCTATAGTAACAAATATTAACTCTTAACAATGGTAGAACCCCCACTTCTAAATCAAAATTTCATGTCCTCTCCACTGCACCTCATGATCTTTTGATACTTCCAAAAAAATCTCCTTTGAATAAGAGATAAGTCAGAGTTTTATCATCAATTCGGTACTATAATAAGGTTCATAAATAGCACACCAAAGGAGGTATTAATGACTTACCTTAAATAAAAGTTTGAGTTATTTTCCAGGAGTGATGGTGGCTGATTTGCTTTAAGCCATTCAACGCTCTTATCCAATCCCCAAATGACCAATTATTGCACCTGCAAGATGACTCCTCCAATTGTATTTCTTTCCTAATTGTGAATCAGAGTTTTTCTCCAGATAAAGATAACTAGGCTGTAAGGGGACAGACCCCAGGAATCTAGCCTCATTAGCACGAAATGCTAAACAATTGATTCAACCATTCCAGGCCCATCAGTATTTAGTCACATGTACCAAATTTACTTTTTTTATCATAAATGAAAAATCCTCGGTCTTGATCAAGAATTAATTAGGCTCTATTTTTATTATGTTCTGGAATATAAACTGGAAATAAACTTTAGAATGGTGGTACCATTTTTTTCTTTTTATTTCACAGGCAGCCACTATAATACCTGGAGTTTCAAAATGAGAGTGTTTATATAGTAACTCTCATTGGTTGTGAGCATGCTGGCAGTGGATCAAAACCCCAGCCAAGTTTTGCAGCCGTAATTTTATTTTGATTTTAATTAGTATCAATTAGGGCTAAAAAAATAGACAGTCTGGATAAACAATGTGCAGTTGGCTTTAACAAGTAAATTAGATATTTTGCAGAAAGGAAAGGGGGGAAAATCAAGGGAAACTCTACTTTCTTCTTTCCAACACCCCCTCCTCCTCCCCCATTGCTGTTGCTGCAGGCAACTCAGCCTTTCAGAATGCTATCTATGTTAATATTTCAGAGAGACCCCATGTGCTTAGGGGTGTCAAAGTTGGAAAATTTATATATCTCTGATTGATGCTAATGGGGTTTATATTGTCTAGCATTGAATATCTACCTCACATATGAACATTGTTCTCCCTCTGAATTCTTCCAGGTTTGTAATCCAAAACCCACTGAGAAATTCCCTTTTCCCTTTCTCTTTCTGCATCTTCACATCCAGGCCCAGGTTATCTTGTGAATAAGAAACTCTATAATTGTCATGAAAGGCATCCAGCAGTATGCTGATAAATGTTTAACAGCTGTCTAAAACAAGTATCATCTATAAATACATAGATTAAAAAATATATATGTATGCATATATTTTGTAAACTGTTGGTAATTGGATAGTTCTTAACCACTTGCTCTCAAACCAGTAAACTGTGTCTTCTTACTGAATAAGTTGGTAGGCACTCACACCAACACATAGGGAATCTTATGTGTGCAGAAAACCAGGCTGCTGTGGCTACATGGAAAATGTTGTATGGGGCTTAGAAAAGAGAGTGGGCAAGTAATTTCTCCATCTATAGAAAAGGAGTCTAAATTAGCCATCATCCCTTTCAGGTCTAACTTTCTGTGCTTCAATCTATGTAAAATAGACCCTTGAATTTGGTCATTTGTCATAGTAATTATTTTGGTTTGGTTCTTTTTTTATATATAATTTCAACTGTTATTTTAGATTTGGGGTTATATATGCAGGTTTGTTACTTGAGTATATTGTGTGACACTGAGGTTTGGAGTACTATTGATCCTGTCACCCAGAAACTGAGCATAGTACCCAATAGGTAGATTTTTGGCCTTTGTCCCCCTCCGTCTTTCCTCCATCTAGTACTCCTTAGCATCTATGTTCCCGTCCTTATGTCCATGTGTACCCAATGCTTAGCTCTGACATATGACTGAGAACAGAAACACATAGATATTTATGTTAATTAAAATATTACTAATACTAAGGATATGTGATATATAATTTATAAATAATACAATACATAATACTGTTTATTATAAAGCTCCTGAAGCCAATTAGTTCTTGATGTGATTTCAGTCACTGTTTTTTGCCAAACTCCTTTATCCATAGCTGTTACAAGCTCTCTATTCCCAACTCCAGATATCTTTGCATGTCCTTGCTAGTGTGCCTCTCTGCATGACACTGAGCCATTTTTGTAGCTTGTCATATATGCAGTTAAGTAAGTGCGGGTGACCATAGTGTAACTATGGTATGGGGAACAGCTTATTTGCTGCTTGCTGGAAATAGTGCTACATGTTTAGCCCTGAGTTCCTCAGGTGCAGCACAACTCATTGCATGCCTGGCTTCCATGTGGGCCCATCATGTTGCCTTGACTAGCCAATTTCAAGCTACTAATGCGGTGTCTCTGGATGTAGAGTAATGAATAGTGCACCATTAAGTCGTATTTCAATTTTGTAAATACAGTTGACATAAATAACCTCAAAAGCATAGGTAATAAAATGTTGTAAAATAATTAAGAAGTGATGAACATTTATTATTTTTGTTTTAACATAATCATTAAATTGTAAGTTTACCATTGGGTACACATGGACATAAAGATGAGAACAACAGACAATGGAGAATTCAAGAGGAGATAAGAAAAGAGAGAAGGAAACAAGGGTTGAAAAACTGCCTATTGGGCACTATGCTCACTCCCTGGGTGACAGGTTCAATAGTACTCCAAAATGTAGCATCATACAAGATACCTTTGTAACAAATCTGCACATGTATCCCCCGAATCTAAAATAGAGGTTGAAAAAGAAAAGATTAATTAAAAATTTTTAAATTGTAAGTTAATTTAATTCTTTTGTTGTTTGATTTTGAGACTGAGTTTCACTCCAGTTGCCCAGGCTGGAGTGCAATGGTGCGATCTCGGGTCACTGCAATCTCTGCCTCCCAGGTTCAAGCAGCTCTCCTGCCTCAGCCTCCCGAGTAGCTAGGATTACAGGCGCATACCACCACACCCGGCTAATTTTTTGTATTTTTAGTAGAGATGGGGTTTCCCCATGTTGGCCAGGCTGGTCTCAAACTCCTGACCTCAGGTGATCCACCTACCTCTGCCTCCCAAAGTGCTGGGATTACAGTTGTGAGCCACTGTGCCCGGCCTAGTTAATTTAATTTTTAAGAATAATAATGTTTAGCAACCAAAAGGCAAAATTCCTGAAAATTTAATAGCCATCTCTTACAAACAAATATGAGCCAGCCCCAGCATATGGCTGAGTACATCTCAGCTTGGTAAGTGCCTATTCACTTCTTAATAACAATGCAGGTCTTCAAGAGATCTTAAAATGAGGTAGTGAGGAAATGGCCTCTACAGAAACTGAAGGGGCCAGTCTTGCCCTTTCATATAGACCATTTGACATCACCAAATATCTCCTATAACTCAAGTTTTTGTCTAGTGGATCTTCTGTAGATATGAACTTCCAGACTCAATGTTTCATACATTGTTGAGACCATTTAATCAGAAACTGAACAGAGTCCAGATCAAAACAGATAAATATAGGGAACATTTCCAAATGTGGAACTGGTGAAGGACTAGTTCTTCAGCCTACAATATTCTCTATAACTTTAAGTAAAATTAGGTCCTAACCCATGGTTTCCAGAACAAAACCAATGACTTCTTAGCTGATTTGCCTCAATTCATCGATTGACATACCTCTTGTGAAATATGATTCAAGTGTTTCTTTTTAGAGCCTTATACATTTTGGGGGGTTATTTGGCTTTGAGAAAAGGAAATTGTGGGAAATCTGGAATCCTAATTAGTGATGATCAGATAGCATTCACTCACATCCTCTTCACCGGAGCTCCTTAAAGCCAGCCTTTCAATCAGACACCAATTCTCAGGCCTCCTCCTCCTGGATCCAGTTATCAGGACTGCACTAGAAAAGCCTTCCCTGGACATTGACTTCTTACTCTTTTTTATTTAAAAAAAGAAAAAATACAAAATGCAAACAAAACACTTGTAATTTAAACTTCCTGGTATCCAAAATCGTAATGTATTCTCTACATGGAAATCCATAATCAAATGTCAAATATATGTATATATATGTATGTGTGTATGTACAGCTTTGTAATACATATAGATTATATGCAGTATGTACATATAATTTTTATTCATTCACTTTTGCAGATCAAAGTATGTTTTTAAGCCAAGCTGCCTTTTCTATGCCTATGTGGCTAAGCAGGGTTAGAGTGCATTTTTAGCTATGCAATCTTATTTTTATTAAATAATGTTTTCTCACTTTCCTATTTTGTATATCCCTCATCTTCTTTGTGAGGGTATAGCTATGCAGTCTTGAATCACTTCAGCCAGAGTAATCCTCTCAATCAATGGTTCTCAATACATTAGACTTACATAAAGAACTTTTTTAAAATCAGAAGCCCAGACCATACCTCAGTCTAATTAAATCTCTATAGTTTTTAAAGCTCTCCAGATGATTCCAATATAAAGTCAAAATTGAAAACCTTTCACCTAGTCAATCAATAAGCCAGTATTGATAGTTTAGTATATGTCCTCTTTCACCCTTTTGGCTACACTCATACAATCATACAAAAAAATATAGTCAAACTGAAGAGTTTTGATTAATTAAAACATGGCATATTAGCATGCATAGTAGTCAGCACCTTGCTGTTTTAACCGAACAATTTACCATAGACTTCCCTCCAAGTCAACACATATAGTTCTAAGTCATAGAACAATTTTGTTAGAAGAGTGGCATACTAAAAATAGTATTTTCAGATTAACAATCTGGTGGCATTATATAGGAAGAATTCGAGATCAAAGGGGTTAGAAATTTCCTAGTGGAAAGCTAACAAAATAGTTAAGAGATGAGAGCTAAGGTCTCAAACAAGAGAGGTGGCAATGGGACTGGAAAAGGATACAGCAATAGAAAAATTATCAGGAAGAACAAACCATTGCCCTTAATAATTGACTGAACTAGAAGACAGGGAAGTGGGAAGAATTACAGGTAGTTCCAGCATTTTATCTTGGAAGCCTAAAAGAATAATTCAATTGAAAACTAATTATGAGAGCAAGTTAAATGAGGGAGAAATGATTGGTTCCATTTTATACAATCCTCATAGCCTGCCCTATAAATTTCAGACTTGCCTAGCTGCACCCCACAGCAGCAAAAACCAATTCCTTGTTATACATTTCTTAGCATATATCTCCTACTAGTTCTGTTTGTCTGGCTAAACCCTGACTGACATGATAGCCTCTAATTATACAGTAAAATGAATAGCAAGAAAGGAAAGAGAGGAAAGAGAAATAAAAGAAGGAATAAGTGGCTAGGTGAAGTGGCTCATGCCTGTAATCCCAGCACTTAGGGAGGTCAAGGCGGGTGGATTACTTGAGGCCAGGAGTTCGAGACCAGCGTGGCCAATGATGAAACTCTATCTATACTTAAAAAAAAAAATACAAAAAAACAAAAATTAGCCAGGCATGGTAGCACATACCTGTAATACTAGCTACTCAGGAGGCTGAGGCATAAGAACTGCTTGAATCTGAAAGGTGGAGGTTGCAGCGAGCCAAAATCATGCCACTGCACTCTAGCCTAGGTGATGGAGTGAGACCCTGTCACAAAATAAAAAAGGAGGAAAGAGAGATGAAAGAAGGGACTGGAAACTAAGAGAATGTAGTTGTTTGAAACAGCCACTGGGAGATTCCTCAATAAATCAAAACAATTATCTGTGCAGTAATCTTGTCTCCCCCATTATGTGATTATTCTGGTAGAGGTTAAGCCTGTATATTCCATATTCATTTTAAAATATTTCATTATACCTGGCATGTTGTCCCTGGATCATTATATGTTTGTGCTTCACTGATTCTTTCCTTATAAACCTGTGAATATATTTTCTTATCTTTGCTCTCCTAACCAAGCTTTTAAGTAAGATCTAAGATTTAATGAGACCAGTTACATATCTTCTATTGCCACAGATAAGAGAATCCTCTGGTCTTCTCCAGTTGGTTCAGAACCCTGGAAAAGAAAGAAAGAAAGAGAGAGAAAGAAAAGGAAGGAAGGAGGGAAGGAAGGAAGGAAGGATGGAAGGAAGGAAGGAAGGAAGGAAGGAAGGAAGGAAGGAAGGAAGGAAGGAAGGAAAGAAGGAAAGAAGGAAGGGAAAGAGAGAGAAGAGGCAGGGGGACAGGCGATATTATTTATTGAGTGACCCAAGTACCCAACAATGGAATTCATAGGATTCTTGTAAAATTGGTATCTTGATGCTTGACTACATAGTATCTACAGCTGTGACAATGTAATCAAGGTATTGCCCACAACACAGCTATCTGTGCACAATCACCATCTGTCATTTTTTTTACATGGATAATGAAGGAAATCTTGTCTATAATTCAATAGACAAATTAAAATCATCATAGACAAGTATTGATTTTGTTTTACCAATACACTTATTCATTTCTTCTGGTCATGGCAATTCAGAGGGGTGGATACAAGACTTAAGCTAAAAGATAATATCTCATTTCTTTGTTCAAGGATAGAATCTAGGACTAAACTGGCCAATCAGAATTCCCAGGAATTGTTTTCTCTGGAGCTCAGAGAGAGAAAAATTCTTTCCTTTTTTTTTCCTACACAGTGGTAAGGCTGTGAACTCAGAGCTACAGGCTGCCATGCACCACCCATATGAGGAAGTCTGCCTACAATGGGAGAAAATTAGCCAACTGTCAAGAAAAACAGACCAGGGAGGGAGCAGGCGTATCATCAGTATTGCAACCTTCTTTCAATTGTCTCCTGCTGCATTCTGTTTCTCTTGATTATGTCAACAAATAGAGGCCCCTTTCTGTTTAAACTGGGTCAAGTTGACCTTCTGTTACTTGCACTCAAAAGAGTCTTAATACAAATCATACTCAAGGAGAAAATCCCAAATATTAGAGCTGCATAAATGGTACTGAAAAGCAAGTTCTACCATGGAGGCAAGCTTGTAAACAGGAAATGAATCTGGGAGTCAGGTGCCAAGGAGATAAGGAAAAGGTCAAGGATCAGTGTGCAAGTCATGTTGTGCTGGTTCTTAAGATATTATCTCTTAGCTTCAAATCTACCCTTCTAGGGAACACACTGACATGAAGAGGAGGACTCAGTCTTGGAAGGATTCATCATCTCCTGACTAAAGAGCCTGTGGGTCCTGAATAACTAGCAGTGACACCCAGGTAGTACACCATGGGCCTTGGGTGAGACTCTGAGACTTGCTGGCTTCAGGTGAGACCCAGCACATTCCCAGCTTTGGTGGCTATGGTGAGAGACTCCTTCTGCTTGGGAAAAGCAGAGGCAAAAGTAAAGGAGACTTTGTCTTGCACCTTAGGTACCAGCTTGCCCACAGTGGGGTAGAGCACCAAGTGGGCCCTTGGGGTTTCCAAGTCCAGACTTAGGCTCCTGGAAAGCATTTCTGGATCTTCCTTGGCCAGAGGCAACCCACTGCCCTGAAGGGGAGTCCCAGGCCTCACAGCATTTACTACAAGCCGACTAAAGAGTCCTTGGGCTTTAAGTGAACATTGGCAGAGGTCTGGCAGAACTCCCCATGGGCCAATAGTGGCGGGGGTCACCAGGAGAGGTCTCTCTGCCTATGGAAAGGGGAGGGAAGAATGGGAAGGACTTGTAGTTGGAGGGTCAGCTTAGCCACAGTAGAATAGAATGCTGAGTAGATTTCTAAGGTTTTTGACTCTAATCTCTGGCTCCCAGAAAGCATCTCTGGACCCACCAGGAGCCTGGGAGAACATGGTGCCCTAAAGAGAAGGACATAAACCTAGCTAGCTTTCCCCTTGCTGATTGTTCACTCTAGGGCCTTAAGTGAACAGAGGCAGTAGCCAGGTAGTGGTTACAGCAGGCCACAGGCAAGACACAGTGCTGTGCTAGCTTCATTTCTGATTCAGCATAGTCCCAGTGTTGGTGGCCATAGTGTACTTGTATCAACCCACCCCCAGCTCTAGACAGCACAAAGAGAGAGACATCATTTGTTCAGGAGAAAGTAAGGGAAGAGAACAAGAGTCTCTGCCTGGTAGTCCAGAGAATTCTTCCAGATCTCATCCAAGACCACTAAGTCTGCACCTCTATGAGTCTACAAGAACCATAGCATTATGGGGCTTAGAGCCCAAATCCTTTCAAATACCTGGAAAGCCTTCTTAAGAACGATAGGCACAAAAAAACCCAGATTGCAAAGACTACAATAAATACTTCACTCTTCAATGCCCAGATACAGATGAACATCTCCAAACATCAAGACCATCCAGGAAAACATGAAATCATGAAATGAAATAAATAAGGCACAAGGAGCCAATTCAAAAGAAACAGAGATATATGATCTTTCAGACAAATAATTCAAAATAGCTATTTTGAGGAAACTCAAAGAAATTCAAGACAACACGAAGAAGGAATTCAGATTTCTATCAGATAAATTTAACAGAGATTAAAATAATTTAAGAGAATCAAGCAGGAGTTCTAGAGTTGAAAACACAAGTAACATACTGAAAAATGCAGCAAAGTCTCTTAGTAGCAGAATTGATCAAGCAGAAGAAAGAACTAGTGAGCTTGAAGACAGGCTACTTGAAAATACACAGAGGAGACTAAAGAAAAGAGAGTAAACTACAACAGAGCATGCCTACAGGATCTGCAAAATAGCCTTAAAAGTGCAAATATAAGAGTTGTTGGCCATATGGAGGAGGTAAGGAAAGAGACAGTGGTAGAAAGTTTATTCAAAGGATAACATCAGAGAACTTCCCAAACCTAAGGAAAGATAAACATTCAAGTACAAGAATGTGATAGAGCACCAAGCAGATTTAACACAAAGAAGACTACCTCAAGGCATTTAATAAGCAAACTCCCAAAGGTCAAAGATAAAGAAACTATCCTAAAAGCAACAAGAGAAAAGAAACAAATAACATGCAATGGAGCTCCAATACATCTGGTAGCAGATTTTCAGTGGAAACCTTACAGGCTAAGAAAGAGTAGCATGACATATTTAAAGTGCTGAAGGAAAAAAAACTTTTACCCTAGAATAGTATATCTGATGAAAATATTCTTTAAGCATGAAGAAATAAAGACAGTCCCAAACAAACAAGAGCTGAGGAATTTCATGAACACCATATCTGTCATACAAGAAATGCTAAAGGGAATTATTTAATTTGAAAGAAAATGACGCTAATGACCAATAAGAAATCATCTGAAGGTACAAAATTAACTGGTAACAGTAAGCACACAGGAAAACACAGAATTTAACACTGTAATTTTGATGTGTAAACTACTCTTATTTAAGTAGAAAGACTAAATGATGAACCAACTGAAAATAATAGCTACAACTTGTCAAGACATAGACAGTACAACAAGACATAAAAAGAAACAACAAAAAGTTAAAAAGTGGGGAAATTGTGTTAAAGAAGTGTAGAGTTTTCACTGGTTTTCTTTTTGCCTGTTTGTTTGCTTTTGCAATCAACGTTAAGTTGTCATCAGTTCAAAATAGTCGGTTATAAGACAGCATTTGCAAGCTTAACGGTAACCTGGAATTGAAAACATACAATGGATACAAAAAAAAGAACAGCAAGAAATGATGTCATACCACCAGAGAAAATCATCTTCACTTAAAGGAAGACAGGAAGGAAGGAAAGAAGGAAGAGAAGACCACAAAACAACTAGAAAACAAAAAAACACTGTGAACAAAGCAAGTCCTTACTTATCAATAGTAATGTTGAATGTGAATGGACTAAACTCTCCAGTCAAAAGACATAGAGCAGCTGAATGGATTAAAAATACAAGACCCATGATCTGTTGCTTAGAAGAAGCTTCAACTATAAAGATACACATAGACTGAAAGTAAAGCAATGAAAAAAGATATTCCATGTCAATGGAAACCAAAAAAGAGGAGGATTAGCTACCCTTATATCAGACACAATAGATTTTAAGACAAAAACTGAAAGAAGAGACAAAGAAGGTCATTATAGAATGACAAAGGGGTCAATTCAGCAGCAAGATATAACAATTATAAATATATACACACCCAATGATGGAGCACTCAGATATATAAAGCAATTATTAGAGCTAAAGAGATAGACAGACCTCAACACAATAATAGGTGGAGACTTCAACACCTCACTTTCATCATTGGACAGATCTTTCAGAAAGAAAATCAACAAACACTGGACTTAATCTGCATTATAGATTATATGAACCCAATAGGTACATACAAAACATTTCATCCAGTGGCTGCAGAATAGACATTCTACTCCTCAGCACATGAATCATTCTCAAGGATAGACCTTAAAACACAATTCTTAAAACAAAACAATTCTTAAAACATTCAAAAGAATTAAAATAATATCAAGCATCTTCTCCAAACACAATGGAATAAAACTTGAAATCAGTAGCAGGGGAAACTTTGGAAACTATTCAAACACAAACATTAAATTATATGCTCCTAAATAACTAGTGGCTTAATGAAGAAATTAAGAAGAAAGTTGAAAAATATTTTGAAAAAAATAATAATGAAAACACAGCATACCAGAACCTATGGGATACAGAGAAAGCAGTACAAAGAGGCAAATTTATAACTATAAGTGCCTACATCAAAAAAGAAGAAAAACTTCAAATAAACAACCTAGTGAGGTATCTTAAAGAAATAGAAAAGCAAGAGCAAACCAAACCCCAAATTAGTAGAAGAAAAAAAAATAAAGATCAGAGCAGAAATAAATAAAATTGAAATGAAGAAAACAATACAAAAGATTAATGAGACAAAAAGTTTATTGAAAAGATAAATAAAAGTAACAAAACTCTGGCTAGACCAAGAAGAAAAGAGAGAAGATTCAAATAAATAAAATCAGAGATGGAAAACGAGACATTACAACTGATACCACAGAAATTCAAAGGATCATTAGTGACTACTACAAGCAACTATATGCCAATAAACTGGAAAATCTAAAGGAAATGGATAAGTTCCTAGACACATGAAACCTACCAAGATTGAACCATGAAGAAATCCAAAACCCAAACAGATGAATAAAATGTAGTAAGATTGAAGCTGTAATAAAACATCTCCCAGTAAAGAAAAGCCTGGACCTGATGGCTGCTGAATTCTACCAAACATTTAAAGAGGAACTAATATCAGTCCTACTCAAACTAGAAAAATAGAGGAGTAGGGGATACTTCTAAACTCATTCTACAAGGCCAGCATTATCCTGATACCAAACACAGACAAAGATACCTCAAACAAAGAAAACTAGAGGCAAATATCTCTAATGAATATTGATACAAAAATCCTCAACAAAATAATAGCAAACCAAATTCAACAATACATTAAAAAGATCACACATCATGACCAAGTGGGATTTATTCCAGGAATGCAAGGATGGTTCAACATATGCAAATCAATCAATGCAATATATAATATCAACAGAATGAAAGACAAAAACCATATGATCAATAACGTAGATAGAACTGGAGATCATGATATTAAATAAAATAAGCCAGGCACAGAAAGGCAAACATCACCTTTCTTGTGGAATCTGAAAATCAAAATTGAATTGAACTCATGGATGTAGAGAGTAGAAGGATGGTTACTAGAGGCTGGAAAGGGTAGTGTAGGGTGGGAAGGGAAAGCAGGGATGCTTAATGGGTACAAAAAAAAAACAGAAAGAATGAATAAGACCTAGTATTTGATAGCACAATAGGGTGATTATAGTCAATAATAACTTAATTGTACATTTAAAAATAACTAAATCGCATAATTGGATTTTTTATAACACAAAGGATAAATGATTGAGGGGATACTCCATTTTCCATGATGTGATTATTACACATTGCATCCCTGTATCAAAACATCTCATGTACCCCATAAATATATACACCTACTATGTTACTACAGACAAAAAAAAAGTGATAATTTCAACTGATTCTGGAAAAGCATTCAATAAAATTCAACATCCTTTCATAATAAAATCCACAAAAAACTGGGTATAGAAGGAACATACCTCAACGTAATAAAAGCCACATATGACAGACCCAGAGCTAGTGTCATACTAAATGGGGAAAAATGAAAGCCTTTTCTCTAAGATCTGAAACACAACAAGGATGCCTACTTTTACAACTGTTATTCAATATAGTACTGGAAGTCCTAGACAGAGCAATCAGACGAGAGAAAGAAATAAAAGGCATCCAAAATGGAAAAGAAGAAGTCAAATTATCCTTGTCTGCAGATGACATGATCTTATGTTGTGGGAAACCTAAAGACCCTCACCCAAAAAAATTATTAAAACTAATTTAAAAATTCAGTAAACTTGCATGATACAAAATCAACACACAAAACCCAGTAGCATTTCTACATACCAACAATGAACAATCTGTAAAAGAAATCAAGAAAGTGATTCCATTTACAATAGCTACAAATAAAATTAAATTCTTAGGAATTAACTTAACCAAAGAAGTGAAAGATCTCTACAATGAAAACTATAAAACACTGATGAAAGGAACTGAAGAGGACACAAAAAATGGAAAGATATTCCATGTTCATATATTGGTAGAATCAACATTGTTAGAATGTTCATACTGCCAAAAGAAATCTACAGATTCATTGCAATCCCTATTAAAATACCAATGACATTTTTCACATTCTTCACAGAAATAAAACAGAATCTGAAAATTTATATGGAACTACAAAAGACTCAGAATAGCCAAAGCTATCTTGAGCAAAAAGAATAAAACTGGAGGATTCACATTACCTGACTTGAATCTACACTACAGAGCTGTAGAAACCAAAACAGCATGGTACTGGCATGAAAACAGACACATAGACCAATGGAACAGGAGAGAGAACCGCGAAACAAATCCATACACCTACAGTGAACTCATTTTTTACAAAGGTGCCAAGAACGTACAGTGGGGAAAAGACTCTCTTTAATAAATGATGTTGGGAAAACTGGATATTCGTAAACAGAAGAATCAAACTAGACTCCTATCTTTCACCATATACAAAAATTAAACCAAAATGGATTAAAAACTTAAATGTAAGCCCTCAAACTATGAAACTACTAAAAAAAAAAAATTGAGGAAACTCCAGGATGTTACTCTGGCCAAAAGCTACAGTGATACCCGACAAGCACAGGCAATCAAAGGAAAAATGAACAAATGAGATCACATCAAGCTAGGAAGCTCCTGCACAACAAAGGAAACAATCAACAAAGTGAAAAGGCCACTCACAGAATGGGATGAAATATTTGCAAACTACCCCTCTGACAAGGAATTAATAACCAGAATATATAAGAAGCTCAAACAACTCTATAGGAAAAAAATTGATAATCCAATTTTAAAATGGACAAAAGATCTGAATAGAGATTTCTCCAAAGAAAACATACAAATCTCAGTTATACAAAAAGATGCTCACCATCATTGATCATCAGGGAAATGCAAATTAAAACTATAATGAGATATCATCCCGAACCAGTTAAAATAGCTTTTATCCAAAAGACAAGCAATAACAAATGCTGGCTAGGAGAAAGGGAACCCTCATACACTCTTACTAGGAATGTAAACTAGATCAACCACTGTGGAGAACAGTTTAGAGCTTCCTTAAAAAAACTAAAAATTGAGCTACTATATAATTCAGCAATTTTACGGATGGGCATATATCCAAAAGAAAGAAAATCACCATATCAAAGGGATATCTGCATGCTCATGTTTGTTGTAGCACAGTTCACAATAGCTAAGATTTGGAATCAACCTAAGTGTCCATCAGCAGACAAATGGATTACAAAACTCTGGTAGATATATATATATATAATGGAGTACTGTTCAGCTATAAAAAAGAATGAGATCCTATCATTTGCAACATGAATGGAAATAAGGGTCATTATTTTAAGTGAAATAAGCCAGGCACAGAAAGACAAACTTCACATGTTCTCACTCATTTGTGGGAGCCAAAAATTAAAACAATTGAACTTATGGAGATAGAGAGTAGAAGTGATGGTTACTAGAGGCTGGGGACGGGTCTTGGAAAGTGGGAATGGCTCATGGGTACAAAACAATGATTAGAATAAATAAGTTTTTGGTAGCACAACAGGGTGACTATAGTCAATAATAATTTAATTGTACATTTTTAAATAACTGAAAGAGTATAATTGGATTGTTTGTAATACAAAGGATAAGTGCTTGGTAGGATAGGTACTCCGTTTTCCATGATGTGATTATTACACGTTGCATTCCTGTCTCAAAGTATCTCATGTACCCATAAATATATACATCTACTATGTACCCACAAAAATTAAAAATAAAATTTAAAAAATCCCTACCCTTCTAGACTCTGCTTCGTGACACTAGGGGAAGGCCTCAGAAAACCTCATTTCTCCTTCCCAGTGGTCCCTGTTGGGCTATGCCAACAGGCTGTAAGGCTAGAGAAGGAAGAAGGAACATTGTTCTTCCTGTTTCTTTGTTGTTTCTCTAAGTGTTGCCCAGCAAACCTTAGTCATCTCAGCAGTGGCAGTTCATTCCAATAACAAGTCATCCAGGGTCCAGGTTTTTCACTCTCCCTTCTCACAGCCCCCTTAGAGCTATTAGTGCCAACTGAGCAGAACCCCTTCTGTAGATCTCCAGTCTCCATTCTGCAGGGTCCCTAACCTAAGCTCCTGAGGCACCAGCAAGGGCAGAACCCCCTCCTCTAAGGAGGTCAGTCCCAGCTTCATGAGGTCATGGCTTGTCTCTTTGTCCTCCCTAAAGGGAACGGTCGTAGAGATGATGGTTGCTTCCTACAGTTACTGTCTCCAGGCTACCTCCATGTTCCTTTGTGCCTTCTCATTCTTCCCATACCTGTTTAACAAACTCCTAACATAAATCTTCTGTTAAAAATTCATGTGACTTCTGTTCTTGAGACAAGCCCTATTTAGGATTCTGTTTATGAATGAAGATAGTATTCAGAACAGCCTTAGCACAGGCTCCAGGCTCCTAACTGTTCAAGAAACTAGGGGTAAATGAAGTGGAATGGACATGTGAGAGGAGAAATAAGGCTTTGTTGATTGGCTCTCTCTTTTTATTGGGAGGATAAATGTTATAATTTTCTCAGCTCTTACTATGGGCTAAGTGCTTTGTATACATTATTTTATTTAATCTTACAAAGCACTTACTTTCATCATTTCACAGATTGAGCTAAAAGAGGTTAAGTAATTTGCTCAATGTCACCCAGCTAGTAAGTGGCAGAGCTGGGATCAGAACCTAAATCAGTCTGATACTAAAACTCATGCTCTATGAATCTGAAACCTATGAGACCCGTCTACTTAACTTCAGCTACAGGACAACCAAAACCCATTTTTTATGTCCCCTTTGGTGCATGTGTCTTAGACTGCCCAGTTGTCAACATGCAGAGTGTAAGTTTACTCTAATGCCCTTCTAAAGTTCTGACTACCCATTTAGGACATGTAGGAATCTCCTTCACTAAAACTAAATGTCACAACGGGAGCTGGGAATGGCAGGCATCTGGAGAGGGTAGAGTTGGTCTGATTAAAACAAGGAAGGGGGAGAGAGTGAGAAGTAGAAACAATTAGAGCCGTAACAGTTGAACCAATTAGTAGAAGAATAATTGTAACCTAATGCTCAATAAGGAAGAAATCCACTTGTTCTGAATATTAGCATACTCCTCCCCATTATGCAGTGTCTGCTCCCAGCAAGCAGTCTGACTTGTGGAACAGTCTGAGCTTCTATTCAGATCTAATCATGATCAGAAGCTTTTCATTGTTTTACAACACATTTTACACAAATGTGGCCCTTTCTTTGACCCTTTGACACTCTAGTCTCTGTGGTTCAACCATTTCCACATGAGCTAGCCATTGTCAGAGCTAAAATAAACCAGGGGCTTTTAAGTTGGAGTTCCCATGAGGCAGGCCAACCTTACTGCTTACTGTATGTGTAATGTCGAACAAGTGACTTCATCTTACTGCCCCCATCCCAAAAAAGAAATGTTAGTAATAGCCATGATGTGTTAAGCACTTACTATTTGTCATGCACTTTGCTAATATTTGGTGTGTGCTGCCTCAATCTAATCTTCAGGAAAAAAAATCCTGTTATTAGCCCTCTTTTATAGATGAGGAAACTGATGCTTGTAGAAGTGAATGACCAGCCTAAGGCCCACAGCTAGTAAGTACGGAAGCAGAAAACAAATTTGTCTGACTCAAACACCTATGCTCCTGGCTTCTACCCAGAAGGAAGTAACTGGTACAAGACTTGCCTTCCCACTGCAAACAACTAGAAAGCCAGACAAAATACATGAAGCAACTATTTTCAGAGAGTGGGCTACAGGGAGCACAGGACTGCAACCCATGAAAGACAGGAAGAAGCAAGTGAGCCCTGAGATAACCTATTATTCATCTGGAAGCAATGTCCAAGCAGCTGCATGGGGGTGGGAATCCATGCAAAGTCTCAGGTTTTTACTGAAAAATCAGAAATAAGAATCCAGGTACAATAAGAAAGATGACATTTGTAAGAAAGAATACAGAAAAGTAGGAAACTATGCAAAGAATGAGCTCCAGAAATATACGTAAGATTCTCGTCAAATCTTTGGCTAAATAGTAATCTGTGCATGTGTAGGGTGAAACTCCATGAGGCAAAACAAAAATTGACTCAATTCCAAGAAGATATAAACTGAACAATTCAGAAAGCCTAGAAGATATTCTAGTACTTGTCGCTCAGGATGGCGAGACCTTGTTGAACATGGAGAGGATTGAGGAAAAACATCAGAAAAATCACATCTTGGTAGTATGGCTAAACTATCCTCAAAAATAAAGCCTCAAAGGCATTAAGCCAATCCGTAAATAACTTAACAGCCTGCCTAAAAAAAAAAAAAACCTAAAGATTTTTCAAGAAAGACCACAAAATGCAACATTCAACAATATAACATTCATAATGTCCAATATCCAATAAAAATCATTAGACTTGTGAAGCAGCAACAATTAAGGAGGAAAAGATGAGCCAATAGAAACAGATTTAGAAATGACAAAGATAAGAAAATTTGCAGAGAAGGATTTTGAAACAGCTGTTATATAATTACATGATTTAAATTGAGATTTAAAGCAAGGATTGGCAAACTTTTCCTATAAAGAACCAGATAGTAAATATTTCAAGCTTTGTAGGTCCCTTACAGGCTCTGTTGCATATTTTTATTTTTTATAATCCCATATAATGTAAAAACCATTCTTGTCTCACAGGGCATCCCAAAACAGGCCATCAGCTGGATTTGTCTCACAGACTGTAGTTCACTAACCCTTGATTTAAAAAAAAAAAAAATCATAACATATAGAAAGAAATGACAGACGTAAAAACAAAAGAATCAAATGGCTCTTCTAGAAATAAAAGCTACATTACCAAAGTTAATAAATTTACTGGATTACAGCATATTAAAAGATCAGTAAGCTTGAAAACAGCAGCAAAAACTATCCAAAGCAATGCATAACACAGAAAAAAAACTGAAATAAATTGAATGAATCTTGGTGACCTGTGAAACAACTTCTAGCAAGCTAGTATATGTGTAATTTGAGTCGTAGAGGGGGAGAAGAACAGAAATAATATTTGAAAAAATAGTGGCTAAAATTTTTCCAAATTTGATTTTTAAGAAACACCAGTTCACACCATAATCAAACTGCCAAAAACCAATGATAAATAGAAAAGTTCAGAAGCATATACAGAAATAAAATGCATTACATTATCTAAACGGGGAAAACATAACTTGTCTGGACTTCTTATCAGAAATACTGTAAGTCAGAAAACAATGGAATTTCACTTTCAAAGTACTAAATTAAAAGCCTTTCTTTACTTCTCTGCTAATCTGCCTCTCAATGAGTGTAGTAATAATTCTTAATACACATAATTTCTATAAGGACTGAATAAAATAATGCCTCTTTAAAAACTCTGAAGACGAAATTTGTTATACTATTATTGTTAGTATTAACAATAACATTGTTAGTAATAATATTGTTACTAACAGTCTAAAACACCAAAAGCAATGGCAACAAAAGCCAAAATTGACAAATGGGATCTAATTAAACTAAAGAGCTTCTGCACAGCAAAGGAAACTACCATCAGAGTGAACAGGCAACCTACAAAATGGGAGAAAATTTTCACAACCTACTCATCTGACAAAGGGCTAATATCCAGAATCTACAACGAACTCCAACAAATTTACAAGAAAAAAACAAACAACCCCATCAAAAAGTGGGCGAAGGACATGAACAGACACTTCTCAAAAGAAGACATTTATGCAGCCAAAAAACACATGAAAAAATGCTCACCATCACTGGCCATCAGAGAAATGCAAATCAAAACCACAATGAGATACCATCTCACACCAGTTAGAATGGCAATCATTAAAAAGTCAGGAAACAACAGGTGCTGGAGAGGATGTGGAGAAATAGGAACACTTTTACACTGTTGGTGGGACTGTAAACTAGTTCAACCCTTGTGGAAGTCAGTGTGGCGATTCCTCAGGGATCTAGAACTAGAAATTCCATTTGACCCAGCCATCCCATTACTGGGTATATACCCAAAGGACTATAAATCATGCTGCTATAAAGACACATGCACACGTATGTTTATTGCGGCATTATTCACAATAGCAAAGACTTGGAACCAACCCAAATGTCCAACAATGATAGACTGGATTAAGAAAATGTGGCACATATACACCATGGAATACTATGCAGCCATAAAAAATGATGAGTTCACGTCCTTTGTAGGGACATGGATGAAACTGGAAATCATCATTCTCAGTAAACTATTGCAAGAACAAAAAACCAAACACCGCATATTCTCACTCATAGGTGGTAATTGAACAATGAGAACACATGGACACAGGAAGGGGAACATCACACTTCGAGGACTGTTGTGGGGTGGGGGGAGGGGGGAGGGATAGCATTAGGAGATATACCTAATGCTAGATGGCGAGTTGGTGGGTGCAGCGCACCAGCATGGCACATGTATAAATATGTAACTAACCTGCACGTTGCGCCCATGTACCATAGAGTCTAAAGTATAATAAGAAGAAAAAGAAAAATAAAATAAAATAAAATAAAATAAAAAATAAAAAATAAAAAAATAAATAAACAAATATTCATACTTTTTAAACCACTGGTCCTATTTTCATTGTTTTCAAAAACAGGAAAAGACTTTCTTTACAAACACGGTCATTATCATATTGTTTGCAATAGTTCAACAGTAACTTGAAAAATATGTACAATATAACTGAAAACAAAATAAGACTTTATTATCATTAGAGAACTGTAAAATATTTACAGTTTTAAAAGTGGATAAGTCAAAATCAGAATTTGCAAAAATCCAACCAATTAATTATATTCAACCAAAATAAAATGATAATTAAAATGCAAAAAAAAAAAAATATATTGTTACTAACAATAGTATTGTTAGTATACTGGTATTGTTAGTATTACTGTTTCTATTATTATCTATTATTATATCTATTATTCTATTTAGACATGAAGTAATCACGTTTTCATATCTATACTACAAAATCCAAGACTTCTAGTATAGTAATCTGCCCTAAAGGATCTTTCGAGTTCATCTCCCTCTTCTCCCACATACATTTGCCTATTGGATTACTCCCTGCTCTCTGGTCCACTGTTTTATCACTTCTACGCCTTTGCACATACTTTAGCTAACCATTTTCAAGGCCTAGCTCAATGCACACGTCTGTTAGAATCTTTCATTGTCATCTTTCCAGAAGCAATTTCTTCCTCTTCTATGTTCCCAGTATAAACATTTATACCAGTATTTCTCAAACTTTCATGTGCATAAGAATCATCTGGAGGGAAGCCTGAGAGCTGGATTGTCATAAGCTCCCAAATGCTGTCAATGCTGCTGGTCTGAGCAGACCCCACTTTTGAGTAACAAGGTTTTATGCCTTTTCTTACGATTGTATTTCTATTGTCTTGCCTTCTAGAATAACTCTTTAAAGAAGAGAACTGAATTACTTTTGCCTTCGTAATTATCATGGCACCTAGTAAGGGACTATGCAGCTCATTAATACTTGATAAATAGATGATAGATAGACAGAGAAATAGATATCATCTTAGCCAATCTCCTGGCTCCTAGTCAAACCAAACCTCACCTCTCCACACTTATTAATCTGTATCCAGTTTTTAAGTGTTGAGGGAAGGTAAAAAACCTAAGGTCTCTATGAAGCCATTTACCAATGTATAGCCCACTACACTGTGATAGCTATCTGAAATTATGAGAAATTCACGGAGAATGATACTGTTGATAAAATTTTCACTCATCTTGCTGAATTTAAAATGTGAATTTGCTGAAACTTATTCTTGACACAAACACCATAAGTACCTTCTGTTTCTTGGGTAAAAAGGAGCACATGTGTGATATGCTGTATTCTGAGTAGGAAGATTGTTATAACTGAAAACAGAAAAGCATTTCTTCCAAACTCTTATAAACTTAATGGAGCCTCTGCATTTCAAAAGCTTCAGAGACTTTTTCTTCCATTCCCTACCCACAAACTCCGTGCTCTGCAGGCTCCTGGATAGCGCTGCCTAACTATACACTGTATCCTGTCATGTGACTGACAGGGCCAGCTAGCAGCACCTCAACATTGTTTTGTACTGCAAGACTCAACATGGGTTTCCCCTTTGCAGAAATTACATCATGTCTCAGGAAGTCTCCTTTCTCCAACAGAACCAGTGGATATTCTCAGCCAAGGTTTTGCAAGTAAGAAAAGAAGATAAATGGATCCTGGTGCCATTGTTTAAAGTGTGCATGCTTGCTGCAGAGTCTTCATTTCATAGTCCAGCCTCAGCCAATTCACCTATGCATTAGGTTCCCACTGCCTCGCTTCTCACTGAAACGAACAAGACGTGGGTGAGGAGGAAAGTTTGCACTTGTTGTCTGTGCACTTCTTACATAAAGTACAATTGTTTTCTATCCTTGGCCTTTGACCAAAAGTGAGCCAGTTAATAGTTTAACTTCCACTCAAACAAACACTTTAACCTGTAATCAGAAGAGTTGAAAATAGCAAATTTCTGGGGATTCCATTTCTTTCATGATACCTTCTCCAGTTTCTCAGAAGAAAACTAACAAAACATGCTTGCCTTACTTAGTTTGAAAAAAATTGAGACTGCTGTCTTCACTCTTCACCCAAAAGATATGTTCCTTTGTTCCTCAATCTGAAATGCATTTCCCATATCTGCATATTACATTAAAATCTTCCTTTCTAGCAAGAGCAAACACATTCAAAAGCTAGCAGAAGGCAAGAAATAACTAAAATCAGAGCAGAACTGAAGGAAATAGAGACAAAAAAAAACCCTTCAAAAAATTAATGAATCCAGGAGCTGGTTTTTTGAAAGGATCAACAAAATTGATAGACCGCTAGCAAGACTAATAAAGAAAAAAAGAGAGAAGAATCAAATAGACGCAACAAAAAATGATAAAGGGGATATCACCACCGATCCGACAGAAATACAAACTACCATCAGAGAATACTACAAACACCTCTACGCAAATAAACTAGAAAATCTAGAAGAAATGGATAAATTCCTCAACACATACACACTCCCAAGACTAAACCAGGAAGAAGTTGAATCTCTGAATAGACCAATAACAGGATCTGAAATTGTGGCAATAATCAATAGCTTACCAACCAAAAAGAGTCCAGGACCAGATGGATTCACAGCTGAATTCTACCAGAGGTATAAGGAGGAACTGGCACCATTCCTTCTGAAACTATTCCAATCAATAGAAAAAGAGGGAATCCTCCCTAACTCATTTTATGAGGCCAGCATCATCCTGATACCAAAGCCGGACAGAGACACAACCAAAAGAGAGAATTTTAGACCAATATCCTTGATGAACATTGATGCAAAAATCCTCAATAAAATACTGGCAAACCGAATCCAGCAGCACAACAAAAAGCTTATCCACCATGATCAAGTGGGCTTCATCCCTGGGATGCAAGGCTGGTTCAATATACGCAAATCAATAAATGTAATCCAGCATATAAACAGAACCAATGACAAAAACCGCATGATTATCTCAATAGATGCAGAAAAGCCCTTTGACAAAATTCAACAACGCTTCATGCTAAAAACTCTCAATAAATTATGTATTGATGGGACGTATCTCAAAATAATAAGAACTATCTATGACAAACCCACAGCCAATATCATACTGAATAGGCACAAACTGGAAGCATTCCCTTTGAAAATGGGCACAAGACAGGGATGCCCTCTCTCACCACTCCTATTCAACATAGTGTTGGAAGTTCTGGCCAGGGCAATTAGGCAGGAGAAGGAAATAAAGGGTATTCAATTAGGAAAAGAGGAAGTCAAATTGACCCTGTTTGCAGATGACACGATTGTATATCTAGAAAACCCCATTGTCTCAGCCCAAAATCTCCTTAAGCTGATAAGCAACTTCAGCAAAGTCTCAGGATACAAAATCAATGTACAAAAATCACAAGCATTCTTATACACCAACAATAGACAAACAGAGAGCCAAATAATGAGTGAACTCCCATTCACAATTGCTTCAAAGAGAATAAAGTACTTAGGAATCCAACTTACAAGGGACGTGAAGGACCTCTTCAAGGAGAACTACAAACCACTCCTCAATGAAATAAAAGAGGATACAAACAAATGGAAGAACATTCCATGCTCATGGGTAGGAAGAATCAATATCCTGAAAATGGCCATACTGCCCAAGGTCATTTATAGATTCAATGCCATCCCCATCAAGCTACCAATGACTTTCTTCACAGAATTGGAAAAAACTACCTTAAAGTTCATATGGAACCAAAAAAGAGCCCACATCACCAAGTCAATCCTAAGCCAAAAGAACAAAGCTGGAGGCATCACGCTACCTGACTTCAAACTATACTACAAGGCTACAGTAACCAAAACAGCATGGTACTGGTACCAAAACAGAGATATAGATCAATGGAACAGAACAGAGCCCTCAGAAATAATGCTGCATATCTACAACTATCTGATCTTTGACAAACCTGACAAAAACAAGCAATGGGGAAATGATTCCCTATTTAATAAATGTTGCTGGGAAAACTGGCTAGCCATATGTAGAAAGCTGAAACTGGATCCCTTCCTTACACCTTATACAAAAATTAATTCAAGATGGATTAAAGACTTAAACATTAGACCTAAAACCATAAAAACCCTAGAAGAAAACCTAGGCATTACCGTTCAGGACATAGGCATGGGCAAGGACTTCATGTCTAAAACACCAAAAGCAATGGCAACAAAAGCCAAAATTGACAAATGGGATCTAATTAAACTAAAGAGCTTCTGCACAGCAAAAGAAACTACCATCAGAGTGAACAGGAAACCTACAAAATGGGAGAAAATTTTCACAACCTACTCATCTGACAAAGGGCTAATATCCAGAATCTACAATGAACTCAAACAAATTTTCAAGAAAAAAACAAACAACCCATCAAATAGTGGGTGAAGCATATCAACAGACACTTCTCAAAAGAAGACATTTATGCAGCCAAAAGACACATGAAAAAATGCTCATCATCACTGGCCATCAGAGAAATGCAAATCAAAACCACAATGAGATACCATCTCACACCAGTTAGAATGGCAATCATTAAAAAGTCAGGAAACAACAGGTGCTGGAGAGGATGTGGAGAAATAGGAACACTTTTACACTGTTGGTGGGATTGTAAACTAGTTCAACCATTGTGGAAGTCAGTGTGGTGATTCCTCAGGGATCTAGAACTAGAAATACCATTTGACCCAGCCATCCCATTACTGGGTATATGCCCAAAAGACTATAAATCATGCTGCTATAAAGACACATGCACACGTATGTTTATTGTGGCACTATTCACAATAGCAAAGTCTTGGAACCAGCCCAAATGTCCAACAATGATAGACTGGATTAAGAAAATGTGGCACATATACACCATGGAATACTATGCAGCCACAAAAAATGATGAGTTCATGTCCTTTGTAGGGACATGGATGAAATTGGAAATCATCATTCTCAGTAAACTATCGCAAGGACAAAAAGCCAAACACTGCATGTTCTCACTCATAGATGGGAGTTGAACAATGAGAACACATGGACACAGGAAGGGGAACATCACACTCTGGGGCCTGTTGTGGGGTGCGGGGAGGGGGGAGGGATAGCATTAGGAGATATACCTAATGCTAAATGGTGACTTAATGGGTGTAGCACACCAGCATGGCACGTGTATACATATGTAACTGAACTGCACATTGTGCACATGTACCCTAAAACTTAAAGTATAATAATAATAAAAAATAAAAAATAAAATGACTACAAGAACATTACAAGAAATATACTTTTCACTGTTTGTATCTCCAGATCATTTTATATAAAAATAAATTTTAAATAAACTCTAAGAGCACATAAAAAAAAAATCTTCCTTTCTAATCTCTTTTTAAAGGACTAGCTTTGTGTTCAACTCTTACTAAGCCCTATATATCCCCATCATGGTTATTTGTCACAGGTTGCAAGAAACCAGATGCCGGAGACAGAGACAACATGATTCTCTTTTGTCAACGCTCAGCAGAGCACTACAGATAATTTACAGCTTTTTTGGATATGATGATAATCCTAATGCGCCCTTACATTTTAATAACACCTACGAATTTTTTTAATGATTTTCTGCCTATGATATTACCATCATCATTCTTTATTTTAGAAATATTTGTTGAGTATTTGCTCATGAAAGCCACCATGGAAGGCATTCAGAGGGATTATGATGAGTCTCTGCCCTCATTTAAGTTATATTCAGTGAATGTTTATTGAGCTTCTCTGAGGTGATTTTTTTTAAAAGGTTATAAATTTCTTGGTCGGGTGTGGTGGCTCACACCTGTAGTCCCAGCACTTTGGGAGGTAGAGGTGGGTGGATTGTTTGAGGTAAAGAGTTTAAGACCAGCCTGACCAACATGGTGAAACCCCATCTACTAAAAACACAAAAAATTAGCCGGATGTGGTGCTGCACGCCTGTAGTCTCAGCTACTCAGGAGGCAGAGGCAGGAGAATTGCTTCCATTCGGGAAGTAGAGGTTGCAGGGAGCCGAGGTTACACCAGTGCATCCTGGGCAACAGAGCGAGATTTCATCTAAAAAAAAAAAGTTATAGATTTCTCCATTATGTACATCAGAAACGTGAGGTCCAGAAATATTTAATGATTTTCCCAAGTCCACTTAGTTAGCTCTGGTACAAGGGATGTAGCAAACAACAGGTTTTGTGACAGAGATTGTTTCAAGCCCAGATGGCCAGAAGTTGCCTGCATCATTGACAATTAGCTTCCAAACTAAGATAACAAATAAATTATAAGGCCTTGGCATACTGGAAGAAACACCAGACTAGCAATCAGGATATTTGGATTTGGATTCCATAAATATAATAAATTTAAATAATAAATTTCCTAATGCATTGAATAAGGATAGTAGTTTTACAACAGTATTACTCAGAGTCCTAGGGTTCTAAGGAAATGACTTAGGAGTCTTTGAGTGGAGTAATGGGAGGATGAGTTGGCTCCAAGCAATCTGCTCCAGATTTAATCAGAGCTTTGATCTGTTTTATATATTGATGTTCTGCATGTAATTTTAATCTTAAAAAGAAATTATTTTTTTAAAAAAACAATAAAAACAAAAATAACTTAGAAACCAATTAACTGAGTGACCTGTAAAACCTTTTTCAATTCTGATCATCTATAACTTGGTAAACTTTTCAACATTATCAGCCAAGAGTCTGTTTCTTCTTTATTTGGGATGGTTAACAAGGGGCTTAATTCCCAACAGACCAATTGATATGGTAGACTGTAGAGTTTTGCTGCTCAAAATATGGTCCATGTATCAGCAGCATCAGCCTCACCTAGAAGTTTATTAGAAATACAGAATCTCAGGCCCCACCCAGATCTCCTAAATTAGAATTCGAATTTTACCAGGGTTTCCAGGTAATTTAATGAACATTAAAGTTTGAGAGGCATTATCTACAAGATTTTGGAATCTTTCTTGGTTGACTTGTATCATTGGCTCCCATCACGTTCTCCTCACCATGGTTTATAGCAGAAAGATTAGGATAGCTGACATTCATGCTCTGTCCTTCCTCTCTATGGCCCCAAGGGAAAAGGTAGAGTCAGTATTTGCCATTTTTGCCCATGTCTTAACTAGCAACTTAACAGTCCCCATCTGCCAATGTATCGTTATAAATGTCCCTACAGTACCCATGACCATTTGGGATGTCAGGGATATTGAAAACAGCTCTTCCTCAGTAAATCTGAGGCCCCTTTGATGAGATCATCTTTTTAACCCAGTCCAATTCTGAGACTCACTAATTTTATAATACAGACATTCATAACAAAAAACTCTCAGATCCTTTACAAATTGCCCCAGGCTTGTCCATGTGTTATTAAAGTTGGGCTGAGTAATAAATGCTATAAATGTCTTAGGAGACAGCACTCATGCCCAGTGAGCATGACATCCCATAATAGACCTATTTGGCTTGTTACCCTGGCGCCTTTCTCCACCCTGATCTCTGGAAACCAGAGAAAGGCAAACATTAGAATGTCAATCCAAAGCTGTAGACATGGGTATAAGATGCTTTGCTTGGAGAGTTTTCATAAGATCATATTTCTGGCCAGATTCATATTACTTCGCCGTTGTAGTCAGAGGCGATTTTTTCATTAGCATTTCTTTTCCCAGAAGGAAAACATTATCTCCCAAATAAAATTCAAGTGAACTAAATCGCTTCCAACCTCAGCATCATTTCAAGCTTGGTGTCATTTGTAGATTCAAGACTGAGTCCTATTTAATCTACTCAAGTTCCATTCCTAATAGGAAAAATGCCAAGAAACAAAGAAAAGATGCATCCCATTTTCAGAGGCAATCACCGTCTACGCTCTAGACTGATCATAAAGCAGTTCCATTTATCAACTTCTTACAGAGTCAGCTCTCCCTGGCATAGTCAAATCTGACTGCATTCATTCTTTCACCAAGCATTTATTGAGTGTCTACTATATGCCAGGTACTGGGCTGGCCACTAGAGAAACAAAGACAGTATTTTAAATAAAAAAACTCATAGTTTACCTGCAGAGACAGAAATATAAATTACTATTAAATCATATAATCAATATCTTACTGATGGTTTGAACAAGATAATATGGGAATACAGACTGGTAAGCAATGAGGAGCCACAAATGGGTAAGACTGTGTCCTTGCTTTTGAGGTTATAATCTAGATGGGAAAGCAAGAAAAATGCACCCTAACTCTGTTAGGCCATTTGTGGTAAGCGCCAAATGTATTATTACCCAAAGCACAGCCAGGGCTGAATGTTGATGGTGAATTAGTCATAGTACCTACATAGTGATTAAGAGCTGTCAGGTGGGCTGGGAGCGGTGGCTCATGCCTATAATCCCAGCACTTTGGGGGACAGAGGCAGGCAGATCACAAGGTCAGGAGTTCCAGATCAGGCTGGCCAATATGGTGAAACCTCGTCTCTACTAAAAATACAAAAATTAGCTGGGTGTGGTGGTGGGCACCTGTAGTCTCAGCTAGTCGGGAGGCTGAGGCAGGAGAATCGCTTGAACCCAGGAGAAGGAGTTTGCAGTGAGCCAAGATCACGCCACTGCACTCCAGCTTGGGTGACAGAGTGAGACTCCATCTCAGAAAAAAAAAAAAAAAAAAAAAAGAGCTGTCCAGTGGGCTGTGCGAATCAGGGACAGGGAGAGGAATGAATGGATTTTAGCAGACTAAAAAACGAGAACAATTCCTATTGCAGAAAGAAATGAGAAAGGGAATGTCTGAGAAGGGAAACTAGTATGAACAAAGGCACCCAGATAGGAAAGCACCCCATCTCCCCTCCCTAGAGCAAAAACAAATTTCTCAGTCTGCTTGGAACAGAGGTTTCATGTATAGAGTGTGTTCAATGATCAATTTGAAAGGCATACTGTATTAGCCTGTTTTCACGCTGCTAATAAAGACATACCCAAGACTGGGTAATTTATAAAGGAAATACATTTAATGGACCTACAGTTCTGCATGGCTGGGAAGGCCTCACAATCATGGCAGAAGACGAAGGAAAACAGACTTCTTACATGGCAGCAGGCAAGAGAGCTTGTAGAGAGGAACTCCCATTTATAAAACTATCAGATCTCATGAGACGTATTCACTACCAGGAGAACAGTATGAGGGAAACCACCCCCATGATTCAATTATCTCCACCTGGCCCCACCCTTAACACGTGGGGATTATTACAATTCAAGGTGAGATTTGGGTGGGGACACAGCCAAACCATATCACATACTGAGGCCAAAGTAAGTATGGGATCTTGAATAGCACATATAGAAATGGGGATTTTATTTTTTTTGAGAGTTCCTTTTTTTGTTGTTCTCAATCTTTTTTCTTGTGGTAAAATATACATACATAAGATTTACCATTTTTGCCATTTTTTTAAATCTTACTTTAAGTTCTCGGATACATGTGCAGAATGTGCAGGTTTGTTATATATGTATACATGTGCCATGGTGGTTTGCTGCACCTATCAACCCGTCATCTAGGTTTTAAGCCCCACATGCATTAGGTATTAGTCCTAATGCTCCCCCTCCCCTTGTCCCCTACCCCCCGACAGGCCCAGGTGTGTGATGTTCCCCTCCCTGTGTCCATGTGTTCTCACTGTTCAGCTCCCACTTATGAGTGAGAATATGCCATGTTTGGTTTTCTGTTCCTGTGTTAGTTTGCTGAGAATGATGGCTTCCAGCTTCATCCATAGCCCTGCAAAGGACATGAACTCAGTCTTTTTTATGGCTGCATAGTATTCCATGGTATATATGTGTCACATTTTCTTTATCCAGTCTATCATTGATGGGCATTTTGGTTGGTTCCAAGTCTTTGCTATTGTAAATAGCGCTGCAACAAACACACGTGAGCATGTGTCTTTATAGTAGAATGATTTATAATCCTTTGGGTATGTACTCAGTAATAGGATTGCTGGGTCAAATAGCATTTCTGGTTCTAGATCCGATTTTATTCTGTAACCAATAAAGAGTTCACAGGTGAATGAAAGGAAATCAGTGAAAAATTAAATTTGTGGTAGTTTGTAGGATAAATTAGAGTAGGAAGTTACTGGCGAAAGGGGGATATTTGGAGGTAATTTTTATGAACAGAATGCTATGCCTACCTTTAATAATCATTAGTAAGCAGCCCTTATATTGGAGAGGGAATCCAAGGTAAATGCATCATTATTTCTGAGGAGTGTTCCTTGTATAACACGTAGTTGAGGATCCTGGATTTGAACTTAAAGCCTCATCTCTAGATCATTTCCTTCATTTAAGTTGGTCAAACCCAATGAACCAGCATGGTAGTAGGCACTAAAGAGATATCATCTAGAATTTCAGAACAAAGGGAATATTAGAACAATAGGGAGCTTAAAAGTTATTTTGCGTAATGACTTCATTTTGTGGGTGACAGAGCTCCCAAATGACAATAGTCAGAACCTACAATTAAAATGCTGGTATCTAAGTCCAAATCCAATGTCCTTTCCACTACACCAAATTCATCGTCCAGTATCACGCACTATGCCTCCCCTCAAAGAGTTTGCACATAGAGAAACATGCAAACACTGTTTTTTATGCAAGGAAGGTATAAAAGCACGTGCTCATCCCACTGTGAGGAAAATGGAGTAATATTTCTTAAAGACGGGTAGAAAAACAAGCTTCCCATGCATTAAGATAGTAAAGTTTTCTTCCTGTAATCTCAGCACTTTGGGAGGCCGAGGCAGAAGAATTGCTTGAGGCTAGAAATTCAAGCCCAGCCTGGACAATATGGCAAAACTTTGTCTCCACAAAAATTTAAATTTAAATATTAGCCAGTCATGGTGGCATATACCTGTAGTCCTAGTTACTCTAGAGGCTGGAATAGAAGGATTGCTTGAGCCCAGGGATTGAGCTTATAGTGAGCTATGATTGCCCCACTGCACTGTAGCCTGGGCAACAGAGCAAGATCCTGTCTCAAAACAATAGCAATGAAAAAAAAAAACTGAATAAGGTTTTCTGACAGGCTTAATGGTCACACAATGAAAAGGTACATTTTTCCTTGAGTTTCAGCTTCTGAAGCAAAGTTTGTCCTGGTAGATAAAGAGAAAGCCAACCTCTTTCCTGTGGAAATAAAACCTTCACTTGATTTGCCTAATGCTGCCTCCTTTCTAAATGGTGGGCCCCTGGAAATCAGGACCAAAGGATTTGTAATTTGGGGGTCACAATATAAAGTGTTCAATTATTTTAAATAGATCCAAAAATCAACACAACGTTTCAAAGCCCTCAAAGAAACGTATTCATAGACACTACAATAATTAATCATTTTCTTATCTGTTAAATCCTTTTTGATAAACTAAATACATTGATATTTGGCATGCAGATGGCAGCAGAATGGAATTGTAATTGCTTATTAAGCATCTCAACCATGGGTCTTAACGCTTTCTTTCTGTCCAGCTATTACAATATGCATGGACATTAGAAAAGAGAGATGGAGAGGTCAGTCTCAAAAAGGTTTCTATTTTTCCAAAGCTCATTGAAATAGATATTGTTTTATCCGGACTAAGTTTTCTACCTGCAGATCTTTATGTCTATTTCTTCTTTAAAACATCTTCCTCTTTAAGACTTCTACCAGCATAACATATGTTATTACGCCCCAAAACAGACTTGAAATAATTAAAATATATTTGTTTTATAAATATATTGAACGTAAGTCAAAAAATTATGGAATGTTGCTGTTCATTGAGATGTTACAGGATGTCAAGTCTAACCCTCCATTGGCTGCTTAAATCCCTATGGTACCTTATGAAATTGCTATTCTAGCTACTGCTTAAATATCATGAATAAGAAAAAAAAATCTACTACCTATCCATTTTTCCAAGTCTACCTCTCCATTTTTATGCATTATTACCTAATGAAAGCCAAAATGTGCTATCTTATAGCTTTGTGATTTTGAGAAAACAGAGATCAAATCTGTTTCCTCTTCCACATGACAACTCAAGTCAACAGATATTTATTGAATCTGAACAAGGCACTGTGCTGTGTACCGGGTATTGAATGAATGGATGACACATGGTCCTTGTTTTAGAGATACTTATATTTGTAAGGGTAAGACTGATGTGGATTAGTATACTCGGAGTGTTCAGATGCATAGAAAGGGATACTTAATCCAAATTTTGAGGGTTAGGGGAAGTCTTAACTAAATTTTTAAGGACAAATAGGAGTTAGCCAAAGAATTAATTCCCTAGGAGAAAAATTTAAGCAATGGTATACAAATGAGAAATTGTATGCTGTAATATATTTGAAAACAAGCTCCTCATGCATTTCTACAAGTAGAAAGACATGAAGAGGGAGTGATAGGCAACAGGGCTAGAGACATAGACAAGAATCAGATCAAGAAACTTGTACACTACACCTAAAACCTCTAAAGTGGTTTTAAAAGAATAATCATACAACAGATTTACTCTTCTGTTAGATCATCTTGGTAACAAGAGAAACAAGGGTAGAAGAGACAAGACTATTTAAGAAGTTATTACAGTAAGCCAAGTAAAAAATGATAAAAAGCTGAATCCAATCTGTAGTAATGTGGATGCGTTAAAGAAATATTTATGAAGTAAAACTGACAGGTCTGGATAACTAATTAGATGTACAGGGTAGAGGAGGATGACAGCTCAAAGATGACTCTTCGGCTTCTAACTTGAGTAATTGGGTGACTGTTGGTACTGCTAATTGTGGGTACATCAAGTTGGAGATGCTAGTGTAAGTTGAGGTTGGATTTCTTTTTTTACAAAGTGTGATGTAACTTTAAAATACCATTTAAGATGAATGGTTTGTAATTGAATACAAGTCTGCCGCTCAGAGGAAGATTGGTCTTGGAAAAATAAACCCAGCATCTAAGTGAATAATTATCAGCTCAAGAGTATGTGAGATCACCCAGGCATAGAAAACAACCTGAGAGAGGAGAAGCATAAAAAGAGAAGCCTAGGGAACAACATTTACGGGAATTTCCAATAGCTGAAGACAGCCATTGTGTTCCTTCTTTGGATTTTTCTCTTCTACACTAAACACTTACCAATTTTTTCATTGTATCTTCTACTCAATTGCCTTCAAAGACGCTTCATGTTGCTGATTTTTCTTCTAAAACAGGATGCTCTTGATTGATGCTAATCCATGAGCTGTGGACTGACTAGAGCTGAGAAGATGGTCTCCATTCTGGATGCCATAAGGAACAGAAATGGCAAGCAATTCACCAATCTGTGTGCTCCTACTTCCTTATTATAGATTTGTTCATAGAAGGCAGGAACTGTATTTCCTCATCTCTCTTGCTAATGAAATGTGAGGAGAAATGACGTGTATCCTCTCTACTCTTTCTTTCCTCATCTTTAAGCTAAATGCAAATGACAATGAGGCCAATGCTTAGAGGATTGCTGAGCCATGAGATAGAAGAAACTCAGGACATGGAAGAAAACAACATATGAGACAAGTTATATCTATCTGAGTCTGACAGTTAAATGAACAAGAATTAAATTTCAATTATGTTATGCCACTGAGATTTAGAGGTCTACTTTTTGCAGTAGCTATTACTCTAACCTAATACCATACCCCTAATAAAACAACGTAAGAAAACATTAATTTTGAGAGGAGGGACATCGCACCAACATGTTTTCAACTAAAATCCCTCACATAGAGAGAAAGGTCTGTGAGAGGGAAGTCTAGAGTAGATGGAAGTGAGGAAAGATCGGAAGCCAGATGAAAATGCACTACATCCAATGCAGTGATTGGGAACTGGGGAAAAGCTTGGGCTCCTGGGATGGACAGGAGGAGGACAGATTCCCTTTGATTTCATTCCATTTTTATTCTTTTAATTCTCCCATCTTCAAGTCCTGCAAAACTCAAAGCAGAACTTTACATGCATCCCTAATAAATTTCGTCTTACTAGATTTAGCTGATCACTGAATATTTTAAAGATCCATTTGGAATTTGATTTTTGTCCATGCAGTATGTTAACTATTTCTTTCAACTCTTTGGCATCCACAAATTTGACCAACTATCTTTGAACCATTATCAAAAATAATTGAAAAGTTGGGCTTGGGCTACCATTTTCAGCAGTGTTTTTATAATTGCATTTTGCATGAGCTCTCTATGGGTCTTTCCCAACCCTACTGATACCCCCCCAATTTAATCAAACTTCTATAATCCTACTCAACTACTGCTTTGAGTTTTGCAGGACTTGAAGATGGGAGAATTAAAAGAATAAAAGTGGAATGAAATCAAAGGGAATCTGTCCTCCTCCTGTCCATCTCAGGAGCCCAAGCTTTTCCCCAGTTCCCAATCACCCCTTTGGATGTAGTGCCTTTTCATCTGGCTTCTCATCTTTCCCCACTTCCATTTACCCATTACACTTCCCTCTCACAGACCTTTCTCTCTAAAACCAAACTGTCACATCACTTCCTGCTAAAGACCTCCAGTGACTTCCCATTAAATCCGACTCCCTTCACGTAGTGTACAAAGATGTTTTTGAGATGGACCCTGTCAGTCTCATTTTCCTTCACCTCCATCATAAACTCCTTGTCACTCACCAAATGTGCTATGACTTTCCATAGGTCCATAGGTTATAAATATGTTCTTCAGCTTGAACTGATGTTTCCCATACTTTTCTACCTCCCTTTTCGTTGGGATATATACCGAGATGAGGTGTATATCTGGATCATATGGTCGCTCTATTTTAACTTTGTGAGAAACTTCCATACTGTTAGTTGCCTTCTCCTCTAGGTCTTCACATGTACTCTGCTTAGCTTCACTGCTTACAATTCCTTTTTCCTCCTCCAGCCTGTGAGCATGTTAAGGACAGGTCTGTGGCTCTCAGCTCGATTTCCCTTGCTCCTAGCACAGTGTGTCCTTCGCAATTGTTTTCAATAAATATGTGTTGGCCGGGCGCGGTGGCTCAAGCCTGTAATCCCAGCACTTTGGGAGGCCGAGGCGGGCGGATCACGAGGTCAGGAGATTGAGACCATCCTGGCTAACACGGTGAAACCCCGTCTCTACTAAAAATACAAAAAAAATTAGCCGGGCAAGGTGGCCCACGCCTGTAGTCCCAGCTACTCGGGAGGCTGAGGCAGGAGAATGGTGTGAACCCAGGAGGGGGAAGCTTGCAGTGAGCCGAGATCGCGGCACTGCACTCTAGCCCGGGCAACAGAGTGAGACTCCATCTCAAAAATAAATGAATAAATAAATGTTGAAATAATGAATGATTATAGAGGGAAACACAAATGGTGAGTAAATGGAAAAAAAGGTGGTAAAAGGTGCAAGACAAACTTCTGATAAGGAAACAAAAAGTTCAAATTGCCAATGTTTGTGCAGCTTTAGGAGAAACATACATGCATTGTATTTCTTCCAACTTGATTAATGTATAATTGGCAAATAGAAATTGTGTATATTTAAGGTGTACAACATGATATATTGATGTATGTATACACTGTGAAACAATTACCACAATCAAGCTAATTAATATATTAATCACTTCACGTAGTTACTATTGGAGTATGTGTGTGTGTGTGTGTGTGTGTGGTGAAAACTTGTAAGATCAACTTTCTCAGCAACTTTTAAGTATGCAATGCATTATTATTAACTATATTCATTATGTTATACATTAGACCTCCAGAACTTACTCATTCTACATGACTGGCACTTTGTACCCTTTGACCAATATCTCCCCATTTCCTCCACTCCCCAGCCCCTGGCAACCACTGTTCTACTCTATACATCTATGAGTTCTAGTTTAATTTAGAATCCACATCTCAATTAGATCATGCAACACTTCTCTTTCTCTCTCTGGCTTATTTCACAGTATAACGTCACCCAGGTTCATTCATGTTGTTACAGATGGCAGGATTTCCTTCCTTTTTAAGGCTAAGTAATATTTCATTTTATATATATAGTCATGGACCACATAATGTTTTGGTCAATAAGAGACTGTATATGCAATGACATCCCATAAGATCATAATACTGTATTTTTACTATACCTTTTCTATGTTCAGATACCTTTAGATACACGCAGAGCCATTTTGTTACCATTGCCTACAATATTCAGTACAGTAACATGCTATACAGGTTTTTAGCCTAGGAACAACAGGCTATACCACATAGCCTAGGTGTGTAGTAGGCTACACCACCTAGGTTTGTGTAAGTATACTCTATGATATTTGCACAACAACAAAATCACTCACAAACACATTTTTCAGAATGTATTCCCATTGTTAAGTGATACGCGTCTTTATAGATGATGGAATATATAGATATGTGTATATCAAGGAGCAATAGGTTCCTAGATGCACACACTACATTTTATTCATTCATCCATTGGTGGAAAATCAGAATGATTCTATACCCTGGCTATTACGAATAATGCTTCCATGAACATGAGAGTGCAGATATTTCTTCGAGATACTGCTTTTATTGCCTTTGATGACAGATGGAGGATTGCTGGATCATATGGTAGTTCTATTTTTTAAATTTTTTTAGGAAACTTCATGCTGTTTTCCAAAGTAACAGTACTAATTTAAATTCTCACCAATAGTGTACAAGAGTTTTCTTTTCTCCACATCACGCCAACACATGTTACCTTTTGTTTTTTTATTATAGCCATCCTAACAGGTGTAAGAATGGCTCAGATATCTCATTGCCATAAATGCATTATTGTCCACTTCATTAACATGTGACTTTAAGAACCAGCATTTTTTTATTTTCAGAATGACTAAAGGTCACCATATGTACACAGAGCTTTATCTTTATGAGACCTGGACCTACAAGGATATGTAATGTATAATACAACATAATAGACCAAGAAATTCCCTTTATATTTAACTATGGATATATTTAAGTATGAAACTTCCTTAATATTTAAATTTTTAATACTGGTTCTAAAATCAGCACTCTTGTACCTGGTCAGGTCAAAATACTATTATTTATTTATTTTTGTTTGTTTTAATAAAATAATGAAGAATATCAATGAAAAATGTCCAAATACATGGAAATAAATTGAGTAAGAAGAATAAATCCAGTAATTAGCCTGGGAGTACAAAGCAGGGTTGATTTCATTACATAATAGTTTCCAAAGGGAACTAGCTGTCTTCCTTTTGAATCTTGATTAAAGGTGTGCATAGGAAGGATATTCTACTCCATGTTCCTTGGGGATTTCTTTCCATGATCTGGTTTCCCTTGAGTAGTTGGTATGATTAACTGGGCTGGTTTCTTTTATAATTGTCCTGAAGCCCTTTGCATTTTGCAAAACTGCTTTGCAATTGTTTTTTTCTTAGGATGTACTTAAAAATGAATCCATTAGGTGTAGCGGGGCAAGCACAGCTCAGGGAAGTTGTTGTTAGCAAAGCCAGAATAAAATCACAGAAAGTCTTCCCATTTTTTTAGGGTGCTCAAAGTGCTTTTCTCAAAATATTTGCATTTCCAAAACTCAAATATGTCCAAAAGAACGGTGAACTTAGCTTTTCCTCTTTGGATTTAGGATAGAGTTGTCAGATAAAATACAGGATGTCCAGTTAAATTTGAATTTCAGATAAACAATGAGTATTTTTTTAGTATAATTAGGCCCCATGTAATACTAGAAATTCTAATAGTTCTGCATTTTTATTTGCTAAATCTGGAAATCTTAACTTAGGAAGGTAATATTACTCACCCCAGAGCTGTATGAACTTTGGACAAGGAACTTAATGGATTGAAATCTCCTCATCTCTAAAAATAAAATGTTGTGCTACAAAAATTGCAGGTGCATTTTATTTCTAATTCAGCTATGATACAACATCTTTTCATCATGCAAGATTTATCTAGAGGTATAATTACGGGTCATGCAAAGAGTGTCCCATTCGGAGTAAGAAGGATCTGAGTTTGATCCCACCATTAATTAACTATGTGATCTTAGGCAATCTAATTCTCGAAATCTCGGATTCCTTATCTACAAAAATGGGGATAAGGTACTCATTATAAGGGTCAAATTAGTTGATATGTATAGAAGCGTTTTGGACCTATGTGAAGTCATAAGCAGATTATGACTTACTAGGAAGAAGTTACTCTCAAGCAATGTAAAATGAGTTATTAGCTAAGTTGCATGGTCAGAGGTCCGTTCTCCTGTATGACTCAAACCAAGTTTTCAAGCTCAGGTAAGTTCTTAAAAAGGTACCCACAAGTAGTCATTTTACTATCTTTGCTCTTTGTATTTTAGGAGACTTACGGTTCAAGCGACAGCTCTACACCTCGGTTTCTTCAAATAGCAAATGAGCAAAAATAATACCCACTGCACACATGTATCATGAGAGCTGAGTGTGAAAACACAGAAAACACCTGGCACACAGAGTTTCTCACTAGAAATATCAGTTCCTGCTCTTCTCTATGGTTCTCTTGGATGCCTCAGTTGAAGCCTGCTCTGGGTACAGACCACTGGTGAGTGGGTGTGTTTAAGGAGCGGGCCTCTGTTTCCATCCCCCTTTTCTATGTAGCAGCTCTGTTGTCAGAGCCCAGCAGGACTAGGAAGGCCTCTTCCAATCTCCAGATCTCCCTCTATGAGGGAGCCTGAGATGCCTAACACGTTTTCTATCTTCTGATCTCTAGGGACTCAGAAGACAATAATAACCTTCCCTAACCTCAACCAGATTCAAACCAGAAAGTGGCAAGAGAAAAGTCGCCTTGACCCAAAGGGGCAGCCAGCCTCTCCCATTTCAGACGCAGGATAATACAATCCAGACCACATGAAATTTCCCGTATTTGAAGACTGCCTCAGCCCTCTTTGCACCAGGCTTTCCAGCGTCTCTCCCTCTTGCCTCAGACAAAGCTCTCCCTCAACCACATTGTGTGACCAGGCCAATCCTTGGAGACAGAGAGATGTCCGCACTAGGGAACTTCCAAGCTGCCCAGGGGATGACGAATTCACCCTTGGCAGAAGCCAACTTGGAAATGGCATCACGGTGCTTTGTGAACACATCTATGGTGCAACACTGACCTCCAGTGGCTGAGCCAGGAGGCGACCGCTGCCCACACTGTCTTAGGCAACCCTGTCCTCCCGGAGGCTAGCGTACAGGATGATAAGCTCTTCTTGGAACCACTTCCCAGAACACCTATGCATAATATCTTTAAAAAAAAAAAAAAAAAAAAGAGAGCGAGAGAGAGAGAGCAAAAACATAAGCCCAGAGTTACTCACCAATTGAATCCGACCATGTCACTCCATCACTTAGAAAACTTATGTGGTTAGTAGTCCCTCTATTGATCACAGAATAAAGTCTGAAGTTCTTAGTACCGCAGACAGAGTTCTTTAGGATCTGGGTATGACTACCTGTCATTTCCTACAATGTCCTCTTTCATTAATACACACCAGACTTTCCCCTAGTCTCTAAATGGCCTGCTCTATTTTAAGTCGAGCAGTAGAGGGTCCTCTATTTAAATGACCTTCTTCACTTTTCTGCTGCACTTTTCAATTTTCTTTTCTTTTCTTTCATGTGTGTGTGTGTGTCTGTCTGTCTGTCTGTGTGTTTGTCAGGGTCTTGCTCTGTCACCAAGGCTGGAGTGCAGTGGCACAATCAAAACTCACTGCAGCCTTGACCTCCTGGGCTCAAGTGATCCTCCCACCTCAGCCTCCTCAATAGCTGGGACAATAGGTGTGCACCACAATACCTGCCTAACTTTTTTAAATCCTTTTTCTTTGCAAGGGTTTCATGTCAAAAATTGCCATCTTAGTGACACCTTCAGTATTATCTCTCCTTACCACTGTAGAATTAATTTTGTTTTCAAAACATACAGCAAGTGGAGTTAAAACTGATCCATTTATTTATTCAAAAAACAATAATAAGAGATCTATTATAATGCCAGTCATTGTCCTGGATAGTCAGGATAACAGATAAAAGAGGCATGCTTTCTGACCTCAGAATGCATATAGACTAGTGGAGAATACATAGAGAAATCACTGCCATGAATTACAGCAAGGAGCTATGTGCAAATTACACAACTGGCTTAAGAATGGAGGTCATCACTTCAGCCTGTGCAAAAGGCAATCAGAGATGCCCCAACAGTGAGAGGCCTTGTCTGGGTCTTGAAGGGTGAGTAGGAGTTAGCCAGGCACTGTAATCCCAGCCACTAGGGAGGCTGAGGCAAGAGGATTGCTTGAGGCCAGTTCTAGACCAGTCTGAACAACATAGCAAGACCCCTATCTCTACAAAAAAATTAAAAATTAGCCCAGTGTGGGGGTGAGCACCTGTAGTCCCAACTACTTGGAAGGCTGAGGCAGGAGGATTACTTGAGCTCAGGAGTTTGAGGCTGCAGTAAGCTATGATCAAGCCACTGCGCTCCAGCCTGGGTGACTGAGCAAGGCACCATCTCAAGGGGGAAAAAATAAAGGAGCCAGGAAGATAGGATAATTTGAAAAGGGAAAGAAGAAATGAAGCATATTTGAGGCATCAAGTAACTTACACAGAAGCAGGAATGTGTTGGAACAAGGGAGTAATCCATCATGGTTGGCACATGCTGCACAGCAGAGAGATATAGAGCTAGAATGCAGACTGGGATCAGAAGGCAGGATCAAGAGTGTACAATGTTGGTTATGGGAATGAGGAGTCATTAAAGGCTCTTGAATGAAAGCACTATTTAGAATGAATACGCTGGCACAACTAGCAATAGCACATAAGGAAAGCAAAAAGAAATCAAAATTAGGTTTCTGCCTGTTCTTGGTACTCAGAGTCACTGAGGTGTCAGTCCAATCCAATCTGAGAGGCTAAAGCAAGGTCAGTGAGTGGGTAAAGAGACAGGTCAGGCACAGGACATAAAAGGAGAAGACTTAAAACACAAGAAGAGCAGTCACTTGGTGTGTAGTTGTGAATAGAAACAAATGCCAAGGCCAGGCACAGTGGCTCACGCCTGTAATCCCAGCACTTTGGGAGGTGATGGGGGGTGGATCATTTGAGGCCAGGAGTTTGAGACCAGCCTGGCCAGCATGGTGAAACCCCATCTCTACTAAACATACAAAAATTAGCTGGCTGCAGTGGATCATGCCTGTAGTCCTAGCTATTTGGGAGGCTGAGGCAGGAGGATCACTTGAACCCAGGAGGCAGAGGTCGCAGTGAGCCAAGATCATGCCACTGCACTCCAGCCTGGGTATAGAGTGAGACTCTGTTTTAAAAAAAAAAAAAAAAAAAGCCAAGGTTTCAGAAAGTAAGAGGTCCAGGTCCAGGCGAAAATGTGGAGAAGTCCCACTTTATTCTGGTGAACAGCACCTTGCTGGATTTGGTCACCTTTAAAGGGCAGGATCCTGACTGTCAAGGGAGAGGGTCCGATGAAGCTGCTCTAAAAAGTCTATTGTGACCCTGGAGGGCCTTCCCCCAAGGGACCAATGGAACTCCACTCATGATTCAAATATGTGTCCTGAGTATCTGGGAGATGACAGAGGCATGGGTCTGTCCCTTGGCCTCCAGATAATAAGTACTGGCTGGACGTCCTGTTGCAGGATCTATTATGTGTCCTTTCTGGACATTTTATGAATGGGGGAAGATAGCTGTCCCTTGACATACAGGTGACTAAGATATCTGGAAGACAGTATAAACTGGGAGACTGCATATCTATACATTTTTGTATGTACACATCCCGGAGACACAACGCACACAGATGAAGAGCCACAATAAATTTATAATAGCGCCTCTCTTAGGGAAGGAAGAGGATGGTATGGACCTCCATCTCCCCTACAGTGAGCTGCTATTGTTGTACTTAACACAGCATAGTGTACCCGTCTGTTCACTCATCTATTTGTTACACTAGAAAATATGCTCCTTGAAGACAACAGACACATCTCCTTCAACTAGCACAGTCAGCATTCAATAAATACTGGTTGAATTAAAGAATAAATAAGCAACCCTGGGATGGGAGAAATTGGTTATAAAGTTCCTGCAGACATCTACGTATTGGACTGGAGCATCAGAAGGTCCTAAATCTTCCTGGATTTGTCCTTTATCCTTTATAGACATTGCTAACATGTGGATTAGAACAAAAAATGTTAATTTTGGAAACAGATGAAAGTAATTTTTGAATTCAAGCTGTGCCACTTTATTCACTTGGGCAATTTACTTAAATTGCCTAAGACATTGTTTCCTCTCCTAAAATATAAAGATAATAATAATACTCTTCTTACTAAAATGTGGCGAGAGTAAGAAATTATACATGTAAAGTGCAGGATGTAGCAAATAGTAGACCTCCAATAAATAGTGGCTGTTGTGATTATTGCATGGAGTCTCTTCTTACAATGGACTTTGAACCAACACAAACCCCAGAAACCATAGTGGATAATTTTATCAAACAAGCACTTCTGGTGCAGGATTCAGGAATTGAAGAAGGCTTTGGTATGACTGGGGTGTTTGTGTCCACGATTCTGTAGTGGAAACATACAGATGGGTGCTTGTGCACGAGCCTGACAATTCCAGGGGCCTTGCTGAATATGAAGTAAGGTCAGTATGGGGGCATGCCTGCATCCATACATCAGTCCACTGCTGCTGGAGTTAGGGGAGGGAAGCTATGAATTCCTCAGGTCAGAGAATCACTTATGGAGGCTACACAAGTACTTTGACATCCAAGACAAGACAAAACACTAGTGAAACGAGAAAGGTTCCCTTGTCCCCCTTTCAGGGCATGTGATGGGGGTGTGGTTCTCTTCTTCAGTGCCCCGCTGCTCAAACCTCTAGGGGAGCACACAGGCAGGCTGTGGGGTTCCAACCCCATGGCAGTGTCTAGGAGTGGATGTTTACAGCTCCTGAAGCCCCAGTGGGCATGTGTTACAGGGTGCTCTCTTAGTTTGCCGCCTACAGGCGGCTTGTGTTGACCAGCTCAATTAGACACTCTAGCTTGTCCCAAGGACAGAGGGCTTTCTGTATCCCGGGATTTCTTGCCTTGGTGTACTGGAAGAATCTGATCACGCATGGGTTTGGAGAATGAGTGCAAGGTTTTATTGAGTGGAAGTAGCTCTCAGCAGATGGGGGAGCCAGAAGGGAGATTATTTTCCCCTGGAGACCAGCCGCTTGGAGATCTGGGCTCTCCTGCGACTGCCCCAGCCAAACTCCCCGTCGCTCCGTGGTCTAAGGCCTGCCGCCTGCTGGTGCCTATGGGGTGCTCTTCCGCTGCTGTGCTCTCAACTACCAGCCGCTTGCGTCTTCTTCCACGGATGTGTTCCTCATGACATCCAGCCACTGTGTCTCTGCCTTGCTAAGGTTTCTGGTTTTTATACGCCCAGGATGGTGGCGTGGGGGCGGTGGGGGGCGGACAGGGTTGTCTTGGAAAATGCAACATTTGGGCTCCAAAGGCAGGAGCGCCTGTTGTCACCTGGGTCCGTGGGGGTGGAGCTCTATCCAGGGAACCACCTTTCTCTACTCCGCACTTCCCTTACCCCCTTCCCTGTCATTCAAAGGGACCACGTTCTTCCCTTCCCAGCACTTCGGTATCACTAGTACTACATCCAAAGCACTAATATTACAGATCTAGCTCCCATGATTATAGGTGACAGCATAAAGAAGTAAAGAAAAAAAAAAGAAATGACACTCTTAGCTGAGGTTGCTGGTTAGTAAACAAAGATGTTTAATACCATAAAACTCAGTCTGAAGTTGACTTCATAGAAGTAGAGTGTAAAATAGTGGTCACTAGAGACTGGAAAGGCATCAGAGGTGGTGGTGGGTGAGGACAGAAAACCAGAGGTTGATTAACAGACACAAAATTACAGCTAGATAGGAGGAATAAGTTCTAGTGTTCTATAGCACTATAGAATGACTAAATTAGCAATGTATGCATATTTTCAAATAGCTAGAAGAGCAGATTTTGAGTATTCACACGATAAAGAAATCATCACACTATACCCCATAAATATGTGCAATTACTACAAATCAATCAAAAATAACAAAAGCAAATGGAAAATCAGTCTGAACAGCCACCTAGTATCAGCCATCTGTAGTTAGCGGTAGCAGAATTCGTGGCCTGGCACTGCTCTCACATATGAAATAACTCCACTTGGTTGGATTCTGTCGATCCAAGAATGGGGAGTGGCATCCAATTTGAGACTCCTCCTGGGTTAAATGGCCATGTCAAAGACATCACCTTCAACCAAAAATCGCTGACAGATGTACAGGTTTGCCTCTTGTGGACTTGGGCAATCTGGAGTCTACGACCTTGGAAGTCAGCTTCAGGAAGCAGGGATCTGGAGGGGACTAATGTTTTCCCAAATATCTTCTGGGAGTGATAAAGTGAAGCAATCTCATCCATCTCATCCATTGTATGTATGACACAGAAATACAATATGTAAAATGTGAATCTGTAGCCCAGATCTCTCTTCTAAGTTGCAGACCCTGTCCAACTACCTACTAACAGGTCCACGTGAATATCTCTCAGGGTCCTGAAACTCCACTTTCCCAAACTAAACTGTGGCAACAGCATGGATTCCCAAGCACTCTTCTCAGTTCTTCACTCATCCTCCCTTCCCCACATCCAATCAATCACCACGTCCAATTGATTCACTACTCAAAGCCCCCTATATTCAGCACTAGGCTCAGCCCTCAACATGTGTGTTAGTTTTCCATTGCTTCTATGACAAATAACTACAAAATCATGGGTTTAAAACAACACAAATGTATTATCTTGCCATTTTGTATGTTAGAAATCCAACACAAACCCCAGAAGCCATAGTGGATAGTTTTATCCAACAAGCACTTCTGGTGCAGGACTCAGGAACTGAAGAAGGCTTTGGTATGATTGGGGTGTTTGTGTCCACAATTCTGTGGTTGAAACATACAGATGGGTACTTGTGCACCAGCCTGACAATTCGCTGGACAAAAATCAAGGTTCCGGCAGCACTATCTTTTTTTCCAGACTCTCTAGGGAAGAATCTATTTTCTCACCTTTTCCAGCTTCTTTTTTATAATTTTTATTTTTAATTTTTTGGGGCACATAGTAGATATATTAATATATTTATGGGGCCCATGAGATATTTTGACACAGACAGACAATATGTAATAATCACATCGGGGTAAGTGGAATTTCCATCCCCTCACATATTCATCATTTCTTTGTGTTATAAACATTCTAATTGTGCCCCCTCAGTTATTCAAAGATGTACAACAAATTATTGCTGACTGTAGTCACCTTGTTGTGCTATCAAATACTAGAATATCAAATATTCGTTGGACCTAACTATATTTTTGTACCCATTAACTATCTCTATTTCCCACTCCCTCTTCCCCAGCAACCCTTCCCTGCCTCTGGTAACCATCATTCTGCTGTTTGGCTTTATAAGTTCAGTTGTTTTAATTTATAGCTCCCACAAATGAGTGAGAATTTTCCAGCTTCTAAAGGCCACCCACATTCCTTGGCTCCTGGCCTCCTTCCTCCATCTTCAAAATCACCAGCATAACATCTCTCTGACCCATGTTCCATCACCACATCTCTTTCTAGACACAGCCAGGAAAGGCGCTCTACATTTAAGGATTTGTATAATCAGATTTGGCCCGCTTGGATAATCAGGAATAATCTCCCCATTGCAGGATTTTTCCTTTACCCTAATCACATCTACAAAGGCTCTTTTGCCATATCAGGTAACATCTATTCATAGGTTCAAGGGATTAGGATAGCAATATCTTTTGGGAGGCAGTGTTCTGGCTACCACAACATGAATTACCTCATAATCTCCTCAAGAATTCAGTGAGATAGGTACTATTGTTGTTTCTATCTCTCAGATGAAAAAACAGATTTAGCCAAATTGCCTCAATTGCCTGAGGTCACACTCTAGTAAATGGCAGAAAGAGATTCATCCTGAGGCCTGTTTGACTTACTATAAGGCATTCCTACTTCTTATGTATCTCTTGACTCTATGATCCCACCACACTTGTTCAAGCCACCATTACAATTGATTTAGATTACTACATTAGCAGATTACTCTCTCTCCCTCCAGTCTTGTGGTCATTCAATCCATTCTCCACTCTGCAGCCACAGCTATCTTTATAAAACACTTATTTTACAAGGTCTCCCACCAGTGACACTGCATTCCTCTTGGGGAAAAGCCCAGACTTCTGGAGATGGTGTACAAGAATAAGATGTAGCATCTGCTTAACTCTCCAGCTTTATTCATCTCTCCCCATTACTCTCCCCCTACTCCTACAATTTCAGTGCTAAAAGCAAGACAGTACTGCTCTCAGTTTCCTAAAGTCATGCTTTCTCTTGGCTCTAGATGTTTCCCACATGCTAATCCTTCATAGAGTGGCTGGGTGGATTAAGTAAAATGCAAAGTCCTTATTATTGTACATTGAGCATAGAAGTTCTTAATAAAGGACTGACTGCAGAGAAAGACAGTGCTTTGTATGACAGTGAACAATATGTGAGAGACCTCACCAATATGAATCTAAAATAAATTAAATAGGAAGCGTAATGGAAATTTGTCAAATTGGTCTCCTTTTTTTTTTTTCAATTTGTTTTCTATGGGTGCCTTCAACGACAGGTTTAAGTAGAGATAGGGAGAACAAAAGCATATTTCAAAAACAACACAACTAAGAATTACTGAATAACTCATCCTCTCCCTTCTGTTATCTAAAATATAAGCACATAAATGGAACAAAAGTAACAGAATTCAAAGATGAAATCACAATTCCCTCTTTTATAAACTATAGCAAATGCAGGGAATGGGCTGGTTAATGTGAAAGCATCTGCTTTTGAAGCACTTTGTCCCAGGGAACAGAAAAAGGTCTAGGTGGTTTAAGGAACAGGGTGAGTGATCTTTATAAACAATTTGCATTTTTATGTCAAATGGAACTTTTTATAGTATGATTTAGAGAAAATATTCAAGGTTGGGTCATATGTTATCCCAGACCTGCACATGGAGTAATCTACACTATTAATTCATTTGGCAAAGGTTGATTGCACATGTCTATGTATTCCGCACTGATACAGACATAAATAACCCATTACCTGCTTTTAAGGAGCTCAGAGGTTAGTGACAGAAATAGGCAAAGAGCAAAACATGACAATGCACTATAGACATATAGATTTATAGACAATCCCATAGTCAGGGAGCTGAGGGACTTGACGGGAAGAATCACTTCCTGTTTTGCATGGTCAAGAAACCTTTACAGAAGTGGAAATGCTTGAGCCAAGTCTTTCAGAATGCTCAGGAATAACCCAGACATCAAAGCTTGGGAGGGAAAGGCATATGCAATGACACAGAGGCACAAAACAACATGAAGGGGAAGGGCTGGGATGAGACTGGGGAGAAAAGCAAGAGCAAAATCTTGCAGCATCTTGATTGTGATGCTGTGGAGCTCGAGCTTTATCTGAAGTTGATGGGATTCCCTGAATAAATTTTAAGCATAGCAATGACATAGGCAAATTTGAACTTTAGAACTATTTTTTGGTCTGCCGTGGAGAGGATGGATGGGAGGGGGAAGAACGAGAGCTTTGTTTAGAGGCTGTTGTAGTAATCCAGGTAAAGGCTTTTAATGATGCCCTGAACATTGATCAGCAATGGCAATGGAGATGACGAAACAGAATTTAAGAAGGAATAAAAAGGGCTTGCTGACTACTTGGATGTGGGTGATGCTATCCTTTGACACAGAGGATTTAAGATGAAGACCAGTTTTGGGGGGTGAGTAAAAGATTACATTGGGTTTGGATATTTTCAGTTTACAGCATCTGTGGAACATCTAGGAAGAGATATGCAATTGATGGTTGAGTATCTGGACTTGGAATTCAGTAAAGAGTTTCACAATAGATATAAATTTGAGAATCATCACCATGAGATGTTGATTCCATCAGAGGGAGAATGAAAAGGAACAAGAAAGGACCTTGGGAAACCCTGATATTTAGGATTTTATGTGGATGAAAAGTTCTTGGAGAGGATTGGGTTATAATAACCAGAAGAATCAGAAGAAAAACCACAGGAGATGAGCATCATTGGAGCCAAGGGAAGACAACAGCTTCAAGGAGGAAAAACTGGCACAGCATCACCATGCAGGCAAGAAGAGGCAACAGGAGGAAGAACGCACGGAGCCTTACCCACCTAGTTTTCTCTGAACACCCAATCTACGCAGCCCACTCTCCCTGGCCCCTACCTCCCTGCCATGCCAGGCATTTTCTACTCTATTGCCCTGAATTACTTTACTCATCATATAAATTCTAGCTGAAAATGACTCATTTATTTTGGTTTCCATTGTCTGTATCCCTCTGCAGAATCTAAATATCATGAAGTCGGGGACCTCATACATCTTGTTTACCACTGTCTTCATTCAGGTTTCACAAAATCCAAAGGATTCAATGCAAGGAGTTTATCTGGGAGGTGGTTCAAGAAAACTTGGATCCAGTAGAGTTGGGAGATACTAATTTATCATAACAGTCATCTTCATGTTCTGTGTTTTTCCGTAATCATGCTCTGAAAAACAGGAGGAGGATCATAGATGGTGGGCAGTTATGTTGACATAGCATTGTAGTTTTTTGAGAAGAGGACAGAGAGAAACTAACATAGTAGAGGAGCTGAGGTAATTGGAAGAGTTACTGAAGAGATGCCCTGCAGGTCTAGGTTGTTCTCTAAGGGCAAAGGAAGGGATGTAAGGGAGTAGGGAAGAAACGGGGAGAGAATCTGAAAGGTAGAAAGTGTTTAAATGGGTAACCACTGAAGGCAACTGCCATCTCATTCCAAGGGGAAACTTAGTGTGGAACAAACACCTCAGAGATCTTCTTCTGCAAGGGGCAAGGGGACTGGGGTTTCTATCTGCCCACTCCTGTTGGTCACTCCTTGAGAGCTTTAATTTCCCAGCACTCCAGCCCACCTTAGATGTAGGCAGAGTCATGCCAGCAGCCAAAGAAAGCTCTCAGGCAAAGAAACCATGTGCTGGCAAATGCAAGCAGATGTTGGGCCAGAATGTACAGAAAAAGTAGATGCAATGGAATAGGAGCAAGCACTTGAGGGCATCTGCTGTGACTCCCAAATCCCTAGCCCAGATAATAGTGCTGGGTACATTACAAGCTCCCAGTGAATATCTGGATGAATATTACAATCAATGAAGGAAGGAAAGAATGGCCTTCCCCAGCATTGCCTCATGCCACTTTCTCCTTGAGCTGTACGCTCCAGCCATACTGGATTTTTACCAATTCCTCACCTCAGGCCCTTCTCCTATGCTGTTCCTATTCCTGGGAATATTTCCTTTGCTATTAAATTTTACTTCTTCAGGAACGCCTTCTCCAACCTCCTTCTAAATAGTCCACATCCTCAGGTTAAGTACCACCTCAGCACCCTGTCTCCTCCTTCCCTTTTACAATCATCAGCACATTTGTAATCACTTGTTTCCCTTATGCATCACCATGACTCAAAATGCATCATGATTCCTATTAGATAGCAAATTCTCAATGTGTATTTGTTAAATAATTAATAAGTTAGGGTTAGAGTTGATTATCATGGACGGGTTTTGTGTAGAAAAGCAAAGGACTGAAATAGCAGCTGAAATGAAATGCAGTAAGTTGTTGATTAGAAACACATAGGAAGATTCTAGGCAACCCTGAAGACACGGTAGAGCTGGGAGATATTAATTTATCATGACACTCATCTTCATGTTCTGTGTTTTCCCTTAATTAGGCTCTGAAAAACAGGAGGAGGATCATAGTTGGTGGACGGTCATGTTGACACAGCATTGTGGTTTGTTGAGAGCAGGACAGAGGGAAATTAACATGGCAGAGAAGCTGAGGTAATTGGAAGAGTTACTGAAGAGACGTCCTGCAGGTCTATGTTGCTCTCTAAGGGCAAAGTTGAGCCAGGGTGGCAATGGGTGAGTGAGGAAATGGATAAAAAGAAGTAAATAAATGATTATTGATAAGCAAGGGGATGAAAGTACCAAGAGGTGAAAGCATATAAAATTGTGGTTAGAATGGAATGTTAAGGTTTATGGTTTCAGAGATGGACAACCATTGTGTTATAATAAGAAACCTGGGTACTTCCGATTCAGCATGGTCAAGACTGAATTTAGCTTTAGCTGGAGAAATATGCATGAGATAGATTATGGATGTTATGGTGTTCTTTTGTAAGATATGGATCAGTGAGGTCACTTTCAATATCCCTTTTAAAATACAGTGTATTAGTTTGTTCTCACACTGCTGTGAAGAAATACTCAAGACTGGGTAATTTATAAAGGAAAGAGGTGTAATTGACTCACAGTTCTGCATGGCTGGCGGGGCCTCAGGAAACTTACAATCATCATGGAAGGCACCTCTTCACAGGACGGCAGGAGACAGAATGAGTGCCAGCAAGGGAAATGCCAGACATTTATAAAACCATCAGCTCTCATGAGAACTCACTATCACAAGAACAGCATGAGAGTAACCACCCCCATGATTCAATTACCCCCCGCTGGGTCTCTCCCACAACCTGTGGGGATTATGAGGATTACAGTTCAAGATGAGAATTGGGTGGGGTCACAGTCAAACCATATTATAGAGACTGTCTACATTGTCACTGCATTCTCCCTAATGTCTACAACAGTGTTTAGAACAATGCAGAAGCTCAATGAATATTTGTTTAATGAATGCATAAATAAATGAAATAACAGAAATCTTGACCCATCTGGCTTAAGCAAGCAAAGAAATGTATTCGATTGCACAAGCTGAAATCACAGGGTAAGGCTGGCTTCAGGATTACTGAGGTCACAGATAAATAAAGTAATCAGGATTCAGGATTCCTCCACAGCTGGGCTCCACCTTCTATTGTTTTGTCGTCAAATCTGGGCTTTATATAATAACAAGATCTGAGAAGAATCACCTTCTCAAAAATCCCAGCAAAACTTTCATTGGTTAACATGCCCATTTCCAAACCAGTCACTATGGCCAAAAGAATGAGATGTTATGTTTGGCCTAGGCCTGTATCACATGTATCATAAAGGCTAGGATGGAATCAGCCTCAGTCCAGTCCCAGAATCTAGGATTGAGAAAAGGCAGCAGTAGGGAGCTGCTGAAAGATTTATCAAGAGCAGCATGGTCTGATTTGCATTTCATAAAGATCATCCTGGAGCAGTGCAGTAGAAAAGTTAGCGAAGTTCAAGCCTGGAGGGAGGTACACCTATAAGAATAAGGGAGGAGACCACCCCGCATATTGTCTTATGTTCAATTTCTGCCTCCAAAGAAAGAAGTAAAAACTCCAAAGAAAGAAGTAAAAAAGTAAAAAAAAGAAATCCACAAGCAGACAGCCCGGCACCACACCCTGGGTCTGGTACTTAAAGATCGACCCCTGACCTAATCAGTTATGTTATCTACAGATTACAGACATTGTATAGAAAAGCACTGTGAAAATCCCTGTCCAGTTCTGTTCCGTTCTAATTACTGGTGCTTGCAGCCCCCAGTCACATACACCCTGCTTGCTCAATTGATCATGACCCTCTCACGTGGACCCACTTAGAGTTGTGAGCCCTTGAAAGGAATGAGAATTGCTCACTTGGGGAGCTCGGTTGTTGGAGACGTGAATCTTGCCAAAGCTCCCAGCCGAATAAAGCCCTTCCTTCTTTAACTCCATGTCTGAGGGGTTTTGTCTGTGGCTTGTCCTGCTACAAGAGGACATCTTTCAAATTTAAAATCATCAGCTATCAATGGAATGTCTTTCTTCTCTATCTGGAGAAACAAAAATGAACAAGACATAGCCCCTGCATTCAAAGAACTTCTGGTCTAGTGAGGAAGACAGGCAAGTAACAGTCATTTACATACATAATGATGGTGCCATGAAGGCTTCCTGCTGTACTATGAAGTGGCATCTAAAATAAGGTCTGAAAGATCAGAAGGCATTGGCAGTATTTGCAACCAGACACAAGTAGAAATGTGCATGTTTGGAAGAGTATGTGCAGGATAGCCAGAGCATGAAGTTCCAATAGTGACACAAGAAATGAGGTCAGGTTTTTAGAAGCCAGAATCTTGAAGGGTCTTGAAAACCCAAAGTTGGCCAGGCGCAATGGCTCATACTTGTTATCCTAACACTTTGGGAGGCCGAGGGGAGTGGATCACTTGAGATCAAGAGTTCAAAACCAGCGTGGCCAACATGGTGGATTCTTCTCTCTACTAAAAATACAAAGCAATTAGCTGGGCATGGTGGCAGGCACCTGTAATCCCAGCTACTTGGGAGGCTGAGCCAGGGAAACTGCTTGAACCCAGGAGGTGGAAGTTGTAGTGAGCCGAGATCGTGCCACTGCACTTCAGCTTGGGAGACAGAGAAAGACTCCGTCTCAAAAAAAAAAAAAAAAGAAAAAGAAAAAGAAAAAAGAAAAGAAAAGAAAAAGAAAAAAGAAAAGCCAAAGTTAAGAGTTAGAATGTATCCTCACAGCTTTGCAGAACCATGAACGTTTTAAAGTTTGAGAGTGGTATTAACCCATCAGCACTGTATAAATGTCAGTGTGGGGCTGGGAATGGTGGCTCACACCTGTAATCCCAGCATTCTGGGAGGCAGAGCCCAGCCTACACAACATATTGAGACCCTATCTCTACTAAAAAGAAAAAGAAAAACTTAGCCAGATGTGGTGGTGCACGCCTGTGGTTCCAGCTACTCAAGAGACTGAGGTGGGAAGATGTCTTGAGCCCAAGAGGTTGAGAATGCAGTGAGTCATAATTGCACTACTGCACTCCAGCCTGGGCAACAGAGCCAGACTTTATCCTGCCCCCACTCCCCAGTAAATCTGGCCATGTGGAATCTGGATTAGAAAATTACAAAATAGTCCAGGCGCAGTGGCTCATGCCTGTAATCCCAGCACTTTGGGAGGCTGACGGGATCACTTGAGCTCAGGAGTTCGAGACCAGCCTGGGAAACATGGCAAGACCTCATCTCTACAGAAAATAGAAAAATTAGCTGGGTGTGGTAGTGTGTGCCTGTGGTTCCAGCTACTTGGAGGGCTGAGGCAGGAGGATCACTCGAACCTGCATGGTCAAGGCTGCAGTGAGCCACGTTCATGCCACTGCACTCCAGCCTGGGTGACGAAGTGAGACCTTGTCTCAAAAAGAAATAAATAAATAATATGTAAGATCACCTTGGAAGAGGCTTTTGCAGTAATTCAGGGAGGAGATGGTAGTGCCCTCTACTAAGATGGTGGCAATGGAAATGAAGAAAAGTGGACAGATTTGAGAGAGTTTTAAAATTTGGAATCATCTGCACTTAGAAATAAGGATAAGGGAAGTGAGAGCAAGGAGTTAATAAAATGGCACTTAGATTTCTAATCTGTGCAACTGAATGGATGGGGCAGTTATTCACAGTAGGAGAGAAGGTTTAGGAGAAAAATAATAAACTTGTTTATGGACACTGAGTTTGAGATGATTGTGGGATATCAACATGCAGATGTCCAGTTAGTTGCTGGATATGTGGATTGGAAGCTCAGGAGAGAGTTTGTAGCTGGAAACGTACATTTGGGAGCCATCAGCATAAAAATGGTAGCTGAAATCTTGAAGTGGATGAGGTCACTCTGGTACAGTTCAGTGTTCAAAGAGAAGACTCTTGGCAGCAATAGCCTAGGAAGTATGAACATTTAAGGATGACCAAAGACCAGGAGCCATCAAAGGTGACCAGAAGAATACACTGAAGGGCAGAGGATTAGGAGCCTAGTCTAAACGGATGTTGGAAAGAAATATTCGAAGATGAATTTGGGAATTATAATACTTAGGATAGAAAGTGAACAGAGTTCCTCAATATCCATAGTGAGGGGAATGAGAGGGAGAAAAGGGTTAAGAATGACTCCCAAGTTTCTCGTTTGAGTGACCAGTTGGTGAATCAGAAGGAGGAAGTCAGGTTCTAAGATAATTGTTTGAGTTGCTCATGGGATATCAAGGAAAAGACCTACAGGCAGTCTGAGCTCAAGAGAGCATCTAGATAGTGGGCTAGCCTGGGAAGTATCAACACAAAGGTGGTATTTAATATCAGGGGAGATGAGATGGCCCTGGAGGGGCTGTTAGTTGAGCCCCATTAATATTCTCATTGAAGGAATAGGCAGAGGAAGAACCTAGCAAAGGAGACCTTACAGTGAGAGCAGGGAGAGCTAAGTTTGTCCTCCAGAAGAAAGCCTCCTTACCCACAGTTCACGTAGGAGGGATATTGGTCCTTGTATGTTTTTCAACCATCAATTTCCTCAGCTACTTTGAGCCTTAAGAGGTCCAATTACATAATGATTCCATGTGCCTTCTAAATATATCCCATAGCTTATCACAGGTCCTAGGACCCATAAGGAGTTCTTTATAGTTTCCTAACTTGCCTTTGAATAAAGGACTTTCATGGGTTAAAAAAAAGTGGACCACTTAATTCAGCAATGGCTTGAATTTACTTCCATATTTGGAAATACTTCAGTCATTAGGGTTGAGCAGAAACACACAGCATCCTTCAAACACTGTTCTTTCTTCACATGGCATTGTGAATGGCTCAGCAAGTGGGCCCATCATTTTCTTGCTAATTAATTTAGGTCTAATTGGTTTCAGCCCACACAACAGTGCAGGTTGTAAGAGAGGGCAATAGCAGTCATATTCCACTAAAAGTACCTGCCAGCATCAAAGCCTCTACCATTAAGCAATTCACTACAGAGGGAAGAGCTCTTAAGAGCTAAACAAAGTGAATTAATCCCCCCCCCCCCCCGCCCAATTAACTTTGGAAAAAATCTCAAAGTGCTCAGAACCCTGTCAAAGCATCAGGAAACATTTCATCTTACTACCACCGTTCTAGCATAACACAGTCTTGCAAGGAGTTACCAAACATTTACCAGCCTGCATGCTGTGTATTGTTTAGAAGGATTTCAAGTTCTCCAGATGACTGTTATCTCCACAGGAGCCACAACCAGGACTAGGTGTAATTATTATTTTATCCCCAGAAGCTAATACAATGCAGATAGATGATATTCAATTAACATTTGTTACAAGAATTAAAAAATGAGGAGAAAGAAGAAGGAAGGTAGGAAGAAGAAAGGAATAGAGAAAAGGAGGAATTGATTTGTGGTGTTAACACCAATTCAAAAACTCACAATAAAAGAGCATTTCATTTAAAGCCAATGAGATAGTCCTGTCACCTCTGAGCTGTGTGGCAGTGAACAAGTCATTTAACCTCCTAAATCACAGTTTCTTCTTTCATTTAATAGCAATGCTGTCTGCAGTACATACTTTAAAGAGTTATAATGAAGCAAAATAGAGTTAATGAATTTGAAAGCACTTTGTAAACAGTAAAAGGTAGCTGTTGTTGCTATTAAGACTGGGAATCTGGCTGGGTGCAGTGGCTCACGCCTGTAATCCCAGCACTTTGGGAGGCCGAAGTGGGAGGATCGCTTGAGGTCAGGAGTTCGAGACCAGCCTGGTCAACATGGTAAAACCCCATCTCTACTAAAAATACAAAAAATTAGCCAGGTGGGCTGGCAGGCACCTGTAATTCCAGCTACTTGGGAGGCTGAGGCATGAGAATCACTTGAAACCAGGAGGCAGAGGTTGCAGTGAGCTGAGATCGCACCACTGCACTCCAACCTGGGTGATACAGTGAAACTCAGTCTCAAACAAACAAACAAACAAACAAAAAAGACTGGGAATCAAACTTTAAATTGTACTTTAGTGTGCCTATAGTTAGATCATGGTTTTGTGACATATAATGATATTTTAGTCTGACAAAAATTTCAAGACAATTATCATGGGTTTATGTCCCAAGTGGACAAAGAAAAATGCAACTCAGTCATTATCCTTAAGGAGCACACAGCTTAGTGGAGGAGACCATCACAAAATTAGAAATTATAATACCAGCAGTATTAACAAGTAATGGAAAACCATATAAATGAGTGGCGGGAAGTCACAAAGGAGGAACAGTTACTCTGCTGAACAAGTCACAGACTTGAGAGGGCAGCAATATTTGAACTGAGCCATAAAGGATAATAGACATTTGCCAGATGAAAACAGAAAAGGCTTTGGGTGCTAAAAAGTTTTGCATAAGTAATACTAAATAATAATTTAAATATAACTGCACATACTTTTTTCAACTTTCTTTTTACATTCAATGTTATTTTTTTAAATGTACCCATCTAGTTATATGATGGGTTCACAAGTGTCTATGTGTTTTCTAGTTGTTTCCTGTTTGAAATGGGCCATAATTTAAATTATTTTATTTACGGAAACAAAGAAAGATGCCTGGCTACCACAAAGGATCTGAGGTAGTGGGAGGTGGATTTTGGTAGGTCTGAACCAGATCGAGACAGATGTTACATGTTGGCATGAGGAATTTGTATTTCATTGTTTGAACAAAAGAGATTAACATTTAATTATTAAATAGGATCGAAATGATTTTTGTTGTCACTGTTCTTGTCAGAAAGCTAAGTCAAGTAGTAGCACAGAATGAATAAATTCACTGCAACCAGTAGAGACTTGAACCATTCTTACCCTTTGCTTGCTGTTTCCATGAACAAGAGTAAACCAGACAAGGAAAATTTCATGCGTGTCCATGTGAAGAGACCACCAAACAGGCTTTGTGCGAGCAACATGGCTGTTTATTTCACCTGGGTGCAGGCGGGCTGAGTCCAAAAAGAGAGTCAGGGAAGGGAGATAGGGGTGGGGCCGTTTTATAGGATTTGGGAAGGTAATGGAAAATTACAGTCAAAGGAGGTTGTTCTCTGGTGGGCAGGGGTGGATCTCACAAAGTACATTCTCAAGGGTGGGGAGAAATACAAAGAACCTTCTTAAGGGTGAGGGAGACTACAAAGTACATTGATCAGTTAGGGTGGGGCAGGAACAAATCACAATGGTGGAATGTCATTGGTTAAGGCTGTTTTTACTTCTTTTGTGGATCTTCAGTTACTTTAGGCCATCTGGATGTATACGTGCAAGTCACAGGGGATGTGATGGCCTGGCCTGGGCTCAGAGGCCTGACAGAAAGATCATCAGAATCTGGGAGACCAAGCATGCTTAAGCCGGTGTCGGTGCTTTCAAGGCCAGTGTACAAACTGCCAGCCAACATGGTCAAAAAGCCTCTGCCTCATATCAACGTGGGAGGAGGAGAGAACCAAGCCAGGCATACAGAAATATTTTTGTATTAACTTTTGTTTTCCCCAGCTTTACCAACAAGTCATCTTTGCACCACCTTGTACCACATGAGGTCCCAGCCTCAGCCCCAGGATTGAAGGCCAATTGTGTGTTGCTGTGACAGCAAGTATTTAAAAGGAAAATAAAGAAGCGACAAGCTGCGACATGCTATCATTAAGCAATCATAATTTCCTCCCCATATTACGACAATAGATGTTACTCTGTCATCTGGAAGGCAGGCCACGTATAGAAACACCATGTCACAAAGCTTTTCAGACAAAGACGGAGTGGGGGTGAGTTCGTTGGGTGCAGAATAGAATATTTTGATGGGTTGCATCCAACCCATTTCCCACCCCTCAACTCCTACATGCTCTGATAAAAGTCAGATCTATAAAGAACTTCAAAGGCTCCCCAGTCTGACAAACAGTAATAAAACAAGAAATCAAAAAAAAAAAAATCTGCCAAAGTGCATGGAGGAAGCGGAGCTGACAAATGCTATGATGGTTCTGTTTTAGTAATCAGCAGACTAACCGCAGGGCACTTCCTCCTAGCGGGAAGCCGAGTCTGGGCTGTCAACTGTGAAGGAGTACAGAAAGGTCAGGCAGCAAAGGGATTCTAAAGGCCTGGAATAAGCGATTGCACATTCTTCCTGGTGATTTTTCTTCTAGTCTACATCCCACCCCAAGCCCACAGCCTGCTTCAGCCCAACTGCAATCTCAACTACTCCCTCACCTCCTTCTTCCAAAGAGAAAGATGTGAAAAAGCAAAATCAGTCAGTCTGACCTCACCTTCCCTTCCTCCATTTAATGGAGGGTTGGGGGTTGGGGAGATCATGCAACAAGGAAATAGCTCTGGAATCCAGAACATCTGGCTTCTATTCAGACCCAATCACCAACCTTGGGAGCATATTGAAAGCATTTGGCTGTCTCAACAATCTAAAAGAAGCTATTTATTTCAGACTCAACAACCAGCCCAACCATATGCTTCCATTTGGAAACAATTGGAGGTAAGACAGAGTTTCTTTTTCTTTTCCTTTTTTTTTAAGGAGGAAGGTGGAAATAACACAGGACTTTGAGTCAGAGAACTGACCTGCATTCCACTCACAGATCTGCCACTTGCTTGGGTGTGACTTTATTTGACTTCTTACTCTCTCTGCAAATTTAATTACTAAACTATCAAGCCATTATTAAACTCCCCTCTCATGGAGTTGTTGAGAGGATTAAAAGCACAGGGTATCCTAAGAATGTAGTGTAGTGCCTCGTATATGGTTCCTTCTCTCCTCAGACAAACCACTTACCCATAATTTATTCATTGGGCATCAAAGAGCCTATCTGTCTTGTCTGTACCTCCCATGGTACTGCAATAATCAGATGAATAGTGTACGCCTAAGTGTTTGGTAATTTTAAAGTGCCTTGCAGATATGAAGGATTACATTTGGGATCATTATTACACCAATAATATGTAATAATGTGTCAAAGCCAAAGGCTTTGATTCCTAAAACCAATCCAGGAAAAACTGTTAATGAAAAGTTTCTAGATGACCACCAGCCATTTATTTGTCCAGGTTGACGACTAATGCTGGTGAGAATTCTTTCCATCTCTTCACCTCTATGGTTTAGTCCACTCCCTAGGTGCTTTCAATCCCAGGTAAAGGTAGAACCTGAGGCTCCTTTACTTTGGCAATTAGTGGAGCCCCTTTTATTTCTGTAAGCTTGGCATCATTTCCAGGACATTTCTAAACTATCAGGCCTCACTTCTCTCATCTCTAAGACCAGGAATCTCTAAACTGTAAGAATAAGAGCTATCTACATAGTAGTTTATAATTTATAAGACATTTTCACAAATGTACTCCTACTTGCTCCATACAATCACCCTGTGATTGTGTCTAACATTGCAGATGAGGAACTGAGGCTCAGACACTTAGGTGAGCCCAGGGCTCCTTGCTCAAAATCCTCACTTTCTATCACAGCTTCCAAGCAAGGCAGTATAAGGGAATCCCAGAATAGGAAAGTAACCAGTAGGAACCAATATTAGGTCCTCAGGAACCTTGGAGGACACTAGGAAGCACAGATATTCAGTGGAGACCTCATGTGACCTCAGAAAAAAAACCCTCCCAACTGAGGATTTTGGCCAGGTGAAATTATTCCCCTGTCCAATCCATACTAAACCTTTCACCCAAAACAGAAGATATCACCTCTTAAAATTGCGGAGGATGAAGCAGTCCTACCTAGAAATATCTGGTCTCCAGACTCAGCTGCAATGCCCCATATTCAACCCCCAGATCTCTTCACATTTCTGGTTCTGTCTTCCAGCTTGGATCTCAACTTGCCCATGACACCAAGTGGACCTGCTGACTCACCATGTGCCCCTGAACCAGCTCCTGCCTCAGCTAGGCAGTTTCAGGGTCTCCTACCAGGTAACCAACCAAGCTTTCTGGAAGGACTTTTAGTGTCACGAAAGTGTCGTTGGAGTCCACTACGACTTTTAGCTAAGTGGAAAAAGCAAAATAAGAAAGTATTTCTTCACCTTAATTTAACTTAGATGCTGGCCCCTCTGGGAGGCCTTTTTTTAATGCTCCTCTTCCCCTGCAGTGCCCTCCCAATCTGTGTTAGGTGCCACTCCTATGTCCTCTGTGGTGCTTTTCACTTTCCTCCAAGACAGCACTCAATGAGTACTGTAATTGTGTGCACATTTATCTACCACTGCTTCTAACTTGTGAAACATGTATTCTCTTTTACTGCTAAGTCCATGGTACCTGTTGCAATGTCTTTAACATGATAGGTATTCAGTAATGAATGAACTAGGTAAAAAATGTATCTGTAAAGACAGAGCTATAATAGGACATAGAAAAATGGAAAGTTACATACAATGCTGATATTAAGTGATTTTGTTTTCTTTTTGTGATTTGAAATATTATTTATGCTGCTCCAAAGAAAAATAAGATATACTTCTAAAAATTTTTTTAATTAAACTTTTCCTTTAAGTTCAGGGGTACATGTGCAGATTTGTTACATAGGTAAACTTGTGTCATGGGGGTTTACTGTACAGATTACTTCATCACCCAGGTATCAAGCTCAGTACTCATTAGTTATTTTTCCTGATCCCTCCACCCTCTACCCTCTGATAGGCCCCAGTGTGTGTTGCTCCCCTCTATGTGTCCACGTGATCATGTGTTTTCATCATTTAGCTCCCATTTATAAGTGAGAATATGTGGTATTTGGTTTTCTGTTCCTGTGTTAGTTTGTTAAGGATTATAGTCTCCAGCTCTATCCATATTCCCACAAAAGACATGATCTCATTCTTTTTAATGGCTACATAGTATTCCATGGTAAGTACCACATCTTCTTTATCCAGTCTATCATTGATGAGCATTTAGGTTGATTCCATGTTTTTGCTATTGTGAATAGTGCTTCAGTGAACATACATGTGCATGTGTCTGTACTGTAGAATGAATTATATTCCTCTGTGTATATACCCATTAATGGGATTGCTAAGTTGTATGGTATTTCTCTTTTTAGGTCTTTGAGGAATTACCACACCATCTTCCACAATGTTTGAACTAATTTATAGTCCCATCAACAGTGTATAAGCAGTCCTTTTCTTCAGCAACCTCGCCAGAATCTGTTATTTTTTTTTTTTACTTTAATAATAGCCATTCTGACTTGCATGAGATGGTATCTCACTGTGGTTTTGATTTACACTTCTCTAATGGTCAGTGATGTTGATCTTTTTTTCATATTATTGTTGACCATATGTATGGCTTCTTTTGAAAAGTGTCTGTTCATGTTCTTTGTTTACTTTTTAGTGGGGTTGTTTGCATTTTTCTTGTAAATTTGTTTTAAGTTCCTTAAAGATGCTAGATATTAGGTCTTTGTCAGATGCATAGTTTGCAAAAATTTTCTCCCATTCTGTAGGTTGTCTGCTCACTCTGTTGATAGTTTCTTTTGCTGTGCAGAAGCTCTTTAGTTTAATTAGATCCCATTTGTCAATTTTTGCTTTCGTTGCAATTGCTTTTGGCATCTTCATCATGAAATCTTTGCCTGTTCCTATGTCCAGAATGGTATTGCCTAGGTTATTTTCCAGGGTTTTTATATTTAAGTCTTTAATCTATCTTTAGTTAATTTTTGTATATGGTGTAAGGAAAGGGTCTGGTTTCAATCTTCCACATATGACTAGCCAGCTATCACAGCATCATTTATTGAATAGGGAGTCCTTTCTCCATTGCTTGTTTTTGTCATGTTTGTTGAAGATGTGCAGCCTTATTTCTGGGCTCTCTAGTCTGTTCCATTGGTCTATGTGTCTGTTTTTGTATTAGTACCATGCTGTTTTGGTTACTGTAGTCCTGTAGAATAGTTTGAAGCTGGGTAGCATGATGCCTCCAGCTTTATTCTTTTGGCTTAGAATTGCCTTGGCTATTGGGCTCTTTTTTGATTCCATATAGATTTTAAAATAGTTTTCTCTAGTTCTGTAAAGAATGTCTTTGGTAGTTTAATAGGGATAACATTGAATCTATAAATTGCTTTGACTAGTATAGCCATTTTAATGATATTTATTCTTCCTATCCATGAGCATGGAATGTTTTTCCATTTGTTTGTGTCCTCTTTGATTTCTTTGAGCAGGGTTTTGAGATCTTTAATCTCCCTAGTTAGCTGACTCCTAGCTATTTCATTTTATTTTCATAGCAATTGTGAAGAGGATTTTGTTCCTGATTTGGCTCCCATCTTGACTATTGTTGGTGTATAGGAGTACTAGAGATTTTAGTACATTGGTTTTGTATCCTAAGACTTTGCTGAAGTTGTTTATCAGTGTAAGGAGCTTTTGAGCAAATAACCTGCTCCTGAATGACTTTGGGTAAATAATCATATTAAGGCAGAAATCAAGAAGTTCTTTGAAATTAATGAGAACAAAGAAACAACCAGAATCTCTGGGACATACCTAAGGCAGTGTTATGAGAAAAATTTACAGCACTAAATGTCCACATAAAAAAGTTAGAAAGATCTCAATTTAACCACGTAATAACACAACTAAAAGAATGAGAGAACCAAGAGCAAACCAGTCCCAAAGCTAGCAGAAGACCAGAAATAACCAAAATCACAGCTGAACTGAGGAGATTGAGACATGAAAAACCATGCAGACGATCAATGAATCAAGGAGCTAGTTTTTTGAAAAAAATAATAAATAGACCACTAACTAGACTAGCAAAAATTTTTATAATGTAAGAATAACACTGACACCTGGCAACAGTCATAAAACAAAGCTAAAGAAGATTAAATTTTACAATTCTTCTCCAGCAAGGGCTCCTTCCAAAGCCCTGGCCCAAAATTTATATTAGTAACTCACTGTTCTTTTTCTTGGAGTGCCCCCCAAATTGTAGAAGCATCAGGCTTCTTAAAACCTATGTCAAGCCAGACACAGTGGCTCATGCCTGTAAACTTAGCACTTTGGCAAGCCAAGGCAAGTGAATCACCTGAGGTCAGGAGTTCAAGACCAGCCTGGCCAACATAGTGAAACCCTGTCTCTACTAAAAATACAAAATTTAGCCAAGTGTGGTGGCATGTGCCTGTAGTCCTGGTTACTTGGGAGACTGAGGCAGGAAAATCAGTTGAACCTGGTAGATGGAGGTTGCAGTGAGTCGAGATCACACCACTGCACTCAAGCCTGGGTGACAGAGTGAGACTCCATCTCAAAACAAACGAACAAACAAACAAAAAACCTAGGTCCACCTCTCCTAAAATCAAAACTGAATAAAAATAGCACAAAAATAAGAAAACCACAGTATGATTTTACTTATGAATATCAATACAAATAATCCTCAAAAATGTCATTAAACAGAACTCAACAGCATATAAAATATAGTACATTATGACCCAGTGGATTTTATATTAGGAATGCAAAGATAGATAGAAATTCACTAATATAATTTATCATCATAATAGCTCTAAGAAGAAAAACCACACATCTTCATAGCTGCTGAAAAGCCATTAGTTAAATATAATACTAATTTTTTTAATTTAAAAACCCCATTAGGAATAAATGGAGTCTTCCTTAACATGATAAAGGTACATCTAACTATACTAAAAAGTCTGCATTCCACTTGTCTATTACTATGCACCAAATGCATTTAAAAAAATAGTGGTTTTACAAAGATATGGAATCAACCTGAATGGCCATCAATGATAGACTGGATAAAAAAATGATGTACACATACACCATAGAATACTATGCAGCCATAAAAAAGTACAAGATCATGTCTTTTGTGGGAACATGGATGGAGCTGGAGACTGTAATCCTTAGCAAACTAACACAGGAACAGGCAAACAAATTTCACATGTTCTCACTTATAAGTGGGAGCTAAACGATGAGAACACATGGACACATAGCGGAGAATAAGCACACACTAGGGTTTCTTGGAAGGTGGAGGGTGGGAGAAGGGAAAGGATCAAGAAAAATAACTAATAGGTACTAGGCTTAATACCTGGGTGATGAAACAATCTGTACAACAAATCCCCATGACACAAGTTTACCTGTGTAACAAACCTGCACTTATACCCCTGAACTTAAAATAAAAGTTAAAAAAATAGTGGCTTTAAAACAATTACAATTATTCATTTTGCTTACAAATCTGGAGGTTGCTTAGGCTTTGCTAGGCAGCTTTTTCCAGGGTCTGTCAGAGTTACTGTCAGACAGTGGCTGTGGCTCAGGCCACCTCCAAAGGTTTTTCACTTCAATGTCTGGTGCCCAGGCTGCAAAGACTGAAACAGCTGGGGCTGCAGCAGCTAAAGCTTCTCTTGCATTCCTCTCTATATGAGACCTCCAGGTAGGGACCTCAAGAGAGCTGGATTTTTTAAATGACAGCTAAAGGTGCCCAAAGTGAGTGTCCCAGTAGAGAGAAATTGGCATAGCCTTTTCAAACCTTCTGGGAAAGCCGACAGAGCGAACTCTGTTGTGCTGTATTTCTTGAGGCAGCCATAAAGCCCTATCCAAGCTCAAGAAGAAGATGCATAGATTCCATCTCTTAAAAAGAGACTGTCAAAAATTTGCAAATATGTTTTAAAAGCCACTGTGGCATTATACAATGGGGAGACACCAGAAGCATTCTGATTAAAGTCAAAAACAAAATAAGGATTCCGTTATTAATTATGATTTAGTATTTGATATTATTCTAGAGTAGAGATAGGCAAACTTTTTCTATAAAATGCTGGGTAGCAGTTATTTGTGAATCATAATATCTCTGTCACAACTATTCAACTGTAAGGCAAAAGTCGTAGGTGATACATCAATGAATGGATGTGGTTGTGATCCAATAGCACTTTATTTACAAAAACAGGTGGCAGGCTAGATTTGGTCCATAGGCTGTCATTTGTTAACCCTTGTTTTAGAGGTTGTGGCCAATGCTAATTTAGAAAGAGCAAGCAAGCAGTATAAAAATTGGAAGGAAGAAGAAAAAAATTAATATTGTCTTGTAAATAGTATGATACGTATCTATAAAAACCCAAAAAAAAAGCCGTAAAAATATATAATAAACAATAAGAAAATTCAGAAAGATAAATGGGTACACAATTGAAATACAAAAATGAATAGAACTCAAAAATACCAGGATTAGACCGTGCGCAGTGGCTCACACCTGTAATCCCAGCACTTTGGGAGACTGAGGAGAATGGATCACTTCAGGTCAGGAGTTTGAGACCAGCCTGGCCAACATAGTGAAACCCCATCTCTACTAAAGATACAAAAATTAGCTTGGTGTGCTGGTGGGCACCTGTAATCCCGGCTACTCAGGAGGCTGAGGCAGGAGAATCACTTGAACAAGGGAGGCAGAGGTTGCAGTGAGCCGAGATCACGACACTGAACTCCAGCCTGGGCAACAGAGCAAGACTCTATCTCAAAAGAAAAGAAAAGAAAAAAAAAAATACAAGCATGAAAAGATATAACAAAGGAGTAGAAAAAAAAAAAAACCTAAAATACCTAGGAGTATAACTTTAATACCCAAAAAGCAAGAATTGTGGACAATCTATAATGGAAATTTTAAAATGTTCCAGAAGACCATAATTTGTTCTACAAATTTGCTTGTGAACCTCCAAGATAGTGAAAATGCAAGGTTATATATTACAGTAGTGTTTGAAATCGGAAAACATTGCAAACAACTTGTCTGGCAATAGAGTATGGGTTAAATTATTGTATATGCATCCAGTAGAATATTAAGCATCTCTTAAAGAAGAATGAGGAAGCCTTTTGTGTACTGATGTGAAATGTGTTTCACATCACCATGCCGGGCATGGTGGCTCACGCCTGAAATCCCAGCATTTTGGGAGGCCAAGGCGGGCGGATCACCGTAGGTAGGGAGTTCAAGACCAGCCTGGCCAACATGGTGAAACCCCGTCTCTTCTAAAAATACAAAAATTAGCTGGGCATGGTAGTGCACGCCTGTAATCCCAGTTACTCAGGAGGCAGAGGCATGAGAATCACTTGAACCTGGGAGGCAGAGGTTGCAGTGAGCCAAGACCGCACCACTGCAACCCAGCCTGGGCAACAGAGCAAGACTGTGTCAAAAAAAAAAAAGAGAGAGATATCATTAATAAAACACACATGTATAAAATACGAAAAATGTACAGTCTTCTACCATTCGTCTGAATAAGGTTGAAAGAGGGAATATATAAATATACATACATGTAGGCACTTGCTAAGATGTTTGTGAAAAGATACACAAGTGACTGAGAACATTTCTCCCAGAAAGGGCAAATGGTTGGCTGAGGACAGAAGTGGAGAAAGACTGTGCACCAAATATTCATTCTAGGTTTTGATTCTTGAACTACATAAGTGAATTCACTATTCAAAAATAAACACTATTTTTAAAATATTGTTTATACTCTAAATAAAGTCAAGTGCTTTTAAATCCTTTAAAACGTTCCTGGTTATTGTTTACTTTTCCTCACAAGTCTTTACATACCACAGGCTTTGAAGGCACACAGATCAGAACAAGCATAGAGAGTAGTGGTTAAGAGCACAGATGCTATAGCTCCAGACCACCTGCATCTGAATCCCAGCCCTTCCAGTTAGGATCTATGTGATCCTGAACTAATTAATTAATATCTCTGTGCCTCGATCTACATACCTGTAAAACAGCAATATCAATAACTCCTTCATAAGATAAATAGAATTATCTGTTTAGTGTTTTATCCAGTGCCTTGATGGAATAACTGTGTATTGTAATTATGCTGTAGTGTCTAGACAAACAAAAGATGGAGGAGGAAATAGAAAAGTGGGCATGTTTCTGAGGATATTTATCTTATAGGTTAGTGAACCATAGTTTGAACAGGCCTCAAATTTGAGAAACACTTCTCCTACTATAATCTCCTGTCAGACCTTTGCAACACAGGATAGAATACCTGTTTGGCTTTGTTAAAATCCACCTGTTAAATGCAGATGTTCCTAAGCTTGTTTGATAATGGTACCTTAGACGCACAGAAAACCTATTATTATCTCTCCGGAAACTTTTATTTAGAGCCGAACTTCTCAAACTTTAATATGCATATGAACCACCTAGATTTATTCTTAAAATTCAGACTCTGATTCAGTAGATCTGGGGTGGGGACTGAGATCCCTTGTTTCTATTTCCCAGATGAAAGGCTTTTTAGAAGCAGCTTGGGAAATGCTGACGTGTATCATACTTCTATAGATAACTGGAAACATCTACAAGTTTCCATTCATTTCTCCATTATTCAAGTGCATTACTTGTCAACTTGTATTTAATGCCTTTTCACCTTTCACGGGACAGATTTTGTTAATTAAATGTGCCAGTTGGCTTATTATGCAGTCAAGAAAAAAAAACCTCAACCAGCCCCAATAGCAGTGACAGACATCAAAATTTATAACAGTGCATACATTTTGCTTCAAATGAAAACAGCAACAATAACAAATATGCTATTTTTAAATTACATTAGCATAACATTTGTTAATTGGGTATTGTTTGTATTTTTTAAATCTTAGGATAGTGGACAGAGCCCTGGACTTGCAATTGCTTACTTTTCCGAGCTCTAATTTCTTCATCTATAAAAGGAGAATAATAATTTGCATGTCAGAAAACTAAATAGAGATCAAGTGGCTTAAGCAAGATGGGCAACTAGAGATACCTAGTGCTAATCTCCCCCTCCAGAAAGGACCCAAACAATAAATAAACAATTACATTTTGACTACAGGGTCTAAAGGAGAGTGCTGGAGTACAGCAAGGAAGTGGCAGAATCCTTATGGAAACCCAGAATGGCAGCATATAGAGGGGAACAAAGCACTCTGCCTCTGCCACCCCGTCTGCCCCACTAGGATGGTCTTGGAGCCTGGGGTGACTTCTTCTTGTGGGGAAAAGATAAGCTGGAGGCTTCTAGCAACCCTGTTACCACCACAGACACTTGCAGTCATTACTATAGGAGAATCCCACAGTCCTCACAGGCCTTGAGCCCAGGATGGGGAGCTGCCTGGAGTTCACAAGGCTGCATTGCTCCAGAGTAGGAGCCTACATTGTGCACCGCCCACCCACCCAAGTGTCTACAACACAGGGCCATCTTGAAGTCAGACATACTGCTACAGTGTGTCCTGCTCTTGGGCCACTAGCAACTTTGTCTCTCCATCTCTGAGGCTCCACCATTATTTTTAACATTTCTATAACAGGTGGATGCAGTGCTCCTACTCAGAGCCTAGGCCCAGTAGAACAGCTATGACTCTGATAGTTGAGCCCACATGGCACGCAGCCCTCCTCCCTGACCAAGGAATAGGCAGTCCTGCACAGTGGGGAAACCAGCCCAAAACCAGTGGACTTGCCATATGTGCATGCTCTTAGCCTGAGAACCAGCCTGGAGGCCCTGCCTCCAGAGAGCTTGTCCCCAAGCCAGCCAACCCACCATATATGTACCCCCTTGACCTAAGCAGCAGTCCAGAGGCCCTGGCCCTGGTGAGCTTGCCCCCCAACCCAGCTGATCAGCCATCTGCATTCCCACCTTGGACTGAGAGCCAGGCAAGCACACTGCTCACAGCAAAGTCACACCACTGCTGATATGGTTTGGATCTGTGTCCCCACCAAAGCTCATATTGAACTGTAATCCCCAATGTTGGATGTGGGGCCTGGTGGGTCATGGAGGCAGATTTCTCATGAATGGTTTCGCATCATCTCCCTTGGTAGTGTCGTCATGTTAGTGAGTGAGTTCTCATAAGATCTGGTCAGTTAAAAGTGTGTGGCACCTCCCCGCCCTCTTGCTCTTGCTCCCGCCATGTGAGACACCTGCTCTTCCTTTGCTTTCTGCCATGATTAGAAGCTTCCTGAGGCCTCCTCAAAAGCAAAAGCCTCTATGCTTCCTGTACACTCTGAAGAACCATAAGCCAATTAAACCTCTTTTCTTTATAAATTACCAAGTCTCAGGTATTTCTTTAAAGCAATGTGAGAATGGACTAACACAGAAAATTGGTATCAAGAAGTGGAGCACTGTTCTAAATGTGGAAACGACTTTGGAATTGGGTAATGGACAGAAGTTGGAAGAGTACGAAGGGCTCAGAAGAAGACAGGAAAATGAGGGAAAGTTTGGAACATCTTAGATACTGGTTAAATGGTGACCAAAAAGCTGATAGTGATATGAATAATGAAGTCCAGGCTGAGGAGTTCTCAGGTGGAAATGAAGAACATATTGGGATCTGGAGCAAAGGTCACTTTTATTATGCCTTAGCAAAAAATTTGGCTGCATTGTGCCCCTGCCCTAGGGAATCTGTGGAACTTTGAACTTGAGAGTGATGATTTAGGGTATCTGGCAGAAGAAATTTCTAAGCAGCAAAGTGTTCGAGATGTCACCTAGCTGCTTCTAACAGAGTATGCTCATATGCATTTGCAAAGAAATGACCTAAAGTTGGAACTTATATTTAAAGAGGAAGCAGAGAGTGAAAGTTCAGAAAATTTGCAGCCTGGCCATATGGTAGAAAGGAAAAGCCCATTTTCAGGGGAGTAGTTCAAGCAGACTGCAGAAATTTGCATAATTAAAAAAGAAGCAAGTGCTGATAGCCAAGACAATGGGGAAAAGGCCTCAATGACATTTCAGAGATGTTAGAGGCAGCTCCTCACACCATAGGCCTAGGAGGACAGCATAGCCTTTGTGTGCCAGACCCAGGGCCCTGCTGTCTCACACTATCTCAGAGCACTGCTTCCTGCATCGTGGCCACTCCAACTCCAGCTGTGGCTCAAAGGGACCCAGGTACAGCTCAGGCCACTGCTTCAAAAGGTGTAAGCCATAAGCCTTGGCAGCTTCCACGTGGTGTTAAGCCTGCTGGTCCACAGAGTGCAAGGCTGGAAGCCTCAACCTAGATTTCAGAGGATATATGAAAAAGCCTGGGTGTCCAGACAGAACCTTGCTGCAGGGGCAGAGCCCTGACAGAGAACCTCTACTAGGGAGGAGTGAAGGGGAAATGTGAGTTAGAGCCCCCATATAGAGTACCCATTGGGGCACTGCCTAGTGGAGCTATGAGAAGAAGGCCACTATCCTCCAGACCTCAGAATGGTAGATCCATTGACACCTTGCACCCTACCTCTGGAAAAGTCACAGGAAGTCAACACCAGCCCATGAGAGCAGCCACAGGAGATGAACCTTGCAAAGCCACAGGGGCAGAGCTACCCAAGGCCTAGGGAGTCCACCCCTTGCACAGTGTGTTCTGGATGTAAGACTTGGAGTCAAAAGACATTATTTTGGAGCTTTAAGATTTCATGACTGCTTTGCTGGCTTTCAGACTTGCATGGGGCTTGTAGCCTTTTTTTATTCTGGCCAATTTATCACTTTCAAAATGGGAGTGTTTACCCAATGCCTATACCTCCAATGTATCTTGGAAGTAACTCGTTTTCTATTTTACAGACTCATAGATGGAAGGGACTTGCCTGTCTCAGATGAGACTTTGGACTTTTGAGTTAATGCTGGAATGAGTTAAGACTTTGGGGGATTATTGGGAGGGCATAATTGTATTTTGCAATGTGAGAAGGTCATGAGAGTAGGAGGGCCAGGGGCAGAGTTATATGGTTTAGATCTGTGTCTCCAGCAAATCTCATGTCAAATTGTAATCCTCAGTGTTGGAGGTGGGGCCTGCTGGAAGGTAATTGAATTATGGGGATGGATTTCTCATGAATAGTTTAGCACCATCCCCCTCAATACTGTCCTTTTGATAGTGAGTGAGTTTTCGTGAGATGTGCTTGGTTAAAAGTGTGTAGCACCTCCCCTCCTCACTTTCTCTTGCTCCTGTTCCTGTCATGAGATGCCAGCTCCCTCTTTGCTTTCTGCCGTGAATGGAAGCTTCCTGAGGCCTCCCCAAAAGCAGAAGCCACTATGCTGCCTGTATAGCCTTTATAACTGTGAGCCAATTAAAACTCTTTTCTTTATAAATTACCCAGTCTCAGGTATTTCTTTACAGCAATATGAAAACTAACACAACTGCCACCATGAATTCTCACAGCTAGGCCATTGAGGCACACATAGACATTGCTGACATGAATTACAGCTGAAGAAACTGCTCAGAGACTATACAACTGCATCCACCAGAATCAAAGCCAACACTCCTTACAAAACTGACACCCTAGAACTGATTTACATTAAAAAGGATTTTCTTTAAAAAGCTACTTTAAAATTGGAAGAGATGACTCTTCTGTAGATGCACAGATACCAACATAGGGACACAAGACACATGAAGAAGCAAGTAAACATGACACCCCCAAATGAACAAAATAATTCTCCAGTAACAGATCCAAAAACAACAAAAATTTATGAAATGCCTGAAAAGGAATTCAAAATAGTGATGTTAAGGAAAATCAATGAGATTCAAGAAATACAGACAAATAATTCAATGAAATCAGAAAGACAATTTATGATATAAATGAAAAATTTAACTAAGAAATAGATATCATTTTAAAAGAAACAAACAGAAATCTTGGAGTTGAAGAATTCAATAAATGAAATCAAAAAATACAATTCAGAGCTTTATCAACAGACTAGACCAAGAAGAAAAAAATTCTGAACTTGAAGGCACATCTTTTGAAAAATCCAGTCAGGGGGAAAGCACAAAATAAAAAAGAATAAAGAAAGCCTATGGGACACCATTAAGCAAACAAATTTTCACATTTATTGGATTTACAGAATGAGAAGAGATAGAGAAAAGTAGAAAAAACATATTTAACAAAATAGTAGCTAAAAACTACACAAGTCTTGGGAAAGATATGAGCATCCAGATCCATGAAACTCAAAATTCCACAAATAGATTTAACCAAAAATTTAACCAAAAATGTGCTCTAAGGCACATTATAACCAGACTGTCAAAAGTAAAAGACAGAATTCTAAAAGCATCAAGACAAAAAGCATCAAGTGACATATAAGGGAATCCCCATTAGACTATCAGCAGATTTCTCAGCAGAAGACTTGCAGGCTAGAAAAGAATGGAATGATAAATTCAAAATGCTAGAAGAAAAAAAAAAACTGTCATCCAAGAATACTATACCCAAAAAAGGTATCCTTTAAAGATGGAGGAGGGCCAGGCGTGGTGGCTTATGCCTATAATCCTAGCACTTTGGGAGGCCAAGGTGGGTGGATCACAAGGTCAGGAGATTGAGACCATGGTGAAACCCCATCTCTACTAAAAATACAAAAAATTAGCCAGGCGTGGTAGTGGATACCTGTAGTCCCAGGTACTTGGGAGGCTGAGGCAGGAGAATGGCATGAACCTGGGAGGTGGAGCTTGCAGTGAGCCAAGATTGCGCCACTGCACTCCAGCCTGGGTGATGGAGTGAGACTCCATCTCAAAAAAAAAAAGATGGAGGAGAAATAAAAGTCTTCCCAGACAAGCAAACGCTGAGGGAATTCATTACAACTAGACTGGCCTTACAAGAAATGCTTAGTGGAGTGCTACAACTAGAAGCAAAAGAATAATTACTATCATGAAAACGCACGAGAGTATAAAATTGACTAGTAACTCTAAATTCATAATCAAACTCAGAATACTCCAGTACTGTAATAGTGAGATGAAAATCTTTCAAACCTCTCATATGAGGGTTAAAAGTCAAAATGGTAAAAGTAACTACAGCTCAAATTAGCTGTAAGAAACATAATATATAAAATATAAATTAAGTCAACAAAAATGTAAGTTGTGGGGGGTACGGTAAAAGTTTAGAGAAGTTTTATGCAAACAAACGTAAGTTATCAGATTAAAATAGTCTAAGATTCTTTATGTTAGCCCCATCATAAACACAAAGAAATTGCAGCAGATACACAAATACAAAAGGGAGGAAAAAATAAAAGCTTAGCACCACAGAAAGCCACCAAACCACAAAAGTAAACAACAAGAGATAAAGAAAAAAAAATCTACAAAACAACAAGAAAACAATTAGCAAAATAGCAGCAGTAAGTTTTTACCCATCAATAATAACTTTGAATGCAAATAGATTAAATTCTTCACTTAGATAGAATGGTTGAATGTATAAGAAAAACAAGACCCAACTATATACCACCTACAATGGACTCACTTTACCTGTAAGGGCACACAAAGACTAAAAGTGAAGAGATGGAAATAAAAATATTCCATGCAAATAGAAACCAAAAATAAGCAGGGTAGTCATACTTACATCAGACAAAATTAACTTTAAGTCAAAACTGTAAAAAAGAAAAAAGAGGAAAAGGTCATTATGTAGTGATAAAGGGATCTATTCTATCAGAGCATATCACAATTAGAAATGAATATGCACCCAACTTCGGAGCACCTAAATATGTCATACCAATATTAGAGCTGAAGGAAGAAATAGACTGCAATACTATAATCGTAGGAGACTTCAACACTCCACTTTTACCAATTGATAGATTATCCACACAGAAAATCAGCAAAAAAACATTGGATTTAAAACACACTCTAGACCAAATAGACCCAACAGACACGCACAGAACATTCTAATAGCAACAGAATACACATTCTTCTCATCTGTACATGAAACATTCTTCAGGATAGATCATATGTTAGGCCACAAAACAAATCTTAACAAATGTAAGAAGGTAGAGATCATATCAGGTATCTTATCTGATCCCAATGGTATGAAACTAGAAATCAATAACAGCATTTACAACTGCTACCAAAAAAATAAGTAAGATACCTAGAAATAAATTTAAACAAGGAAGTGAAAGATCTCTTCCCTGAAAACTATGAAACATTAATAAAAGAAATTGAAGAAGACATAAGTAACTAAATAAATATACCTTGTTTAAGGATTGGAAGAATTAATATTGATAAAAAAGAAAATCCACACTATTCAAAGTGATCTACAGATTAAATGCAACTTCTATCAAAATACCATTGACATTCTTCACAGAACTATAAATAACAATCCTAAAATGTAAATAGAATCACAAAACTTTCCAAACAGAAAAAGTAATTTTGAGCAAAACAAAGCTGGAGACTACACTACCTGACTTCAAAATATATTACAAAACTATGGGAATCAAATCAGCATGGTACTAGCAAAAAACAGGCCCATAGGCTAATGGAACGAAACAGCCCACTAATAAATCCACACAGTGAAATGATTTTCAACAAAGATACCAAGAACATACATTAGGAAGGGGACCCAACTCTTCAATAAATTGTGCTGGATAAATTAGATATCCATATGTAAAAGAATGAACTGAACCCCCTATCTTTCACCATACAAAAAAAAATCTATTTAAAATGGATTAAAGACTTCTTTTGTGATTTAAAATTTTGATTTAATTTTTTTTCCAAAGGTTATTGGAATACAGGTAGTATTTGGTTACCTGAGTAAGTTCTTCAGTGGTGATCTGTGAGATTTTGGTGCACCCATTACCCAACCAGTACACACTGCACCCTACTTGTGGTCTTTTATCCCTCGCCCCCTCCCACCCTTCTCCCCAAGTCCCCAAAGTCCATTGCATCATTCTTATGCCTTTGTGTCCTCATAGCTTCGCTCCCACATATGAGTGAGAACATACAACGTTTGGTTTTCCATTCCTGAGTTACTACACTTAGAATAATAGTCACCAATCTCATACAGATTGCTGCAAATGCCATTAATTCATTTCTTTTATGGCTGAGTAGTATTCTATTGTGTGTGTGTATATATATACAATCTGTCTATAAAGAAACTCTGAGATATATATATACACACATCTCAGTTTCTTTATCCACTCATTGATTGATGGGCATTTGTGTTGGTTCCATGATTTTGCTATTGTGAGTTGTGCTGCTATAAACATGCATGTACAAGTATCTTTTTCATATAATGACTCCTTTTCTCTGGGTAGATACCAGGTAGTGGGATTGCTAGATCAAATGGCAGTTCTACTTTTAGTCTTTTTTGTTGTTTTTTCTTTGTTTGTTTGTTTTGAGATGGAGTCTCGCTCTGTCACCCAGCCCAGAGTGCAGTGGCACAATCTTGGCTCACTACAACCTCCGCCTGCCAGGTTCAAGCAATTTTCCTGCCTCAGCCTCCCAGGTAGCTTGGATTACAGGTGCCTACCACCACACCCGGCTAATTTTTTGTATTTTTAGTAGAGCCTGGGTTTCACCATATTGGCCAGGCTGGTCTCAAACTCCTGAACTTGTGATCCGCCCGCCTCAGCCTCCCAAAGTGCTAGGATTACAGGCATGAACCACCACACCCAGCCTCTACTTTTAGTTTTTTAAGGAATCTCCACACTATTTTCCATAATGGCTGTACTAGTTTACATTCCCACCAGCAGTGTAGAAGTGTTCCCTGATCACCACATCCATGCCAACATCTAATGTTTTTTTTATTTTTTTATTATAGCCATTCTTGCAGAAGTAAGGTGGTGTCGCATTGTGGTTTTCATTTGCATTTCCCTGATCATTACTGATGTTGAGCATTTTTTCATGTTTGTTGGCCATTTGTATAACTTCTTTTGAGAATTGTCTATTCATGTCCTTAGCCCACTTTTCGATGAGATTGTTTTTATCCTTGATGATTTGTTTGAGTTCATTGTAGATTCTAAATATTAGTCTTTTGTCAGATGTAAAGACTATAAGGATTTTCTCACACTCTGTGGGGTGTCTGTTTACTCTGCTGACTGTTCCTTTTGCCATGCAAAAGCTCTTTGGTTCAACTAAGACACAGCTATTTATCTTTGTTTGTATTGCATTTGCTTTTGAGTACTTGGTCATGAAATCCTTGCCTAAGCCAATGTCTAGAAGAGTTTTTCCAATGTTATCTTCTAGAATTTTTATAGTTTCAGGTCTCAGATTTATGTCCTTAATCCATCTTGGGCTGATTTTTGTGTAAGGTGAGAGATGAAGATCCAGTTTCATTCTCCTACATGTGGCTAGTCAATTTTCCCAGCACCATTTGTTTAAAGGGGTGTCCTTTCCTCACTTTATGTTTTTGTTTGCTTTGTCAAAGATCAGTTGCCTGTAAGTATTTGGTTTTATTTCCAGGTTCTCTATTCTGTTCCACTGGTCTATGTGCCTATTTTTATACCAGTACCATGCTGTTTTGGTGACTACGGCCTTATAGTATAGTTTGAAATCAGGTAATGCGATGCCTCCAGATTTGTTCCTTTTGCCTAGTTTTGGTTTGGTTATGTGGGCTCTTTTTTGGTTCCATATGAATTTTAGATTTTTTTTTAATTGTGTGAAGAATGTTGGTGGTATTTTGATGGGAATTGTGTTGAATTTGTAGATTGCTTTTAGCAGTATGGTCATTTTCACAATATTGATTCTACCCATCCAGAGCATGAGATGTGTTTCCATTTGTTTGTGTCATCTATGATGTCTTTCAGCAGTGTTTTTTAGTTTTCCTTGTAGAAGTCTTTCACCTCCTTTTCGTTAGGCATATTCCTAAGGGTATTTTGTTTTTGTTTTGTTTTGTTTGTTTGCTTTTATTGTAAAAGGGGTAGAGTTCTTGATTTGATTCTCCACTTGGTTGCTGTTGGTGTATAGGAGAGCTACTGATTTGTGTACATTAATTCTGTATCCAGAGACTTTGCTAAATTATTTTATCAGTTCTAGGAGCTTTCTGGAGTGTTCAGGGTTTTCAAGGTAAACCATCATATCATCAGCAAACAGTAACAGTTTGACTTCCTCTTTCAAACTGGATGCCCTTTATTTCTTTCTTTTGTCTGATTCCTCCAGCTAGGACTTCCAGTACTATGTTGAAGAGGAGTGGTGAGAGTGGGCATCCTTGTCTTGTTCCAGTTCTCAGAGGGAATGCTTTCAACTTTTCCCCATTCAGTATTATGTTGGCTGTGGGTTTGTCATAGATGGCTTTTATTATGTTGAGGTATGTCCCTTGTATGCCAATTTTGCAGAAAGTTTTAATCAGAAAGAGATGCTGGATTTTGTCAAATGCTTTGTCTACATCTATTGAGATGATTATGTGATTTTTGTTTTTAATTCTGTTTATGTGGTGTATCACATTTATTGACTTGCATATGTTAAGCCATCCCTGAATCCCTGGTATGAAACCCACTTGATCATGGTGGATTATCTTTTTGATATGTTGCTGGAAGCATCTATGTTCATCAGGAATATTGGTCTGTAGTTTTATTTTTTGGTTATGTCCTTTCCTGGTTTTGATATTAGGGTAATGCTGGCTTCATAGAATGAATTAGGGAGGGTTCCCTCTTTCTCTATCTTGTGGAATAGTCTCAATAGGATTGATACCAATTCTTCTTTGAATGTCTGGTAGAATTATTCTGTGAATCTGTCTGGTCCTGGACTTTTTTGTTGTTGGTAATTTTTAAATCACCATTTCAATCTTGCTGCTTGTTATTGGTCTGTTCAGGGTATCTAATTCTTCCCGATTTAAGCTAGAAGGGTTATATCTTTCCAGGAATTTCTCCATCTCTTCTACGTTTCCTAGTTTATGCAGATAAAGGTGTTCATAGTAGCCTTAAATGATCTTTTGTATTTCTGTGGTGTCAATTGTAATATCTCCCATTTCGTTTCTTATTGAGGTTACTTGGATTTTCTCTCTTCTTCTCTTCATTAACCTTGCTAATGGTCTATCAATTTTATTTATCTTTTCAAAGAAACAGCTTTTTGTTTTATTTATCTTTTGTATTTTTCTGTTTCAATTTCATTTAGTTGTGCTCTCATCTTGGTTATTTCTTTTCTTCTGCTGGGTTCAGGTTTGGTTAGTTCTTCTTTCTCTGGCTCCTTGAGGTGTGACCTTAGATTGTCAGTTTGTGCTCTATAGTCTTTTTGATGTAGATGTTTAGGGCTATGAACTTTCCGTTTAGCATGCCTTTCCTGTATCCCAGAGGTTTTGATAAGTTGTGCCACTGTCATCATTCAGTTCCAAGAAGTTTTTAATTTCCATTTTGATATTGCTTTTGACTCATTGATCATTCAGGAGCAGGTTATTTAATTTCCATGTATTTGCATGGTTTTGAAGCTTCCTTTTAAAGTTAATTTCTAGTTTTATTCCACCATGGTCTGAGAGAGTGCTTGATATAACTTCAATTTTCTTAAATTTATGGAGGCTTATTTTGTGGCCTATCATATGGTCTATATTGGAGAAAGTTCCATGTGCTGTTGAATAGAATGTGTATTCTGTGGTTGTTGGATGGAATGTTCTGTACATATCTGTTAAGTCCATTTGTTTCAAGGCATAGTTTAAATCCATTGTTTCTTTGTTGACTTTCTGTCTTGATGACATATCTAGTGCTGCCACTGGAGTATTGAAGTCCCCCACTATTATTGCTTTCCTGTCTATCTGATTTCTTAGGTCTATTACTAATTGTTTTATAGATTTGGTATCTCCAGTGTTAGGTGCATATATGTTTAGGATTGTGATATTTTCCTGTTGGATAAAGGCCTTTTCCCAGTATATAATGTCCCTGTTTGTCTTTTTTAACTGCTCTTGCTTTATAGTATGTTTTTCCTGGTGTAAGAATAGCTACCCCTGCTCGCTTTTGGTGTTCATTTGCATGAAATGCCTCTTTGCACCCCTTTACTTTATGTGAGTCCTTGTGTGTTAGGTGAGTCTCTTGAAGGCAGCAGAAAGTTGGTTGGTGAATTCTTATCCATTCTGCAGTTCTGTTTCTTTTAAGTAGGGCATTTAGGCCATTTACATTCAACATTAGTATTGAGATGTTAGGTACCATTCTATTCATTGTGCTATTTGTTGCCTGTGTATCTTAGTTCTTTGGTTTTTGGTTTTTTTTAATTGTATTTTTGTTTTATAGGTCCTGTGAAATTTATGCTTTTAAGAGGCTCTGTTTTGATGTGTTTCTAGGATTTATTTCAAGATTTAGAGCTCCTTTTAGCAGTTCTTGTAGTGGTGGCTTGGTAATGGCAGATTCTCTCAGCATTTGTGTGTCTGAAAATGAATGTATCTTTCCTTCATATATGATGCTTAGTTTTGCTGCATACAAAGTTCTTGGCTGATAATTGTTTTGTTTGAGGAGGCTGAAGATTGGGCTCCAATTCCTTCTAGCTTGTAGGTTTCTGCTGAAAAATCTGCTGTTGATCAGATAGTTTTCCTTTATAGGTTACCTGGTACTTTTGTCTCACAGCTCTTAAGATTCTTTCCTTCATCTTACCTTTAGATAACCTGATGGCAATGTGTCTAAGTGATGATCTTTTTGTGATTAATTTCCCAGGTGTTCTTTGTGCTTCTTGTATTTAGATGTCTAGGTCTCTAGCAAGGCCAGGGAAGCTTTTCTTGATTATTCCCCCAAATATATTTTCCAACTTTAGATTTCTCTTCTTCCTCAGGAATGCTGATTACTCTTAGGTTTGGTCATGTAACATAATCGCAGACTTCTTGGGGGCTTTGTTCATATTTTCTTATTTTTTTCTTTGTCTTTATTGGATTGGGTTAATTCAAAGAACTTGTCTTTGAGCTCTGAATTTCTTTCTTCTACTTGTTCAATCTATTGCTGAGACTTTCCAGAGCATTTTGCATTTCTATAAGTGTGTCCAATGTTTCCTGAAGTTTTTTGTGTTTTATTTATACTATCTATTTCATTGAATATTTCTCCCTTCACTTCTTTTATCATTTTTTCAATTTCCTTGCATTGAGTTCCACATTTCTCTGTTGCCTTCCTGATTAGCTTAATAACTAATCTCCTGAATTCTTTTTCAAGTAAGTCAGGCATTTCTTCTTGGTTTGGATCCATTGCTGGTGATCTAGTGTGATCTTGGGGAGTGGTGTTATAGAGCTTTGTTTTGTCATATTACCAGAGTTGGTTTTTTGGTTCCTTCTCATTTGGGGAGGCTCTATCAGAGGGAAGGTCTAGGGCTGAAGGCTGTTGTTGATATTCTTTTGTCCCATAGGGTGTCCCCTTGACAGAGTACTCTCCCCACTTTCCTATGGATGTGGCTTCCTGAGAGCCAAACTATAGTGATTGTTATCTCTCTTCTGGGTCTAGCCACCCAGCAAGAGTACCAGGATCCAGGCTGGTACTGGGGGTTGTCTCCACAGAGTCCTATGATGTGAACCCTCTATGGGTCTCTCAGCCATGGATACCAGCATCTGTTCTGCTGGAGGTGGCAGGGGGGTGAAATGGACTCTGAGAGTGTTCTTAGCTTTGGTGGTTTAATGCTCTATTTTTGTGTTGGTTGGCCTCTGCCGGGAGGCAGCAATTTCCAGAGAGCATCAGCTGTGGTAGTACGAAGAGGAACCGGCAGTGGTCAGTGTCAGGCCTCTGAGCCCAAGCCAAGCCATCGCATCCCCTGTGACTTGCACGTATATGCCCAGATGGCCTGAAGTAACTGAAAAATCACAAAAGAAGTGAAAATGCCCTGCCCCACCTTAACTGATGACATTGCACCACAAAAGAAGTGAAAATGGCCAGTCCTTGCCTTAACTGATGACATTCCAGCACAAAAGAAGTGAAAATGGCCAGTCCTTGCCTTAAGTGATGACATTACCTTGTGAAAATCCTTTTCCTGGCTCATCTTGGCTCAAAAAGCTCCCCCACTGAGCACATTGCAACCCCCACTCCTGCCCACCAGAGAACAAATCCCCTTTGACTGTAATTTTCCTTTATCTACCCAAATCCTATGAAACGGCCCCACCCTTATCTCCCTTCACTGACTCTCTTTTTGGACTCAGCCCGCCTGCACCCAGGTGATCAAAAGCTTTATTGCTCACACAAAGCTTGTTTGGTGGTCTTTTCACATAGACATGCATGAAATTTGGTGCCATGACTCAGATTGGGGGAGCTCCCTTGGGAGATCAATTCCCTGTCCTCCTCCTCTTTGCTCTGTGAAAAAGATCCACCTACAACCTTGGGTCCTCAGACCCACCAGCCCAAGGAGCATCTCACCAATTTTAAATCGGGTAAGCAGCCTCTTCTTACTCTCTTCTCCAACCTTTCTCACTATCCCTCAACCACTTTCTCCTTTCAATCTTGGTGCCACCCTTCAATCTCTCCCTTCTCTTAATTTCAATTCCTTTCATTTTCTGGTAAAGACAAAGGAGACACATTTTATCCATGGACCCAAAACTCTGGTGCTGGTCACGGACTCAGGAAGGCAGCCTTCCCTTGGTATTTAATCATTGCAGGGACACCTCTCTGATTATTCACCCATGTTTCAGAGGTGTCTGACCATGCAGGGATGCCTGCCTTGGTCTTTGACCCTTAGCGGCAAGTCCCACTTTTCTGGGGGAGGGGCAAGAATCCTGACCCCTTCTCTCTCTGTCTGTACCCCTTCTCTGCTTTTCTGGGGGGTGAGAACCCCCCAATCCCTTATTTCCACTCCCCGACCTCTTATCTCTGCACCCCAACCCCTTATTTCCACACCCCGACCTATCTCTGTGCCCCAACCCCTTATTTCCATGCCCCAACCTCTTATCTCTTTGCCCCAACCCCTTATTTCAGCTCCCCAACCCCTTTCCCACTTTTCTGGAGGGTAAGAACCCCTGAACCCCTTCCCTCCATGTCTCTACTCTCTCTTTTCTCTGGGCTTGCCTCCTTCACTATGGGCAAACTTCCGCCCTCCATTCCTCCTTCTTCTCCCTTAGCCTGTGTTCTCAAGAACTTAAAACCTCTTCAACTCACAGCTGACCTAAACCTAAACGCCTTATCTTCTTCTGCAACACCGCTTGGCCCCAATACAAACTTGACAATGGCTCTAAATGGCCAGAAAATGTCACTTTCGATTTCTCCATCCTACAAGACCTAAGTAATTTTTCTTGAAAAGTGGGCAAATGGTCTGTGGTGCCTTACATCCAGGCATTTTTCACACTTCATTCCCTCCCTAGTCCCTGTTCCCAATGTGATTCCTCCCAAATCCTCCTTCTTTCCTTCCCACCTGTCCCCTCAGTCCCAACCCCAAGTGTCACTGAGTCTTTCCAGTCTTCCTTTTCTACAGACCCATCTGAACTTTCCCCTCCTCCCCAGGCTGCTCATCGCCATGCCGAGCTAAGTCCCAATTCTTCCTCAGCCTCTGCTCCTCCACCCTATAATCCTTCTATCACCTCCCCTCCTCACACCCGGTCTGGCTTACAGTTTAGTTCTGCGACTAGCTCTTCCCCACCTGCCCAACAATTTCCTCTTAGAGAGGTGGCTGGAGCTGAAGGCAGTCAGGGTACATGTAACTTTTTCTCTGTCAGACCACTCTCAGATCATTCAGCATTTAGGCTCTTTCTCATCAGACCCCACTAAATATATACAGGAATTCCAATATCTAACTCTGTCCTATGATTTAACCTGGAGTGACTTAAATGTCAACCTGACTTCTACCCTCTCCCCAGATGACTGGAAAAGAGTTTTTTCTCTAGCCCAATCTCATGCTGATAACCACCGGCTTCACGAGCCAGACCTCCAGGAAGGCAGTAGAGCAGTTCCCCGAGAGGATCCCCAATGGAACTATCAGGCAAATTCCCCAGGTATAGCTAGGTGCGATTACATGATTTCCTGCCTAGTTGAAGGGCTTAAAAAGGCAGCTTACAAAGCTGTTAATTATGACAAGCTTAAAGAAACTACCCAAGGTAAAGAGGAAAACCCAGCCCAGTTCATGGCCCACTTAGCAGAAACCCTTAGACGCTATACCACCCTAGACCCGGAAGGGCCAGAAGGTCACCTTATTCTTATATGCATTTGATCACCCAATCCACTCCTGACATTAGGAAAAAACTTCAAAGATTAGAATCTGGCCCTCAAACCCCACAACAGGAATTAATCAACCTCACCTTCAAGGTGTACAAAAATAGAGAGGAAGCAGCCAGATGGCAACGCATTTCTGAGCTACAATTACTTGCCTCTGCTGTGAGACAAAACCCAGCCACACCTCCAGCATACAAGAACTTCAAAATGCCTAAGCCACACACGCCTAAGCCACAGCAGTCAAGCATTCCTACAAGATTTCCTCCATCAGGATCTTTCCTCAAGTGCCAGAAATCTGGCCACTAGGCCAAGGAATGCCCACAGCCTGGGATTCCTCCCAAGCCATTTCCCATCTGTGCAGGGACGCACCGGAAGGCAGACTGCCCAGCTCACCTGGCAGCCACTCCTAGAGCCCCTAAAGCTCTAGCCCAAGGCTCTCTGACTGACTCCTTCCCAGATCTGCTCGGCTTAGTGACTGAAGATTGATGCTGCCCAATCTCCTCGGAAGCCCCCTGGACCATCACAGACACCGAGCTTCAGGTAACTCTCACAGTGGAGGGTAAGTCCATCCCCTGCTTAATCAATACGGGGGCTACCCGCTCCATGCTGCCTTCTTTTCAAGGGCCTGTTTCCCTCACCCCAATAACTGTTGTGGTTATTGACAGCCAAGCTTCAAAACCCCTGAAAACTCCCCCACTCTGGTGCCAATTTGGACAACACTCTTTTACGCACTCTTTTCTAGTTATCCCCACCTGCCCAGTTCCCTTATTAGGCCGAGACATTTTAACCAAATTATCTGCTTCCCTGACTATTCCTGGACTACAGCTGCATCTCATTGCCACCTTTCTCCCCAACCCAAAGCCTCCTTTGCGTCTTCCTCTCGTATCCCCCCACCTTAACCCACAAGTATGGGACATCTCTACTCCTTCCCTGGCAACCGATCACATGCCCATTACCATCCCATTAGAACCTAATCACCCTTACCCTGCTCAATGCCAAGATCCCATCCCACAGCACACTTTAAAATGATTAAAGCCTGTTATCACTCACCTGCTACAGCATGGGCTTCTAAAATCTATAAACTCTCCTTACAATTCCCCCATTTTACCTGTCCAAAAACCAGACAAGTCTTACAGATTAGTTCAGGATCTGTGCCTTATCAACCAAATTGTTTTGTCTATCCACCCTGTGATGCCCAACCCATACACTCTTTTGTCCTCAATACCTTCCTCCACAACTCACTATTCCATTCTTGATCTTAAAGATGCTTTTTTAACTATTCCCCTGCACCCCTCATCCCAGCCTCTCTTTGCTTTCACCTGGACTGACCCTGACACCCAACCAGTCCCAGCAGCTTACCTGCACTGTGCTGCCGCAAGGTTTCAGGGACAGCCCTCATTACTTCAGCCAACCTCTTTCTCATGATTTACTTTCTTTCCACCCCTCCGCTTCTCACCTTATTTAATATATTGATGACCTTCTTCTTTGTAGCCCCTCCTTTGAATCTTCTCAATAAGACACACTTCTGCTCCTTCAGCATTTATTCTCCAAAGGATATCGGGTATCCCCCTCCAAAGCTCAAATTTCTTCTCCATCCATTACCTACCTTGGCATAATTCTTCATAAAAACACACACACTCTCCCTGCCAATCGTGTCCGACTGATCTCTCAAACCCCAACCCCTTCTACAAAACAACAACTCCTTTCCTTCCTGGGCATGGTTGGATACTTTTGCCTTTGGATACCTGGTTTTGCCATCCTAACAAAACCGTTATATAAACTCACAAAAGGAAACCTAGCTGACCCCATAGATCCTAAATCCTTTCCCCACTCCTCTTTCCATTCCTTGAAGACAGCTTTAGAGACTGCCCCCACCTTAGCTCTCCCTGACTCATCTCAACCCTTTTCATTACACACAGCTGAAGTACAGGGTTGTGCAGTCTCAATTCTTACACAAGAACCAGGATCACATCCTGTAGCCTTTTTGTCCAAACAACTTGACCTTACTGTTTTAGGCTGGCCATAATGTCTCCGTGCAGCAGCTGCTACTGCCCTAATACTTTTAGAGGCCCTCAAAATCACAAACTATGCTCAACTCACTCTCTACAGCTCTCATAATTTCCAAAATCTATTTTCTTCCTCACACCTGGTGCATATACTTTCTGCTCCCCGGCTCCTTCAGCTGTACTCACTCTTTGTTGAGTCTCCCTCAATTACCATTGTTCCTGGCCCGGACTTCAACCTGGCCTCCCACATTATTCCATATACCACACCTGACACTCATGACTGCATCTCTCTGATCCACCTGACGTTCACCCCATTTCCCCACATTTCCTTCTTCCCTGTTTCTCACCCTGATCACACTTGGTTTACTGATGGCAGTTCCACCAGGCCTAATTGCCACTCACCAGCAAAGGCAGGATATGCAATAGTATCTTCCACATCTGTTACTGAGGCTATTGCTCTGCCCCCCTCCACTACCTCTGAGCAAGCTGAACTAATTGCCTTAACTCAGGTCCTCACTCTTGCAAAAGGACTATGCATCAATATTTATACTGACTCTAAATATGCCTTCCATATTCTGCACCACCATGTGGTCATATGGGCTGAAAGAGGTTTCCTCACTACACAAGGGTCCTCCATCATTAATGCCTCTTTAATAAAAACTCTGCTCAAGGCCGCCTTACTTCCAAAGGAAGCTGGGGTCATTCACTGCAAGGGGCATCAAAAGGCATCAGAACCCATTGCTCTAGGCAACACTTATGCTGATAAGGTGGCTAGACAAGCAGCTAGCTCTCCAACTTCTGTCCCTCATGGCCAGTTTTTCTCATTCACATCGGTCGCTCCCACCTACTCCCCTGCTGAAACTTTCACCTATCAATCTCTTCCCACACAAGGCAAATGGTTCTTAGACCAAGGAGAATATCTCCTTCCAGCCTCACAGGCCCATTCTATTCTGTCATCATTTCATAACCTCTTCCATGCAGGTTACAAGCCACTAGCTTGTCTCTTAAAATCTCTCATTTCCTTTCCATCATGGAAATCTATCCTCAAGCGATCACTTCTCAGTGTTCCATCTGCTATTCTACTACCCCTCAGGGATTGTTCAGGCCCCCTTCCTTTCCTACACAACAAGCTTGGGGATTTGTCCCTGCCCAGGACTGGCAAATTGACTTTACTTACATGCCCCAAGTCAGAAAACTAAAATATCTCTTACTCTGGGTAGACACTTTCACTGAATGGGTAGAGGCCTTTCCCAAAGGGTCTGAGAAGGCCACCGCGGTCATTTCTTCCCTTCTGTCAGACATAATTCCTCGGTTTGGCCTTCCCATCTCTATACAGTCTGATAACGGACCAGCCTTTACTAGTCAAATCACCCAAGTAGTTTCTCAGGCTCTTGGTATTCAGTGGAACCTTCATATCTCTTACCGTCCTCAACCTTCAGGAAAGGTAGAACGGACTAATGGTCTTTTAAAGACACACCTCACCAAGCTCAGCCTCCAACTTAAAAAGGATTGGACAGTACTTTTACCTCTTGCCCTTCTCAGAATTACAGCCTGTCCTTGAGATGCTACAGGGTACAGTCCATTTGAACTTTTATATGGACGCACTTTCTTGCTTGGCCCCAGCCTCATCCCAGACACCAGCCCTCTAGGCGACCATCTTCCAGTCCTCCAACAGGCTAGACAGGAAATTTGCCAGGCTGCTAATCTTCTCTTGCCTACTCCAGATCCCCAGCCATATGAAGACATCCTAGCTGGATGATCAGTTCTTGTTAAGAATCTGACCCCTCAAACTCTACAACCTCGATGGACCGGACCCTACTTAGTCATCTATAGTACCCTGACTGCCGTCCACCTGCAGGATCCTCCCCACTGGGTTCACCATTCCAGAATAAAGCTGTGTCCATAGGACAGCCAGCCTAATCCCTCCTCTTCCTCCTGGAAGTTGCAAGTACTCTCCCCTACTTCCCTTAAACTCACTCGTATTTCTGAAGAACAGTAATAGCACTTATGAGCCTAATACATCCCTTCATTCTATTAGGTCTATTCGTCCTTACCCTACTTTTTGCAACAGGGCTTTATGAAGTCACCCCCACCACTTGGGCTGAGCCCCAAAAAAACTAGTCATCCCTACTATCTTCTGTCTTGTCATACCCCTATTCTCCGTTCTCAACTACTTATAAATGCCCTACTCTTGTTTACACTGCCGGTTTACACTGTTTCTTCAAGCCATCACAGCTGATATCTCTTGGTGCTATCCCACAACCACCACTCTTAACTCCCTCTTAGAGTGGATAGATGATCTTTGCTGGCAGGGCATCCTCCAATACTTCCACCCTGACGAAGTTCTATTCTTTACTTTTATGCTCACTCTTATTCTCATTCCCATTCTTATGCCACCCTTTACCTCTCCCCAGCTATCTCCACCACACTATCAACCTTACCCATTCTCTCCTAGCCGCTTCTAATCCCTCCTTAGCAAACAACTGCTGGCTTTGCATTTCCCTTTCTTCCAGTGCCCACACAGCTGTCCCCGCCTTACAGACAGACTGGGCAACATCTCCTGTCTCCTTACACCTCTGAACTTCCTTTAACAGCCCTCACCTTTACCCTCCTGAAGAACTCATTTACTTTCTAGACAGGTCCAGTAAGACCTCCCCAGACATTTCACATCAGCAAGCTGCTGCCCTCCTCTGCACTTATTTAAAAAACCTTTCTCCTTATATTAACTCCACTCCCCCCATATTTAGACCTCTCACAACACAAACTACTATTCCTGTGGCCACTCCTTTATGTATCTCTCGGCAAAGACCTACTGGAATTCCCCTAGGTAACCTTTCACCTTCTCAATATTCCTTTACTCTTCATCTCCAAAGCCCAACTACACACATCACTGAAACAATTGGAGCCTTCCACCTCCATATTACAGACAAGCCCTCTATCAATAATGACAAACTTAAAAACGTTAGCAGTAATTATTGCTTAGGAAGACACTTACCCTGTATTTCACTCCATCCTTGGCTACCTTCCCCTTGCTCATCAGACTCTCCTCCCAGGCCCTCTTCTTGTTTACTTATACCCAGCTCTGAAAATAACAGTGAAAGTTTGCTCATAGATACTCAACGTTTTCTCATATACCATGAAAATCAAACGTCCCCCTCTATGCAGTTACCCCATCAGTCCCCATTACAACCTCTGATGGCTGCCGCCCTAGCTGCAGCCCTAGGAATCTGGGTACAAGACACCCCTTTCAGCACTCCTTCTCACCTTTTTACTTTGCACCTCCAGTTTTGCCTCGCACAAGGTCTCTTCTTCCTCTGTGGATCCTCTACCTACATGTATCTACCTGCTACTTGGACAGGCACATGCACACTAGTTTTCCTTACCCCCAAAATTCAATTTGCAAATGGGACCAAAGAGCTCCCTGTTCCCCTCATGACACCAACACAACAAAAAAGAGTTATTCCACTAATTCCCTTGCTCGTCGCTTTAGGACTTTCTGCCTCCACTATTGCTCTCAGTACTGGAATAGCAGGCATTTCAACCTCTGTCACAACCTTATGTATCCTGTCTAATGACTTCTCTGCTAGCATCACAGACATATCACAAACTTCATCAGTCCTCCAGGCCCAAGTTGACTCTTTAGCTGCAGTTGTCCTCCAAAACCGCCGAGGCCTTGACTTACTGCTGAAAAAGGAGGACTCTGTATATTCTTAAATGAAGAGTGTTGTTTTTACCTAAATCAATCTGGCCTGGTGCATGACAACATAAAAAAACTCAAGGATAGAGCCCAAAAACTTGCCAACCAAGCAAGTAATTACGCTGAACACCCTTGGGCACTCTCTAATTGGATGTCCTGGGTCCTCCCAATTCTTAGTCCTTTAATACCCATTTTTCTCCTCCTTTTATTTGGACCTTGTATCTTCCATTTAGTTTCTCAATTCATAAAAAACCATATCCAGGCTATCACCAATCATTCTATACAACAAATGTTTCTTCTAACAACCCCACAATATCACCCCTTACCACAAGATCTCCCTTCAGCTTAATCTCTCCCACTCTAGGTTCCCACGCCATCCCTAATCCCGCTTGAAGCAGCCCTGAGAAACATTGCCCATTCTCTCTCTCCATACCACCCCCCAAAAATTTTCGCCGCCCCACTTCAACACTATTTTGTTTTATTTTTCTTATTAATATAAGAAGGCAAGAATGTCAGGCCTCTGAGCCCAAGCCAAGCCATCACATCCCCTGTGACTTGCACATATATGCCCAGATGGCCTGAAGTAACTGAAGAATCACAAAAGAAGTGAAAATGCCCTGCCCCACCTTAACTGATGACATTCCATCATAAAAGAAGTGAAAATGGCCAGTCCTTGCCTTAAGTGATGACATTACCTTGTGAAAGTCCTTTTCCTGGCTCATCCTGGCTCAAAAAGCTCCCCCACTGAGCACCTTGCGACCCCCATTCCTGCCTGCCAGAGAACAAATCCCCTTTGACTGTAATTTTCCTTTATCTACCTAAATCCTATAAAACAGCCCCACCCTTATCTCCCTTTGCTAACTCTCTTTTCGGACTCAGCCCACCTGCAACCAGGTGATTAAACGCTTTATTGTTCACACAAAGCCCGTTTGGTGGTCTCTTCACCCGGACGTGCATGAAAGTCAAGGCCCTAGAACTCTCAAGCATCCCTTTGTGTTCTGTGACCAGAGTGGGTAGGGAACGACCATTAGGTGGGAGCAGGGCTATGTGTCTGTGAGCTCAGACTTTCTCCTTGGGTGGGTCTTGCTGAAGCTGCTGTGGGAAATACAGGTGAGGGTTCCAGGTCAATGGAGTTATGTACCTAGGAGGATTATGGCCACCTCTTCTGAGTCATGCAGGTTGTCAGGGAAGTGGGGGAAGCCGGCAGTCACAGGCCCTCACTCAGCTCCAACGCAATCTGAAGGGCCAGTCTCACTCCCGCCATGCCACCCCTAACAGCACTGAGTCTGTTTCCAGGCAGTGGTCAAGCAAGACTGAGAATTTACCCCAGGCCACCTGCCTCCCAGCTGCAAAGGAAAGTAGGGCTTTAATTCTTCCCCCACCTGTGGGGTCTGCATGCCGGATTCACACCCTCCCCGAGTTCTGGCCAGGAGGCTTCTCAACCAGTTCAAATTGTTACAAAGTTCAGCTGTAGATTCCCTTCTCCCTGTGGCATTTTCCCTCACGCCTCTGGCCACCCTCCCAAAGGATCCCTGTGATGCCAGGCAGGAATGGTCTCTCTGGGGACCCAGAGAGCTCCCAGGGCCTTTCCCACTGCTTCCTCTACCCTTGTATGTTGCTTGGCTCTCTAAACTGACTCAGCTCCAGGTAAGTTCAGAATCTTCTTGTGTAAACTAGACTTTCAGTTTCCCCATTTGGGGTGTGTTTGGTAGCTGAGAATCTCCCTTTCCCACCACCACAGTTTAGGCACTTACAGTATTTCGGGTGTCTCCCAGATCCTGTGGGAGCAATCTTCTTCCTTCAGAGGGTCCTCTTCATTTTATCTATTTATTTTAAAAACAAGATCTTGCTGTGTCGCCCAGGCCATAGTACAGTGGCATGATCATCTGGATTAAAGACTTAAACACAAAATCTTATACTATAAAACTAGTAGAAGATGGCCGGGTACAGTGGCTCATGCATGTAATACCAGCACTTTGGGAAGCCGAGGTGAGAGTGAGAGGTGACAACGTGCTAGCAGCCATCGCTCACTCTCTGCGCCTCCTCTGGCCACCCTCGAGGAGCCCTTCAGCCCGCTGCTGCGCTGTGGGGGCCCCCTCTCTGGGGCTGGCCGAGGCCGAAGCCGGCTCCCTCTGCTGGCGGGGAGGTGTGGAGTGGGAGGCGCCAGCGGGAGCCGGAGCTTCGTGCCGCACTCGCCAGCCTGAGTGGTTTCTGGGTGGGCGTGGGCTCAGCGGGCCGCACTCCGCGCGGTGGCCGGCGCCTGATGGGCTTGATCGGGGGACAAGCTCCCTTTGGGCTGCTGGAGAGCCGTGGCTAGGTGCCACAAAGTCCCACTGCGAGTGCCATTGAAAGGTGAAGCTAGCTGGGTTTCTGGGTCAGGTAGGGACTTGGAGAACTTTTCTGTCTAGCTAAAGGATTGTAAACACACCAATCAGCACTCTGTGTCTAGCTAAAGGTTTGTAAATGCACCAATCAGTGCTCTGTGTCTAGCTAATCTGGTGGGGACTTGGAGAACTTTTGTGTCTAGCTAAAGGATTGTAAACACACCATTCAGCACTCTGTGTCTAGCTAAAGTATTGTAAATGCACCATTCAGCACTCTGTGTCTGGCTAAAGGATTGTAAATCCACCAATCAGTGCTCTAATCTAGAGGGGACTTGGAGAACTTTTGTGTCTAGCTAAAGGATTGTGAACGCACCATTCAGCACTCTGTGTCTAGCTAAGGGATTGATCGTAAACTCACCAATCAGCGCTCTGGGTCTAGCTAATCTAGTGGGGACTTGGAGAACTTTTGTGTCTAGCTAAAGGATTGTAAATGCACCAATCAGCACTCTGTGTCTAGCTAAAGGATTGTAAACACACCAGTCAGCACTCTGTCAAAATGGACCAATCAGCTCTCTGTAAAATGGACCAATCAGCAGAATGTGGGTGGGGCCAGATAAGGGAATAAAAGCAGGCCACACGAGCCAGCAGCCACAACGTGCTCGGTCCTGTTCCACGCTGTGGAAGGTTTGTTCTTTTGCTCTTAGCAATAAATCTTGCTGCTGCTCACTCTTTGGGTCTGCATTGCCTTTATGAGCTGTAACACTCACCGCAAAGGTCTGCAGCTTCACTGCTGAAGCCAGCGAGACCATGAGCCCACCAGAAGGAAGAAACTCCAGACACATCTGAACATCTGAAGGAACAAACTCCGGACACACCATCTTTAAGAACTGTGACACTCACTGCGAGGGTCCGCAGCTTCATTCTTGAAGTCAGCAAGACCAAGAACTCACCAATTCCAGACACAGGAGGATCACCTGAGGTCAGGAGTTCGAGACCAGCCTGGCCAACATGGTGAAACTCCGTCTCTACTAAAAATACAAAAATTAGCCGAGAGTGGTGGCACATGTCTGTAATGCTAGCTACTCAGGAGGCTGAGGCAGGAGAATCACTTGAAACCAGGAGCTGGAGGTTGCAGTGAGCCGAGACTGTGCCACTGCACTTTAACCTGGGTGACAGAGCGAGACTCCATCTCAAAAAAAAAAAAAAACTAGTAGAAGAAAACATAGGAGAAATACTCATGACATTAAACTGGGCAATCTGTTTTCATGATTTTTTAGATAAGACCTCAAAAGCAGAAGGATCGAAAGCAAAAATAAATGGAATCACATCAAGCTAAAAAGCAAGCAAAGAAAACAACAGAGGGAAAAGACAACCTATAAAATGGGAGAAAATATTTGCATACTATACATCTTACATGGGGTTAATATCTGGAATAGATAACTCAAAGGCAAAATAATCATCATCATGCAATTTAAACATGGGCAAAATGGCTGGGCTCACACCTGTAATCCCAGCACTTTGGGAGGCAAGACAGTTGAATCACTGGAGCCCAGGAGCTCAAGACCAGCCTGGGCAACATAGTGAAATCCCGTCGCTACAAAAATTAGTCAGGCATGGTGTAGATGCCTATACTCCCAACTACTTGGGGGGCTCAGGTGGGAGAATCGCTTGAACCCAGGAGGTCTAGGCTACAGCGAGTCATGTTCTTGCCACTGCTTCCCAGCATAGGCAACAGAGTGAGACTCTGGCTCAAAAAAAGGCAAATGGGTAAAAATCTTTAATAGATATTTTTTCAACAGAAAACATACAGATGGCTAACAGACATATGGAAAAATGCTTAACATCATTAATTAGGGAAATGTAAATCAAAACTACAATGAGATATCACCTCACTCCATTTCAAATGGCTATTTTCAAAAAGACCAAATTATTGTTGAGGATGTGGAGAAAAAAGAACCATTACAGCCATTTTGGAAAATAATGTGGACGTTCTACCAAAAATTAAAAATAGAACTACCATATGATCCAGCAATCCCACTATATATATAGATATATAGTTTTTTTGGGGTTTTTTTGGTTTTGTTTTTTTTTAGATAGAGTCTCACTCTGTTGCCCAGACTGGAGTGCAGTAGCGCAATCTCGGCTCACTGCAACCTCGGCCTCCCGGGTTCAAGCCATTCTCTTGCCTCAGCCTCCCGAGTAGCTGGGATTACAGGCATGCGTCACCATGCCCGGCTAATTTTTGTATTTTTAGTAGAAACGGGGTTTCACCATATTGGTCAGGCTGGTCTTGAACTCCTGACCTCATGATCCGCCTGCTTCAGCCTCCCAAAGCGCTGGGATTACAGGCATGAGCTGTCGCTCCCGGCCTACTAGGTATGAAATGAAATCAGTACGTTGAAAAGTTAACTGTACTTTCATGTTTATTGCAGCATTATTTACAATAGCCAAGATATAGAATCAAGCTAAGGGTTCAATAACGGATGAATGGTTAAAGAAAATGTGGTATATGGCAAGGCGTGGTGGCTCATGCCTGTAATCCCAGCACTTTGGGAGGCTGAGGCAGCCGGATCACCTGAGATCAGGAGTTCGAGATCAGGATGCCCAACATGGATAAACCCCGTCTCTACTAAAAATATAAAATTAGCCGGGCGTGATGGCACATGCCTGTAATCCCAGCTACTCAGGCGGCTGAGGCAGGAGAATCGCTTGAACCCAGGCGATGGAGGTTGCGGTGAGCCGAGATCATGCCATGGCATCCCAGCCTGGGCAATAAGAGCGAAACTCTGTCTCAAAAACAAAGAAAAAGAAAATGTGGTATACATACACAGTGGAATACTATTCAGCCATAAAAGGGAATGGAATCCTGTCATTTGCAACAACATGGATGAACCTGGAGGGCATTATGTTAACTGAAATAAGCCAAACACAGAAAGACAAATACAGCACGATCTCACTCACGGGAATCCAGAGAGTTGATCTCATAGAAGTAGTGAGTACAACAGTGGCCACCAGCGGCAGGGAGGGTAGGAGAAATGGAGAATAGGGAGAAACTAAGAAATGGGCAGCCCGGGTAGCTCAGTCGGTAGAGCATCAGACTTTTAATCTGAGGGTCCAGGGTTCAAGTCCCTGTTCGGGCAGCAATATTCATTTTAAGGCCTGGAGATGAGCAGAGGTTGCACTTAGCTGGTATCACACCATTGCACTCCAGCTTAAGCAAAAAGAGTGAAACTCCGTCTTAAAAATAAATAAATAAAATAAAATAAATTAGAGGCAAACGGAGGTTGCAGTTAGCTGAGATCATGCCATTGCACTCCAGCTTAGGCAAAAAGAGTGAAACTCCTTAAAAAAAAAAAAGAAGTTGGTCAATGGGTACAAAGTTACAATTAGAATACGTTTTGGTGTTCTATTGCACAGCAGGGTAATGATATGATCACATATTTTGGGGTTCTGTTGCACAGTAGGGTAACAGTATGGTCAACAATAAAGTATTATATAACAAACTACCTAGAAAAAAGGATTTTGAATGTTCCCAACACAAACAAATGATAAATGTTTCAAGTGATGCATATGCTAATTACCCTGATTTGATTATTATGTGATATATATGTATCAAATCATCACATTTCTCATAAATATGTACAATTATTATGTGTTTCATTAAAAACCTAAAATAATTTTAAAATTAAAATAAATTAAAATGTTTAAATTAAACGTTTAAAAAGAAAACTAACTAGAAAAGTTCATATACAGAACACATGGCATTTAACAGTTAATCAATACATTTTAAAAATTTTAGATTTGGGAGTACACGTGCATGTTTGTTACATGAGTATATTACATGATGCTGAGGTTTGGGCTTCTAATGATTCCATCACCCAAGTAGCTTTTCAATCCTTACTCTCTCCCTCCCCCTTTTTGGAATCTCAGAATTTGAAATCTATTATTCCCATCTTTATGTTTGTGTGTATCCAGTCAATACATTTTTAATTAAAGTAATTAAAGATTACATTTGTTTAGAGGTTTATGTCACATAAGTTAGGATTTCTTCAGAATGATAATTCTCAAATTTTATTGTGCAGCAGAATTACCTAGAGAGTTTGTTAAAACAAATAGAGAAACAGGCCGAGCACAGTGGCTCACTCCTGTAGTCTCAGCACTTTGGGAGGCCAAGGTGGGCAGATCACCTGGGGTCAGGAGTTCAAGACCAGCCTGGCCAACATGGTGAAACCCTTCTCTACAAAAATTACCCGGGCGTGGTGGCACGTGCCTGTAGTCCCAGCTACTTGGGAGGCTGAGGCAGGAGAATTGCTTGAACCTGGGAGCCAGAGGTTGCAGTGAGTTGAGATCGTGCCACTGCACTCCAACCTGGGCAACAGAGAGAGACCCCATCTCAGAAAAAAGAAAAATTGGAGAAACCCCCAGAGTTTCTAACTTTGCATTTTTTCCAAGTTCTCAGGTGGTGCTGATGCTATGGGTACAGGGACCACACTTCGAGAACTCCAGAAGAAAAGAGAAAAAGATATGAATAATTGTATAGATTTATAGAGAGGCTGATATGATAAACAGTACTTTGCCATAGTACTAGTGATAGAACTTTGTGATACAGTATAATTTTTTGGAACAAATTTAATTTCCTGATTCAATTTAGTATCAGTCCTTTGGATTTAGGTTTCCCGAGCACCTAAAAAAAAAAACACAAGAAATCTAGAAGGGTGCTGGTTGACACTTTTTCAACCACATAACTTTCAAAATAAAAATAAAGCCCTATGTTATTCCATAGTATTCTGATATTTATAAATGTTTTAAAATGTGTTATTCCATATGCTGCTAATAATCACCTGGGAGGTAGGCAGGGTAAGCATTTGTATCTGAATTTTATAGGGGGAAGACCTGAAGTGTATGGGAATCAAATAATTTGTGCAAAGACACACAGCTAGTAAGTAACAGAGCCAGAACACAGACCTGAGACCTCTGATTCCTCAGCCTGGGCTGTTTCCACTGAACCCCACTGACTTTAATGAGATAGTATTAAATTATATCTCTTCATTTCTGTACAATGTATCCCTTGTTTTAAGTCATTGCTCCATCTTGTTTTGAGTCTGATTGAAGACTTGTTTTAAGTCTTTTTTTTTTTTTTTTTTTTTTGAGACCAAGTTTCGCTCTCGTTGCTCAGGCTGGAGTGCAGTGGCACCATCTCGACTCACCGCAACCTCCGCATCCCAGGTTCAAGCAATTCTCCTGCCTCAGCCTTACTGAGCAGCTGGGATTACAGGCATGCACCACCACGCCCAGCTAATTTTGTATTTTTGGTAGGGACGGGGTTTCTCCATGTTGATCAGGCTGGTCTCAAACTCCCGACCTCAGATGATCCACCTACCTTGGCCTCCCAAAGTGTTGGGATTATAGGCATAAGCCACCTCGCCCAGCCTAAGTCTCGTTTTAAGTTTTATTGCACCATAACACACAGTCAGAAATGTACATAATTGAACCGTGGTATTCCTAAACTTACATCAGGGTTGATTTTCCAGCCACCACTCCTAACCTTGATATTTAATGGGTACCACCAACTCACCTTCTTTCACCCCATGTATTGATAACATTAAAAATATATTCCATGTAGGACTGGGAATAAATTCTCATACACTTTAAAGTTCCAGTCCTATGGTTGTTTTTGTATGAATAACTAAAATGTATCACCAAGATACAGTAATAATTCATTTTAACAATATATATTCCTCCAGAAAGTTTATAATTATTACATAAGCTCACAATATAATACAGCTCCAATATTTAGTTAGAATGCAATTTATTCAGGGGAATTTTACACATATTATAATTTTGTGCCTCTATCCTCTTTTCTTTATAAACATTCACTCTAAAGTTTCAATTTCTTACTTAAAAACATTAGTTATAAATTTCTCCTCTTGAAATGATATCTGAAAATTGTATCAGTTCTTCTCACAGGTCAAATTATATAGAACCATAAATTCTGAAAAGTTTTGAGGCTCAGTAATATTTTCGTTTTCACGTGGTAAAATATTCTGTTGTAGAAAGTAGGAAATTTTTCAGAAAAACATAGACAAAATCAAAGAAGGGACATTTACGTGGCTATTTAGAAATACTGACAGGAGAGGGTGAAGGATAAAAGAAGACATTGGATCCAGTTTACACTGCTCAGGTGACAGGTGCACTAAAATTTCAGAAATCACCACTAAGAACTTTTCCATGTAACCAAAAACCACATGTGCCCCCAAAACTATGAAAATACTAAAAAATCAAAAAAGAAATGCTAAAAGGAGGAAATGGTGATAACTCAGAACTAAAACTGGTTCACCAAGAACATGACATGTCAGACTAACCTTGAGTTTTTCACTGACAGGGTCACTGAACTTAAACAGATTTTATCAAAGCATTTAACAATGACTTTCAATGGTATCATGTAGGAAATAAAATATGTTTATGAAAAAATAACTGAAGTGACATCAGAAAGATGGTTGACTAGAAATGCCTGGCACTAAGCAGTACTAAGAGGCAAGATTATATAAAAAATGCCTATGTCAATAAACTAGAAAGGTTTCAAATAAACAACCTAATCATACACCTCAAAAAACTAGGAAAGGCTGAACGTGGTGCTTAGGCCTGTAATCCCAGCATTTTGAGAGGCTTCCACACAAGAAAGGACTAAGACAATGAAGAAATTACTAAGGTTTGACTGGAGTGTTGAAGGGAGCATGCTGAAGTGCAGTGGGGGAGTGGAGGCACACCTGTGGTGAGTGGAAGTCCAGGAGGGCAGCATGGAGGCACCCAGCCTCTGCAGTCCCATCACCCAGTCCCAGATCAGATCTTCCCAGAGTCAGGAAGGACTTCCCATTGTGAGGAAAAGATAAGAGGAGATCCCCACCAGACCCCATTGACACTTTACCTGCAGTCCTTACAACAAAAGAATCCCAGAGTTCTCACAAGCCCTGACCCAGTTTTGAGAGCTGCCAGAATTCACACAGCTGAATTGCCACAGATTACCTCACCCACCCACTGTGAGCCAAGCTGCTGCAGCATGGCACCATCTTGAAGCCAGAGTCATTGCTGGAGTGTACCTGCTCTGGCGGTCAGTAGCCACTGTACCACTCCAGCACTGGGGCTGAAACAAATTTCTTGAAACAAATGAAAATAGAAACAAGGCCAGGTGTGGTGGCTCATGCCTATAATCCCAGCACTTTGGGAGGTCAAGGCTGATCATCTGAGGTCAGGAATTCAAGACCAGCCTGGCCAACATAGTGAAACCCCATCTCTACTAAAAAATACAAAAATCAGCTAGGCATGGTGGTGTGCGCCTGTAATCCCAGCTACTTGGGAGGCTGAGGCAGGAGAATTGCTTGAACCCAGGAGGTGGAGGTTGCAGTGAGCCGAGATAGCGCCATTGCACTCTAGCTTGAGTGACAAGAGCAAAACTTCATCTCAAAAAAAAATAGAAACAAAATATACCAAAACCTATGAGACATAGTAAAAGCAGTAGTAAGAGGCAAGACTGTATAAATAAATGCCTATGTCAATAAACTAGAAAGGTTTCAAATAAACAACCTAATCATACATCTCAAAAAACTAGAAAAGGCTGGGCATAGTGGCTTATGCCTGTAATCCCAGCACTTTGGGAGGCCAAGGTGGATGGATCACTTGAGGTCAGGAGTTCAAGACCAGCCTGGCCAACATGACGAAACCCCATCTCTACTAAAAATACAAAACTTAGCTGGGTGTGGTGGCGGGTACCTGTAATCCCATTTACTTGGGCAGCTGAGGTGGGAAAATTGCTTGAACCTGGGAGGCAGAGGGTGCAGTGAGCCAAGATAGGACTATCGCAGTCCAGCCTGGGAGATAGAGTGAGACTTTGTCTCAAAAAAAAAAAAAAAAAAAAAAAAAAAAAAAAAACCTTGAAAAGTAAGAACAAGCCAAACCCAAATTAGTAGAAGAAATGAAATAATAAATATAAGAGAAAATAATAAAATTTACACTAAAAAAAACCAAAGACCAATTAAAGAAAAACTTGCTTTTTAAAAAATAAAGAAAATCAACAAACTTCTTTCCAACATTTACTACAAAGCTATAGTAACCAAAACAGCAGGATACTGACATAAAAAAAGAAACATAGACCAACTGAACAGAATGGAGAATCCAGATATAAATCCAAACATTTATAGCCAACTCATCTTCAACAAAGACACTAATAACATACAATAAGAAAAGAACCGGTTTTTCAATAAATGGTGCTGGCTCATATGTTCGTCATAGCACTATTCACGATAGCAATAACATGAAATCAACTCAGTGACCATCAATACTGGACTGTATAAAGAAAAAGTTGTACATATACAACATGAAATACTATCCAGCCATAAGAAGCAATGAGATCATGTCCTTTGCAACAGCATGGATGGAGCTGGAGGACATTATATTAAGAAAAATAAGCCAGGCACAGAAAGACAAATATCACATGTTCTCACTTATATGTGGGAGCTAAAAATGTAGCTCTCATAAAGATAGTAGATTGGTGGTTACCAGAGGCTGGGAAAAGTAGAGTAGTGGAGGAGATGAAGGGAAGAAACAAAGAATATAAATACAATTATTACCACTGAACTGTGTACTTAAAATGGTAAAAAAAAAAAAAATGGTAAATCTTATATGTACATTTTACCTTAATAAAAATTAAACTAAAAATAAATTAAAATTTTTTAAAGGCACATCATTTTGAACCCTAAAAAAAGAAGCAGCAGCACAGGCAATAAAAGCAAAAATAAACAAATGAGAGTATATCAAACTAAAAAGCTTCTGTGTAGGAAAGGAAACAGTTGACAGAGTGAAAAGACAACCTACAGAATGGGAGAAAATATTTGCACAAACTACCTATCTGACAGAGGATTAATGTTCAGCATATAAAAGAAACTCAAACATTTCAACAGAAAAAAAAACTGATTTTTTTAATTTAATTTTTTTTTTACCATTTTAAAACTGGTTCTTACTTTTAAAAATTTTTTATTTCCATAGGTTTTTGAGGGATAAGAGGCATTTGGTTTCATGAATAAATTCTTTAGTGGTGATTTCTGAGATTTTGGTGCGCCCATCACCCAAGCAGTATACACTCAAACAATCTGATTTTAAAATGAACAAATGACCTGAGCAGACATTTCTCAAAAGAAGATATATATATGGCCAACAGGTATATGAAAAAATGCTCAATATATCTAACCATGAGGGAGATGAAAATCAAAACCACAAAGAGGTATCATCTCACCCCAGTTAGGACGGCTGTTATCAAAAAGACAAAAAAAAACAACAAATACTGGCAAGAATTCTGAGAGAAGAGAACACTTATACACTGTTGGTGGAAATGTAAACTAGTATAGCCACTTTGGAGAACAGAATAGAGGTTCCTTAAAAAAACTATAAATAGAACAGCCATATAACCCAGCAATCCCACTAATGGGCATTTATCTAAAGGAAAGAAAATCACTACATTGAAAAGACAACTGCATCCCCATGTTTATTGTAGCACTAGTCACAATAGCCAAGATTTGGAATCAACCTAGGTATTTGACAACAAATAGGTGGACAAAGAAAATGTGGTATATATACACACAATAGAATACTATTCAGCCTTTAAAAATAAGAAAATCTTGTCATTCACAGAAACATGGATGAAACTGGAAGACATTATGTTAAACAAAATAACCAGGAACAGCAAGTTAAAGATATGTTTTCACTCATATATGGAAATTTTTTTAAGTTGACCTCATAGAAGCAATAGATAGTACAGGATACTAAAGATTGGCAAAGGTAGTAGGGAGGGGACGATTCGGAGATGCTTGTTAAAGGATATAAAATTACAGACAGAAGGAACACATTCTAGTGTTCTCTACCATTGTAGGATGATTATAGTTAACAATAATATGTTTCATAGTTTCAAATTGCTAGAAGGGGGATATTGAATGTTCCCAACACAAACAAATGATAAATGTTTGAGATGATGGATACACTAATTTCTGTGATCTGATCAACATACAGTCTGTGTGTTGAAACATCACCATGTACCCCATAAAGATGTGCAATTATTATGAGTCAATTTTTTAAAACCCCAGGAATTAAACAAATAATAATAACTAAGGAAATTAGCATATGGTAGAAAAAGAAAAAGGAACACTTATACACTGTTGGTGGGAATGTAAATTAGTTCAATTTCTATGAAAAACAGTGTGGAATTATCTCAAAGAACTAGGAATAGAGCTACTGTTTGATCCAGCAATCCTACTACTGGCCACCTACCCAAAGGAAAGGAAAGCATTATATAAAACAGACATCTGCACTCAGACGTTTATTGCAGCCCTAAACACCATAGCAAAGTCTTGGAACCATACTAAGTGTCCACCAATGGTGGATTGGATAAAGACAATGTGGTATATATACACCATGGAATATTACACAACCATTAAAAAAGAATGAAATCAGCCTGGTGTGGTGGCTTACGCCTGTAATCCCAGCACTTTGGGAGGCCAAGGCAGGTGAATCACAAGGTCAGGAGATCGAGACCGTCCTGGCTAACACTGTGAAACCCCATCTCTACTAAAAATACAAAAACAAAATTAGCCAGGTGTGGTGGCGGGGGCCTGTAGTCCCAGCTACTCGGGAGGCTGAGGCAGGAGAATGGTGTGAACCTGGGAGGCATGAACAGTGAGGTGTGAACAGTGAGCCAAGATCGTGCCACTGCACTCCAGCCTGGGTGACAGAGCGAGACTCCATCCCCCCAAAAAAAAAGAAAGAGAATGAAATCATGTCCTTTTCAGAAACATGGGTGGAGCTGAGGCCATTATCCTAGGTGAACTAATTCAGAAGCAGAAAATCAAATATCACATGTTCTCACTTATATAATGATTCTCACTTAAACAATGATTACAGGCCGGGTGTGGTGACCATACCTGTAATCCCAACACTTTGGGAGGCCGAGTGGGAGGATCACTTGAGCCCAGAAGCTTGAGACCAGCCTGGGCAACATAGTGGGAACCTGTCTCTACAAAAAAATACAAAAATTCGCCAGGGGTGGTAGCACATTCCAGTAGTCTCAGCTACTCGGAAGGCAGAGGTGAGAGGGCTGCTTGAGCCCAGAAGGTTGAGGCTGCAGTGAGCCGTGATGTTGCCACTGCACTCCAACCTGGGCAACAGAGTGAGAACCCGAAAACAAACAAACAAAACAACGGGTACACACCGACATAAAGATGGAGATAATAGACACTGAGGACTCCAAAAGAGGGGAGGTTGGGAGGGAAGTGAGGGTTGAAAAATTACCTGTTGGGTACAATATTCAACATTTGGGCTATAGGTGCATTAGAAGCTCAATCCCCACCATTATGCATGTAATACCCATATAACAAGCAAGCAAATGTACTCCCTAATATAAAATAAAATTGTTGTAAATGGTAGGACAGATAATCACATAATTAATTGAATTTTAAAAATTATACATTAGGAGGTTCCTGCTGGTAGGTCCTGAGTCAACATATGAAAATTAGCCTTGGCCAGGTGCAGTGGCTCATACCTGTAATCCCAGTACTTTGCAGGGCCAAGTAGGGAGGATCACTTGAAGCCAGGAGTTCGAGACCTGCTTGGCCAACATGGTGAAAGCCCATCTCTACTAAAAATACAAAAATTAGCCAGGCATGTTGGTGGGTGCCTGTAATCCCAGCTACTCAAGAGGTTGAGGCACGAGAATCACTTGAACCCAGGAGGCGAAGGGCAGATTACTTGAGGCCAGGAGTTCAAGACCAAACTGGCCAATATGGTGAAACCCCAGCTCTACCAAAAATACAAAAATGAGCCGAGCATGGTGGTGCGTGCCTGTAATCCCAGCTACTCAGCAGGCTGAGGCATGAGAATTGCTTGAACCTGGGAAGCAGAGGTTGCAGTGAGCTGAGATGGTGCTACTGCATTCCAGCCTGGGTGACAGAGTGAGAGAGTGGAACTCTGTCTCAAAAAAACAAAAAAAAAAAGTCGCTGCTCTAAATGCTAGGTGAAATCATATGTATGTCCAAAAATGTTCAAATATTCAACCTCACATGTGGGGAGCTGTCCTATCACAGCATCCGTCTGTTCTTAATCCCTTGATGTTGCCAAACTCCACTGATGTATTTGCAAATCTCTCACTCTGATATGCCTCGTATACATTTTAGCCAAATCGGATTGCACACTATTCTCCAAACATCCCAGACTTCCTTGTCTCTGCTTTTCTTTATGCTACAGCCTCTAAAATTTCTTCTCTCTCTCCTATATCCCTCCTCTGTATGGCAATGAACCTGGAAATCTAGTTTCAGTACACTCAGATGTGAGCTCTTTTGTTTTATGCCTTACTGATCCAGTGTTCTCACAAGCCCCTACTCAGTGGCTAAGTAGGAAGGAAAGTCTGCCTAGATTTAGTTGAATTCAGTACAGTAATCTAAATTGTCCTTTAGAACACACTTAGCCTTTATGTGGAAAACTGAATGCCCGTCCCCTCGGAACGGCCATTTTCCTGCCTGTGTCTCCAGCTCTCTGTAGTGACATCTGAGCATGCCATGGGGAGGCAGGAGGGGAGGATTTCTGGATCTCTTGGTGGAAGTGAAGACTATGGGATTCTTGAATGTCTCAGCCTCAAGGGGGAGAGAGAAAATGAAAAGGTGAAATCTACCTTTCCCATAGCCCTCTCTCTCCTTTTCCTTTGCATTCCTTCTGTAAGAATCCTAATCTAGGCTGGGTGTGGTGGCTCACGTCTGTAATCCCAGCACTTTGGGAGGCCAAGGCAGGCAGATCACTTGAGGTCAGGAGTTCAAGACCAGCCTGGCCAACTTTATGAAACTCCATCTCTACTAAAAATACAAAAATTAGCCGGGCATGGTGACAGGAGCCTGTAATCCCAGCTACTCAGGGGGCTGAGGCAGGAGAATCGCTTGAACCCGGGAGATGGAGGTTGCAGTGAGCCAAGATTTCACCACTGCACTCCAGCCTGGGCACACAGCAAGACTCCATCTCAAAAAAAAAAAAAAGAAAAGAAAAGAAAAAAGAATCCTAATCTACCTCTAGGTAGATGGGTACCTAAGACCAAAAAGAAGATCATGTGCTGACAGTCCAAAAAAAAGTAAGAACCCATGCTGAAGCCCCTTCCTAACTCCTGTGTTACACTTTTACCACTGGCCATTCTATGTCGCATTGTTTCAGGGGTTCTTGTATCTCTTAGGGAAAGACTTAACAAGATAAAAACCAAGGGAAAGGAGTGAGCCAGGCCACTCCAGCAGGGACTGAAACAGGTGTGACAGGATGGGGAGAAGAGCGGAAAGTTGGTTGACTAGAAGTTTCGACAGAAGAAATTGAAATAACAGATGAAGCAGAAAGCTTTGTCAGAAAGAGCACATCAGGCCAGGTGCGGTGGCTCATGCCTGTAATCCCAGCACTTTGGAAGGCCAAGGCGAGTGGATCACGTGAAGTCAGGAGTTCGAGACCAGCCTGGCCAACGTGGTAAAACCCTGTCTCTACAAAAAAACACAAAAAATTAGCTGGGCTTGGTGGCGAGCACCTGTAATACCAGCTACTCGGGAGCCTGAGGCAAGAGAATCACTTGAACCCGGAGAATGGAGGTTGCAGTGAGCCAAGATCGCACCATTGCACTCCAGCCCGGGCAACAGAGCAAGACTCCGTCTCAAAGCAAAAAGAAAGAAAAAGTACATCCTCCAGGACAGCTTTTCTGATTCTCTAGCTTTGTGCTGGATTCCTCTCTTACTGTGTTCCCACTGTGGTAAACCAACAGAGGCTGGACCCCAGGCAGTGAAGTCTAAATTTGTGGAAAATTTTCCTAGGTTCTGCATGTAGGATGGACACAGAAGGGTAATGGTCCTAAAGGGACAAATTCATAGGGACTCAGGCCACTCAGCAGACAGTGGCTGACAACCATTAACCAGAAGTTCCTCCCCAGTGGTTTAGTACTGGGTGACCTTTGTGCCTTTGTATGTTCTTGGAGACAGGAGCTCCAATAATGACTGAAGTTTAACTTCCTGCCAGCAAATTGGTTATTTTGATTCCGATGCAATTTTTTAAAGGAAATTAAGAAATTTGATATGCTTTGCACACCTGGGTTTGTACATTAAGATCTGTTCCCACTATAATAGCCTAGCTTATCCCGGGGGAATTTGAACCTGGAGGTGAATCTGTGCTTGCAGTCTTTTAGTTTAAGACATTATGCTCTCCACCCAGTGTCCAGTCAGCTTGGTTGGTCCAGTCAGCTTGGTCATGTGCCTAGGCCACTCTGACTGTCACATTATTAATAGGTAATATGAACCTAACACCATGATCAAACCACAGAACATTCCCTGATTCTTCTCTTTTAAGGTTCACAACTCATGCTAGTATATATCATATGTACATACATGTACAGATACTGTATCTATATATGTATCTATACATATATACATATGTATAGATATTGTATTGTGTGATGCTATTTTATATCTATATAAAATATAGATATATTGTGTGATACTACTTTATATCTATCTACCTATCTATAAAATAGTATCATGCAGTATAATATCTTGCCCATTTCCAACAGTGTTGAAGAATTCATCGAGCTTATTTGTGAGCCATAAGCATCTTCGTCAAGTGATTCCTCTCTTTTTTCCCCCAGCCCAATCATCAGGTTCCACCCACCCATACCCTGATTCAGGTTGCTGAATATATATGTTAGACAAATGTGTTCAAAACTAAGGCCCTCAGAGGTTCTTAAGACTCTAGGCATCCTAAGGCCCTTCCCATTCTGACTTCCAACTACCTTTCAGGTTTTGTCTTGCTGTGTGAAGACACACACACACACATGCATACACACACATGAAAACACTACAATTTAGCCATACCCAGCATCTTCCCTTTTTTGAATGTGCCCTAGTCATTTACACCTTTGTGTCCCTACACACACACACACTATTACCTCTCGGGAATGCCCTCCTGTTTCTGTCCCCCTCCACTTGATTAACACCAACTGAAACATCAAGATGCATCTCAGATGTCCCTCCCTCTCCTGACTCAGGACAAGCTAGAACTCCCTAGTCTCCAGGCTTGGAGAGTTCAGAGAACACTTTGTTCTATAGTGCATACATTTTTATAGCAACTGGTTTATCTGCCCGGTCATTAACCCATCAGCTCCCACAGTGTGTACTGTGTGTGTGCATCTTTGGATTCCTAGTTGATTGCAGTATCAAGCACAGAGTAAGCACTTGATATGTATTTCCTATATACATGAATGAGTGATAAAGCAATGAGGTGATCAGGAAGTCAAAGTGATTACATTGCCCACTACAGAAATCAAATGAATTTGGACGGGTTGCTCAATTCAATCCTATTTTAATATATTGCCAAATAAATTTTTCTTTATGTTTGTCTTTTTTAATTAAAAAAATTAAATTTTATATAGAGATGAGGTTTTTCCATGTTGCCCAGGCTGGTCTTGAACTCCTGAGCTCAAGCAGTCCACCCATGTCGGCCTCCTAAAGTGTTGGGATTATAGGCATGAGTTACCACCCCCAACCCAAATACATTTTTAAGTGGATATTTTTCATCTACTAATGCCATTCTTGGGCCTTATCCTAAAAAAAATTTTAGATGCATTTAGGTATAGCATGGATTTATTTCATATATCACTCTTGAGCATGGGAAAAAGCAACCTAAAAAATTAATCAAGATATTTTTTAAATTTCTTGTTCAGACTGTAACTGTTCAGAATACCTCAGAGTTGTTGATATCTGTATTTTCCCACATACTATTTATGGTGTTATGTACCATCAATGCCATTAGTCATTAAATGCTTATAAAATGATGTAATAACTTGTAAATTTTGCCTGCATCTTCACTTCTACGATCTTCAAAATGCTCACTGCACTTGCATTTGGAGAGTGTTGTGACCTACACATTTTGTAAGCACATGCTGTTCACTTGAAAGGCTGGTTATTCTTGGCCATTGCAAGTAAGCAATTTTCTGCTTTTGTAGCACCAATAATAATTAGCTTTTTATCTTTCACCATTAAGGAGCCTCATACACTTAAATTATCACAGACTTTTTGCAAAGAAACAATTTCACAGATCTCTTTCATTGTGTAGTGAAGAATCCGGTCAGAAGGAATAATATTCATCTTCTCTAATACCAAATCTGTGAGTCAGGGTTCTCCAGACAGATAGGAGCGATAGGATATATAGATAGTTAGATGAAAGAGGGTTTATTAGGGGAATTCATTCATGTGATTATGGCAGCTGAGAAGTCCCATGACAGGCTGTTTGCAAGTTAGAGACGCTGGAACACTGGCAGCATGGCTCAATGGAAGTCCAAAGGCCTCAGAACCAGGGAAGCCAATGGTATAACTCTTGGTCCAATGCTGAAAGTCTCAGTACCCAGGGGTCCCCTGGAGTAAGTCCTTGAGTCCAAAGGCCAGTGAACTTGGACTTCTGATGTCCAAGACAGCACCAGTAAAGTCTGTCCCAGCTCTCAGAGAGAGACAAATTCGCCTTCTGTATTTGTTCCTTCTGGGCGCACAGCCAATTGGATGGTGCCCGCCAGCACTGATGGCAGATCTTCCCCCACCTAATCCACTCAGACCCACACACTAAGCTCCTCTGGAAACACCCTCACAGGCACACCCCAACTCATGCTCTACCAGGTTTCTAGGTATTCCTTTTTCCAGTCAAGTTCACACCTAAAATCAAGTTCACAAATCCACTCCTTGTCATCTTGACACTCATATGCATCTCCTTCAACCTTACTTGATTTCCAAATAAAGGCAATAACAGGGTAATAGTTCCACCTAACATAACACAAGTGTGATTTTGGGGATTTTAGATGCCAGGAATTTTAGATTTTATGAATTTTAATTTTTAGGGATTTCATCATTTGGGATTAAGGCATTCAGGACTGTCTTTCCGGATTATGATCCAAACTCAAGCCAGCACATATAAGGAATATGGCGGTGTGAAAAATACTTCATCAACTGTGATTTCATTTGATTCTCATAATATTCCTCTGAGACTCGATCCTTGTGAAGTTCCTGATGCTGGTGATGGAGCCAGGATTGAGCTACTGTGAACTAGATCACCAGCTTTCCTCTTTCTCATTGCTTCCAATATTAGGCATTGTCCAAAGTTCTGGACTGTAGCAGACACTCCTAAGATGTCTTTGAGATCATTATTCTGACCTTGCTCCAGTTTTCCCTCGCATTTATTCACCTGAGTTTTTTTCTGATACTTCAAATCACGGCTATAACCAAGCTCCTCATTGGCTGCCACCACTGCCCCTTCTTTCTACTATTTCTGTTCATGGGCCCAGCTCCCTTCCGGTGAGACAAGTCAGAGTCTCTGTCCACTTTCTTTTTTTTTTTTTTTTTTTTTTTTTTGAGATGGAGTTTTGCTCTTGTTGCCCAGGCTGGAGTGCAATGGTGCGATCTCGGCTCACTGCAATCTCCGCCTCCTGGGTTCCAGCAATTCTCCTGCCTCAGCTTCCCGAGCAGCTGGGATTACAGGCATGCGCTACTACGCCCGGCTAATTTTGTATTTTTAGTAGAGACAGGGTTTCTCCATGTTGGTCAGGCTGGTTTCGAACTCCCAACCTCAGGTGATCCGTCCGCCTCGGCCTCCCAAAGTGCTGGGATTACAGGCGTGAGCCACCACACCAGGCAGAATGGAGTCTCAATCTATCTCCCAGGCTGGAGTGCAGTGGTGCGATCTTGGCTCACTGCAACCTCTGCATCCTGGATTCAAGCAATTCTCCTGCCTCAGCCTCCCAAGTAGCTGGGACTACAGGTGCATGCCACCATGCCTGGCTAATTTTCTGTATTTTTAGTAGAGACGGGTTTCACCCTGTTAGCCAGGATGGTCTCAATGATTTCCTGACCTTGTGATCTGCCCACCTCGGCCTCCCAAAGTGCTGGGATTACAGGGATAAGCCACCGCCCCTGGCCACACCTGGCTAATTTTGTATTTTTAGTAGAGACGGGGTTTCACCATGTTGGCCAGGCTGGTCTCGAACCCCTGGCCTCAGGTAATCCACCTGCCTCGGCCTCCCAAAGTGCTGGGATTACAGGCGTGAGCCACCACGCCCGGCTCCATTTTCATTCTGAAACTTCCTTAACATTCAGCTCCATCTCCACACCATGACTTGTATCCATCTCCATTCTCCTGCTCTGGGGCAGGCTCCTAGGGCCTATATATACATAGATGAAAGAGGGTTTATTAGGGGAATTGATTCATGTGATTATGGCGGCTGAGAAGTCCCTCTTCCATTATGAGATTGTCCCAACGAACACCCCTCCAACCCATCCTACCTGCTTGCGGGACCAGACCCACAAAACATCTGGGGGCTCCACATTCTCTACTCAGTATCATCTGCTCTTTGTCCTAAATCCCCACTGATTTATTTTCTGACGAGTTATGGTCAAGGGCCAAATGCAACCCCCACCCCCATCCTCTCAAACCTGCTCATACCCGGAGGCCCCTTTCAGAATCTGTGTCTTCGTCAGAGGTCAGCAAACTACAGCCTGTGGGCTAAAGTGGCCTGCTGCCAGAGCAAAGGGTGGCGTTTGTGTTTTTAAACAGCTGAAACAAATCAAAAGAAGAAAACCATTTCGTGACACATGAGAATTAAGTGAAATTCAAGTTTCACTGTCTATAAACAGGGTTTTAGGCCCGGCGCAGTGGCTCACGCCTGTAATCCCAGCACTTTGAGAGGCTGAGGCAGGTGGATCACGAGGTCAGGAGATTGAGACCATCCTGGCTAACACAGTGAAACCCTGTCTCTACTAAAAAATACAAAAAATTATCCAGGTGTGGCGGCATGCGTCTGTAGTCGCAGCTACTCAGGAGCTTGAGGCAGGAGAATTGCTTGAACCTGGGAGGCGGAGGTTGCAGTGAGCCGAGATCGCGCCATTGCACTCCAGCCTGGGTGACAGAGCGAGACTCCATCTCAAAAAAAAAAAAAAACAGGGTTTTATTGGAACACAATTATGCCTGTCTGTTTACTTGCTGCCTATGGCTACTTTCATGCCACAGTGGCAGAGCTAAGGAGCCACCTCAGAGAACGCACAGCCCACAAACCCTAAACAGTGACCATCTGGTTCTTTACAGAAAAGGTATGCCAATTTCTAGTCTATGCTATGATCTTTCCAATCTTGATGACTACACTTGTTTTTAAAATATTTCTGATACATATTGTAAATGTTTCTCAGTTTGTCACTTCTGATGTTAATTGCTTAATGTCTATACGTTTTTACTTTTGTGAGATCAGTTCCATCTTTGTGTGCATTTATGATTTGTCCTTCCTTTTATGCTAGAAAAGTCTTACCTGTGTTGATGACAGGAAAATACTCATATTTTCTTCTGATTTTTTTTTTTTTTTTTTTTTTTTTTTAGAGATGGATCTTGCTATGTTGCCCAAGCTGATCTTGAACTCCTGGCCTCAAGTAATCCTCCTACCTCGGCCTCCCAAAGTGCTGGAATTATAGATGTAAGCCACTGCGTCCAGTCCTTCTAATTTTTTAGTGATTTATTTTCAATCTTTTAACTTTTTCACAAATATGGGATTTCTATTGGTGAGTGCTATGAATTAAAGACACTTAGCTTTTATTCAAATCATTATTCAATTGTCCTAGCACCATTTGTTGGATATATTTTCCTGATGATTTGAAAAACTGCCATTAAAATACACTGGGTGCCAAGTGCAATGGTACACACGTATAGTCCCAGCTATTCAGGAGGCTAAGGCAGGAGGATCACTTGAGCCCAGGAGTTCAAGGCTGCAGTGAGCTATGATCACAACACTGCCCTCCAGCCTGGGCAATAGAGCAAGTCTCTGTTTCTAAAAAAAATGAAATGAAATGAAATACAGTAAGTGCTTTGGGTCTTGCCTATCTCTGGACTCTCAATTTGTAACCACCTGACAGGTTCTCCTTGCCCACTGTCTAGACAGAGCTGATTTATCAAGACAGGGGAATTGCAATAGAGAAAGAGTTAAATTTACTCAGAGCCAGCTGTACAGGAGACCAGAGATTTATTATTGTTCAGATCAGTTTCCCCAAAGACTTGGAGGTTATGGGTTTTTCAAAGATAGTTTGATGGACACGGGAGTAGGGTAGGGGGTTGGAGATGAAATCATAGGCAATTGAAGCTGTCTTCTTTTGTTGAGTCAGTTCCTGGGTGAGGGCCACAGTACTGGTTGGCAGATCCAGGTTGGCCCATCCAGTTGCCAGAAATGCAAAAACCTGAAAAGACATCTCAAAAGGCAAGTCTTAGGTTCTACAATAGTTATATTATCTTCAAGAGTAATTGGGGCCAGGTGCTGTTGTGTCCGGAAGTGGTGGGTTCTTGGTCTCACTGACTTCAAGAATGAAGCCGCAGACCCTCGCAGTGAGTGTTACAGCTCTTAAGGTGGCGCGTCTGCAGTTTGTTCCTTCTGATGTTCGGATGTGTTCGGAGTTTCTTCCTTCTGGTGGGTTAGTAGTCTCGCTGGCTCAGGAGTGAAGCTGCAGACCTTTGCGGTGAGTGTTACAGCTCTTAAGGCAGCGCATCTGCAGTTGTTCGTTCCTCCTGGTGGGCTCGTGGTCTCGCTGGGTTCAGGAGTGAAGCTGCAGATCTTCACGGTGAGTGTTACAGCTCATAAAAGCAGCGTGGACCCAAAGAGTGAGCAGTATAGCAAGATTTATTGCAAAGAGCGAAAGAACAAAGCTTCCACAGTGTGGAAGGGGACCCGAGCGGGTTGCCAATGCTGGCTGGGGCAGCCTGCTTTTATTCTCTTATCTGGCCCCACCCACATCCTGCTGATTGGTAGAGCTGAGTGGCCTGATTTGACAGGGTGCTGATTGGTGCGTTTACAATCCCTGAGCTAGATACAAAGGTTCTCCATGTCCCCATCAGATTAGCTAGATACAGAATTTCGACACACAGGTTCTCCAAGGCCCCACCAGAGCAGCCAGATACAGAGGATCGATTGGTGCACTCACAAACCCTGAGCTAAACACAGGGTGCTGATTGGTGTGTTTACAAACCTTGAGCTCGAAACTGAGTGCCGATTGGTGTGTTTACAATCCCTGAGCTAGACATAAAGGTTCTCCAAGGCCCCACCAGAGCAGCTAGCTACAGAGTGTCCATTGGTGCACTCACAGACCTTGAGCTAAATACAGAGTGCCGATTGTTGTGTTTACAATCCCTGAGCTAGATATAAAGACTCTCCACGTCCTCACCAGACTCAGGAGCCCAGCTGGCTTCACCTAGTGGATCCCGCACCGGGGCTGCAGGTGGAGCTGCCTGCCAGTCCCGCACCGTGTGCCCGCACTCCTCAGCCCTTGGGTGGTCGATGGGACTGGGCGCCATGGAGCAGGGGGCGGCGCTCGTCGGGGAGGCTCGGGCTGCACAGGAACCCACGGAGGCGGGGGAAGGCTCAGGCGTGGCAGGCTGCAGTCCCGAGGCCTGCCCCACGGGAAAGCAGCTAAGGCCCAGCGAGAAATCGAGCGCAGTGCCGGTGGGCTGGCACTGCTGGGGGACCCAGTATACCCTCCACAGCCGCTGGCCCCGGTGCTAAGTCCCTCATTGCCCGGGCTGGCAGGGCCGGCCGGCTGCTCCAAGTGCGGGGCCCGCCAAGCTCACGCCCACCCGGAACTCCAGCTGGCCCGCAAGCGCCGCACACAACCCCGGTTCCTGCTCGCGCCTCTCCCTCCACACCTCCCTGCAAGCTGAAGGAGTGGGCTCCGGCCTTGGCCAGCCCAGAAAGGGGCTCCCACAGTGCAGCGGTGGGCTGAAGGCCTCCTTAAGTGCCGCCAAAATGGAAGCCCAGGCAGAGGAGGCGCCAAGAGCAAGCGAGGGCTGTGAGGACTGCCAGCACGGTGTCACCTCTCACTGTGACTAACACCTGTAATCTCAGCACTTTGGGAAGCCAAGGCAGGTGGATCAGTTGAGGCCAAGAGTTCGAGACCAACCTGGTCAACATGGTGAAACCCATCTCTACCAAAAATACAAAAATTAGCTGGGTGTGGTGGCACATGCCTGTAATCCCAGCTACTGGGGAGGCTGAGGCATGAGAATCGCTTGAACCCGGGAGGCGAATGTTGCAGTGAGGCAAGATTGTGTCACTGCACTCCAGCCTAGGCAACAGAGCAAGACTCTCTCAAAAAAAGAAAAGAGTAATTGGGGAAGTTGCAAATCTTACGACCTCCAGAATAATGGCTGGTACTTATTTAGAATTCAAGCCCCTCTCATCCTAATTTGGTGGCCTTTCATTAGTTTTACATGCACAGATTAGTTTTGGGGAGGGGCTATTATCATTAAAGCTATAAAATAAGTTTCTCCCAAAGTTAGCTTGAACCATACCCAGGAATGAGCAAAGACAGCCAACCTGTGAGGCTAGAAGCAAGATGGAGTTGGACATGTCAGATTTCTCTCACTGTCATCATTTTCTCAGTTATAATTTTTCTGCAAAGGCAATTTTATATTCTGTGCCACTATTCTATTTTTGCAGCTCTATATATGTTTTAAATGTAGTAGCATTAGATGTTTTACTACCTGCTTAAGAATTCCCTTTGTTGCTTTACTTTTCAAATTATACTTAACATTTTCTTCTGTTTTTTCTGTTAGGTGAAGTTTAGAGGTGCAAAACAATTGTTTGTGCTTTTGATTATCTGTTAATTTTAGAAGAATTGCCATCCAAACATTATATAGTTTCCCAAAGCTAGGCATGTACTAATACAATTAGTGTCCCGATAATCCTATTAGGCAAATATAATTATGAATTCTTTTTTTTTTTTTTTTTTTCTGAGACGGAGTCTTGCTCAGTCACCCAGGCTGGAGTGCAGTGGTGCGATCTCGGCTCACTGCAAGCTCCGCCTCCCGGGTTCACGCCATTCTCCTGCCTCAGCCTCCTGAGTAGCTGGGACTACAGGCGCCCGCCACCATGCCTGGCTAATTTTTTGTATTTTTAGTAGAGACGGGGTTTCACCATGTTGGCCAGGATGGTCTCCATCTCCTGACCTCATGATCCGCCCACCTCGGCCTCCTAAAGTGCTGGGATTACAGGCATGAGCCATAGCGCCCGGCCATGAATTTTTATTTTGCAAATGAGGAATCTAAGTTACCACAGTACTACAGTTCTATATCACAGACCCCACGGGTTAAGACGCACAGATTCCATTAATACTGCTCTCACTTCAGATGACAGTCACAAGTTCAGTGGTCCCCACGCCACCCATATTCTTCTGACCAACTGAATACAAATTCAGAGGTTCCCACAACCTTCTCAGATTTGATAACTTACTAGAATCACTCATAAAACTCAGAAATACACTATATTTGTAATTACAGTTTAATTGTAAGTATACAAGTTAGGACCAGTCACATGAAAAGACCATAGAGTAAGATCTGGAAGGGTCCAGAATGCAGAGCTTTTGCGCCCTCTCCCTGTGGATTTAGGATGTGCTACCTTCTGGCACATAGATGTGTTCACCACCCAGGAAGCTCCACTAAGCTTCAGTGTCCAGAGATTTTATTGGGATTTCCTTACATAGCATGATTGATGGACTCATTGGTAAAATGATTAAACTAAATCTCTAGCCCCCCCAAGTCTCCTCAGAAGAGGTCAAACAGATATCACCCCACTCACAGCTCAAACCCTCTTGTCTCATGTTTGGTCTTTCTGAAATGACCAGCTCCCAACCTGAGTCATCTCACTGGCATTAATTTAGGTATGGTCCAAAGGGCTCATGAATAATGAGGGCATTCCTATTGCTCAGGAAACCCAAGGATTTAGAATCTTTCTTTTCGCAATCAGGTGCAATGGTCAGTCAAATTCTTATAAAAAATAGGCATAAAAAAGATTAATTACCTTCCCAAGGTCACATAGTAAATGATTGAGATGGTTTCAAACTGAAAAAATATGATCCAGAGCTCGTATCTTTTTTTTTTTTTTTTTTTTTGGAGATGGAGTTTCACTCTTGTCACCCAGGCTGGAGTGCAGTGGCACAGTCTTGGCTCACTGTAACCTCTGCCTCCCAGGTTCAAGCGATTCTCCTGCCTCAGCCTCCCGAGTAGCTGGATTACAGGCATCCGCCACCATGGCTGGCTAATTTTTTGTATTTTTAGGAGACAGGGTTTCACCATGTTGGCCAGGCTGGTCTCGAACTCCTGACCTCATGATCCACCTGCCTCAGCCTCCCAAACTGCTGGGATTACAGGCGTGAGTCACCGTGCCCGGCCGCTCTTTTTTATTTATTAAAAAAAAAGACATGGAACACCTCACAAATTTGTGTGTCATCCTTGCACAGGGGCCATGCTAATCTTCTCTGAAGCATTCCAATTTTAGTATACGTGCTGCTGAAGCACATTATGCACTTTATAAGGACACACATACCAAGTGGTAGGTGCCCAAGCTTAATTTGTACAATCAACAGTTAGAGACAACCTAAGAAACATGCAGCCATCGGGAAAGTGCAATGATGATGCTAAAATCAGGCAATGTCCTCCTAAGCCAGGAAAAGATGAAACAAATGTGAGAGGCCCATAAGAATCCTCAAGACTCAGAAACAAGTGAAATAATGGCAATTTTTAATAAACAAAATATTTGCTTTAAAATGGGCCCTAAAGGCCATTTTGAATACAGTACTTTAACTCCAAGTCCCTATGCTGAAATATTTCAGAGTTCTCAGATATTTATAAAATATTTGCATAGTCTTTTAGACCAGTGGTTCTCAAATATCAATCCTTAGACGACTACTGAACCTTGATAAATTTTTCACCCCCTTTGTAACAAAATTATAAAAATAAGAAAGATGTAATAATCATTCCATTAAGCTAAATATTCAATTAAAACGGTTGTCCTTTTTTTCTCTCTCTCGGGGGGAAAAAAAAAGAACAAAACACTTTCCCGTTCGCTTTTGGAGCTTCCATACACATGCTCTTTGGAAGTTATTGCCCTTTAGAGGTAAGAGGACGCCAAACATAGATGCAATTTTTTAAAATACTAACAAAAGAAAAAGCTGGCAACCATGCATTGTCTTTATTTATTTATTCAGGCTGTTATATATAAGTTCTAAATTTCTCTTCAAAGAATCAATATGTCAGTATGTTCAATTCTTTGCCTTCTACTTTTAAACTTCCTCGTAAAGCAACCTTTTTCGATTATCTACTCCACCCTAACTCAATTATGATTACCTAGTCCACCCTGACTCATTCCGATCACCTGCTCCACCCTGACTCATTCAGATTACCTGCTACTTGCTCCGCCCTGACTCATTCTCCACCCTGCATAACCATTTTTTTCCCCCGCCAAATCACTCACCCCGTTATTCTCTTTAAATTAGCCCATAGGAATTAGTTTAGCCTGTGAGGTCTAACCCTACCAATAGGGGAAAGACATAGCAGCAGGGGCCACGTGCGTCAGGGATAAGAACCCCTTCCCCTCCCTTGTCCAAGTGTGCGCTCACCATTGCTGTGTCTGTAAGGGCACACCCTTCTATAGAAGTACCTTGCCTTGCTGAGAATTAAAAGAAAATTTTATATTCGAGTGCTATTTCTTTTGCGGCACCGAAACTTTATATATAACAGGGATTTTATTGGGTTTTTTGTTTGCTAGTTTGATAGTTCTCTCGTTTTGTTTAATAATTCATAGAAATCTTGATCCAGGCGAGGTGTGGAAAAAATTAAAATTAAAAACGTAAAAATCTTGGGAGCCCTACAGTTCGGTTTGCAAGCTGCAGGTGCCCCTTTGTCCAGCAGATGGCAGGGCAGCTCTGCAGGTAACTTCTGGCGCTGCCTTCTGCTGCCTCTGCCTCTGCCTCTGCCCTGAGAAAGCAGCGCCAGTTCATCTTTCAAAGAATACGTCCCTTCTTGTCTTTAGGGTTTTTCCCCCAAAGAATATTTTCAGCAGAAGTATTTTACATCTCAGTCTAGAAATGAACTTCCCAAGAGTGTTGTGTGTAGGCTTGCCGGTTTTTTAAAAAATTATTATTATTCACTATAAATCTTTATTAACAAAGACCTAACACAGCAGTTCAGAGGTACAGAAAGTCGATGGGAGGAAAGAAGACGGAACTGATCCGAAATGTTTATTCCTCTCCTAAATCACCACTGACAACGACAACCACACACACACACACACACAAACACACACACACACACACACACAGCTGACGCTCAGAATGCGTAGGGACAGAGACACAAGGAGCAGGACAGGAAGGAAAGGGTAGTTATATATGGCCGAGAGGAACATGGTTCCTTAGTAAGTCTGGAAAATACAGTATTGCCACTCAGGAAAAACAAAGAGGCGCGCCATACTGCCACCCAGTGGTGTGAACTGTTTCTTTCCAGACTTAATGCAAACAAAACCCTTCTTTTTATGCTTCTGTTAGTGGCTGAGATCTTCCTCTCAAAGAACTACATTACACACCACTGCTTGCTCCTACCAGTACCTGACACAGGTGTCAGGCCCAACCACGTGCTCGGTGTATTCATAGACCTTAGTCACGGAAGCACAGTCTTGTCCGGATGCACAGCATGTGAGGACTTGCTCTCCAAACTTACCATCTTACAGCTCCGGTTAATACAGCAGACCATTCATGCGTCTAGGAACCAAAGAATTACCCTAGGGCCCTGCTATTATTTGGGCAAGAGACTCATAATGACCTTACTTGACTGGCTGCATAAAAAGTCCCAAATCTTCCTGCCATTCCTTCCTCATCTTGGCCTCTGGGCCAGGAGCACAGAGGCTAGGAAAGGACCCAGGAACACCTCTAGGTGCAGAAAAAGGAAATATCGAGGCACTGTTCTTCCCCCTACCTCCTCAGCTTGGCCTAAGGAAATTTTCAGAGTAACTGAGCTAAGCTCCAGCATCCTCTTCTCTTCTGATATGGTTAGACTTTGTGTCCCCAACCGAATCTCATCTTTTTTTTTTCTTTTCACCCACTCAGAGAGATATGTATAACCTCTCTCTTTTTTTATTTTTATTTTAATTTAAGTTCTGGGATACATGTGTAGAACATGCAGGTTTGTTACATAGGTATACATGTGCCGTGGTGGTTTGCTGCACCTATCAATCCATCATCTAGGTTTTAAGCCCCACATGCATTAGGTATTTGTCCTAATGCTCTCCCTCCCCTTGCCCCCCACCTCCCGACAGGCCTGGATGCGTGATGTTCCCCTCCTTGTGTCCATGTATTCTCATTGTTCAACTCCCACGTATGAGTGAGAAGATGCCATGTTTGGTTTTCTGTTCCTGTGTTAGTTTGCTGAGAATGATGGTTTCCAGCTTCATTCATGTCCCTGCAAAGGACATGAATTCATTCTTTTTTATGGCTGCATAGTATTCCATGGTATATATGTGCCACATTTTCTTTATCCAGTCTATCATTGATGGGCATTTGGGTTGGTTCCAAGTCTTTGCTATTGCAAATAGTGCTGCAATAAACATACGTGTGCATGTGTCTTTATAGAAGAATGATATATAATCCTTTGGGTATATACCCAGTAATGGGATTGCTGGGTCAAAGGGTATTCCTTGTTCCAGACCCTTGAGGAATCACCACACTGTCTTCCACAATGGTGGAACTAATTTACACTCCTATCAACAGTGTAAAAGCATTCCTGTATCTCCATATCCTCGCCAGCATCTGTTGTTTTCTGACTTTTTAATGATCACCATTCTAACTGGCATGAGATGTTATCTCATTGTGGTTTTAATTTACATTTCTCAAATGACCAGTGATGATGAGCCTTTTTTCATATGTTTGTTGGCCGCATAAATGTCTTCTTTTGAGAATTGTCTGTTTATATCTTTGCCCAATTTTTGATAGGGTTGTTTGTTTTTTTCTTGTAAATTTGTTTAAGTTCCTTGTAGATTCTGGATATTAGACCTTTGTCAGATGGATAGATTGCAAAAATTTTCTCCCATTCTCTAGGTTGCCTGTTCACTCTGATAATAGTTTCTTTTGCTGTACAGAAGGTCTTTAGTTTTATTAGATCCCATTTGTCAATTTTGGCTTTTGTTGCAATTGCTTTTGGTGTTTTAGTCATGAAGTCTTTGCCCAGGCCTATGTCCTGAATGGTATTGCCTAGGTTTTCTTCTAGGGTTTTTATGGTTTTAGGTTTTACGTTTAAGTCTTTAATCCATCTTGAGTTAACTTTTGTATAAGGTGTAAGGAAGGGGTCCAGTTTCAGTTTTCTGCATATGGCTAGCCAGTTTTCCCAGCACCATTTATTAAATAGGTGCTGGGAAAACACCTATTAAATTATTTCACCATTGCTCGTTTTTGTCAGGTTTGCCAAAGATCAGATGGTTGTAGATGTGTGGTGTTATTTCTGAGTCTTCTGTTCTATTCCATTGATCTATATATCTGTTTTGGTACCAGTACCATGCTGTTTTGGTTACTGTAGCATTGTAGTATAGTTTGAAGTCAGGTAGGGCGAGGCCTCCAGCTTTGTTTTTTTTTTTGCTTAGGATAGTCTTGGCTATTTGGGCTCTTTTTTGGTTCCATATGAAATTTAAAGTAGTTTTTTCTAATTCTGTGAAAAAAAAAAGTCAATGGTAGCTTGATGGGAATAGCATTGAATCTATAAATTACTTTGGGCAGTATGGTAATTTTCATGATATTGATTCTTCCTATCCATGAGCATGGAATGTTTTTCCATTTGTTTGTGTCCTCTCTTATTTCCTTGAGCAGTGGTTTGTAGTTGCCCTTGAAGAGGTCCTTCACATCCCTTGTAAGTTGTATTCCTAGGTATTTTATTCTCTTCGTAGCAATTGTGAATGGGCGTTCACTCATGACCAAATCTCATCTTGAATTGTAATCCCCATAATTCTTACATGTCAAGGGAGAGACCACGTGGAGGTAATTGGATCATAGGGGCAGTTTCCCTCATGCTATTCTTGTGATAGTGAGTTCTCATGAGATCTGATGGCTTTGTCAGTGTTTGGTAGTTCTTCCTGCACTCATTCTCCTTCCTGCTGCCTTGTGAAGAAGGTGCCTTGCTTCCCTTTCCCTTCCACCATGATTGTAAGTTTCCTGAGGCCTCCCCAGCCATGCTGAACTGTGAGTCAGTTAAACCTCTTTGCTTTATAAATTACCCAGTCTCAAGCAGTTCTTTATCAGTGTGAAAATGGTCTAATACACCTTCCTCTTGTGTTTTTCTTCTGCTTCCCAGAGCACCTCTCTTCTAAACTGGGGAATTTGACAATCCTGAGTTCAAATTCAGATGAACTCCCCCGATAGCTGGGTGACATTATACATGATAAGGTTTCTTGACCTGATTTTTCATCTTTAACATGAAGATACTAGAACCTCACCAGTGCCTCTTGAGGGGCTTCATCCTCTCAAGTCTAATCTTTTCATAAAAAGTACCCCCATACTTCCAAATTGCATGCTTCATTCCTGCATTCCAATCGAAACTCACTTTTCTTCAATACCAGGCTGTGTCAGTTTTCAAGAAAGCTAGTTCATTGAATTAATTTGCAGTAATATGAAAATGATTAATAACAGCCTCTCCTTCCTAGGGTCATATAATCCCACCAAAATTGTAGAACTACCGCCAGGCATGGTGGGTCACACCTGTAATCCCAGCACTTTGGGAGACCAAGGCAGGTGGATCACCTGAGGTCAGGGGTTTAAGACCAGCCTGCCAACATGGTGAAACCCTGTCTCTACTAAAACAATACAAAAATTAGCTGGGCGTGGTGGCAGGCAGCTGTAATCCCTGCTACTCAGGAGGCTGAGGCAGGAGAATCGCTTGAACCTGGGAGGCAGAAATTGCAGTGAGCCGAGATCGCGCCATTGCACTCCAGCTTGGGTGACAAGAGCAAAAGTCCATCTCAAAAAAAAAAAAAGAATTGTAGAACTACCGAATATTAGAAGGGGGTGGCCCATAGAGGTCATCTTGTTCCAATCCCATATTCTCCAGATGACTCATCTGAATCCTGAAGACACTAAGCAGATGGCCCAAGCCACAGAGGATTTCATAGAAGGGCCCAGATGAGAAGAGGACAGATGCAGGGTACCGATCTCTGCACTAGAATATGTGCAATCTTCTGCACTGTTTTGGGGATTCTATTCCTGCCTATTGTCCTTGGCTTCCTCCCATTGTCCACTTCTGAACCCATAAGCACAAATTTCCTCTCCTCTCCCCATTCCTAATTATCCCCATCTCACGTGGGTGGCAGAAAGTCTTCACATTTTCCAGGCTTCATGGCTTAGAACTCCTTAGGGAATGGTTCCAGTCTCTACATCCAAGATAAGTAGGTATGCAGTTATTTTGTAAGACCAGGACATTTCTGGAAGAGAGAAACCATGTGAGCAAAGGCAGGCAGGTGTGGAGTGTGCACACCAGTGAATCTAAGACTGTGCAAACTGCATGTATACCAAATGAAAGGAAACAGAACAGGCCTAAGTTTCAAGTGTGAGAGTGGCAAACAACCTGTTACCTATATCAACAGTTCATTCTTTTTTCTTGCTGAGTAATATTCCATTGCATGCATGCACTACGGTTTATCTATAAACCTGTTGAGGGATATGTGGGTAGTTTCCAGGGTTTCACTATTACAAATAAAATTACTATAAATATATGTGTACTGGATTTGTGTACACGTTTTAATTTTTCTAGGGTAAATATTCAGGAGTGAGAATTATGGGGCATATGGTGAGTGTATAACAATTTACAAGAAATTTTCAAGACAGAGCACAATGGCTCATGCCTGTAATCTCAGCACTGAGAGGAAGAGGCAGGAGAAAGGCTAAAGGCCAGAAGATCAAGATCAGCCTGGGAAACACAGTGAGATCCCTTCTCTACCAAAAAAAAAATTAAAATTAAAGTTAAATAATTTTCCAAACTTTTTCCAGAGTGGTTATATCATTGTTCATACCTACCAGCAATGTACAGACGTTCCAGTTGTTCTACATCTTTCTCAGCACCTAGTATTCTCAATATTTTAATTTTAGCCTCTCTAGCACGTGTACAGAGATATATCACCGTGGTTTTACTTTGCATTTTCTTTTTTGTTGTTGTTGTTTTTTTTTGAGATGAAGTCTTGCTCTGTTGCCCTGGCTGGAGTGCAGTGGCGTGATCTCGGCTGACTGCAACCACTGCCTCCTGGATTCAAGCAATTCTCCTGCCTCAGCCTCCCAAGTAGCTAGGGTTACAGGTGCATGCCTGGCTAATTTTTGTATTTTTAGTAGAGTTGGGGTTTCACCATGTTGCCGAGGCTGGTCTGGAACTCCTGATCTCAAGTGATCCACCTACCTCAGCCTCCCAAAGTGCTGGGATTACAGGCATGATCTACCGCAGTAGAAAATGCCTACTTTGCATTTTCTTAATGGTGATGTTGAACAGCTTTTCATGAGCTTATTTGCTACCCATATATCCTCACTGGTGAAACATCTGTTCAAGCTTCTCCCCATTTTTTAATCTGCTTGTCTTACTGATGAGTTTTGAGTGAAACTTTATATATTCTGGATACAAGTCTTTTGTCAGATACGTGATTTACAAATATGTCTCCTAGTCTAGAACTTGTCAATCTCTTAACAAGTTCCTTGCTTGTTTAAATTTTACCAACATAGGCCTGGCGCAGTGGCTCACCCCTGTAATCCCTACCCTTTGGGAGGCTGAGATGAGAGGATTGCTTCAGGCCGGGAGTTCAAAGTTGTAGTGAGCTATGATTGCACATCTGCACTCCAACTTGGGTGACAGAGTGAGACCCTGTCTCAAAAAAAAAAAAGTTTACTAATATGTAAGTCTCTTTACACACACACCTTTAGGTCATACTTGTCTTATATATTACATTTACATGCATTGAAACTCCATCAAACAATATTGTGATTTTTGCTTTTAAACATCAACACATCGTGAAGAACTCAAAAGGAGAATAATATTCTCGTATACTTACCTGATATTTATCATTTCTTCATTTCTATTTCCTCTTCCTTCATTTCTTTGGTTTTGTTTGTTTGTTTTTGTTTTGATTTTTTGAGATGGAGTCTCGCTCTGTCCCCCAGGCTGGAGTGCAGTGGTGAGATCTCAGCTCACTGAAATCTCTGCCTTTCTGGTTCAAGCAATTCTGCCTCAGCCTCCTGAGCAGCTAGGATTACAGGCATGCGCCACCAAGCCCGGCTAATTTTTGTATTTTCAGTAGAGACAGGTTTCACCTTGTTGGCCAGGCTGGTCTCAAACTCCTGGCCTCCAGTGATCCGCCCACCTCGGCCTCTTAAAGTGCTGGGATTACAGGTGTGAGCCACTGATCCTGGCCCTCTTCCTTCATTTCTGATGATCCCAAAGTTCTTCTGGTTTTTTTATTTGCTTGTTTAATTTTGTTTAGTTTTGCTGTCTAACAAACTTTATTTAGCAATTCTTTTAGTATGGGTCTGCTAATAATGAATTCTATTCTATTCTATTCTATTTTTTGTCTAAGAATACCTTTATTTCATCTTCATTTCTGAAAGGCACTTTTGCTGGATTTGGAACACTGGATTTATAGTTCTTTCCGCACTTTAAAAGTGTGTCATTTCCATGTGCCCCATGGTTTCTGATGAAAAGTTTATAGTTGTTTAAATTGTTGTTTCTCTATAGTAACATGTTGTTTTTCTCTGGCTGCTTTCAAATATTATTTTTTTCTTTTCTTTTCTTTTTTTCTTTTTTTTTTTTTGAGACTGAGTCTCACTCTATCGCCCAGGCTGGAGTGCAATGGCGTGATCTCGGCCCACTGCAACCTCCCCCTCCTGGATTCAAACGATTCTCGTGCCTCAGCCCGCTGAGTATCTGGGATTACAGGTGCCTGCCACCACACCCAGCTAATTTTTGTTATTTTTAGTAGAGACAGGGTTTCACCATGTTGGCCAGGCTGGTCTTGAACTCCTGACCTCGAGTGATCTGCCTGCCTTGGTCTCCCAAAGTGCTGGGATTACAGGCATGAGCCACCACACCCAGCCAATTATTTTTTTCTTGTCTTTAGTTTTCAGGAGTTTGATCATGGCCTGTCTAGATGTGCATTTCTTTGGGTTTATCGTGTTTGAGGCTCACTGAGTTTCTTGAATCTGTAGATTTACATCCTTCACCAAATTTGGGAAGTTTCCAGCCATTAATAAGTCAAACATTTTTTCAAGCTATACTTTTTTCTCTGTCTCTCTAGGACACCAATGACATAAATGTTAGACTGTTTTTCTCCCACAAGCCCCTGAAGCTCTGTCCTTTTTTTTTTAATGTTTTTCTCTATGTTGTTCATATTGTATAATTTCTATTGATCTATCTTCATGTTTATTGACTCTTTTATTTGTCATCTCCATTCTGCTATTGAATCTATCCAGTGTTTTTAAAATTCATTTATTATATTTTTCAGTTCTAAAATTTCTGTTTGGCACCTGTTATGTCTTCTATTTCTTTGCAGAGGGTTTTTATTTTCTTATTCATTTCAAGAGTGTCCATGATTGCTGTCGAAGCAATTTTGTAAAAGCTGCTTTAAAGTCTTTGTCAGATAATGCCAACATCTGTGTTCTCAGCATCTCAGCATTGACATCTGTTGTCTTTTCCTTGTGCATTGAGATTTTCCTGGTGCTTCATACAGCAGGTACTTTTAAATTATATCCTCAACATTTTGAATATTATGTTATCAGGCTCTGAGTCTTGCTTAAATAAAGTGGAGAAAGTTGACATCTTTGTTTTTGTAGGCAATCAAACCAGTTGGGCTCAGGTCACAAGTTCCAATCTGCCCTTTCTGGGCTACGGTTCCTATGTCATTTCTGTTTTCAAAGCCTGTAGTATAATTTGGGCCGCTTTGTGACTGAGACCCGGGCAATGGCTTTTCTGTTAGTTCAATTCTCAAAATCTTTGGTGTGCTAATTAGGATCAAAAATATGCACGTGCACCTAGGAGATGAGCCCTGGACTTCATAAATAACTTCATGGGGTCATCTTCCGAAGTTTTCTCTTTCCATGATTTCTCCAGTCCTTTCTGGTTTTCTTGGGCTCTCCTCAGTCACCGATCAGAAAGCCAGCAGTTTAGGCTGGACACGGTGGCTCACGCCTGTAATCCCAGCATTTTGGGAGACTGAGGCAGGTGGATCACTTGAGGTCATGAGTTCAAGACTAGCCTGGCCAACATGGTGAAACCCTGTCTCTACTAAAAATACAAAAAATTAGCCGGGCATGGTGGTGGGTGCCTGTAATCCAAGCTACTTGGGAGGCTGAGGCAGAAGAATTGCTTGAACTCGTAAGGCGGATGTTGCAGTGAGCCGAGATCATGCCACTGCACTCCAGCCTGGGTGACAGAGTGAGACTCCAAAAAAAAGAAAAAGAAGAAAGAAAGAGAGAGAGAGAGAGAAAGAGAGAAAGAGAGAAAGAGAGAAAGAAAGAAAGAAAGAAAGAAAGAAAGAAAGAAAGAAAGAAAGAAAGAAAAAGAAAGAGAGAAAGAAAGAAAGAGAAAGAAAGCAAGAAAGCGGTTTAATTACCTAACTCAGCTGCATATTTCTGTGACTGTGCTTACATCTTGGGCAAACAGTAGAAAACAGAGAGGAAAAAAAGGCAATGGGGGTTTGCCTCACCCTCATGGAACCACAACTCCACCAGCCAAAGAACGTCCTGCTTACTCAGTGTTTTGGCTCTACAGACTCCTGTTGGTGCTGCTGTTACCAAAACAGGATTACTTGGGTGCTACAGTTTGAGAGAACAGAGATGAGAAAAAAGCAGGGGGGAATTTCTTCATTCTCTGGTTGTTAAGTTGCCTGCTCCTCAAACCAGAACTAGGATGCTTCTCCTGAAATTCTTTCTGCAGTCCTGTGCTCACTTTTGGGCTTGAGGCTATGTTGGGTTTAGGACAGAGAATACTGGAAGAAAAAAAAATAGCAAATTCACTGCAGGTTCAATGGTGCTTCGAATTCTAGTCTTCATCCCCAATTCACCCATCACTACTTACTTTTCAGAGTCCTTAAACAGCCATTCCATGCATCCTGTCCAAGGTTTTAGACATGTTCAGTATGGGAGGGAGGGTAAAAAATGTTTACTCCATCTTACCCAGAACTAGCGCCCCTGGCTGTTATCTAAGCACCAAGTGATATCGATATGCATTCAGGATGAAAATTACTGCCTTCCACTACTCCCTTCATTTTCCTACCTATTCTTATAAATATTGTTCTGATCCTTGGAGGCCAGGCTCAAATATCCCATCTGAGATATCTTCTCTGAACCCCTCACCAGAGCCAATCTCTCCCTCTTCTGATCTTCCACAGCGTTGACTTGTGCCAACATTACAATATCTGTCCATCTTCTCCTCTAGACTTTTAGTGGCTTCTTAAAATAAAAGATACTGTCCAGGCATGGTGGCTCACACCTGTAATCCCAGTACTTTGGGAGGCTGAGGCGGGCGGATCATGAAGTCAAGAAATCGAGCCCATCCTAGCCAACATGGTGAAACCCCATCTCTACCACACATACAAAAATTAGCTAGGCGTGGTGGTGCGCGCCTGGAATCCCAGCCACTAGGGAGGCTGAGGCAGGAGAATCACTTGAACCTAGGAGACGGAGGTTGCAGTGAGCTGAGATCATGCCACTGCACTCCAGCCTGGCAAGACTCCATCTCAAAAAAAAAAAAAAAAAAGAAAGAAAAAAGGCTGGGCACAGTGGCTCAGGCCTGTAATCCCAGCACTTTGGGAAGCCAAGGTGAGTGGATCACCTGAGGTCAGGAGTTCGAGACTAGCCTGACCAACATAGAGAAGCCCCGTCTCTACTAAAAATACAAAATTAGCCAGGCATGGTGGTGCATGCCTGTAATCCCAGTTACTCAGGATGCTGAGGCAGGAGAATTGCTTGAACACGGGAGGCAGATGTTGCGGTGAGCCGAGATCATGCCATTGCACTCCAGCCCACGCAACAAGAGCGAAACTCCATCTCAAATAAATAAAATAAAATAAAATAAAATATACTTTGTTTTAATCTTTCTTGACTTGCTCTCAGTCCTAGGCCTGGTGCTCAGAACATAGTAAACAGCTACGAATTAAATAGAATTACTAAAGCACTGGCCAGTTTTGTTTTGTTTTTTTTTTAGTGATAAAGGAAATCAGGACTTCTCGTTATAACACGGTCTAAAGTAAAGATGCATTTCCCTCTTTTCTTCTTGGAAATTATCCAAAGGTAACTAGAGAATGTGAAGTATTTTTAGTAAAAGAAAACCTGAAGGCCAGGCATGGTGGCTCACACCTGTAATCCCAGCACTTTGGGAGGCTGAGGCAGGCACATCACTGAGGTCAGGAGTTTGAGACCAGCCTGGCCAACATGGTGAAACCCTGTCTCTACTAAAAATACAAAAAATTAGCTGAGCATGCTTATAATCCCAGCTACTTGGGAGGCTGAGGTAGGAGAATTGATTGAACCCAGGAGGCGGAGGTTGCAGTGAGCCGAGATCGAGCCATTGCACTCCTGCCTGGGCAACAAGAGCGAAACTCCGTCTCAAAAAATAAAAAAGAAAACCTGAAAATACTTGTGTAAAATAGAGGGAAGAGACTCAGTAAACAGCCTTGCAGCTGCTAATCTGTTGATTATGGAAACTTAACATTGAAAGAACCCACTCAAATACAACATGGGGTTCTAAGGAAAACCTGCCTGAAACAGGGCACACTTCATCTTTCATATAGTTGGTATCAGAATACTTTATCTCATTCAAAGATTATTAGTAAGTAAAAAGAAGAAAGAAAAAGAAACCAATAGATGCTCTATTAAAGATACACTACAAAATAAGGAAAAAAAAGAAATGGGAAAATAAATCACAGAAAACACTAAGGAGGGAAAAAAAATCCTATCCTCTTAACTCTTGGGTCAAAGAAGAAACTATAACTAAATTACAAAACACTTTAAAATAACAATAATGAAAATGTCACATAGGAGCAGAAGAAGATATTACTTATAAAAAATGAAAACAATAATTAATAAATTATAAAATGGGGAAAAATTATAGAATTGATAAATAAACCTAAGACATAGTTCTTTGAAAAACATCACCACCAAAAACATTTAGCTAACTTGATTTGTTCATTAAGTGAGCAACAAATGTACAAAATAAGAAATATCACTGGAGAAAAATCTTCACCCTTACAGAAGAAATTAAAGGTATCATAGAACTACTTTGCTCAAGACTATGCGTACAATTTTGGGAAACTGTATGAAATGGTTGACTTCCTGTGAAAAGATTAATTACCTAAATTAGCTTAATAAGAAATGGGTCATTGAACAGATCAATTACCATTGAAGGAGTCAAAGTTTTTTTTTTAAGTATGAACTCCAGACCTAGAGGTTTGACAGAGGACTTCATCAAACATTTATGGAAATCAATGGATCCTATGTAAAAGTGGTCTATCAAGTAATAGACAGCCAGGTGCAGTAGCTCATGCCTGTAATTCCAGCACTTTGGGAGGCCGAGGTGGGTGGCTCACTTGAGGCCAGGAGTTTGAGACCATCCTGGCCAACATGGTGAAACCCTGTCTCTACCGAAAATACAATAATTAGCTGGGTGTGGCGGTGGGCACCTGTAATCCTAGCTACTTGGGAGATGGAGGCAGGAGACTCGCTTGAACCTGGGAGGCGGAGGTTGCAGTGAGCCGAGATCCCGCCACTGCACTCCAGCCTGGCAACAGAGCAAGACCCCATCTCAAAAAAAAAAAAAAAAAAAAAGAAAGAAAAGAAAAGAAAAGAAATATGGATGTAAATAATAGAAAAGCAGTTGAAAGAGTTCAATGAGCTTCTTCCCTGGCGTAGGCAGGACTCTTGGGGAAGGAAGGATGGAAATGGGAGTTGGTCTTTATTTTCTTCTTCATGTGGGGACTGGTCTTTTTGACACAAGCTTTTTAGAATCATTCGATTTTTTTAAACTATGGATATGTATTACTTTGCTAAAAATAAAAAGTAATTAAATGTTTTAAAGGGTTCATGTGAAACAGGACAGATAGTTGGGTTATCCGTTGGGCTGGGAGCCTAGTGAAACGCTTGGGGAGGTCAGATCCCCACTGTTTGAGATTACGCTGACTCTCGTAGGGAGTGTGAATGACTGCCCAAATTCCTACAGACACCGCTTTGCCTAGATATTGATGGCACTGGGCTTTGCAGCCGTCCTGACAGCCCTAACGTGGTCTTCATTCTTCTGTCCTCCAGGTTCCCTGCTTCGGCCAGGTTAACATGGTCTCTTTCTGCACTTGTTTCTCCTACCTCTGGGTGTCTGACTCATGGGTCTTTCTGAAATACCATCCATGCCCAGAACATTTTCCCCATACAGTTCTCCTGTAACAGTATTCATAAGCCACTTTACCTAGTTGACTTCTGATTGTCTTCCTGTCTTATTGCACTTCTCAGCATCTTGAGGTTGCAAAAGTAAGTATCTCATCTGGGGCTGGATGCATTTCTGCTGTGAACAAAAATGGGATTTATTAGCAGATAAGAAAAGGTAAATGGATATTGTGTAGGCAAATAATATGGTCTGCAGTAGAGGGTAATGGAAGGAGAAGGAGAAATCCACCCTTTCTCCCAGAAGGACAATTCAAGGTTCACGTGCACTTAGATGTATGTGCTCATGAAATAGTTAAATTATAAAGCAGTAAGGAGGCAGAAATTAAAATGTCTAAGCACAGCTGTGGCAGAAGAATAGCTATTTGAGAGCAAGACATAAGAAGCAATTGTGGGGTAAAGGGTTTATCGTCGCAGGATGAAAATCTCTCAGGAATTACTCAGCTGGGAAGTTGTTCTTTCTCTGCCAAAATTCAAACATTCTGAAAATCTCACTTCACAACCTCAGGGGGTATTCACATGAAGCTGGAACAAACCTATTTGCATCTAAGCAGAGTATGCAATCAGAACAGAAACTGCTAGGGAAATGCAAATCCGGGGGTGAACTTGAACTTGAAGCAGTTTCAGGATAAAAAACCAAGAACCCTTTGCAATTAGTATGCCAGAAGTGATAATAAGAGGGAAATGGGTACTGCTGGAGCACACAGGAGATAATCAGAGAATGTCCACAAAAGGAGAGGTGGGAGCGGAAGACCTTAACTAGAATCAAAACAGGTTGTTTCCCAGTCATTCCTGACAAGAGTTTCACGAATGAAATGGGTATTTGTATAAATGAATGACAAGCAGGTATGGACCAGAATCACTTCATTACTATTGCTGTGTCTAGTAATTGTTATTGAGCACATTCTATGGCCAGGATGAGAATTGCATGCTTTATTCTCACAGTAATTTTGCACATAAAAATTATTTTTCACCAATATGCAAATAAAAAGAGTAACATTGAGAAAGGTTTAGAAACGTACCCAAACCCAATTCGGTAGTAAGTGGCAGATGCAGGATTCTGACTAAAACCTGTACATCACCAAAGCCCAAGCATTTCCACTCTACTACAGAGCCATCTTTGGTCACTATGACACAAGCAAACTATACTCATAATATTTTCTTATTTGCAGTTTGTTGAATACATTATAACTGCTTAGTAAATTCAGTTCAATCTAGTCTTCAACACTTTACCACGTGATCATTTTACTTTTTAACTGAAAACACTCTAATGGCATAAGAACTTATTAGAGACCCTAAGTCAGATCCTAAAGAACCTTATAGACAGGTTTCGATTGGATGGTTGACAGATATGCATTGCTGTGGTCTGAATGTTTGTATCCCCCATCATCCTGCAAATTCCTGCGTTGAAATCCAAATCCTCAAGATGGTGGTCTCAGAAGGCGGGGCCTTTGGGAAGTGATGAGGTCACGAGGACCGTGCCCTCATGTACGCTTGTAAAAGAGCTGCTTTCGGCCCAGCGCAGTGGCTCACACCTGTAGTCCCAGCACTTTGGGAGGCCGAGGCAGGTGGATCACCTGAGGTCAGGAGTTTGAGACCAGCCTGACCAACATGGAGAAACCCTGTCTCCACTAAAAATACAAAATTAGCTGGGCGTGGTGGCACATGCCTGTAATCCCAGCTACTCGGGAGGCTGAGGCAGGAGAATCACTTGAACCCGGCAGGCAGAGGCTGAGGTGAGCTGAGATCGCGCCATTGCACTCCAGCCTGGGCAACAAAGAATGAAACTCTGTCTCAAAAAAAAAGCTTCTTTCCCCTTTCTCTTATGTGCGGTTACAGCGAGAAGGCGCCATCTTTGAAGCAGGAAACATGTCTTCACCCGGCACTGAATCAGCCAGTGCCTTGATCTTGGACGTCTCAGCCTCTAGAACTGTGAGGAATAAGTGTGGTTTATAAGCTACATGGTTTAGGGCAATTTGTTATAGCAGCCCAAACAGACTAAGACACGTATCGTCTTGGTTGCTAAGATCCCTGACCAAAGTTTTGGTTGCTATGGCTCTTTGGGGACCTTGGGATGAGTTAAAAGACCAAAACGATTAAGTCAGAAGAATTATGATATTGTGTTAGTATGACTTTCTGTGCAAATTAGGTAAGATTTCCATTTCAGCCTGAATCACATAGTTTCCAAAAGATTTTACATTAACTCCCCAGTGCTCTCCCTAATGGCACGTCCTATCTCCATGGAAGGGGGAAGCCTTGAAGACCAAGTGATACCACCGAGTAACAGTTCTTTGTTCTCATGAGAATCGGGCAAGATGAACAGACTCAGACAATTGTCTGTTGTTCTTAAGGAGAGTACTGGAAGGATCTGTGTGTGATTTTCCAACAGGGAAGTTGTATATTTGCTACAAAGGAAAGAACATACTATGTTTTCAAATTTCCTGTGAAAAGGTCATCTTTGCCCAGAAATGATATTTATTTGTTTTCTGGATATTTTATTAAAGAATATAGACAGAAAGTCCCTCAGTGTCCAAATGAGATTTTTAAAAAGCAAGATGGGATGGGATGTCCCTATAAAATTTGTTCCAAATTATGTAAGAGACTTATATTTAAATAATACAATTATCCTGCAACTTCTGCACTGAGAAAGACAATAAAAGGGGTTAGAATACTTTAAGGTGGCTGGGTCTGGTGGCTCACATATGTAATCCCAGCAATTTGGGAGGCCAGGGAGGGAAGATCACTTGAGGCCAGGAGTTCAAGACCAGCCTGACCAACATGGTGAAACCCTGTTTCTACTAAAAATACAAAAATCAGCCAGGCATGGTGGCAGGCGCCTGTAATCCCAGCTACTTGGGAAGCTGAAGCAGGAGAACCACTTGAATCCGGGAGGTGGGGGTTGCAGTAAGCAGAGCTCACACCACTGCACTCCAGCCTGGGCAACAGGAGACTCCATCTCAAAAAAAAAAAAAAAATACCTTAAGGTGGACACCTGGTTTGGCAGCTGTCCCCTCTGTCATCTGCTTTCAAAGACCAAGTAAATTGAACTTATTCTGGAGTCCTGAACCACATGGATGATCAAAGACATTTACCTTCAGAAACAAGGCAGAAACCATGTATATAATATAGAAGTATTTCTGTTTTTTTGTTTTTTTTTGAGACAGAGTCTTGCACTGTCGCTCAGGCTAGAGTGCACTGGCGCCATCTCTGCTCACTGCAACCTCCACCTCCTGGGTTCAAGCAATTCTTCTGCCTCAGCCTCCCAAGTAGCTGGGATTACAGGCACCCATCACCACGCCCAGCTAATTTATTGTATTTTTAGTAGAGATGGGGTTTCACCATGTTGGCCAGGCTGGTCTTCAACTCCTGACCTCAAGTGATCTGCCTGCCTCAGCCTCCCAAAGTGCTGGGATTACAGGAGCCACCGCACCCGGCCAGAAGTATTTCTTGACACTACATTTTGATGTCCTAACATTTTCAACTCATTAAGAGTAAAATAATCAAATTATGATTTGGACTAAACAAAGGAGGTGTCATGTTTTGGGAGACCCTAACACAAGCCCATATAAGAAAGAGGCGGAAACAGAGGTACTTATTACTGTTTTGTCTAGGGGTCTTGTCTTGCCCTTTGCTCTTCCAAGATTTACGACGTGACCAATAAATTCATTTTTTAAAAAACCTAATTCCTCTACGTTATTATAGGTGAAGCTGGTTATTTATTTAAAAAAAAAAACTGGAGGGGAAAAAAGTAATATATAGGGACAAAAAAGTACCTTGAAGAACAATAGAAAGTGTATAATGTAAATGTCTAGTTATGGATATCCTTTTTTCTGGAGGAGCTCAGTAGTAAACAGGGTCTGAAAGAAGGCATGAAAGCTTTCTGCTCTGATGATTTATCAGGGTTCTTTATTAATTATTGGATATATTCTAAGTATTAATATTGCTCAATACTAACATAATGGCAACCAGAATATTAGAACCACAAAGGTTCTCTCAGTCTAGTATTTTTCAAATTTTATTTAGCTATAAAGCTCATAATGTTTAATAAAGGAAGGAAGGGAAGGAGGGAAAGAAGAAGAAAGGAAGGGAGGGAGGAGGGGAGGGAGGGAGGGATGGAGGAAGGGAGGGAAGGAAAGAAAAAGAGAGAGAGCAGCCGCTACATAATACGTAAAGCAGATAAAACCGGAGTAGCTTTGCCGAAAGAAACGAAGAGGAAGGCTTACTAGCTTCCACTTTCTTCTCCATAGAGTCCTTCAAAACTTCTAGATAATTCTTTAGTCTTCTAGAATACAGATTTTAAACCAATCATTCTAGTCCAAACTTCTTTTACAGAGGAAAAAATTGGGGTCCCATTGGGGGAAATCATTGTGCAAAGCCATAGCTAGAATTCAAATCTTCCAGCATCAAATCCAAGACTTAGAGAAAGAAATTGTCCTCCTTCCAACAGCTGTGATGGAAAGATGAGCCCCAAAGATGTCTCTGCTGAGCTATGTTAGTTTCCTGGTAGAAAACATGAAGTGAAATCCAAGCCTAGAAGCCATCAGGAAATTGATCTTCATAACAAGATAATGAGCCTGAGAAAGTGTGGTTACACTTTGCTGACAGCTCCACGTGCTGTTGCCAGAGTGAGCTCCAGAACCAGAGTGGCAGTGAGCCCATCCACCTGCCTTGAGTGTAAGTCATATATGATGCTATCCACAGTTCAATCTAACACACCCTGCAATTAGAGAAAATTTTTCCATTTTTCTTTCTTTTTTTCTTTTTTTTTCTTGAGACTGTCTTGCCTTGTTGCCCAGGCTGGAGTACAGTGGCACGATCTCGACTCACTGCAATCTCTGCCTCCTGGGATCAAGCAATTCTCCTTCCTCAACCTCCCGAGTAGCTGGGATTACCACCATGTCTGGTTAATTTTTGTATTTTTAGTAGAGACGGGGTTTCACCATGTTGTCCAGGCTGGTCTTGAACTCCTGACCTCAGGTAATCCACCCGCCTCAGCCTCCCAAAGTGCTAGGATTACAGGTGTGAGCCACCGCACCTGGCCACATTTTTCTTTCTTTCGAAGGAACAGTATTAGCCCATAAAAACATAAGCAGTGTTAGCACAGAAAAAATCATGGCTAGACTACTGGCCTCCTATGCCTTGTTTTCATGTTTGAGAAACTCACAATGATACACCAAGCTTAATCAAAATAGCTCCACTGTGATTTGTTTAAAAGGAAAATGTTTGGAGGCTTAGCTGAAGACCATGGGAACGCATGGAAACTTGTGGAGGGGAACCACTGCAGGTTTGCAGGGAACGGGGTTGCTGGTAAACTCCACCTACCCATGGAACAAGAACTGCTTACAGTGGTCACACACCAAATGCCCACTTAGAGCAAGACTCTCTAAAGCACTCTACATTGAGTGTTTCTAATGATCACTACACACCCCCAACATGAAGGGTGTATTGTTATCCTCATTTTTCATATTAAAAAATAGGCCAGGTGCAGTGGCTCATGCCTGTAATCCCAGCACTTTGGGAGGCCGAGGTGGGTGGATCATCTGAGATTAGGAGTTCGAGACCAGCCTGGCCAACATAGTGAAACCCCATCTCTACTAAAAGTACAAAAAATTAGCTGGGTGTGGTGGCAGGCACCTGTAATCCCAGCTCCTTGGGAGGCTGAGGCTGGAGAATCGCTTGAACCCGGGAGGTGGAGGTTGCAGTGAGCCGAGATCGAGCCATTGCACTCCAGCTTGGGCAACAAGAGTGAAACTCCATCTCAAAAAAAAAAATAGCTGGAGCTCAGAGAAGGTTAGTAACCCAGCCAAGTTTATTTACAAGTAATCTGGAAAACCAGTATTCATTCATTGAACAAATGTGGAGTCAGCACCTACAGCATGGTAGGTGCTGGAGAGTCAGTGGGGAATGAACGAGAACAGCAATATCCACACTCATGGGGCTTATAGCCCAGGGAGGACACAGAGAAGGGAACAGCCACACTGGAGTTTGGGAAGCGCTGTGCTGGTGGAGGCACAGAGTGTCTGTGAGTCATAGGGGAACAACCAACCCAGACATGGGGGTTGCTTGCTTGGCTTCACAGCCTCCCATTCTTATTGACACTGAACCTTTCATGAAGAAAGCCAGTGTGACCTCAGATAATCTCCCCAGAGCACCTAATAGCCTTCTCTCTGAGCCTCTCTGCAGAAGAGCTTCAAGTTCAAGTTGTATAAGCCTTCAAGTAGAGAGAAGCAATTTTGTCTCTAGGTTTCGGCAACACAAGTGCCTGGGGAAGGGTGTAGTTAAGCACACTGAATGCTTAAACTTTTATTTGTCTACTAATAAGTTGATGCTGATAAATTGCACCTGGCATGTAAATTTCACTTGGGGAACTCATGCAATATGGCAGAAGGATTCCCTTCTCTTAATTACAAAGAATGAGTCCTCCAGCACAGAAACATCCCCCAGGAGATGCCCACAGTGTAGCAATGGATATTTTTACCTCTCCACACCCACATCCCACCATATTTCTCAGGGATGCTGTTCGCCTCCTAATCCCTCCCACCACCTTCTATGGCATCACATGTCCTTTAGCTGAGAAGGCAAACGCACCCTTTTACAACAAACCCCTGTGAAGTTCTCCCCTTCCTTTTTCCCCCCTAAGTTTCCCTGCAGGACCCCCTCCTCTTGTATACCTTCCCTAATCCTAACCACCTTCCTCATTCTGCTTTCTCTGGCTTGTATATTTTGTAGCTTTTTTTTTTCTCTTTTTCATCATCTTCAATAAAATCAATCCAAAGGGGAGGTAAAAGACAGGCTGAAGATACCATTCTGCTTCGCTTATGAACAAGGGGCCTGTCTTCCATCTCAATGAATCACAAACTTGCTGCACACTGAAATCACCTGGATCTTTAGGAAACCCTGGTCCTGACTCCCACCCCAGACTTTCTGGTCTCATGGGAAGGGGTGCAGCCCGGACATCAGGAATTCTAAAAGCTCCTAGGGTGATTCTAATGTGCACCAAATTTGGGGGGCTACTAAGCAGTTCTGCTTCTCACATGGGCACCCACATTAGACATGGCCTTCTGAATGGCAGACCTGGGCATTTGGGGTCAATGGAGGTCCATTTTTAAGATTCACAGCCAGGCTGATCCCTTCAGAACAGAGCCCTTGTCCCTTTTGCCAGTCTCTAATTCAGACTGTCATCCTGCAGAGAATATAAAAACAAGCATGGTTAAGTAAAAGCTAGAAAGAGCCCTGAGCTGCTCAGCAAAAAAAAAAAAAAAAAAAAAAAAAAAACCTTAACTAATGATTACATTAGTCTGTCAAGCACAGTCTTGAAGCCAATTTATTATATATACAGGAGATGTCGACTTCAGTCAAAACTCTATCATTCTCTCTAACAGCTCCTCTTCTGGAAGGCAGAAGTGGAATCTATACTCTAAAAGTGATCAAGCTGGAGCCCAGGAAGGTGGAAGCCTTGTCCTAGGGTCATACGGTCAGTTTATGGTGGACCCAAACCAAGGAGAATTCAGGTGATCTATGAAAATGGTTAGAGCCAAGCATGGTGGTTCATACCTATAATCCCAGAATTTTGAGAGGCCAAGGCGGGAGGAGTTTGAGACCAGCCTGGGCAACATGATGAGATGCTGTCGCTACAAAAAAATAAAATAAACAAAAACTAGCTGGGCCTGGTGGCATGTGTCTGAAGTCCTAACTACTCAGGAGACTGAGGCAGGAGGATGTCTGGGAGGTCAAGGTTGCAGCCAGCTATGATTGTGTCACTGTACTCCAGCCTGGGTGACATAGCAAGACCTGGTCTCAAAAAAAAAAGAAAGAGAGAGAGAAAAAAGAAGGAAGGAAGGAAGGGAGGGAGGGAGGAAGGTAGGAAGGGACTTAGGCAAATCAAAATTGACATCAAATTCTACTAACATTATTAGTATCATATTAATAAATCATTACTACCACTAATTTTACAGTCATAACTTCATTTGGCTCTAATACTACCCATAAACAAGAAAATGATGATGACTTCTAGACAGCATCTCTCCATGCTTGTATTAACCTCCTCCATCTCTACCATGGTCCCTGGAGTATCTGACTGGGTTTCCTGATGATGATACCACAAGCTTTTTGCTGAAAAGTGATGTGTTAGCCTGAGTGATTGGGTGGTCCTTGAGAACAGCCACGAGACTATGCAAGGTCATTTGGTTTCAAGCACAGTCAGCTGCCCAGAGAGAAAAAAGTTTGTGCTGTGTTATCTTAAGTTTCTAAACAGTGATTGACAACCTGGTGTAGAGAAAGGCACTGGGTCAGGGATCCCAAGCCATGAGTCCCTGTCCTGGCTCTCTACTGACAGGCAGGGTGGTCTCAGACAGCCACACTGTTCCCATCTGGAAAAAAAGGACCTTGGGCTGAACCATGTTGAAAGGCCCTTCAAGCTCTCAGATCATGGATTTCATGAGCTGACTCACAGAACAGCAATGCAAGAAGCTGCAGAGCCAGGCACACATGGAAATTTGCAGCTCCCTGGAGTTCCGTAACCTTAACTGAATAAGCTTCTTGGAGTGAACTAGAAGTTGTGGGAATTACATGCCTCTTTTGATGACAGAGAAATCTATGTGTGAGCAGACAGGTAGCGTAATTATCGAGAAACCAAAGGTTAAGATTTTCTAAGACATTTCACATTTTAACTGTTTAGTCATCCCCATAAACCCATTTGAGTTGTGCAACGATAGTCCCTGATAGTTAGACAAGAAAGCACAGTCTCTATTGACATAAATCTTTTAGACCTTTACCAAACACCAGATTCTGCAATTCATCCTTGGCTTCCAACAGAGCAATATGCACAGTTCTTGTTCTTTGGTTTTATTCTGGAGAGGTAAAACATTTATGTCTTTTGTCTCAAAATGATGCTACTTTATAGAGCACTTTGCCATGTATTATCTTTTTTTTTGAGACAGAGTCTCACTCTGTCACCCAGGCTGGAGTGTAGTGGCATGATCTTGGCTCATTGCAGCCTCTGCCTCCCAGGTTCAAGTGATTCTCCTGCCTCAGCCTCCCAAGTAGCTGGGATTCCAGGCACATGCCACCATGCCTGGCTAATTTTTGTATTTTTGCGGGGTTACGCCATGTTGGCCAGGCTTTGAACTCCTGACCTCAGGTGATCCACCCACCTTAGCCTCCCAAAGTGCTGGGATTACAGGTGTGAGCCACCTCACCCAGCCCATATATTATCTTTATTTATGGATTTGGGGTCCTTATCCATCAATTCTTCAAGATAGGTGGTATGGCATATTGCCCTATTTGACAGATGATAAAACTGAGGCCCAGGGGGATTAAATATTTTGCTAGTAAATGTCAGCATCTCTGCTAATTCAACTCTAATCTTCCAACTTCATTTCTTGTTCATTTTTAGTTCAGAATGATAATAGTCTCTACCCTGAGGAAACTTAGGGTAGAAACTGATTTGGGTTTCCCCAAACTTACAGTAAAAATTGATTTGGGGTTTGCCACTTGATTTGGGGTCTGGGATTTGTCAGTTATGAAATAGGCTTATTTGGCCCATTGTGGTGGCTCACGCCTGTAATCCCAGCACTTTGGGAGGCAGAGGAGGGCAGATTGCTTGAGGTCAGGAGTTCAAGACCAGCCTGGCCAACATGATGAAACCCCTTCTCTACTAAAAAAAAAAAAATACAAAAATTTGCCGGGTGTGGTGGCATGCACCTGTAATCCTAGCTACTCAGGAGGCTGAGGCAGGAGAATCGCTTGAACCCAGGAGGCAGAGGCTGCAGTAAGCCGAGATTGCACCACTGCACTCCAACCTGGGCAACAGAGTGAGACTCCATCTGAAATAATTAATTAATTTTAAAAAAGAAATAGTCTTACTAGTATGAGACAAGGATCAATACTGGTTCATGGTCAGAGTCGATGTCTATAGACTACACTGGAAGGCTCAGAGTCCAACTCTGGACTGGGCAAGCAGGCCCAATGCACAAATAAGCCCTGGGTCCACAGATGCTTACCTTTATGAACCTCTACCACTTCATTAAACAACTAAACATCGATATCAATAAAAGAAGACGGCATCATGTTGGAAGCAGTAGTCTTTGAGACTGACTCAAAATGGCATTGGTCTATATTCTTACTACCCAATTGGGATACAGCAGAACAAGTGTCACCTGAGAGCTTGTTAACATGCAGAATCAAAGCCAGGTGCGGTGGCTCATGCCTATAATTCTAGTACTTCGGGAGGCCAAAGCAGGAGGATCACCTGAAGCCAGGAGTTTAAGACCAGCCTGGGCAACATACTGAGACCCCTGTCTCTACAAAACAATAAAAATAAAAATGAGTCTAGCATGGTGGTGTGCACCTGCAGCCCTAGCTACTCAGGAGGCTGAGGAAGGAGGATCGCTTGAACCCAGGAGTTCAAGGCTGCAGTGAGCTATGATAGCGCCATTGCACTCAAGCCTGGGTAACAGTGCAAGACTCTGTCTCAAATAAATACATACATAAATAAATAAAATGCAGAATCTCCACTCCCTCAGATGCACTGAATCAGAATCTGCATTTTAACAAAGGCACCAGGTGGTTCATGTACACACTATGGCTGAGAAGAACTTCTCTGAACTTCCTACATTCTTGAGGTTCTAAAGACAATGGTTTTATAAGTGCAACTTCCTGTTCATGCAGGCAAGTGGGGTAGTTAGAGCAAGCCCATGGCTGGGATCCTGAACACCAAGTGTTCACATATATGGGTCAAAAAAAGCAATTATAACAACTGCAGAGGTCAAGCGTGGTGGTTCACACCTGTAATCCCACATTTTGGAGGGCCAAGGCGGGCGGATCACTTGAGGTCAGGAGTTCGAGACCAGCCTGGCCAACATGGTATAACCCTGTCTCTACTAAAACTACAAAAATTAGCCAGGCGTGGTGGCAGGTGCCTGTAGTCCCACCTACTCAGGAGGCTGAGGCAGGAGAATTGATTGAACCTGGGAGGCGGAGGTTGCAATGAGCCGAGATCGCGCCACTGTACTCCAGCCTGGGCAACAGAACAAAACACTGTCTCAAAAATAAATAAATAAAAATAAAAAATAACAACTGCAGAGCATTTAGCATCATGCAAGGTGCATGGGAGCCACTTAGAAAGTTGCTTGTTGGTCCATTTTATGGGAAGAATTGTGAGATTACCAGGCCTCCTCACTTTTTCCTCAATTTGAACTTAAGAAGGTGAGAGTTGAGATTTCAAAACCTGATGTCGCTCTCCTTCCCTCTCACCACCTGGTACAGAGAAGAAAGCTGGTTTTCTCCCTCTGCCCTCTCACTGGCTTTTCTCTGTCTCTGCCTGGCTCTCCTCGTTTCTCTTTCTTCCTCAATGCACTCCCCTGCCCCCAACACACCCACACACACAAACAGTTATATCTTCAAAGTTGAAGAAATGTGAAGATCCATCTATTTTGATTAGGGCCCAGGAGAGAAGTTTCTGCAAAGACATTTGCATTAATTACCACATTAATTTCTTGTCCCAGGGCGAGCTCAGCAGACCCGAAAGCCTTCCTGCAGGCAAACACCTGCAAGACCCGGCAGTGGGCTGGGGGTTCAGGGTTAGTGAGGTAGCAATAACAGTGCTGGAAAGGAGCCTGCTAATGTCTTCCGCACAGGTGTTCAGCATTATAGGGTGTTAATTGGGTAACAGGTGGAGGCACAGAGGGTGGAGTGAGCAGCAGAGTGAAAAGGGCAGAAACTGACTGCCATAGCCTAATTTCAAAGAGAGTGGAATTTTCCTTCTCCTTACTGCAGGTTAGACTTAGAAAGCTCAGCCACAATAGAACTGGACAGCACATCACCATGTACAACAACTAATATTTATTGCTGCTTTTTAAGTGCCCAACACTGAGCTAAGTACATTACATGCTTTATCTCTAATCTGCAAAGCAATTCTACAGAATAAGTATGAGAATCTTGGCCTTAAGAATGCCAAAGCCAAGGCTGAGAAGAAGATGAATAATTGCTCAAAGGCACACAGCTAGTATGTTGCAGAGCTAGCATTCTCTGCTGCTAAATCGTCTGTGTACCATCTTCTACATGTTTGTTCTTCTTATGAGAGGCAACAAGCCTGTTAGATGCATATTGGTCACCCTCATCTGGAGTGTTGTCCTCCAGATCAATCCTCTCAACTGATGAAAGCCTAGAAACCATGTGACAACTGGCTAAATCCGAGATCGTCAAACTACCGCCCAAATCCAAGCCTACCGTGTTGTTGTAAATAAAGTTTTATTGCAATACAGCTATATATTTAAATGCTGTGTGTGGTTCCTTTCGTGCAACAATTGCAGAATTGGGTGGTTGCAGCAGAGACTGTATGGCCCACAAAGCCTCAAGTATTTTATACTATCTGGACATTTACAGAGAAAGACTGCCCACTACTGGGCTACATAAATCATTGCCCTTGGGCATAATTGCAGAGACTCTGTTCTGAATCACCACTCAGCACTGCCAAAGAAATTGGAAGTGTTTGGCCTGAAACAATGAAAACTCAAGGCACATACTTGATATCGTGTAGAAGTGGATTTGTTTGCAGGCCAATAGGTGGAAATTTCCAAGATGTGGTTTTTGGCGCAACCTAAAGAATTATCTGTTCCTAATGTTTATAAATTAACTTACAGGGCAATGAGTTCTTCATTGCTATAAGTATTTCAATAGTCAGGTGAGCATCCACCAGAAATGTCATAGAGGTTGTCCTTCATGACCTCATGATCCTTTACAACTCCTGTGATCTTATGACTTTGTGAGTTTCTATATGACTAATGAGCCATGGGAACTTTTTTTTTTCCTAAGTCTCTGTGCCCTAGTCTACTAGATTAGATCCCGGCTACTCGGGAGCCTGAGGCAGGAGAACTGCTTGAACCCGGGAGACGGAGGTTGCAGTGAGCCAAGATTGCGCCACTGCACTCCAGCCTGGGCAACAGAGTGAGACTCTGTCTCAAAAAATAAAAAATAAATAAATAAGAATTATGGTAGGGGCTTGAACTTTGGTAAAGAATAGGCACAGTTAAACAATGACCTATCATTTCATAGCTTGCTTTTCCATGAGTTGTTTGCTGCTCTGGAGTCACATAACTGGGGAGGTGGCCACAAAATTTATAATTTCCCCAACTACTCCTATAGATAACATCACTATTGTGAAATAAAGAACTGGTCTTTGAGATATTTTTCAGATTTAACGTTTCAGCAGACCAAGAGATGCTACTGATCCTGAGACCTCATCCCGGGAACTGAGTCAACTACACAGACAGTGTAGACACCCTTGTGATTTCATCTCCAGACAATCCATTGTTTCAGTTCCTGAGCTCCCTGCTTATCAAAGTACCCTGAAAAACTCTAGCCTCCAAAATCTCGGAGAGGCAGATTTGGGAACTACCTCCTATCCTTTGGCATGGCTGGCCCTGCAGTTATGAAACTCTTTCTTTGCCACAATACCTGCTGTTCTCAGTGCATTGATTTTTGTGGGCAGTGGGCAAAAAAGAACCCATCAGGTGTGACAGTGCTGGAATTACAGGCATGAGCCACTGTGCCCAGCCTGTATGAAACATTTTAACTATGTACAAGATAACATATAGCCAAGCACTAATGAAAATGGCACAAAGTATAAGCGGCTTAAAAGAATTTAAAAGACAATAGAAAATATTTAAAATTTTATCAAAGCTTCCCATTTAAAAAGCAGTAGATGAGTGGGAATGTAAATTAGGATAGCCATTAAGCTATATGCAGATTCCTCAAAAAACATAGAGTTACCAAATGATCCAGCAATCCCACTTCTGGGTATTTACCCAAAAGATTTGAAATCAGTTTGCCTGCACTCCCATAGTCATTGCATTGCTGGGCGCGATGGTTCACACCTGTAATTCTAACACTTCAGGAGGCCCAAATAAGTGGATTGCTTGAGCCTAGGAGTTTGAGACCAGCCTGGGGAACATAGCAAAACCCTCTCTCTACAAAAAACACAAAAATGAGCCTGGCATAGTGGCATATGCCTGTAGTCCCAGCTACTCGGGAGGCTGAGATGGGAGGATGGCTTGAGACCAAGAGGTGGAGATTGCAGTGAGCTGAGATTTCGACACTGCACTACAACTTGGAAGACAGTGCGAGACCCTGTTAAGAAAGAAGAAAGAAAGAAAGAGAGAAAGAAAAGAAAGAAAGAGAGAGAAAGAAAGAAGAGAGGGAGGGAGGGGAGAAAGAGAGAGGGAGGGAGGGAAGGAAGGAAAGAAGGAAGGGAGGGAGGGAAAGAGGGAAGGAAGGACTGTATAGCTCTTTGAAAGAATAAGGTGGTACTATAACTATAGCCATGGAAAGATTTTAAAGGTGTAATTTCAAGGAAAAAAATACAGACTGTGCAAAATAGTACCATTTATGTAAAAGGGGGCTGCATATATGTGCTTATCTATATTCATAAGAAATATCTACGGAAGGAATGAAAAAAGAACCAGTTATTGTGATTGACTTTAAGAAGTGGTGAGGTGATCCAAGAGTCCGGGGTAAAAGACTCACCTATGTCTTTTCACTATGTGCCTTTATTATTTGATTGAGAGAGGGAGAGAGAAGAGATGCTTCCTACAGTCTGGAGTGGTTTGGGGAGGTCCCCTGGAGGAGGTGAATTTAAACTGTGTTTAGAAGAAGGGAAAAACGGAGGAAGCGTAAATGAATTTGAGTCATGTGGCCTGAGACACAGGCATCAGCTAACTAAGGATCAGGTAATTTCAAAACACAGACAAGGGGCCCCCAGTTCCAGAGAGAGACCTGCATACATGCCCAGCTGAGCCTCCTGGGTTCTGAGAAAGCAAGGGATTGGCCCTGCTGCTGGATGAGCAGGTAGGACTGCAGAGAGGTTACTACTCAAAGGACACACAGCAAAAAGGAACGGAACTTCCTTCCACTGAAGGTCCTTACTAACAATGAGCACCTGGTCAGGCATTCATTCATTCAACCAATCAGTTTATTTATTTCCATTTATTTCAATAAATATTGCATGTCTACTTTGTCCAAGGGTCTGGAAAAGCAGTTATAAGGAAGAAAACAGAGATCCATATAGCTGATAGTCTAAGTAGAAAGACCAATATTGAGCCAACAATTATACAGTGTGTTGCAAAAAGGGTGCTATGGGAATAGATAATCAATGAAATAAGTATAATCCTTAGCCCACACAGTTGAGAGTACAAGAAATGCTGACTTGCCATCCTCTATCAAAATCAAATTAAGACTTGTATCCAGGCTCTGCTGGGAAGTGTCTAGTGAGCCACACAGCTGACTCAGACAGGTGCGTCTGGGGAGGCTGTGGTTGCTGTGTCTGTCCCCGAGTGCCTGCCCTCTTTGGAAAATAAAGACATCCTTCATCAGCCCAGGGCCCTGCTTAGCCGTGGAAAACAACTAGGTTTCTGGTCTGTGCTCGTTCTCCTTCGGGGACTAGCATGTTAGAACAATAAGCCCCATTTTCTCCTTCCATCTTACATTGAGACTGAGACTTCACAGGAGAGCCTTGGACCTCTAGTGGCTTTCACTATAAACTTGGGGGCAGCACGTTGCTGTGTGGAAGATGCCTCCTCTCTGAGGACTCCTCTCATGAGCCCTTCCTCCTCCTGCCATCATTTCCTGGACTCCAGCATAAGCTTCCCGTTCCTGTCCCCCTTGCTTTCTTAATGTGGCTGAGCATAGCCAAGTACTTAGCTCTGTCTCGAGATTCTCAGGAATTCCATCAGCCTCATGGGGTTCCTTTTTCCCTGCTCCTGGAGGCAAATTATTGCAGCAAAACCTAGAACTAGTCTTGTGGATTTTCTTTGGTGGAGGAGCATAGACCAGTGGTACCATGTCCAGGCTCCAGAATCAGACAGAACTGGTGTCACGCCCTGGTATCACCCCTTCCTGCTGAGCCTGTCTCCCCAGCAGTGAAATGAGGGTAATATTCCTCCTACAGAGGGTGGGGTGGTGGGGGGTCTACATGAGATGGGCACATGTCTGTACAAACGTGTTTATCATTGCCAGCTACTTTTTTTTTTAATAGACACAGGGTCTCACTATGTTGTCCAGGCCAGTTTTGAACTCCTGAGCTCAAGTGATCCTCCTGCCTCAGCCTCCCAAAGTGCTAGGATTACAGATGTGAGCCAACACATCTGGCCACAAGCTGCTTTCATGCAGGTGTCAGATACGCTCTCCTAACAGTGGAAGGCGGTTTGATCCTTTCTCCTCACATACACCGTCATAAATGAGTCGTCAGAGTTACCCCGAAGGCAAATGGTGACATCTCCCTAAAGAGAAAACTAGCATAGAACTTATGGGCCTCATTGAACTGTTACCTGGGTTGGTTGGACAGAAAAATGTTGGTTCAATTTTCAAATACTAAGGAGCGCTTATTTCAGGAGTCCCTTTTCTTACTTTGTTGAGGGGAGGCGTCAGAGCACACACTGGGGAGAACAGGCCAGAGAAGCAGGCAGTGGTAACGTGGGACATCTTGCACATGGTGGAGCATGCCTCCATCTTTGCCTTTGCCCTGGCCAAGCTCTCCGTTTAATGGGGAGGTGAACTTGGACATGGACAACGACCAGGCTCCGTCAAGGGGGTTTCCTTACCAGAACTCCTTTCTTGTTTCCTTTCACCTGCAATATGGTCATAGGGCAAAAACCCCAGAGGCCACATACTGTATTTGTGGAAAGAGAGAGAACAGGACTGTGGAGCCAAAGCTACCTCACTAGCTTTTGTGAAAGTCATGCTGGAAAGTGCTTCCAGCCACAGAAACAGGCTGTGGATGTAAATATTAACCTTGGCCATCAAAGAAGTAGGCATAGAGTGTGACTCGCCCTCTCTTGGTCTTCCCTCAAATAGCAGGGTGAAGAACTCCTGGTCTGTGTTAGCCACGTGGTTTACAAAAACAATGACACAGAGGAGGGAATGGTGGGACTGGCCAAGGGGACGGCTGTCTTCCAGCCGTTTATCTCTGAGTGTCCTATGTCCTGAGCAGAGCAAGTTGCAAGGCCCTGGACCGGGCACCCAGCAGAAACTTCTGAGAAACTTGACTATGAGGAAGGATGCTTGCCTAGCAATTGGTCAGATGAAGGGCTACGTTTGATACTTCCTTCACTGTGGAAGGAAGAAATTTGTAAAAACCATTTCCAGAATATGCACACATTTAAAGTTTATAAACCTGACCTTTCCTTAGTAGAAGACACTTAACAAGAGAATACTATTGGCTCTGGGCACTAACCATTTGGGCTGTGGGACCCAGGGAATCTCTCTAGTAAGCATGATTTTTAGTGGGTGACTCCTGGTGGCCCTCCCAGCTCTGGTGGTGCCGTGGGGACCTGCCTTGGAGATGCCTTGGTACTGGTACCTTTTGTGTATTAGGCCATAAGCCTAGGGCACAGGGCCTCTGGCCTACAGATTTCAGGGAGGCAGCTGTGTCATGTGAACCAATATGGCCTGCCAACAATACTGCCCAGAGTGACTGTCGTTGTCATCGTTAGCGTGTTGCCTGAAAAGCCTTGGGGTCTGGGGGCTGACATTGAAGCTTTTTTTCCCCTGGCCCTGTGATGTCCAGCATTACCCAGAATGCCATGGAGGACCAGAATGCCACAGCTGGGACTCCCATGATGGCTGGGGGAGCTATGGCTCCAACAAAAGGATGAGCGAGGGCCGGGGGCTGCCTCCTGCCCCCAGGGGCAGACGTGACTACTCGGGGGACCATGACTGAAGAGAGGATGACAGAGCATGGCAGGGCACAGCTGATGGGGGCATGATGGACAGGGATCACAAGAGGTGGCAAGGTGGTGAAAGAAGCATGTCCGGTCACTCCAGGCCTGGCCACATGATGAACCAAGGAGGGATGTCAGGGCGTGGCAGCTTTGCCCCAGGCGGGCCCTCCTGGGGCCACCCCATCCCACATGGTGGCATGCAAGGCGGGTTCGGAGGCCAGAGCCGGGGGAGCAGGTCCAGCGATGCCTGCTTCACTCCCTGCTACCGAGTACTTGGAATCCTGTGTCCTGTCACGTGGCAACAAGGCTATGTTCTGTTAGGAGTTATCTTAAACTGTGTAAAAATATTTTTCTTTAATCTGCTGCCATATCATAGCTCAATACAATGTGAATTTGTTTTTTGTTTTGGGTTTCCTTTTTTTTGTAATAAATGTGTTTCTGTTCACATACCCTTTAAAAAAAAAAAAGACTTGTATCCAGAATCTGTAAACTCCTACAACTCAGCAACAGAGACAAATAATCTTAGTTTGAAATGGGCAAAAATTTTGAATAGATATTTCTCCAAAGAAGGTATACAGTCAGCTGAAAATGCATTAAAAGACATGCTACACCATTACTTAACAGGGAAATGCAAATCAAAACCACTATGAGATATTTCTTCATAAGCACCAAGACAGCTATAATCAAAAAAGACATACAATAATAAGTGTTGACAAGGATATAGACAAATTGGAACCCTCATACATTACTGGTAGGAAAGTGAAGTGGTATAGCCTCTTTGAAAAATAGTTTTGCAGCTTCTCCAAAAGTTAAACGTAGAGTTACCATAGGGCCCAGCAATTCCACTCTTAAGTATATACTCAAAAGCACTGAAAACCTATATCCACACAAAAACTTATTCAGGCATGTTCATTACAGCATTATTCATTATACCAAAATGTGGAAATGACTCAAAGGTTCATCAATTGATAAACTGATAAACAAAATGTGGTATATCCATACAATGAAACATTATTCAGCCATAAAAAGGAATGAAGTACAGGTTAAGTATCCCTTATTCAAAACGCCTGGGACCAGAAGTATTTCAGATTTCAGATTTTTTCAAATTTTAGAATATTTGCATTATACTTATGGTTAGCATCTCTAATCCCAAAATCCAAAATCCAAAATGCTCCAGTGAGCGTCTCCTTTGAGCGTCATTTCAGCACTCAAAAAGTTTCAGATTTTGAAGCATTTTAGATTTCAGATTTTCAGATTAGGCATAATAAACTCGTACTGATACACGCTACAAGGTGGATGAACATTGAAAACATTACGCCAAGTGAAAGAAGCCGGACATTAAAGGTTACATATTACGTAATTCAATTTATATGAAATGTCTAGAATAGGCAAATGTATAGAAACAGGAGGTAGATTAGTGTTTGCCAGGGGTTGGGGGGAAGAGAAGAATGGAGAGTGAACACTGATGTGTATGGGATTTCTTCTGGAATAATGAACGTGTTCTAGAATTAAATAGTGTTAGTGGTTGCACGATTCTGTGCACATATAGAACTAAAACTACCAAACTGTATACTTTAAAAGCACGAATTTTGGCCAGGTGTGGTGGCTCACACCTGTAATGCCAGCACTTTGAGAAGCTGGGTGGGAGGATTCCTTAGGACCAGGAGTTCAAGACCAGCCTGGGCAACATGGCGAGACCTCGTCTCTATCAAAAACAAAAATAATTCAGCTGGGTGAGTTGGTGCATGCCTGTCGTCCCAGCTACTCAGGAAGTGAGGTGGGAGGATCGCTTGAGCCCAGGAGGTCAAGGCTACAGTGAGCCACACTCATGCCAGTGCACTCCAGTCTGGGCAACAGAGTGAGTCCCTGTCTCTAAAAATAATAAAAGAATGAATTTTATAATATGTGAATTATAACCCAAAAAAACTGGATGAGAAATAAATCAGGTCAAATCTGACTCTGAATTCCCATCTCACTAGGCTGGTAGGCAGTCAATCTCAGGCATTCTTTTTTTTTTTTTTTTTTTTTTGAGACAGAGTCTTGCTCTTGTTGCCCAGGCTGGAGTGCAATGGGCTGATCTCGGCTCACTGCAACCTCTGCCTCCCAAGTTCAAGCGATTCTCCTGCCTCAGCCTCCTGAGTAGCTGGGATTTACAGGCACCCACTACCACGCCTGGCTAACTTTTCGTATTTTTAGTAGAGAGGGGGTTTCAGCATGTTGGCCAGGCTGGTCTCGAACTCCTGATCTCAGGTGATCTACCTGCCCCGGCCTCCCAAAGTGCTGGGATTACAGACGTGAGCCTCCACACTCGGCCTCAATCTCAGGCATTCTTAGGACTCCTTCCTCCCCATTACGGTCCCCAAGAATCCAGAAAGCTGACATAGACCAAGAAAGAAACTTCTATATTCAGTTTATAACATGGCTGTTAATGTCTTCATTGTCCCAACCCCCACCATACTTTGAAGTCTTCCGGCTCTCATACTTACATGCTGTATCTGGAGGTGGGAATCTAGGACCATCTTGGGACCCTAATGTCTATGCTACAGCCCACAGTGGATCCCCATCCTGCTCTGAGTTCCTTACAACTCCATAACCCCCAAGATAAGGAAGGTCTCAAGTCTCCATTCTATGAGAAGTAATGGACCACTCTCTGCTCCTGGGCCTGAGATGTCCTCTGCTTGTCCTTCCCTCTTTAAAACACTGCTTCTCTCTTTCTCTCAGAGGCACCTAGCATAATGAGTCAAGATTTTCCCAAAGGACAGGATGAAAGGATATTTTCAGGCAGCCTCTGCATGCCATGGAGTCCCTGTCTTCCTGCTTAGAGTGGAGGAAATAAAATTTTCTGGGAAGAAGAGAAATTATTATCTCAATATTCAATTCTAACATACCCACACAAGGGCTATAAATTGGAGAAGAATTGTCCTCTCCCCAGCACACTGATTCTAACCTGAGGCCTTGGATTCAGAGATATAAACAAAGATCTAGGTCTACTCTCTCAGAATCATAGCTGACCTAAGCTAACGATCTCAACCCCAGGTAGGAAAGAATTATGTTAGTCCAATCTTCCAAGAAACAGATGCCAAGACAGGATTAAACCTAGAAAGGTTTTTGTTTTTGTTTTAAGGGCAATACTTGTAAAGAAAACAGCAGTGGGAAGAGGAAGGGCAGCTGGAGAAGGCTAGTAACAAAGTCAGACCATGATTTAAGAAACAGAGAGAGCAGGGCGCGGAGGCTCCTGCCTGTAATCCCAGCACTTTGGGAGGCCAAGGCAGGTGGATCACCTGAAGCCAGGAGTTTGAGACCAGCCTGGCCAACATAGTGAAATCCTGTCTCTGTTAAAATACAAAAATCAGCCAGGCATGGTGGCAGGTGCCTGTAGTCCCAGCTACTCGGGAGGCTGAGGCAGGAGAATTGCTTGAACCCAGGAGGCGGAGGTTGCAGTGAGCCAAGACGGCATCACTGAACTCCAGCCTGGGCGACAGAGCGAGACTCCACCTCAAACAAAACAAAACAAAAAAAAAAAGCAAAAGAAACAGAGAGAAGTTGGGGCACGGTGGTTCACACCTGTAACCCCAGCACTTTAGGAGGCTGAGGCGGGCGAATCATCTGAGGTCAGGAGTTTGAAATCAGCCTGGCCAACATGACAAAACCCCTTCTCTACTAACTAAAAATACAAAAATTAGCCAGGAATAGTGGTGGGTGCCTGTAATTCCAGCTACTCAGGAGGCTGAGGCAGGAGAATTGCTTGAACCAGGCAGGCAGATGTTGCAGTGAGCTGAGATTGCACCACTGCACTCTAGCCTGGGCAACCAAGCAAGACTGAAAAAAAAAGAAGGAAGGAAGGAATGAAGGAAGGAACAAAGGAAGGAATGAAGGAAGGAAGGAAGGAGAGAGAGAGAATGAAAGAAAGACAAAAAACAAACAAACAAACAAATAAACAAAACAAAACAAAACACAGAGAGGTAGAGAAGTTTGAGTAGAAATATCCTAAACTGCCATGCAGTTAAGGGAAGTTGCAACAAGACCATCCGGAGGCCTTGAGCCAATCAGCAGACAAAAGAACCCCAGGTCTTCCAGAAAGGGATCTTCTTTAGTTAGTATCTCCCAACACTCACATCAGTGGTGAGGGGTTTCAAGGGCAGCAACTGAAAACGTGGGTCTCTTACGCTGCTCCCCACAGGAGGAGGCCAGCAGGTACCTGTGAGAGTTCATGAGAGCTGGACAAAGCACACAGAAGGCTTTCCCTCTATATGCATCTCATTGAATAGGAAAATAAAGATGATCTGGGTTTTAAGGGTCATTTTAAGAGGCAGCTCAGGGAAATGGAGAGACTGCTGGTTTGGCAGTTGACAGAACTCCTGAGAGGGGACGCGGCAGTACCGTGCTAAAGTAAGAAATGTCCTTTCTTCACTTTGCTACTCTTTAAGACCAAGGGTTCCAATACCCTTATGCTCCAAACATTTTCAGAGTTGTTTTTGTGTTTGTTTTTGTTTTTGTTTGAGAGGGAGTCTTGCTCTGAGCTTTGTCACCCAGGCTGGAGTGCAGCGGCGCCATCTCGGCTCACTAAAACCTCTGCCTCCTGGATTCAAGCGATTCTCCTGCCTCAGCCTCCAAAGTAGCTGCGATTGCAGGCAACCGCCACCACGCCTAGCTAATTTTGTGTGTGTGTTTTAGTAGAGACGGGTTTCACCATGTTGGTCAGGCTGGTCTCGAACTCCTGACCTCAAATGATCCACCCGCCTCAGCCTCCCAAAGTGCTGGGATTACAGGCGTGAGCCACCATGCCCAGCCATTTTCAGAGTTTCTGATAAAACTGTTCTTTCTGTGTTGCTTCACCTGCAGGTCCTGTCCACTCCTCCAGTCCCCTCCTAGGATATGGAATCCGTGGGGTAGGGCGAGGACAGTTAGAGTGGTGGCCCACTTCTCCATCTGTCTGCCTGCCACCCTGTTCCCTCAGGAGAACTTCTTTCTCAGGAGGGTCCTCAGCCTCTCATGCAAACACGTCCTTGCGGGTCAAGCCCCCAGTCCTCTAGGCATGAACCCACGTGTCAGAATCCTAGGCCAAGGGCAGGTGAATATAACTCAACTGGGTATCTTCTCCACGTTTCTCTTCCAAAGGTGCCCCCTTTTGCCTAAGAATCCTGTCTTCTCACGGTAAGATCCACATGCATTAATGCATGAAGTGTGCTATCTTGAGTGTAAGGGAAGCTGCTATAATACTGTGGGAATCTTATTATATAGCAAAGACGGAGGGTACTAACTCCAGAAAAATACATGTTTTTTGTTCTTTCCCTTTGTTTTGTTTTTTGAAACAGAGTTTCACTCTTGTTGCCCAGGCTGGAGTACAGTGGCATGATCTCGGCTCACTGCAACCTCTGCCTCCCGGGTTCAAGCGATTCTCCGCCTCAGCCTTCCAAGTAGCTGGGATTACAGGGGTGCACCACCACACCTGGCTAATTTTTTAGTTTTAGTAGAGACAGGGTTTGACAATCTTGGTCAGGCTGGTCTCAAACTCCCAACCTCAGGTGATCCACCTGTCTCGGCCTCCCAAAGTGATGGGATTACAGGCATGAGCCACCACACCTGGCTTTCTTTCCCTTTGTTTTGTTCCAAACTTTGGCCATCATGCACCACATGAAAATGTGAAAAAAAATCATGTGGAATTCTGCTGAGTGTCCTTAGTGGAAGGCAAGAAGTCCGAGAACCCAATTCCCCATCTAATAGGAAGAAAAGACTTGCTGTGGGAGGAGGATCCTTCCACACCAGCCACTCATGGGTGGCCTCTGGAGTCCCCTGAGAACTACTTGATTCTTTCTGAAGTCAACTGGGAGTGAATTTCCAGGCTAAGCCAATACATTGCACAATTGTAAAATGAGAAGAGGCCTTAGATATTGTATCATCTAGAAGTTTCTGTACATTGGCTATGGCTTGGATTAGCTGTCTAAATTTCACCCTCTGTATGGAGGTAGGTTGGGGAAACATTAATATGCAAATTCCTGGGTCTTGCCTATAAGGATTACAGTTCCATAGATCTTAGGAGATACCCAGAAATCCTTCCTTTAAAAAAGTTCCATGGGAGCTTGGGGGATTTTTAAGGTAGTGAAATTATTCTGTATACTATTATAATGGTGGATGCATGTCATCACACATCTGGCAAAACCTATGGAATGGGCTGGGCACAGTGGCTTACGCCTATAATCCCAGCACTTTGGGAGGTCAAAGTGGGTGGATCACTTGAGGTCAGGAGTTTGAGACCAGCGTGACCAACATGGCAAAACCCTGTCTCTACAAAAAAATACAAAAAATTAGCCGGGAATGGTGGTGCGTGCCTGTAGTCCCAGCTACTTGGGAGGCTGAGGCAGGGGAATCGCTTGAACCTGGGAGGTAGAGTTTGCAGTGAGCCGAGATTGTGCCACTGCACTCCAGCCTGGGTGACAGAGAGAGATTCTGTCAAAAAAAAAGAATGTACACCACCAAGAGTGAACCCTAATGTAAACTATGAGCTTTGGTTGATAATGATGTGTCAATCAATGTTAGTTCACCTATTGTAATTATGTTGATGGTGGGGGAGGCTGTGTGGGTGGGTGGGGGACATGTAGGAATTCTCTGTACTTTCTGTTCAACGTTGCTGTGAATTTAAAACTGTTCTAAAAAAATACTCTATTAGAAAAATAAAAGCTCTATGGGTTTACGAAGCCATCAAAAAAAAGAAAAGAAGAATCCTGTCTTCTAAAATAGAGAGATGGGGCCGGGCGCGGTGGCTCAACCCTGTAATCCTAGCACTTTGGGAGGCCAAGGCGGGCAGATTGCCTGAGGTCAGGAGTTCGAGACCAGCCTGGGCAACATGGTGAAATCCCATCTCTATTAAAAATATAAAAATTAGCCAGGTATGGTAGCGGGCGCCTGTAATCCCAGCTACTTGGGAGGCTGAGGCAGAATCGCCTGAACCCGGGAGGCAGAGGTTGCAGTGAACTGAGATGGTGCCACTGCACTCCAGCCTGGGTGACAAAATGAGACCCTGTCTCAAAAAAAAAAAAAAAAAAAAGTAGAGAGATGGACAGTCTTTTAACCAGAGTCCCCTGTGTCACTTTAATGAGCCTTGACCCCGGAAGTGCTCACTCCCACGTGCTGGAGAGTGTTAAGCTGTGAGAGTGTCGCTCCTTCCCCCGGCGCCCTGGAGCAGCACACATCCATCTCCATGAAAGTCCTAGTTCTGAGCCTCATCCACCTCTCACCTCAAGCATAACACGCTCGGGGTAGTCTCTTCCTGACTCTGGGGAACTTCCTTTGAGACTCTGTGGCCTGAAGGTTTGTCCTCTTCATACAGTTTGGCTCAAGGTTAACAGCTGGACCTTAAGCTCCAGCCAGCTAGGCATACTCCTTCTCCTGCCCATAACAGCAGCCACATCAGAGTCCAGCACGAGCCAGGGCTCCGGCTCCCAGCTGGAGAGAGTAGTTTTCTGCCTTTTTACAGATTGCCACCTTCCAGCACTAAGTATTCCAGAAACTCCACCTCACATTACAAGGTACAAAGGTGCCAGGCCTTGGAAAGTCTACAGATGGTTTAGACATCTGCTTTTACACGCAAAAGTGACCTGCCCCTCTGTTTTCCGTACTGCATTTGTTCTTATTTTGCTGCAAGAAGCTAGAGTCTTCTCTTACTTTTTCCAAAGTCCCAAACACTTCACTAAGGGAATCTCTAGTAAGAACCTATTTGAGGAGAACCTGTTCCACTGCCCCATTTCTGTGACTTTCTGGAATAGACAGGAAAGAGGAATTGGCAACATCCCTTCACAGTCCCGTACCTCCACCAAAGTGAGACTCTAAAGCCAATTGACTTATTAAGGTTCATTCCCTGAGAAGTAAGAATAGAGAACCATTCAAAGCTAGTGTCAGTTTTGTTTGTTTGTTTGTTTGTTTTGAGATGGAGTCTCACTCTGTCACCCAGGCTGGAGTGCAGTGTCATGATCTCAGCTCACTGCAACCTCCACTTCCCGGGTTCAAACGATCCTCTCGCCTCAGCCTCCCAAGTAGCTGGGATTACAGGCATGCACCACTGCAGCCAGCTAATTTTTGTATTTTTAGTAGAGATGGGGTTTCACCATGTTGGACAGGCTAGTCTCGAACTCGCGACCTCAGGTGATCCACCTGCCTTGGCCTCCCAAAGTGCTGGGATTACAGGCGTGCGCCACCAGGCCCAGCCTAGTGTCATCCTTTTGTGATGTTGCCAGGCCCTTCCACTGAAACAGAAAATAAAAGTCCCAAAGGCTTTTTAGTATTATAACAAGGACACTTGTTTAAAAACAGTCACAGGCCGGGTGTGGTGGCTCACGCCTATAATCCCAGCACTTTGGGAGGCTGAGGTGGGCAGATCACGAGGTCAGGAGATCGAGACTATCCTGGCTAACATGGTGAAATCCCGTCTCTACTAAAATACCAAAAATTAGCCAGGCGTGATGGCACACGCCTGTAGTCCCAGCTACTCGGGAAGCTGAGGCAGGGGAATCGCTTGAACCCGGGAGGCAGAGGTTGCAGTGAGCCGAGATAGCACCACTGCACTCCAGCCTGGCAACAGAGCAAGACTCTGTCTCAAAAAAAAAAACAGTCACAGAGCCTTGCTAATGGGGAAAATATCCTTTCCCAGGTATGGATTTGGATCATATAGTCTCTAGGAAATACCTAATGTTTGTCTCGGAGATATGTTATTATTTAACAGGTCAACCAGTAAAGGAATCATCCATAACAATTCTACTTGTTGGGAAGATTGGAAATAAATTGGCTCCCAACATTCACAACCAGTCATAACACCCAAGCTCATCCTCTCTGCGGAATATGTGATGCAGACAGACTCCCTGCCCATCTGGCAGAAGTCCAGAGTGACAGAGAGATTGCAGGACTAAGGAAAGAGCCAAGGAGTGAGACTCCTTCTCTGTAATGGACTGGGCTTTCCCTAATGGATCTTAGAACAGTGCCTTTAAAGTCCCACACCCATCAGCTGGTTCTAATCCTGGGCACAATGACAGATCACAGCACCAGAATTCATAATGGACCCAAAGAAAATAGCAATATTTGTTTTCTAAACTCAATAACGGGCTGGGTGGGGTAGCTCACCCCTGTAATCCTAGTACTTTGGGAGGCTGAGGCAGGTGGATCATTTGAGGTCAGGAGTTTGAGACCAGCCTGGCCAACATGGTGAACCCATCTCTACTAAAAACACATAAATTAGCCGGGTGGTGCCGGTGGGCACCTGTAATCCCAACTACTAGGGAGGCTGAGGCAGAAGAATCGCTTGAACCCAGGAGGCAGATGTTGTGGTGAGCTGAGATCACGCCACTGCATTCCAGCCTGGGCCACAGAGTTAGACCCTGTCTCAAAAAATTCAAAAATAATAAAAAATAAACACAACAAAGGGCCAAAAAGAAAAATCAGGGCCCAATAAAACACTTCTGACTTTTCTGCATCACTTAGCACCGTCCTTTGAATATAATAGATAGGCAATTAATATTTGCTATCAATTTCAACTAAATAGCTTCCACTATCATTGAACATTAGTTTATCTGGTTTCATCCTTACAGCAGACTTCCTCAGTTAAAAGTCACGAAAAACTATTTAAAAATGAAAGCATCATTAAAATTTCACCCCATGGCATTCAACTCCCTGAGGTCAACAGTGCCAGTATTTTTCATCTGCTCAAGTACAAATCAGCTCTTAGATCATCAGATGGCTGCTGCAGGCCCGGGCTCTTTTTTTCCAAAATAGTTGTTGCACTGTGATTGGAATAAGCACAGTGGCTGCTGTTGGAAGGGGAGGGATGCAGGGAAAAGCTGTGAGGAGGCTTTGTGGGTTGGCAGATGCTACGATTTTCCTCTCGGTGCAGCAGTTGTGTTGAGCTATATGTTTTTGCATAGACACATTCCTTTGGCAAACAGACTGTTCTTTTTTATTTCTGCTTCCAACAGACTGGTGGCATCCTGTGCAGTAAGAGGGAGGCAGGAGGAGGTTCCTCCTCCTCCAGGAGGGGGAACCCAAGGCTGGCTACTCTCATCAGAGCCAGCCCTAGGGATGCAGGCCCCAGGGAAAGCCACAAGGGGTCGCTTCTGTGCACGGGTGAAATCTGATTTGAGAGACAAAATGCCATTGTCAGTGGATGGGCGAGAAGGAAGCTGGAGATGGCGACTGGAGTTGTGAAAAGGAGAAATTACTTGTAAATTGACTGAGCCAACTCAGCCACACACAACTCCTGGGTCTTTTTCAACAGGTGAAAATTAGCTGCTCTCTTGCAACCTTGTGACCAGATTGAAATGAAAATAAGCCCCGAGTCAAATATGTACAAAAAGTTATTAAACAAGCACTTCTTTGCAAACTGGCAAAGAACACTACATATAACCAGTTCTTTTCTTTCTTTCTTTGTTTTTTGTTTTTGTTTCTGTTCTTGTTTTGAGACCGAGTCTCGCTCTATTGCCCAGGCTGGAGTTCAGCGGCACAATCTGGGCTCACTGCAACCTCTGCCTCTGGAGTTCAAGTAATTCTCCTGCCTCATCTTTCCGAGTAGCTGGGATTACGGGTGTGCGCCACCACGCCCAGCTAATTTTTATATTTTTAGTAGATACAGGGTTTCACCATGTTGGCCAGGCTGGTCTCAAACTCCTGGCTTCAGGTGATCCACCAGCCTCGGCCTCCCAAAGGGCTGGGATTACAGGCGTGAGCCACCAAGCCTGGCCCTTTTTTTTTTCTTTTTGAGACAGGGCAGGCAGAGATAATAACAGGGTCATAGCCAAGAACTGTGGGAATCACCACTATTTGGTCACCCAGTTGGTGTTGCTGACACAGACTCCCAAGGAGACTGGCAGTGGGAAAGGCTCCCTTCCTGGTGTGAGCCAGCCCCCAGGGGAAGGATGTTTTCTGTAATCCTGTTCTCACACATCCCCACTCCCAAAACACACACACACACAGACACACACCACTCCCTCGACACTACCTGAACACCTTCACCTGCACTGTGATGAAGAGCAGTGACCTCAATCCTCGGTCCTCCACTGAGATGATGATTTCCACACATGTGGACCCAGGAGCAGACAGAAAGGTTGGAAGGCAATGCCAAGAATCCAGGGCTTTGGACTTTGCTGCATGATGCTGAATCTTTCACCTTTTATTCTTTCGTGTGGTATAAACTTAGAATGAAGGTTGGCTTGTTTTTTCAGGAACTAGTCAGACAATTGACAATGTGATGTATCATTTAGATTTCCCAATACCCAACTGCCCTCCAGCAGAAGGTCCTTGTGTCTACTCCAGGCTTTTTGAAACAATTTTTGTATTGAGGGCATCAGAAGCACCTGAAACTTGAGACGTTGAAATCATTGTCTGTAGGCAGGCCTTAAGGTATTATGGTGGTTTGTACTGTGTCAGCTCAGCTCAGGTGGAACTACGTTTCCAGGAATCTCTTCTCTATATGGTCCTGGATTAGGGTCAGCCTCTAAGGAAATGTGCAGGCAATGTGGAAGCTGAAAGGGGCACAGCAGGAATTACCTAGGAGGGTTGGGTGAGACTTCGGGTGACGCCCCACTTGGCAGGTCATTGCTTATGGGGACGGGAGAGTCGTCTCTGCAGCACGGGACAGTCTCAGGACAGGATCATGTTTGTAGTTCCTACAAGTCCTGCTGGATCTCCCACTTCAAGTTCTACAAGTCCTCCGCCAGGCATGTCTGCAGTTTTATGGCAAAGAGCACCAGCCTCTTCCCATGTCACTGGGATTAGTGGCAGTGGGAGGTGGATGTGGATTCTATGTTGTCCTTAAGAGTAGCCTCCAAGGCTGGGCACAGTGGCTCATGCCCGTAATCCCAGCATTTTGGGAGGCCGAGGCGGGTAGATCACCTGCGGTCAGGAGTTCGAGACCAGCCTGACCAACATGGTGAAACCCTGTCTCTACTAAATACAAAAAATTAGCCAGGAGTGGTGGCACATGCCTGTAATCCCGGCTACTTGAGAGGCTGAGGCAGGAGAATCATTTGAACCTGGGAGGTGGAGGTTGCAGTGAGCCAAGACCGTACCATTGCACTCCAGCCTGGGCAAAAAGAGAGAAACTCTGTCTGAAAAAAAAAAAAAAAAATTATGTCATATAGTGAACTGAAGTTTTTATTATAGAAAAATCAGATTCAGATTCAGTTTCAAAAATTTTTCTTCTTTTTTTTTTTTTTTGATATGGAGTCTCGCAGTGTTACCCAGCCTATAGTGCAGTGGCTATTCACAAGCATGATCATAGCTCACTCCAGCCTCAAACCCCCGTGCTCAAGCAATCCCCTTGGCTCAGCCTCCCAAGTAGCTGGGAACATAGGCGCATGTCACCATGTCTGGTTCAAGAGCTATCTTGAATCTACAAAAAGCTTGAATATGTGATGGGCTGTCGGGTAGAAAGCAGGTTTAAAAGAGTTTTCAATTCCTCCATTGTATAGGTTTTAGATCTAAAGGGACAAAAACTGTAACCCCATACAAAGATTTCTGGGCCAGGCACAGTGGCTCATGCCTGTAATCCCAGCACTTTGGGAGGCCAAGGTGGGAGGATCACTTGAGGCCAGGAGTTTGAGACTAGCCTGGGTAACATACTGAGATCCTGTCTCTATTCATTAAAAAAAAAAAAAAAATTAAGATTTCTGTCTGAAGTAGCTGCCTTGATAAGTGATGCATTCCCCAGAACTACAGTTGCTCTGGCAAATGGGGAATGACCTTTGGCAGGGCTGTTGTCAGCAAGTTCAGTTCTGGATTGGATGCTTGCGAATTAAAATTCGAGTCGGCTTTGTTCTATTGCTGACTGTGAATATTATCAAAGATTTACTGATCTTCTCGAGAGCATCATGGTGGGTTAAAAGGAGGAAAAACGGGGTACAAAGAAGTAGAGAACCAAATTTCTTTCTTTGAAATATTTCCAGTATCCTCAGGCAAACAAGATACACAATTCAACTTAATACAATAAATATTTACTAAAGCTGACTTTGTGGTCAAGCCTAGGCTTGTTGGTAAAAATTCAAAGAGGAATTGAGACAGCCCCAAGAATCCTGGAGAGGTATATATTAGAACAAGTAGTATAAACAACAAGTATGCTAAGGGTTCAGTGAATTTTGCACTGTATGTCCCATATGAATTCAGAGGAAGGAGAAATCCTTTATTTTGAGCAGAAGCATAATTATGTATAATCAGTAGTGCCTTAGCAAATATTTTGTACACACACTTGCCCTACTAATTGCAATAAAATATGTTTATATCTTGACCTGAGGACTTGCTACAAGCAGGGTCATAGGACAGAAGCAGCAAGCAGGCACTTGCCAGACTTCAACCACAAGAAGAAAAGCCAAGACCTTCAAAGCCTTCCGGAGTGGGGACAGTAAAGGAAGGAAGACAGGGAAACAGGATGTAAGCAAAGGGGTCCTCTACTGGGCATAATGATGGGTTAAAATGATACTTTGACTAATTTGTCATTTTTTAAAATTTTGCTTTGTCATTATGTAGGAAGCTTAACAATTACTCAATCCTTTGATAAGTTCACAGCACATCCAATTTGCCTCAATTACATCTTTACTCATTCTTTTCAAGAATTTCTGGGCCAGACGCAGTGGCTCACGCCTGTAATCCCAGCACTTTGGGATGCTGAGGCGAGCGGATCACCTGAGGTCAGGAGTTTCAGATCAGCCTGGCCAACATGGCAAAACCTGTCTCTACTAAAAATACAAAAATTAGTTGGGCATGGTGGCAGGTGCCTGTAGTCCCAGCTACTTGAGAGGCTGAGGCAGGAGAATCGCTTGAACATGGGAGGTAGAGGTTGCAATGAGCTGAGATCTTGTCACTACACTCCAGCCTGGGCGATGGAGCAAGACTCCATCTCTAAAATAAAATAAAATAAATAAAAATAAAAAAGAATTCTGTCTTCCTTAGAAAAAGAAGAAGTGAATAGGAAAGGAAGTACATTTTTTAAGACTCTACATCAGACACTTCATATACATTATCCTATTTTCTCTTGAAAATGAATATTATTATCACCTCTACTTAATCAATGCAGAAACTAATACACAAAAGTGTAATTAACTTGCCCAAGGTATATCGCTGAGAAAAAACAATTCAAACTCAGATCCATCTGGCTACAAAGCACATGGTTTTCAACTACCCTACACTGATTTCCCATTGTCTTCCGTATGTACACCTAGCTATTGATGGTGATGATGATGGTGATGAGGAGAATATTGATTGCAATATGCTGATGAACTCAATTACAGAATCAGGTTCTCACGGTTCTAGAACAGAAGCAAGACAATGTTAACAACCAACACAAGAGGGACCTGTAACACCAGACTATAGGGAAATAGAGAGTTTCTAAAGCCGGCCTGCCCACGCCTGAATCCCAGGAGACAAGCAGTCCTTGCAACACTGTTGCTGCTTCCAATACAGAGAGTTCAATATTGCATTTTAATCCTTAACTGATTTAAAAGTCAATGATTATCCTTTGATTAATTTTTTAAAAATTTTTTTATTTTTATTTTTTTTAGAGACAGGGACTTGCTGTATCACCCGGCCTGGAGTACAGGGGTGTGATCACAGCTCACTGCAACCTCAAAATCTTGGACTTGAGCAATCTTCCCACCTCAGCCTCCTGAGTAGCTGGGACTACAGATGTGTCACCAAGCCTGGCTAATTTTTTAAGTTGTCTGTAGAATCGAGGTCTTGCTATATTCCCCAAGCTAACCTGGAACTACTAGCCTCAAGTGATTCTCCCACCTCAGCCACCCAAAGTGCTGGGATTACAGGCGTGAGACACCACATCCAGCCATTTCATTAAATTTAAATGAGTCTGTTAATAAGACATTAAGAGGCTGGGCGAGGTGGCTCTTGCCTGTAATCCCAGCACTTTGGGAGGCTGATGGGGGCAGATCACTTGAGACCAGCGGTTTGAGACCGGCCTGGCCAACATGGAGAAACCCCATCTCTACTAAAAATTAAATAATTAGCCTGGCATGGTGGTGGGCACCTGTAATTCCAGCTACTTGGGAGGCTGAGGCAGGAGAATCACTTGAACCTGGGATGTGGAGGTTGCAGTGAGCCGAGATCATGCCACTGAACTCCAGCCTGGGTGACAGAGTGAGACTTTGTCTCAAAAAAAAAAAAAAAAAAGACTTTAAGGTGGAATTTTGCATGGATTTCAACAAAACTACATGTGGCTTCATCATGTGTGACTTTATTTTTATTTTATTTCATTTAGATTTATTTATTATCTAGATTAAATACAGAAACAATTTTTATGAAAAAACATTTTTAAGTAAACAATCCAAGGCATCTATTTTGAATGGAAACAAGGAATTTTCTAATTTAATCCCAATAATAAATCCAGCATTCTCATTAAAGAAAAGATAGTCAAATAAGGTCACTATGCTCCTGGCTGAACTGTGTGTTTTCAGGAGTGGGAGAGAGTGAGAGAGGGAGAGGATCAAATATAAGAAATCCAAAGAAGAGGGGGGAAATAGAATGAGAAACAGATGGTCTCAGATTTCCAAACCGGAACTTTTTTTTCTTTCTGGGAGTTGGTTATTTACCATTTGTAATCTGAACCAAAAAGAGGAGGCAGTTACAATTGCCTTCTAGTGACAACTCACATAGCTGGTGGTGGCTGGAAGTCAGGCCAGCAACTTCCTGGAAGCAGGGTAAGGCGAGCTCCGGGCCCTTTGCCCCACCCCACATGCGGTGCGGGCTACTGTTCCTACCGCTCATGGTGCCTTCCAATTTAGGGCTTGGTTCAGGCTGACTGAGAGAATCTCTGGTCCCACGGAGCCAGCCTTGGTTTGGGCCCTGTGTGTGGTTTTGTTGTTGTTGTTGTTGTTGTTTTATTGGTTTTTGTTTTTGAGACAGAGTCTCCCTCTCTTGCCTAGGCTGGAGTGCAGCAGCGCAATCTCAGCTCACTGCAACCTCCACCTCCCAGGTTCAAGCGATTCTCCTGCCTCAGCCTCCCTAGTAGCTGGGATTACAGGCACGCACCACCACACCCGGCTAATTTTTGTATTTTTAGTAGAGACAGGGTTTCACCATGTTGCCAAGGCTGGTCTCAAACTCCCAACCTCAAGTGATCCACTCACCTTGGCTTCCCAAAGTGCTGGCATTACAGGTGTGAGCCACCGTGCCCAGCCCTGTGTGTGGTTTTTATACTCAGCCCTATCCATAGTGTGCTGAGCACAGAGGCCCCCCATCCAGAGTGTAGTAGGGTATATGGTGTGTCTTCGGTTCGAAAGAGAAGCGTTTACATCTGTCAAGTCCCACTTTCATATTTCCAGTTTGCTGCCATGACACTTTTTTCAACATATCCGAAATAAATTTAGCAAACCCCTCTCTTCCTGTCCTAAATAAGCTTCTCTTCTTGAATAACCAGTTTCTGAGAATGGCATTACCATGTTCTTAGTCCTGTAGACTCAAACATTTCTCCTTCACGTCCCATATCTAAGTTGTCTCAATCTTCTAGAAAGGGTGGATTTACTTCCAAAATATCTCTTTTACCTAATTTTTCATTTTTAACTGCACAGCCAACATCCTATTCAAACAATTTCTCAACATCAGAAGTCAGTCCTTCTATATCCCCAAAAACGTGCTGATGTTTTCCTTCAGAAATGGATACCATTTTAAAGTGGAAAAAAAAAAAAGCCTGGGTGAGGTGGCTCACACACATCATCCCAACACTTTGGGAGGTTGAGGGCACAGGATCCCTTGAGACCAGCCTGGGCAAAATAGAGAGATCCCATCTCTGTTAAATAAATAAATAAAGGGGGAAACATTCTATAGTCCTTCAATGTTGATGTAGCTCATTTTGTATTATGATATTATTTAAATATATACAAAGGCCAGGAGCAGTGACTCACGCCTGTAATCCCAGCACTTTGGGAGGCCAAAGTGGGTGAATCATCTGAGGTCGGGAGTTCAAGATCAGCCTGGCCAACATGGTGAAACCTCATCTCTACTAAAAATACAAAAATTAGCTGGGCATGGTGGCAAGCGCCTGTTATCCCCGCCACTTGGGAAGCTGAGGCAGGAGAATCACTTGAACCTGGGAGGCAGAGGTAGCAGTGAGCCGAGATTGTGCCACTGCACTCCAGTCTGGGTGACAGAGTAAAACTCTGTCTCAAAAAAAAAAAAAAGAAAAAAAAGGCCAGGCGCAGTGGCTCACGCCTGTAATCCCAGCACTTTGGGAGGCCGAGGCAGGCAGATCATGAGGTCAGGAGTTTGAGACCAGCCTGACCAACACAGTGAAACCCTGTCTCTACTAAAAATACAAAAAATTAGCCGGGCGTGGTGGTGGGCGCCTGTAATCCCAGCTACCCGGGAGACTAAGGTAGGAGAATTTCTTGAACCTGGGAGGTGGAGGTTGCAGTGAGCCAAGATCTCGTCATTGCACTCCAGCCTGGGCGACAGTGCGAGACTCAATCTCAAAAAAATAAATAAATAAATAAATAAAAATTAAAAAAAATAATAAAAAGGCTGGGTGCAGTGGCTCACGCCTGTAATCCCAGCACTTTGGGAGGCCGAGGCAGGCAGATCACAAGGTCAGGAGTTCGAGACTAGCCTAGCCAACATGGTGAAACCCCATCTCTACTAAAAATATCAAAAATTAGCCTGGGGTGGTGGCAGGCGCCTGCAATCCCAGCTACTCAGGGGCTGAGGCAGGAGAATCGTTTGAACCCAGGAGGCAGAGGTTGCAGTGAGCCAAGATCATGCCACTGCACTCCAGCCTGGGCAGCAGAGGGAAATTCCATCTCAAAAAAAAAAAAAAAAAAAGAAAGAAAATTTAAAAAAGAAAAATTAAGCATACACAAAAGTAAGGTGAATGGCACCATGAATCTCTTTGTACCCTTCACCAAGCTATAGCAACAATCAATTCCTGGACAATCCTCCATCTATATCCTCAGCCACTTCTCTCTAGTCACTACCCCACTGGACTATCTTGAAGCAAGTCCCAGATTCCATGTTAGCTCATATACAAATATTTCAGCATGTGTCTCTAAAAAATAAGAAGTCCTTTTAAAGCACAACCACGATACCATTTTTATTTATTTTATTTTATTTTATTTTATTTTTGAGATGGAGTCTTGCTCTGTCACCCAGGCTAGAGTGCAGTGGTGTGATCTCGGCTCACTGCAACCTCTGCCTCCTGGCTTCAAGTAATTCCTGCCTCAGCCTCCCAAGTAGCTGGGATTATAGGCATATGCCACAACACCTGGCTAATTTTTTTTTTTTTTTTTTTTTTTTTGTATTTTTAGTAGAGATGAGATTTTACATGTTGGTCAGGCTGGTCTTGAACTCCTGACCTCAAGTGATCCACCTGTCTTGGCCTCCCAAAGTGCTGGGATTACAGGCATGAACCATCGTGCCCAGCCCCACAAAATGCTATTTAAAGTGGACTGATTTCTGGATAGTTTAGCTCACATTTGTTCTACTGGGCTCCAGGTCATAGAGTGAGTTTTCCAATTCTGTCCTTTTATCTGGGAGAAAGGAAAGCACTACCACAGTGGGGCCTGGACTGTACTGAGAATGAGAGCCAGACACCTTCATTTAACAACCATTTGTGAGGAAGCTGGCCCGATGGGAGGGGATGATAATCTTCTATAGTCTACCACTCCCTTAGCGGGTTCTCTCCCTCCTCCTGTACTCTGCCATTTCCCTCCAGAGTATCCATCAACCCACGCCATCCCCACCAGCTGCTGCTCTTCTTATGACCACGAAACACTTCCCACTTCACATCCTTCCACAGATGTACAAGTGCAAAAGCATCACCACAACAAGAAGCAGTTAAAGGAGTCAATCCCTCTCTCGTCTCCATCCTTTTTGTCTTCTCTCCTCTCTCTCGCCCTTCCCTTCCTCTGTCCCTCCTCCACTCCTGCCTTGGGAATACAGCATGCCTTTTATTTATTATTAATATTGAGACCAAGTCTTGTTCTGTCGCGCAGGTGGAGTGCAGTGGTTTGATGTTGGCTCATTGCAACCTCCACCTCCCAGGCTCAAGCGATCCTCCAGCCTCAGCCTCCTAAGTAGTGTGTGCCACCACAACTGGCTAATTTTTATTTTATTTTATTTTTAGATGGAGTTTTGCTCTTGTTGCCCAGGCTGGAGTGCAATGGCTTGATCTCGGCTTAGCGCAACCTCCGCCTCCTGGGTTCAAGTGATTCTCCTGCCTCAGCCTCCCAAGTAGCTGGGATTACAGGTATGTACCATCATGCCTGGCTAATTCTGTATTTTTAGTAGAAATGGGGTTTCACCATGTTGGCCAGGCTGGTCTCAAACTCCTGAAACCAAGTGATCTACCCGCCTTGGCCTCCCAAAGGGCTAGGATTACAGGAGTGAACCACTGCATCCGGCCAGCTTGCCTTTTAAACCCCTTCAGACTAACAGCAAAGGACAACAATTAGGGGTTTCTTGAACTGGCTTCTGTCCCCTCTGATGGGCCCAGGAGATTCGAAGTTGTCAAGAATTTCAAGATATTCACTTATTTTCATTCCTTACAGATCATTTCTATGAAACTAGCTCCAGCTCTCATTGTGTAGTTGTTACCCCTGGGATATTAACAATAGGAAACGAGCTGTCCTCCCCAGGTTTTAATGAGTAGAAATAAGAAAACTCAGGGATTTGGAGGTAGATGAGCCTGGACTGTATTTTCACCTGTACCTATTTTGTTTTCCCTTTTTCTTTCCCCCCTCCCATTCTAATTCCAGCATTACTGGTAGTTAGCAAGTTAGCTAGACCCAAGCCCATTGTAAGAATGACTTCTCCTTTTAGCAAGCAAGTCCCTGCTAGGGACAGTCCAACTTTAAATATTGCATCTTATTGGCAGGTGACATGAGCTGAGGTTTGCTTCAGAAAATATGGTGGCTTCATTTTTAAGTGGCCGCACACCTTCCCCAGGGACCTAGTAAGGCCTGTTTCACACCTGTTGTTTCTTAAGGAAGAACGCCAGCCAGACTGCAGCCATCTTGTCTTTATTTTTATAGTGTGTGCTTAACACCTCATGAGAGCTTGTAGGGGCTCCAGCAATGTTGAGGCTAACAAGATGAAAGACACCTCAACAAACATCCCCAGTCGGAACCCTAATGACATCCTTTCCCTCAGGGTGTTCTCACCTGGCAGTGGAGACAGGCAACTACCTTGAATATAGATGTTGTCACTTTAGCCATGATCATTAAAAGCGATTCCCAATTTCTTCATCTATGAAATGGCAACAGTACTGCCACCTGCCTAGGACTATTGATGTTATAACTGTTAAGCCCCACACACGAGAGCTATTCCAAAGCCAGTCCAGTTTCAGGCTCATCAACCCTGCATAATGAATGAGGAAATAAAGGAATGTATGCATGAGTGGATGATTAAATGAATACAATGGTTTATTTTCAGTATAAATGGAGGGATGCACTAGCTCAAAGTTTATAGGATTTTGCAGTCTGCAATGTACTTTTTTTTTTTTTTTTTTTTTTAACATTTGAAGACTGGGTCAGCCGGGTGTGATGGCTCACACCTTTAATCCCACACTCCAGCACTTTGGGAGGCAGAGGCGGGAGGATCACTTGAGCTCAGGAGTTTGAGACTAACCTGGGCAATATAGCGAGACCATCTTTAAAAAATAAAATAAAATAAAAAGGCCAGGTCTTCCTTTGTTCCCCAGGCTGGTCTCAAACTCCTGGCTTCAAGCGATCCTCCCGCCTCGGCCTCCCAAACTGCTGGGATTTCCAGGCATGAGCCATTACACTCAGCATTTATGTAGCATTTAAAAAAATCTTTTTGCAGACCAGGAATATGAGATTCAGAATTGCTTAAAGTGAACTAGGTCAGAAGTAGAAGAATCAGAACTTGAACTCAGGTCTTTTCCAGCTAAGCCTGGCATCACTGTTATTTTCATCTGGTATGTCTGCCTCCTGCTGAACACTCAGACCTCAGCTTAAATATCGCCTCCCTGCTGCCAGCCTTCCCTTCCAGCCCAGCTAAGGTGCCCTTTTTCCCTTCACTCTCTTTCTCATTCACCTGTTTTATTTTCTTCATTTATCACTACCATGATTTGACGTCATTTCATTTTTTGAGTTGAAGTCCGCAAGGTATTCTATGTGTCGGTTTCTGTGTGGGACTTGACCTCCATTATTTAATAACATAACCACACAGCCTTATGAAGATAGTCTCTTATCTCTGTTTTACCTATACAGAAACTGAAGTTTGTAGAGTTTAAGTTAATTTCCAAGTTTATTTTTTTATTTTTATTTTTTTTGAGACGGAGTTTTGCTGTTATTGCCCAGGCTAGAGTGCAATGGCACGATCTCGGCTCACCGCAACCTCTGCCTCCCAGGTTCAAGCGATTCTTCTGCCTCAGCCTCCCGAGTAGCTGGGATTACAGGCATGTGTCACCTCGCCCGGCTAATTTTTGTATTTTTAGTAGAGACGGGGTTTCTCCATGTTGGTCAGGCTAGTCTCTAACTCCTGACCTCAGGTAATCCACCCATCTCGGCCTCCCAAAGTGCTGGGATTACAGGCGTGAGCCTCCACGCCCGGCAATTTCCAAGTTTAAACAGCAGTAACAGTGTTACTCTAAGTAGAAAGGCTCTGATATTTCATTGCAATGACCACACTTTTAAATGCTGTGCTAGCCTCCTAAAAGTGTTATTTGATTACCTTTCAATGTACGGTTTTATTTTATTTTTTCAGAATTGATATATAGTGTCTACATCTCTTTTTTTGTTTTGTTTTTGAGACAAGGTCTGGTTCTGTCACCCAGGCTGGAGTGCAGTGGTATGATATCACTGCAACCTCTGTCTCCCAGGCTCAAGGGATTCTTCCACCTCTTGATCCTGTCACCTCAGCCTCTCGAGTAGCTGAGACTGTAGACACGTGCCACCATGCCTGTCTGAATTTTGTATATTTTGGCAGGTAGAGTCAGAGTTTCGCCATGTTGTCCAGGCTGGTCTTGAACTCCCGGGCTCAAGCAATCCACCTGCCTTGGCCTCCCCAAGTGCTGGAATTACAGGAGTGAGCCACTGCTCCCAGCCCTACAACATCTCTTAAGAAAATTGGTGATATCCTGTTATCTACTGATTTCAGAATGATTGAGAATGATCTAAATCAATGATATATCTGATTGCTACAATAAAGGAATAATTCAAGTTTATTTTTCAGACTAACGGAGACAAGCAGCAGTATGGGCTTCATTAATATCTGGCTTGAGCCAGACGCGGTGGCTCATGCCTGTAAATCCAGCACTTTGGGAGGCCAAGACAGGCGGATCACGAGGTCAGGAGATCGAGACCATCCTGTCTAACATGGTGAAACCCCCGTCTCTACTAAAAATACAAAAAATTAGCCAGGCATGGTGGCAGGTGCCTGTAGTCCCAGCTACTCGGGAGGCTGAGGCAGAAGAATGGCATGAACCCGGGAGGTGAAGCTTGCAGTGAGCTGAGATGGCACCACTGCACTCCAGCCTGGGCGACAGAGGGAGACTCCGTCTCAAACAAACAAAAATCTGGCTTGAAAATGATTGTTCTTATTCTTCTCAACAAATGTCACCGAAGACCATTTCACCAAGATCACGTGCTAACTGATCAGGAAAAGGAGATAGCCCAGATGTGTATTTGGGGATGAAAGGACTATTGACCATCACGTATCAAGAAAATAGTAGAGTTGACTACAAATTACTGGAGATGGCAGACAACAGTGGAAAGAGTGTGGATTTCAGCTTCTGGTACTTACTAACTGTGTTTGGGTAAATCTTACCTGAGTCTTGCTTTTCTCATCTGTAAAATGAGAAAAATGAAACTTTAGTTACAGGGATGTTATAAGGATTAAATGAAATAATTCATATAAACAACCTGATATGCACTTGGTGATAAGTTAACTTTATCTTTTTTATTTTATTATTTTTTAAGACAGAGTCTCACTCTGTTGCCCAGGCTGGAGTGCAGTGGCACAATCTCAGCTCACTGCAACCTCCACCTCTCGAGTTCAAGCCATTCTCCTGCCTCAGCCTCCCGAGTAGCTGGGATTACAGGCACGCGCCATCACGCCCAGCTAATTTTTGGATTTTTAGTAGAGACAGGGCTTCACCATGTTGGCCAGGCTGGTCTCGAACTCCTGACCTCAAATGATCCTCCAGCCTTGGCCTTCCAAAGTGCTGGGATTACAGGCGTAAGCCACCGTGTCCAGATGGTGACAAGTTAACTTTAGTGTCTTCCCACTATCTCTTGTTCATAACAATTTACTAGTCCATATATGAGATGTGATTATGAAATAAAGAACAAGATCGATATTTCATGTAACTATACTGAAATGGAAACATCTAAATCCCTGCCATCCCCAGCATAGCAGTACATCTTGGGAAGCTACCCACTTGGCCTAACTCCACTCACTGTGTTTGCTCAAAACATTTTTGGAATGCTTCTCTCTGCCAGTCAGAGCCCCATGCAGAAGACATTCACAGGAAATGAAATCAATGATTTACTATTCATCTGCCATAGACTGTTACTCATCCTGAACAAGTGAATGAGTGATTATTTTCAAAACAGACGAACAGATAAGAGCAAGCCACAACCCTCACACCACTTCACAGAGTGGCCATTCAGCACTCAGACCAAGTATCCCTCAGCTTCCCAGAACTTTTTCCAGATATGCTCAGAGAAGCACTTGTTGGCAGCTTCACCAGGAGCCACTTTCTAAATGGGGAAGTGATTGGTTCTGAGGAACAGCATGGATTAGTCACAGGAGGCGAGGGATGGTGACATTCCTGAAAACAGAGGGGACCAGAAATAGAATTACACATGTCTAGGGCACTCTTTTCTCTAGAGAAAGGTTTAAAAACACTGGCTCTAATGAGGGGTGGGTGGTATGTAACACGGGTAATGTGGGAGAGAGGCAAACCCATTTCAGGGAAAAGCACTTCCCTGGAGACGTTCTCAAGAGCCTTTATTTACAGAAAAAGTTGCGTGACCGTGAGCATCCTGAAGAAGAACCACCTTCCTCAGATTTCAAAGGCCAATCATGTTGATGCTCTTAGCCAGTGATTACTAGCTGGATCTGTGGATTTGTGAGACGCCTTTGTGGTGATGTGAAAATGGAAAAGTCCAAGAACCGGAAGCCAAGCAGCTTAGATGGCTTTGGAGCCTTGGGGCCAGTGCTAGGCACTCAGAGTGAGACTATCCCCTGCTCAGGTGAAGCGTCTTTCCTGCAAGGCTCTACAACCACTGGAGAGAAACCCAAGGTCCTCTGTTACTTGAAAGGCTTAACTGCAATTTCTTTTTTATTTTACTTTATGTCTAATTTTTAAAATAGAAACAGGGTCTTTCAGGCCAGGAGCGGTGGCTCACGCCTGTAATCTCAGCACTTTGGGAGGCCAAGGTGGGTGGATCATTTGAGGTCAAGAGTTCGAGACCAGCCTGACCAACACGGCGAAACCCCGTCTCTGCTGAAAATACAGAATTAGCCAGGCATGGTAGCGTGTGCCTGTTATTCCAGCTACTCGAGAGGCTGAGGCAGGAGAATTGCTTGAATCTGGGACGCAGAGGTTACAGTGAGCCGAGGTCACGCCACTGCACTCCAGCATGGGCAACAAGAGCGAAATGCTCTTGTTGTTCTCAAAAAAAAAAAGAAAAGAAAAAGAAAAAAGAAACAGGGCCTCATAATGTTGCCCAGGCTGGTCTCAAACTCCCCGGCTCAAGTGATCCTTCTGCCTTGGCCTCCCGAAGTGCTGGGATTACAGGTGTGAGCCACCACACCTAGCCACAATTTCTTTCTGTTTTTTTCTTTTTTTTTTTTTTCCCCAGACAGAGTCTCCCTCTGTCACCCAGGCTGGAGTGCAGTGTCACGATCTCGGCTCACTGCAACCTCCACCTCCCAGGCTCAAGCAATTCTCCCACAGCCTCTCCAGTAGCTGGGATTACAGACAGGCACCATCATGCCCGGCTAATTTTTTATATTTTTTTAAGAAACAGGGTCTTGCCATGTTGTCCAGGCTGGTCTTGAACTCTTTGACTCAAGCAGTCCCGCCCGCCTCAGACTCCCAAAGTGCTGGGCTTACAGTTATGAGCCACCATGCTCAGTCACAATTTCTTAATTTTTTGTTTTAAATTGAACATTTTCATTTCTTAATTTTAAAAAAAACGAATATTTTAAAACCCCCAGAAAATTGGAAAGAATAATACAAAGAGAATAATACAACACATCCTCATATGTTTTCTCACCTAGATTCACCAGCAGCAGGTTTTTGCCATATCCACCTTGCTTCACTCTTTCTACTCACACACACTTCTCTGTAGCCAAATCATCTAGAAGGCTGCCCATATTATGACATTTCACCCCTAAAACTCCAGCCTGCATTTCCCAAGGGCAAGAACATTCATAATCACAACCTAATCACAACACCAGTATCACATCTAGGAAAATTCACATTCATACAAAAACAGCATCCAACACTGCGTCCACATTCAAATTTCCCAAACTTTCCCAAAAACGTCCTTCGTAGCTGATTTTTTTGGGATTCAAGTACCAATCAAAGATCTAGCACAAGATATTCTAGGCCCACCTTGTGATTGTCCTGCCTCTGACCTGGAATCAGCATCTCTCCATGAAGCTCTGGCTCCTTTTAGTAGAAAATGATACTTAGAACTCAAAATCTAGGTGCCAAGTATGCGGTCTCTGCAAATTTTCTTTTCTTTTTTGTGGAGATGGAGTCTCACTATGTTGCCCGGGCTGGTCTCAAACTCCTGGGCTCAAGCGATCCTCCTGCCTTGGCCTCCCAAAGTGCTGGGATTACAGGCTAAACCACCGCACCTGACCTTAACATTGCTTTTTTTTTTTTTTTTTTGAGACAGGTCACCCAGGCTAGAGGGCAGTGGCGCCATCACAGTTCACTGAAACCTTGACCTCCCAGGCTCAAGGGATTCTCCTGCCTCAGCATCCTGAGTAGCTGGGACTACAGGCATGCGCCACCATGCCTGACTAATTTTTTCTGTGTATTTTTTGTAGAGACGGGGTTTCACCATGTTGCCCAGGCTGGTCTTGAACTCCTGGGTTCAAGCAATCCAGCCACCTCAGCTGGATTGGGCTGGGACTACAGGCATGAGCCACCACAACTGGCCCACTAAAATTTTTATTTTTACTTTATTTTATTTATTTTGTTTGTTTGAAACAGAGTCTTGCCCTGTCACCCAGTCTGGAGTGCGGTGGCTCGATCTCAGCTCACTGTAACCTCCACCTTCCGGGTTCAAGTGATTCTCCTGCCTCAGCCTCCCAGGTAGCTGGAATTATAGGTGCACGCCACCATGCCCGGCTAATTTTTCATATTTTTAGTAGAGATAGGGTTTCACCATGTTGGACAGGTTGGTCTCGAATTCCTGACCTCAAGTGATCCACCAGCCTTGACCTCCCAAAGTGCTAGGATTACAGGTGTGAGCCACTGCACCGGGCCTATGTGTGTGTGTGTGTGTGTGTGTGTGTGTGTGTGTGTGTGTATATATATATTTTTTTTTTTTGAGACAAGGTTTCGCTCTGTGGCCCAGGCTGGAGTGCGGTGGTGTGATCTTGGCTCACTGTAACCTCTGTCTCCCGGGTTCAAGTGATTCTCCTGCCTCAGCCTCCCAAGTAGCTGGGATTACAGGACCTCGCCACCACGCCCAGCTAATTTTTGTGTTTTTTATAGAGACGGGGTTTCACCGTGTTGGCCAGGCTGGTCTCGAACTTCTGACCTCAAGTGATCTGGCCACCTCAGCCTCCCAAAGTGCTGGGATTACAGGCATGAGTGACCGTGCCTGGCCCACCGCAATTTTTAAATGCAATTTGCAATCGATAAAATTCCAGGTCACTGTTCCTCATCCCAGGCATTCCTGAGACATGATGAGGGTTACTAGCAATACAGTATGACTCCAGAGGACAGTTCAGCCTTCCTCCTGAGAGAATTTCTATTTTAGATGCCTTTCAGAGGCTGAGGGAGTGAGTTAAACCTTCACTTGGCGTCACCTGAAACATTCGTCTTCACTGCTTTAAGGAACTTGCCCTTTCCTCCTAAAAGCACCAAGTCAGAAGACATTTCTAGGCCGGGCGTGGTGGCTCACGCCTGTAATCCCAGCACTTTGGGAGGCCGAGGCGGGCGGATCACGAGGTCAGGAGATCGGGACCATCCTGGCTAACACAGTGAAACCCCGTCTCTACTAAAAATATAAAAACGTAGCCGGGCGTGGTGGCGGGCGCCTGTAGTCCCAGCTACTCGGGAGGCTGAGGCAGGAGAATGGTGTGAACCCGGGAGGCGGAGCTTGCAGTGAGCTGAGATTGTGCCACTGCACTCCAGCCTGGGCGACAGAGTGAGACTGTCTCAAAAAAAAACAAAAAAAAAGACATTTCTAGACCCTGCTCAAGAAAGAAAGAACAACATTAAATGTATAGCTTTAATTTCAGAAAACCTGCATTTCTACACTGATTTACCATCTTTCATCACTCTATTATCATGGGTTAGTCACATAATTTTTCTGAGCCTCAATTTTTTGTTGTTGTTCTTCCAAAGAAAAATGTATTGAAGCAGCTTTCCCATGTTGTTTTGTTTTCTTAGGTGAATAATAATTAAACAAGGTATTATGCCTGAACGTGCTAGGAAATTGTAAAGAGCTACATAAACACTAGGTAAGAAGAGTGTGACATTTTAGGTGGGCTGAAGTGGCACAGACAATCGAAGGCCAGGAGCAGTCTCAGTACCCAGCTCTTCAATTAAAGCCTTGAGCTAAGAGGTGGATTGGGGCTTGCTTTTCTTCCGCTCTCTTAGTTTCCCTTAACAGGAGCTGCTAATAGAGGAGAAGGCCCTGAGGAAGCTCTTAGGAGGCTCCATCCAGGCTCACCTTGGACACTCAGCCCCAGGAGCACCCATACGCAGTCTGGTGGGAGGGCAATGACTAATGTAAAAGTCAGAGCCAAGAAACTGAAAGAACTGTGCCTCTTGTCATTTAGAGACGTGTTTTCCAAACCACGCTTTCCATGGAACATTGGAGATTGGCTAAAATATCATTTCTCTTGCTGGTTCAGGCCAGCCCATTCTAGGAGGGTCATTTTCCCTCGATGCTCCCCTCCTCAAACTTCCAGTTCTCCTTGCTCCACTTCCTGTGTGTGCCCCTTAGACAGACCCTTCAGGGACTGCCTTTAAGGAGAATCCCCTTGAGTTTACTCACAGCACTCCATGCACCAGAGACGTGAGCTAGGGATGAAGCTCTGTTTAATCACCAACAAAATCAAGGGAGGGAGAAGAAAGGTTATGACCAGGGCTCTGAGTCAGTCCAGCCAAGGTGGGGCTATGAGGTGGAAGAAAATTTGTTGGCCTCGGTCTCAACACCTGGGAAAAGAAAAAATGCAACTGTACTTGTGCTATCAAGACGCCTCTCAGCTGAAATGCAATTCAAGTCCATTCAACAGACATTTATTAAGCCCCTTCTGAGGGCACAGCTAAAGTAAGATGCATGGAGCCTTATGGAGCTCCCATTCTACCCTGGAGATAAGCACTTAAGCAAATGAAATGCCCTTCATTATGCTTGGTGCTATGATAAAGGGGGCACACAGGACAGGATATCCACTTCCTCATGAAATCAGCCCATTCCCTTTTGAATATGTCTTATAATTAGGAAGTGTCTTTTCTCTGTTCCTTCTCCCTCAACCCTCCTAGCCCTTCCTTCCTCTCCTCCTCCTTCCGTTTTTCTATTTCCCCTTCCTCTTCTTCTTTCTGTCCTGTCCCTCTTTTCCCCTCCCCTCCCAGGTCCTGCCAGCTCTGAGAACCTGAGGTCCTGCTTCCCACCCTCTCTGCCCCATCTCTGCAATGTGGGCAAAGGAGGGAAGCCAGGTCAGGCAAGCCCTCTTAAAGGAGGCCAGAAGAAGGAAGAATTCCATGCAGAGGGAACAGCATAAATTGAGAAGTATGGCCTTTCCCAAAAGGCTTGGAGAAGTATGATTTACTTACTCCTTTCTTGTCCCTCCCCATAATCTATCTCTTCCCCTTAACCTAAGTCATGAGGCTGAAAAAGCTTCTCCTGAGTCTTGAAGCCCATTCAGCCTCAAAATTAGATGCTCTAAGGAATACTAGTGTGGTAGGTGAAATGGCCACCCGGAGATAGCAAGTCCTAACCAGGATTTTTGAAGATGTAATGAAATTAAGGATCTTAGGCCAGGTGTGGTGGCTCACACTTGTAATCCCAGAACTTTGGGAGGCCGAGGCAGGTGGATCACCTGAGGTCAGAAGTTCGAGACCAGCCTGGTCAACATGACAAAACCCGGTATCTATTAAAATAAAAAAAATTAGCTGGGCGTGGTAGTGCATGCCTGTAATCCCAGCTACCTGAGAGGCTGAGGCAGGAGACTTGCTTAAATCCGGGAGGTGGAGGTTGCAGTGAGCCAAGATTGCGCCATTGCACTCTAACAAGGGTGACAAGAGTGAAATGCCATCTAAAAATAAAAAGAAAAAGAAAAATTGAGAATCTTGAGATGGAGAGAGTGTTCTAGATTATCTAAGTGGCCTTAAATGTGACCACAAGTGTCTTTATAAAGAAAAGGTAAAAAGAGATGTCAGAGAGATGCACACAGAGAAGGTGATGTGAAGACAGAACAGGAAGACTTGAAGATGCTGCCTTAAAGACTGGGGGAGGCCAGGCGCGGTGGCTCGCGCCTGTAATCCCAGCACTTGGGAAGGCTGAGGCAGGCGGATCACGAGGTCAGGAGTTTGAGACCAGCCTGGCCAACATAGTGAAATCCCATCTCTACTAAAAATACAAAAATTAGCCGGGCATGGTGGCATGTGCCTGTAATCCCAGCTACTCGGGAAGCTGAGGCGGGAGAATTGCTTGAACCTGGGAGGCGGAGGTTGCAGTGAGCCGAGATCGCACCACTGCACTCCAGCCTCGGCAACACAGCAAGAATCCGTCTCGGAAAAAAATATTAAATTGTATTTAAAAAGACTAGGAGGATGTAGTGACAAGCGACGGAACTCCAGCAGGCACCAGAAACTGGAAGAGGCAAGAAATAGGTTCCCTTCCAGAGCCTCCAGAGGGAGCGCAGCCCTGCTGACACCTGAGGTTAGCCCAGGAATTCTGATTTAGAGCTTCTGGCCTCCAGAATTGCGAAATTAATATTTCTAATTGTTGTAAGCCACCCAGTTTGTGGTCATCGGTTACAGTCACCACAGGAAACTTGTACAATCAGATTCCTCCAGAGATGAAGCATCTCTTTTGCCTAGGAGTCTTTTGGAAGGAAGGAGAGAGGAGAGAAAGAGAGTGACCTGTCCCTTCCTTGCTTAGATGCTGGCCAACACTGGTGGTTTCCAATCCAGAGAGCCACACTTGTACAAAGACTTGTCCTGGATTGTTTTTGTTTGTTTGGGGTTTGTTTGTTTGTCTGTTTTCAGACAGGGTCTTGCTCTGTCACCCAGGCTGGAGTGCAGTGGCGCAATCTTGGCTCACTGCAACCTCCACCTCCCAGGTTCAAGCGATTCTCCTGCCTCAGCCTCCTGAGTGGCTGGGACTACAGGCACGTGCCAGCAAACCCAGCTAGTTTTTGTATTTTTAGTAGACCTGGGGTTTCAGCATGTTGGCCAGGCTGGTCTCTATCTCCTGACATCGTGATCCTCCTGCCTTGGCCTCCCAAAGTGCTGGGATTACAGATGTGTGCCACCACACCTGGTCTGTTTTTTTTATTATTATTTATTTATTATATTTTTTTGAGACAGAGTCTCCTTCTGTCGCCCAGCCTGGAGTGCAATGGTGCGATCTCAGCTTACTGCAACTTCCACCTCCCGGGTCCAAGCGATTCTCCTGCCTCAGCCTCCTGAGTAGCTGGGATTATAGGCATGCGCCACCATGCCCGGCTAATTTTTGTATTTCTAATAGAGAGGGGGTTTCTCCATGTTGGTCAGTCTGGTCTCGAACTCGTGACCTCAGGTGATCCAACCCCTCAGCCTCCCAAAGTGCTGGGATTACAGGTGTGAGCCACTGCGCCTGGCCAGTGCCAGGTCTATTATTATTATTTTTTAATAGAGATAGGGTCTCATTATGTTGCCCAGGCTGGTCTCAAACTCTTGGGCTCCAGGGATCCACCTGCCTTGGTTTCCCAAAGTGATGGGATTAGAGGCATGAGTCACCACATCTGGCCTAAATTTACATTTAAAAAAGTCTGTTCTTCTGGGAGAGGTGGTTCACCTGCCTTTAATCCCAGCACCTTGGGAGGCTGAGAGGAAGGCAGAAGGATCACTTGAGGCCAGGAGGTGGAGACCAGCCTGGGCAATAGAGCAAGACCTTGTCTCTACTCAAAACAAAACAAGTCTATTCAAAATTAGATCTTGAGGCCAGGTGTGGTGGCTCATGCCTATAATCCCAGCACTTTGAAGGGTTAAGGCAGGAGAATCAGTTGAGTCCAGGAGTCCAAGACCAGCCTGGGCAACACAGCAAGACCTCATCTCTACCAAAAAAAAAAAAAAAAAAAGAAGCTGGGCATGGTGGGACACACCTGTAGTCCCAGTTACTCAAGAGGTTGAGGTGGGAGGATAATTTGAGCCCAAGTTGAGACCACTGCACTCCAGCTTGGGTGACAGAGCGAGACCCTGAAAAACACAAAGCAAAACAAACAAAACAAAAAAAGAAAGAAAGAAAGAAAAAAAAACACTTAAAAAAATTAGATCTTGGCCAGGCCCTGTGGTTCATGCCTATAATCCCAGCACTTTGGGAGGCTGAGGCGGGCAGATCACTTGAGGTTGGGAGTTCAAGACCAGCCTGGCCAACATGGTGAAACCCTGTCTCTACTAAAAATACAATAATTAGCTGGGCATGGTGGCGCATGCCTATAATCCCAGCTACTCGGGAGGCTGAGACAGGAGAATTGCTTGAACCCGGGAGGCAGAGATTGCAATGAGCTGAGATCGTGACACTGCACTCCAGCCTGGGTGACAGGGAGAGACTCCATTTCAAAACAAACAAACAAACAAAAAAAACAAAAACCAAAAAAAACCAAAAAAACTCCCAACATATAAAGCTGATAGACTTATAATGCAAGAAAAGAGGATACCACACTACCCTCTTAATCCTCAGTTGGGTAACCCCAACCCCTGTCCTTCAAAGTTCCTGGGGGTCCGTTGACAAAATCCTAGCGATCCCTAGGCTAAGCTAACCCCTTCATTTGGCAAGCAAGGAAGTTGAGGCCCAGAGAGGGGCAGCACATGGTTTCAAAATCTTCTGACCATTAAGGATCCCCTTAAAGTCTAGGGGCGAAAGTCATTCCCAGCAGTTCCAAAGCTGCCTTCCTTTGGCAAGGCAACACCCCAGCCCTTAGGACTTGAAACAGTGGGCAGACTTTACTGCCTGTTTTTGTTGTTGTTATTGTTTGTTTGTTTTTTTTGTTTTGTTTTGTTTTGAGACGGAGTCTCGCTCGGTTGCCTAGGATGGAGTGCAGTGGTGGGCGTGACCTCAGCTCACTGCAACCTCTGCCTCCCAGGTTCAAGCCATTCTCTGTCTCAGCCTCCCGAGTAGCTGGGATTACAGGCATCTGTCACCACACCTGGCTAATTTGTATGTTTAGTAGAGACAGGGTTTCACCATCTTGGCCAGGTTGGTCTTGAACTCCTGACCTCGTGATGCACCCGCCTCTGTCTCCTGAAGTGCTGGGATTACAGGCATGAGCCACTGCGCCAGGCCTTGTTTGTTTTTTTAACAGGGTCTCACTTTGTCACTCAGGCTGGAGTGCAATGGTGCCATCTCGGCTTGGCTCACTGCAACCTCGACCTCCCAAGTTCAAGCAGTCCTCCTGCCTCAGCCCCCGAAGCAGCTGGAACTACAGGCAAGCATCACCATGCTGGGCTAATTTTTATATTTTTAATTAAGATGGGGTTCACCATTTTGCCGAGGTTGGTCTCCAACTCCTGAGCTCAAGCAATCCGCCCACCTGCCTTGGCCTCCCAAAGTGCTAGGATTACAGACCTACTGCATGTTCTTCTTGTTACTACTTGACCATTCCTCAAGGACAGAGTGAAGGAGAAGGAGAAGACATAGGACATGCTTCAGATATTATGAGTGCAGCCAACTGGGCCCATCCTGGGTCTCCCTCTGGCCATCTGAGAGGATGTACCATAGCAAAAATGTGGCAGGGGCCAATAAGGGAGGGTTAAACATGCTCACATGAACAAAGAGAGCTTTGTGGTCCAGAGTGGATTCTGACATGACCACACACGGGGACATGTCAACTTGCTTTCGCTTCTGAGGGAAGAGCTTCATGCTGGTGTGTCAGCTCTGTCCCTGTGCAAGACCCCTACTCTCATCTCACCTCTTTTGGCTACTGTAAGATATACTGCCAGATGAATAGTCGTTTCTCTTCTCTCTATTTATTTATTTATTTATTTATTATTTATTTTGAGACGGAGTCTTGCTCTGTTGCCAGGCTGGAGTGCAATGGTGTGATCTCAGCTCACTGCAACCTCCGCCTTCTGGGTTCAAGCGATTCTCCTGCCTCAGCCTCCCGAGTAGCTGGGACTACAGGCACGCGCCACCACGCCCAGCTAATTTTTGTATTTTTAGTAGAGATGGGGTTTCACCATGTTGGCCAGGATGGTCTCGATCTCTTGACCTTGTGATCCGCCCACCTCAGCCTCCCAAAGTGCTGAGATTACAGGGGTGAGCCACCGCACCCAGCCCCCCCTTCTCTCTTTGTAATAGAACAATGTAGACATTTATGAAGCTTTTCCTAGCTTTTCAACATCAACACAATTAAAGCACAATGCACCTGAATTGCCAGACCCCCAACCCAGTGCAGAACAAATGGCAGGAGTCCTAAATAAAATAGGGGTTGGCACTGAACTGAAGACAAGTGAGGAAGCCAAGCTGGGATTTCTGTAAAAGTGTCCCAGACAAAAACAGTTTGCATCTCAGGTGCCTAGTTTTCCATAGTGCTTTTTCCAGTCTACCTAAAACTATTTTTATATGCATCATTTCCTTTATCTTACAGTTTGCCTAAAGGCAGGGAGAAAGAGAATTAATTCAATTTTTCTGGAGAAACAGAGATCCAGCAATTCTATGTCAAGGGGCATAGGTGGAGTCAAAAAACTATCTTAAAGGCTGGTGTCCTTTTATCATCATAACAATGGTCGTAAGTAGTTGTTTGGCCAAATGTTAAGAGTTCAAATCTTGGCTCTGCCATTTACTAGCCATGTGACCTTGGACAAGATACTTGACCTCTGTCTCAGCACCTTCATTTGTAAAGTAGTTCCTAGTTCATAGTCTTGTCAAGGAATTGTTTGAGTCACATATGTAAGAAGCAAAGAACAATACCAGCATATAGTAAGTACTCAATAAATTTGAGTTATCATTTATATAGCGCTTTATGGTTTACAAAGCGCTTTCACATACATTATTATCTCTTGACTAAGATCCAGATCATTTGACTTTCAGCCCAGGCATTTGGAAACAATTCAGAATACTGGGTAAAATCCAGCATGTTTTACTGAACACATCCAAGGAGGCTAATACTAGGTATGGGGTTGCCAGCCCAGTCTTGTCTTTTTGCTCCATGCCCTGGAACAGCATTCTGCAAGGTCTCCAGGATATCCCCTTTGCTCTGGAAGAAGCTCCTACCCAGGAAGCATTAATTTTCCCTCACAGCAGGAGGCAGAATTAATGCATATTGTTGCTTAAGCTCCATCTGTCTTATCTCCCTGCTTCCAAACACTACTGGCTATTCTTTAGGAAACCAATTCCGGACTCAGGGAGTTACGCTGTATCATTTCCCCTGGTAAAACCTTTAGAGGCCTTATAAAGCAACCTCAAAAAGCCACTCCACGGGTGCAGGTCACCATCCCTCCCCCATATTCCAACCAGGGACAGGCCCGGACTGACATTTCTGGAAAACCCAGTGTGTGCAAGGTTAGGTTGCCACGGTCCATACAAATGAGGAAATTAGGCTGTAGAGAGGAGAAGTAACTTGTCTAAGGCACCGCAGTGGATACAGGTGCTCTAGCTACACACTTACCAGCTCTATGATCTTCCCAACCTCTCTGAGCTGAGTTTTCTCATCTATAAAACTGGGATAATGATTAAACACACTCCTAGGGTCAGTGTAAAAATTCAATGAGTTAATTCATTCATTACGATTAGCACGATGACTGGCACAAGAGCCCAATAAATGTTAGGTTTTATTATTATTATTACCCAAAAAAGACTATCAGTTAGGGTTTACTCATTGCCTCTTTCATTATAGCAAGTGGGACCCTTGTCCCTGACTGGAGACAATGACTTTGTTTCCAAATGAAAGAGGGTTAGCATCCCCCAGCCAAATTCACCAGGTGGGGTGTGGGGCATCAATATGGTTGTGACTTCCGCCATCTTTGCAGTGGGAGTAGTTTTGTCCAACCTATGATACAATTCACTTATTATTGTGCAGTGGTGATTCAGTCCTTCTTTGAATCCTTTTATTGACAGGATATCCACTCCCTAATGAAATAAGCCCATTCCCTTTTGAACACCTCTTACAATTAGGAAGTGTCTTTTTCTCTGTTCCTTCTTCCTCTACCCTCCTAGCCCTTCCTTCTTCTCCTCCTCCTTCCTCCTTTCTTTTTCCCTTCCCTCTTCTTTCTACCCTGTCCCTCTTTGCTTGTCCCCTCCCAGGTCCTGCCAGCTCTGAGAACCTGAGGTCCTGCTCTCCACCCCCTCTGCCCCACCGGGAAGGCACTATTCAGTCACTGACCATAACCTTGTAGAGCGCAGTAGGTCTTTAGTGCAGCCACTCGGCCGACTGATTAGGAACTCAGCCTCCGATGGTCCTAACAACCCTTTGGGTTTTGCAGGATCTTTGAGAAGCAAAACCTTTTACCCAGGCCTTATGGCTTGGCCTTCTGGCCCATTAGTATCATCCATCAGTTCACCCGATTTCCATTAATAACCGCATCTAGAACCACATGAAACTTGAAATGGGTTGATCTGCTGTCTTGAGGCCCAGCTGGGCGGGTATGCCAGCCAAGGAGAGGGCTGGGGCCGGGGATGACTCTCGGGAGGTGAAGCACACAAGCAGCCCATAAGGTTGGGATCCTCCGCCTCCAAGTAGCGCGACTACAGCTCTTGCCCGCACGGAGCAGCCTCGGACAGCGCGGCCGCTTTAAGAGAGGGGCGGGGCCCGGGTACAGGCAAGTCAGGGCCAGCCCACAGGGCTCCTTTTCCTTTTTGATCCATTCAAAAATTACTCATTGCAAATTCCCGGACTGCTAGGCGAGGAGAGGGAAGGGGGCGGAGGAGACAGGGCTACTGCAGGCGCAGCGCTGGGGGCAGCCGGGGGCCCGAGTGGCTGAGGCTCGTCCCGCAGCGGCTGCTTGCCGGCGTTCTGGCTCCTGTGGCCTCACCAGGAAGCGTCAGAGTCTCGACACTGGGGAAGCTCGGAGCGCCGCCTCCGCCGCCGCCGCCTCCTGCCTGGCTCTGGGTCCCCGAGCCCCCTCCCCTGGCCCAGCCCGACTCCCTCCTCCTTCCCGGACCATCCGGCTCGGGCTCCTTCCCTGGCGATGGCTGGCCGCTGAGCCATGGCTCAGTACGGCCACCCCAGTCCGCTCGGCATGGCTGCGAGAGAGGAGCTGTACAGCAAAGTCACCCCCCGGAGGAACCGCCAACAGCGCCCCGGCACCATCAAGCATGGATCGGCGCTGGACGTGCTCCTCTCCATGGGGTTCCCCAGAGCCCGCGCGTAAGTGGCCGGGCTCGCAGCCCTCGGCGACCCCTCCCGCGCGCGCGGCCGGCCCTCGGCTTCGCTCCGGCTCGCCTCCCAGCGCCCGCGGGACAGGCAGCGCGCTCCCCGCTGCCCGAGACCTGTTGGGGGCAGGATGGGAGCTCTGGCAACCCGGGACTCGGCTCCGGGCGGGGGTGCCGGAGAAGACGCGGCGCGGGGGCGTTGGGCCAGGGCTCGCCATGGGATGCCTAAAGCTGGGGGACGAGGGCGCGGGGTTCGAGTCTCGGGTACAGTGCCCAGCCTCCGCCCCACCCGGGTGGAGCTCAGCGTTTCTCTCACGCGCTCCCCTAGGTCTCCAGCGCCGAGCGCCTAGGGGGCGGGGCCCTGCGGAGGACTTGGGCACCCTCTCCGTCTGGAATACTGGGCTGGTCTGGGATCCTCCGGTGTCTGGGAAAGGGCGAGAGACTGCGGGGCAGGGAGGCCGGCGCCCCCGTTGCAGCGGCTTCCAGCTCCGGATGTCGCTCTCGGGTTCGGTCTCCCCCTGGAGTAGGAGGAGCGGGAGCGTGGGTGTTGCTGCGTGTTCATTGATGGGGAGGATGGAATCAGAAGGAGAAGCGATCCCTCCAGGGGACCTGGGTTCTCGTCAGTGGTGACGGCAGCTCAGAAATCTGTGGGTGCCTGAGAGTAAGGAGGGGGAGCTGTTCTTCATCCTTCCTCTAGGAGCGTGGGGTAGGGGAGGGCAGAGAGAGCGCAGGTGGCTGCCCCTGGAGCCTGCTGGGGAGAGGCCTGTTTGCCAGCATAGGGCGGCGGCGGCCGGAGTTGTCTCAAGCCGGTCGGCTCAAGTCTAAGGGGCTGGAACTCTGCCTAAGAGGAAGCCAAGGCCCAGCGGCCAGGCCCTTCTCCCCTGGTTAATCCCTGGCGTGCAGATTTCTTAGGTGGGGACACAAGGCCTGGGGTCCGGACTGGGCGCAGCTTCTTTTCATCTTTGAATTACATCACCTGAACAGGAGAGCTGGCCAAACTTTATCAGTGAGGGCCAAGTATATGAAAGTCCTTTTTATTTTTTTCCCTTCTCACATTTTTTTTTCAGGTGATAACTTTATTTATTTATTTATTTTTTGAGACGGAGCCTTGCTGTGTCGCCAGGCTAGAGTGCGGTGACGCAACCTCTGTAACCTCCGCCTCCCGGGTTCAAGCGATTCTTCCACCTTAGCCTCCCGAGTAGCTGAGACCATAGACATGCGCCACCACGCCCGGCTAATTTTTATATTTTTAGAAGAGATGGGGTTCCGCCATGTTGGCCAGGCTGGTCTCGAACTCCTGACCTCAGGTGATCCACCCACATCGGTGTCCCAAAGTGCTGGGATTACAGGCGATAACTTTATGTCTTCCCTCCCTTGTCTCTGGGCAAACCTTGTTTATTCTTTGCTAACTTGGTTGTAATCTCTTAATCAAAGTAGACCCTTGAATTTGTTATTCTCCAGGCTGCTGGGACGCATTGGAGTGGCCTTAGAAGGCTGCAAAATGGACTGATGGTTTCTGCCTTCCACTGACGTCCCAATACGACTTCCTAATACTAGGGCTCCAGTTCCTGATACCAGAATTACAGGGAGAAAATGTGGGTTCTGCAGGGGTGTGTCAGGTGTGGATGCTTCAGGTGAAGTTGTCAGTGTGGATGATCAATGTGCACAGCTCTCCTTAAAAACTGGGGGTGGGGCTGGGTGTAACCCCAGCAGTTTGGGAGGCTGAGGCAGCCAGATCACTTGAGGACAGGAGTTCCAGACCAGCATGGCCAACATGGTGAAACCCTGTCTTTACTAAACATACAAAAATTAGCTGGGTGGGGTGGTGCATACCTGTAATCCCAGCTACTTGGGAGGCTGAGATAAGAGAATCCCTTGAGCCTGGTAGGTGGAGGTTGTAGTGAGCCAAGACCGCGCCACTGCAGTCTAGCCTGGGTAACAGAGCGAGACTTCATCTCAAAAAAAAAAAAACAAAAAAACAAAAAACAAAAAAACTGGAGGTGGGAGTGGGGAAGTCAGCTGGGAAATGCTGCAGAATTAGCATAGTCTCAGGCTACTGCCTGTTTTGAAATGAGGCCAGCATTAAAAACCTAAATTGCTTAATTAAGGGAAGAAATACTTAACTCCTCAGACAGTCATATTTGAGATTCGAATTCAAATCAGCTTTAAAGGGACATCTTTTCTCCTGCACTGAGTCCAGGAGGTCTTGCCATGTCTTGACAGATTAGCATAAGGGTCATTTTTGGCTTGCTCAATCCCTGAGATCTCCTAATAGCTAACATGTATTGAATACTTGCTCCATACTGTTCTAAGTACTTATATCTTTATTACCCATTTTATCCTCCTAGCAACTCAATGAGGAAGGTACCACATGCCCATTTTATGAATTGGGCAACTGAGGTTTAGAAGGGTTGCATAACTTGCTCGAGGTCACAACAGTAAGCAGTGAAGCTGAGATTCAAACCCAGGTATTCTATCTGCACAGCCCAGGCCTCACACCATCTAGGGCCAGTAGGGCCAGGATACAAATGATTGAATGTGGGTAAAATGCTTAGAACAGTTCCTGGCACATAGTGAGCAATCATGAAGCATTAGTTACTGTATTAGCTTCCTATGACTGCTGTAACAAATTGTCACAAACTGAATGGCTTAGAACAGCAGAAATTTATTCTCTCACAATTGTAGAGACCAGGAGTTAAAAATCAGTATCACTGGGCTGAAATCAAGGCATCAGCAGGGCCGTGCTCTCTCTGGAGGCTCTAGGGGAATCCACTCCCTGCCTCTCCTACCTTCTGGTGGGGGCTGGCATTCTTTGGCTTGTGGCTGCATCAATCCAATCACTGTGTTTGTGGTCAAATTGTCTTTGTTTTCTGTCTGTGTCCAATCTTCCTTGGCATGTCTCTTATAAGGATACATGTGGTTGTACTTAGGGCCCACTTGGATAATCCAGAGTAATCTCCCCATCTCAAGATCATTATCTGCAAAGTCCTTTAAAAAAAAAAACGTATAAGGCGGCATTCACAGCTTCTAGGGATTAGGATGTATGTGTCTTTTGGGGGATCATTATTTAGCCTATCACAGCTATTTTTATATTACTACTAGCACTGCCCCTCTTTGCCAAAGAGGTAACGAGTAGGCCTGGAGAGAGGGAGGTTGGGTTTGCTGCTCTTTTTCTTAAATTCTCTGCCTGGAAGGGAGTGAAGCTCTTGGAGGTCACCTGATCTAGTCGGACTCCTTGCCCAGGCTTGCTTCCCTCCTCTGCTTCAACCCAGAAAGGCTGATGCGGTCGGCCTTCCCCCTAATAACTTAGACCAGTTTGAAAAGGGGCCATCAGAGGCGTCAGAGAACAGGCATTGAACTTCATTTTTGAGAGTTGAGAAGAAAGAGCAAGGGCATCAGGCTTAGCTCATCAGAAGCTTCTCTCTTGAGCTTTATGCCTGGAGGGCTGAGCATAATGAAAATCCAAAGCCCCAAAGAGCAGTGATGGTCTCCTGGGTCTAGAAGACTTGGATGTGATGCTTTAAGAAGGGGTAAGATGGTTGTCTCAAACCTGGCCCTTTTGACAGACTGACATTAGCCAGGGCTGACAGCTCTAGGCCCTTTTGACAGAGTGACAGCAGCCAGGGATGACAGCTCTAGTTTCCCCTATGGGTGTAACTGGGTCTGGTGGTGTGGTGTGCGGCAGCAAGAAGGGGCACTCAGGCCAGGCTCTTGGTGGGCTGGCAGAGAGGGTTGAGGCCAGCAAGGCCGGATCCCACCCAGCCCATTCTGGACTGCACTGTGCTGTGGTCTTGCAAAAGTCACTTAGTCCCCTCCGGGCCACGCTGTTGCCCTCTGAGGGGAACGCAATTAATGACTGCATGCTTGTTAAGTGCTTGACAGAGCTAAGAGGACCAGAGGGCTGCAGGGCTGGCTCAAGCAGGGTGACCTCAGGGTGTGCTCTCTCTAGCTCATTACTCCCTGGAGCTGGGCTAGGTTTTTTCCATTCCACTATATGAACTTCAGTCCAACTTAGACACTGCTATAGGAGAATTTGCCTCATGGAGAAGGACTGAGAAGTGGCGATTTCACGGTGTGTGTGTGCGTGTGTGTGTGTGCGCTCGTGTGCAAGTCCAGGTTAAGGAGGTGTTAGGGAGGCATCAGGAAGGAAACCTTTCAAAGGTCAAAATGGCCAATCGCTTCCTTTTTTCTATATCCACTAGCACTTCCCTGTTTTAAGGGTTCTAAAAATAAGGGTCCAGCTTCCTTGAGGCTAGTGAGGTTGATTGGAAGGAAAATAAAGAATGTGTTGGGGGCAAAGACCTGAGGAAGAGGAGGCCTCACAGGCCAGGAGAGGGTCTGAGCCTAACACCGGAAAAGATGGGACAGGACTCAGATCAGAGCCATCACTTTGCATAGCCGGACCTGATGTCAGAGCACTAACATCCCCCTGCTGACCTCTGGTTTCTGGGGAGACAGGCTCTCATCTCTTCTGTAGCTTGGGGCTGATGCTGGGCCTTGGAGCAAGTCACTGAATAATTGAATTGGAGGAATCCTTGCTGATACAACCCTGACCAGTTTTTATTTTTATTTTTATTTTTTGAGGCTGCTGGTGGCTAGAACTTTGTCTACAACAAATGGCTTTCTAATGTTTCCAATGATTGAGAGATAATAGTCTTGGGAAGGACACTGTGGCAGGGGTCAAAGGTCCTAAGGTCTGGTCTAGCTTCTGAATGACATCTGCACCTTTTAGGTCTTCTATTTAACCCCTTTTCCTTAATATCTTCACCAGCTTCTGTGCATGGCAAGACCTGTCATGTGTCACGGGGCTTTGCAAAGACAAAATGAGATAACAGACAGAAAGGAACTTGGGAAAGTTAAAGATAGGATCAGGATGCAAGATGTGATTGGGACATTATTGTGTTGGATTGGAAGAAGGGAGAGGAGGTGAGATGGTGGTTGAGGTGTCTGGCGAGGATTTACATGTATTATTGGATTGTCCTATTTTTTCTACTGAGAATATTTGAACAATGCCAAATTAAAGAGCAAGGCAGTGGCAGAAGGAAAGAGCTGGAATGAGCGCTTTTGACTTGGCTTTGGACAGTAAGCTGTGTTAGCTATGCCTCACTGCCCAAAGATAAAAGCAGCTCCAAGCTGGCTGCATGAGGAGTTGAGAAGCGGCATGTGGAGCCCATGAATTAAAATATCTGGTTTCCCTGGCTTTTTCCAGCTTACCTGTTACTTGACATTGAATCCTCTGAGAACACTTGGACAACCCAACATCTCTGAAATGTAGCTGACTCTGGCGTGGGGGCTGCAGCTGCTTTCCCAGCCTTGGATAGACAGAAAGAGGAAAAACTGGAACCCACCTGGAGCTGAAGGGCTCTTATAGGTGGGCAGGGCAAGGAAGTCTCTAATCTACCTACTGTGACTGTGCACCCACATAACACACCCTTCTATTTGTGTTATTGTACACTGTAAAAATTGCTCTTATGTGTATTAGATACCCCACAGCAGTCTTGTGAGGTAAAGCACACAATATATGCTTTGTTTTAAGATGAGACTGGAGGCTTAGATGAGCTCAGGACGTGTCTAGAGTCACACAGTTGGTATGCAGGGACTGTATTGCCATAACAGCCTCAGGCTAAACTGCAAGTCTCCTGAACTTTCCAGGCTACACGAGGTCCTGGTTCCAAAAACAAACAAACAAACAAACAAATAAAAAAAACCTTGATATGCTTTTTTTTTCTTTTTTTTTTTTGAGACAGAGTTTCGCTCTTGTTGCCCAAGCTGGAGTGCAATGGCGTGATCTCAGCTCACTGCAACCTCTGCCTCCTAGGTGTCAAGTGATTCTCCTGCCTTAGCCTCCCAAGTAGCTAGGATTACGGGTATGCGTCATCATGCCCAGCTAATTTTGTATTTTTAGTAGGGACAGAGTTTTATCATGTTGGTCAGGCTGGTCTCGAACTCCTGACCTCAAGTGATCATCCCACCTTGGCCTCCCAAAGTGTTGGGATTACAGGTGGGAGCCACCATGCCTGGCCAGCCGATGTGCTTTTTTTAAAAAAACTGTCTTGAGTTATAACTCATGTACAATCAGCTAACCCTATTTAAAGATTGATACATTTTGACAACTGTACCTGTGTGATCACCTGCTACAGGACACAGTACATTCACTGCCCCTAAAAGTTTCGTTTGTACCCCTTTGCCATTAGTCCTCTCTCAACCCCCAACCCTGAGCAGCCACCAGTCACTTTTTCTTTTCTTTTCTTTCTTTCTTTTTTTTTTTTTGAGACAGAGTTTCACTCTTGTTGCCCAGGCAGGAGTGCAATGGTGCGATCTCGGCTCACTGCATGCAAACTCTGCCTCCCAGGTTCAAGTGATTCTCCTGCCTCAGCCTCCCAAGTAGCTGGGATTACAGGCATGCACCACCACGCCTGGCTAATTTTGTATTTTTAATAGAGACAGGGTTTCTCCATGTTGGTCAGGCTGGTCTCAAACTCCTGACCTCAGGTGATCTGCCCTCCTCAGCCTCCCAAAGTGCTGGGATTACAGGCATGAGCCACCACGCCCAGCCCAGTTGCTTTCTTTCACTGTACATTAGTTTGCATTTCTTAGATTTGCATGTAGGTCATACAGAGCATACCCTTGTACTTGGCTTCTTTCCTTCAGCATATTTTTTAGACTCATCCTGCATGTATCAATAGTTTATCTTTTAATTGCTGAGTAGACCTTCAGGTATTTGGATGTGCTAGTAGGGTAATTATAACCCCTTGCACACAGCTTCTATGAAAATTCCCTCTTACGCTCTAATTTCTTTTCTTTCCTTTTTTTTTTTTTTTTTTTTGAGATGGAGTCTCGCTCTGTTTCCCAGGCTGGAGTGCAGTGGTGCAATCCCGGCTCACTGCAGCCTCCACCTCCGGTGTTCAGCAATTCTCCTGCCTCAGCCTCCTGAGTAACTGGGACTACAGGCACACGCCACCATGCCCAGCTAATTTTTTGTATTTTAGTAGAGACAGGATTTCACCGTGTTGCCCAGGCTAGTCTCGAACTCCTGAGCTCAGGCAATCCGCCCACTTTGGTGTCCCAAAGTGCTGGGATTACAGGCATGAGCCACCGCGCCTGGCCTTACACCAGAATTTCTAATAATACCTTGTTTTTAGACCATGTTCGAGCTTACAAAGCAGAGTCACATACATAATCCCTATTAAGTCTCAGACATTGACAATTTAATGAGGAAACTGAGGTTTGGAAGATTAAGTGCTACAGAGATTGAAGAGTATCCTGCCTCACTGTTTTATCCTGTGGCTTTGATCACCACCTGCTCCCCACCCTCAGCTGCCTCAAACTCCAGCTCCCTTTCAGGGAGTGGACAGTCATTTGCAGAGCTAAAGGCGTTGCTTTTCAGAGAGGCAGCCAACCTAGGGAATCCTGTGTCTCCCGCCAGCTTTGCTCCAGCTGATGATGATGTGGTGGTACTATCACTGCCTCCCCAATCCCCGCAGGCATCAGCCTGTGTAAAGGTATCTCCTTTCTTGGCCATCCAGAAGCTGGAGAGACCCCATCATTATCTGCCCCATCCATCCTGCCCTGATAGACAGAAGTCTGAACTTGTGGCAGCCTGGCTTTGAATTCCAGCTGTGCCCCTTACCAGCTGAGGGACTGACTGACCTTGGGCAAGTTGCTGAACATGCTAAGCCTCAATTTTCCTGTCTGTACAATGCAGACAATAACAGCACTTACCTTGAAGGACCTTTGTGAGAGAAGGGTGCCAAACCACGCAAACAGCTGGAGAGCGCCTGGCATTGGGTACACCCTCAGTAATGAGGTCAGTATTAGTGCCACTCAAGTGACAATGTTACTCCACATGGCTCCCTGTGTGGTTTGGTTCCTTGGTCGCCTTCCACTTTTACGGTTCTCTGTTCCTCACTGAGCTCTGGGTGTAAGGCAGTAAGGTGGGGCAGAGGCCAGTGGATGC